>NC_142604.1:43154742-44354742 GCF_041222555.1 Hakea prostrata | reverse complement strand
TGAAGTTTCTCCAAAGAAATCAGCAAAATAACCCAAAAGTTAGTCATCAACCAGATTGACAAAGTAGCCCCAAAAGTAGATCACCTTGACCCTTAAAGCAGCATAATCTGCGACTAACAAAGGAGAATCAAACCCAAGCAGCAGGATTAATTTCACAGCTGTGCCCTCAAACAGAAAACAAATATCTTCCTGAGCCCCAAAAGAAGTACCATCACAATTATCTTCAGACGGAATTAATCTCACAGCTGCTTCCCTCGAAGAGAAAACTGAGAATTCCCCAAAACAGAAAACAGAGAACAGAAAAATATTTTCCCAAACCCAAAAGAAAGGTCAAGCAGAATTATCTTCAGAAACTTGACCCAACAGTGTCTGAAAAAACACGTACAGCTTCCATCCCAAAAAAACAGAAAAATTCTTCAGCAGAAAAAGGTAATCCAGTGGCAACAGTAGTCCAGTAAAAATAACTTACAAACATACATTGAATCAAACAGATCAAGAGCTCATACCTTTGGGACAGAATCTGTCTTCAAACGTAGAGACCTAGTTCTTACTTTTGTTCATGAACTAGTTTTCAGAAAATCAGAAAAACAGTAAGAGGGTGCTGTACCCATCATCCGAATACTTTGACGCTTGTACAAAATCAGTTAATAGAGGCTTCCTTCAATGCGAGTACAAGCAGGGATGGAAAGAGAGTCAGTGACGTTGGATTGTGGGTCTAGTGACCCTGCTCTGATATCATGTAAATTTGTAAACATGAAACAGAGGAAAAAAGGCACTAATTCCCGATGCGGAATTTTTCCCTATTCTGCCCTTATTTCTAACAATCAATATTGGTGTCACTCTTCCTATCGTATCTCAAAAAGGCGCTAATTCTCGATGGGAAATTCTTCCTCATTCTGCCCTTATTTCTAAACGTCAATATTGGTGTCATTCTTCCACTTCAAGAGATCAGACTTGCCAAAAATAGCAGTGCAGCATTGCACTCACCATCTACTCAGCCAGATTTGTCCATTTACTAAATAATTCTTGCTCTCCCTTCTTGTAGCAAACAATATAATGTTTTGTATTCTATGGTCAAAGAGGCTCTCTAGACTAGATTTTACTTTTTACTCTGCTCTGCTTTGAAATTGAAACTCCATGTTTCAACGGTCAACAATCCAGGTATAGGTTGTCCATAAGCTCTTTCAGTTCTGGTGATAGTAACATGAGTTTTCAATTCTCAAATCCATGAAGTGGATTTTTGAAATAGTAAATGCTCATGATTTGCTATTTGAATGAGCAGAAATTCTCATGATTAACTAGCCAATGAACTTCTAGTACTTGTTGCCAAGACCATTTCACACTAAAAGTCTATTGGCCTAGTGTAATAATGGTGTTGTGTAATGCATGTCTTGTATTGCACACATATAGTATAACACCTAGGGGAAAATGACTACTATCTTACTGACTTAGAACTGCTGCCAATGTAGATCAAGGATTAAAATAAAGGTTTTTTATTTTTACCAGGAGGGGAGGGAGAAGAAGTGGTTTTGGGTGGAAATTGTGCAGTTGAGGAAGGCAGTCAGAATCGTGTATAAACAGAGCAGGTGTAAAAATGTATAGTATGATTGATACATCGAAATTAAGGAAAGAATTGTGAAATATGTAGCAAGAGCCTTGTCAAGTTTTGATGTTGGCGCTGTGAAGGATGGAACAGCCGCAAAGTTGCACTATAGTGGATCTCCTTTTTTATAGCCCTTGCCTTTTTGTTTGCAGAGCACACTGCATCAGTGTTGATCGGCTTGAGAAGTAGCATGTTAAGGCATGCTATATTGGGTTGGAGCTTGCTAAAGCTTTTAGATTCTGAATGGTGGTTCTGAAAGCTGAGGCAGGATGAGGTTACCGTTAAAGTTCAGGCAGTTCAGGCATACCAGTGGCTGGTTGAAGTCTGTAAACGTGCAGATGAAGTTATACTGTCGCATGTAAATAATCAGCACATAGGCTATTTTTTATTTTGGCTAAGTATGTATTCAGGGAAAAATAATTTTGTCAAGACAGGTTTCATTCCCTAATGGTTGGGGAAGATGATATGTCTACTACTGTTACACATACACTATTCTTTTTTTCTTTCTCCTCTCCTTTTTAAGAAAATAGGGGTAGGCTGTGGGAGCATTCAGATGTACCGATCTAATGCATCTGTGTACAAAGCAGGTTGGGATTGTTAGCAGGTTTGTGAGTATGCAAGAGTGGATCATGCCATCTTTTGACTCGTATCTTTCCCTTATGTTTTCATTACTGGTAAAAGAGAAGTTCTTACTGTTATGCATATTAATAGTTCATATATCTAATTTGTTGTGGCTGACAATATGTTTATTGAATACAGAGCACCTCATGATGTGAATTATTAGACACTAAGCAGCAAGAAGAGATCTTATGCAAACACTCTTCCAGATGGAGTTGGAGGTCTCTATTCCCTTTTGTGGAGGACTCTTGAAGAAACTCAAGGAACCCTTCTCTTATCAATATGTCACTGAAGCAGCAGACAAGAAGGCTCCAGCAATCTAGGAACTGTAATGATCTGGTGCCGATCTTCTTCTCCTACTTTCAAGTTCTAAATTTATCTCATTAGATCTTCTACACGGACCCAACTCTGCTTTTGGTGAATTTATGTGATATAATCCGCAACTATTGAAGGCCAAACAAGAAGTGGAAAGGGTGTGCTAGCTTGGAAGAGAACAGGTAGCCCTCTTCACAGGAGTGGGTATTCAATAATTGATGGGAGATATGATTGATCTTTTCTTCCCAAGAGATGTGTGATGATGGCAAGCTGGTCAAAATTTCTGATAACTGGAAAGTCACTTCATCACCTAGCCTGGCATTCTACAAGCAGAAAAACCTAAAAGGCTAAAATGGGGTTGGGAAAAGGCTCTGATTCTAACCTGTATACTATGTCTCTTTCATATGTACTGTTATGAAGATTTTCTGAGGTTGAAAAAGAAAGAATACTTTGTACCTGCGTCGAGACGATTGTTAGACATATGCAGTCCTACCCTTATTTCTCAGAGGTTATTTGTAAGCTTGAACTCATGACAAAATGTTTAGTAAATCAGTTCAAATGATGGGTAACTCTTTTGGATCTTCTCTAGTAAATATTATTTGGGAGAAGACAGCTTGGTTACACGGAGCTTGCAAGAGATGTCTCCCTAGGTAGGTTCGAGCCTATAGTTGATTAACTGCCGATCATTCTACCATTGAGCTATTGAGAAACATGGGAGATTAGATCTTGTAATAGTTCAATTCCCAACACTTGGAACTTGGGGCGAAGCCATGTTGTATGTATGGAATAATTATCCCTCTCTTCCACTCTCTCCTTACATAAATGTATCCCCTAAGGATTAGTCGAGGTGTGCCTAACTGGTTTGGATAAACCTCAGTTTCAGAAGTTCTGAAAAAAATGGAAGTCTTACACTTGATGCTGGATGTTAATGTTAATGACCAAGAATGGAAGTGCAAGGTGAGGTTGCAGATTGCCCTGGCGATTCATACATCACAACATGAAGTGAATATGCAAGATTGAAATACAGAGGGGCTGAGAAGATCTCTATCTTATCGACCACAGATTGAGGGAGGATCTCAGCGAAGCCCTGGTGGTTTTTATCCCATCCACAGATAGGGAAGACAAAGGGAAAGGAGCTGATTGAGACTCCCAGATCATCCAACATATTCAGAATATTATTCGATTCTTTAGGATTGATGAAGCGTTAAGAGAAAAAGACTTAAGAGACATCTGTGGCATGGACTTTGCTTCTTACGGTGGGCAGATACAGACAAATGGAGCATTCAGTTGAAGACTGGACAAATCTCTAGAGGGTCCCATGGTTTTCTAATTCTCGTTTACAAAGGCAGAAAATCTACACTTCTGTACTTAAAAGATGATGATGAAAGACATTTGACTGTTTTTGCATGGCGTCCCTTAAATGGGGGCAAAATTAGTGAGTGCCTCTTAAGTGATTTTTATCGTATAGCATCTCCCACTCCCACTGGTCAAGTTAAAATATTCCAAGTTTTTATTTTTATTTTTATGAGAATAAACTTAGATTAAACGAAGTTAGTGCTGAAAGCACTTACAAATACTACATATTGTGCTATTACAACACGCCCCCACGGACCACCGGCAACCGAGAGGGACCACACCCAAGACGGACGAGGACAACCCCCACAAAACAAAACAAACAGAACAACCAAACAAGAGGCGGAAGAAAACAAGATCCAAAATGAAAGAAGAACAAAACGAAACGGAAAAAGAAAACGAGGCAAAGGAAAGAAAGGAAGCAAAACCCACACACCAGGGAAAAGAGCCGAAAGAAAAACAGAAAAACAACCCGAGCAGGGAACAAAACCCACGAGACGACACCGAGGGAGACCAAAAAGCACAAGGACGCCCACCAAGGCGGACAAGCACGCGGAGCAAACCACCGGGGACCGAGAAGGGAACCGAACACCCCGGAGAAGCCCGCCGCGCCAAGGGACCGCAAGACGAGACGGGAAGCAACAACAGACAAAAAGGAAGAGCAAAGAAACGAAAACCAAAAACAAAAGGGGACGAACAACAAAAGCAAAGAAGAGACAAACAAGAAGAAGAACAACCAAGAGGGCCAGGCGACAGCAAGCAAGCACCGACCAGGAAAGCCACCACACCCAACCAAAGAACGGACCCACGGACACACCGGCGAGCAGGAGGAAGGGCCCACCCGACAAACCGGCGGGGGAAGCAACACACCCCACAACCAGGAGAGGGCAGGGGAAACCAGCCAAAGCAAGCCACGGACACAAGGACAGAACCACCGCAGACCCCGGACCCACACAGAGGGACCAGGACCGACCAACGGACACGGACCACAACCCAGGACACAAGGAAACGGGAAGCCCACGCCCCACGGGGGACGGCAAGCGCCGGAGCCAAGCAACCAAGAACCCACCAACAAAGGCCCACAAGGACGCCCCACGGGGGACGGCGAGGCCAGAACCCAGCACACGGGCGGGCCAAACCCCGAAGGGCGACAAAAGACACCAGCCAAACACACAGACAACCAAAGCACCAAAGGGAAGGGGAGGGCACCGGAAACACCCAAAACCCGAGAGCCAAGGAGAAGGCGAAAGGAACCCCCCAAACCAACAAGCAACACAGCACAACAACACACAAAGGAACCCAAAGGAAAGAAACAGAAACAACACGAAACAGGAAGAAACAACAGAACAACAAAGAAAAGAAGACGAACAAAGAGCAACAGAGAAACAGAAAAACAAAGAAACAAAAGAACAAAAAGAAACAGACAGCACAGAAAAGGAAAAACCACACAAACGCAAAGAACCAAAGAAACAAGAAGACGGCAAACAGAAGAAGGCCAAACAAGAAACAACAAAGGAAAGACCGAAAAGAACCAAAACACCGAAAAGACAGGAGGACAGGGAGGGAGGGAGGGACAAACAAGAGAAGCAGAAAAGAGGAGAAAAACCGAAGGGGCAAAAGGGACAACAAGGGGAGACACAGAGACAACAAAGGACCCAAAAACAACAAACAAGGACAAGACCAAAAGGAAACAAAAGACCAAAAAAACAAACAGGACGAGAAGAAAAGAAAACAAAGAAAGAACAAGGAGGAGGACAGGGAAGAAAACAGAAAAAGAAGGCCAGGAAAAGGCAGAAGCAAAACAAAAAGGAAAAAAACACCAAAGACACAGACAGAAGAACACAAGAAGGAGAAGAGAAAAAAACAGGAAGGACAAGAAAGAAAAACAAAAACACAACAGACAAGAAAGAAGACCAAAGAGAAGAAAGAAGGAAAAAGAGAAAACAGGGACAGAACCCAAAGCGAAGACAGGAAGAAGCAGCCAAACCAGGAGACAGAGAACAGGAGAGGAAGAGGAGGACCAGCCAACCAAAAGGAAGAAAACAAAGAGAGGAGAAGAAGAGAGAGAGAAACGAAAGAAGAGGAAGAGCAAGAAAACCCAGGAGAGAGAGAGAGGAGGGGGGAGGGGGAGGCAGAAAAGAGGGAGAGGAGACAAAAGAGCAAGAAACAGCAAAGGAGGGGGAGGGGGCGAAGAGGGGCCAAGGAAGAGGGACAAACCAACAAGGGGCACAGCAAGGCACGGGAAGAAACCAAGAAAGAGCAGCGGAGAAACCGGCAGACGCGGGGGAAGGAGGCCGGACACAACAAGGTGGTCAAGGTGGGGGTTTACATTCGTCATCCATCTGTAAGATTCTTGTTTTTGCATAATATTCAAAATACAATTGAAGCATTGGGTTGTGGAAATCCAAAAAAAGCACCTGTTTTGATATAGTAGCCAGGTTCATTAACTTGGGGAGTTCCTTGAGAGGCCATTTTTCCCTGTCGGGCTTGGTAAAATTTGTGTGACAAAATGAACGTTTGTGTTCAGACTTCATTTATCCTTATCCCATCTGCCGTCGCTTTGTTCATTCCTATTCGAATGACATCAAGCATTGTCTCTAGGATTCCCTTTTACTTCTTGTTCCCAAAATTGACCGACTGTAAGTGTCCGTCGCTGCACATCCCCCTGCTCCAACCGACTACTCCTAGGTGCTGGTGATGTACCCCTGCACAAAACAAAATATTTTTATTAGAATGTGCGAACATATTACACCAATTTATATCTGGTTCATTTATTACATTATTAATGTTATTTGATTGGGGGCTCAGAGATGTGTCATCTCCATTCATTTGTAAGTTCAATCCTTTGATCCAGTAGTTTGTGCTAGATAGCACTGTCCGGGGATCGGGTGTTTTTTGCATAAACACCCTAAGATTCCTTTCTTTCCATATAAAATAGCAAGTGATTATGAACACCGACATGAACCACTGAGCCGTATTTTTATTCAATCATATAAGCAACTCTTGACATTGGCATAGAAGGGATGAGTTATGCCAATTTTCCGTACGTAGCCCCAGTGGTCCTACCGCATGAATTCTTTTTCCCCAATCGCATAAAATGAAAATGTGCCATATTGTTTCTTCTAATTTGCCACATGTTACGCATTGTGCGTTAATGTTTGACCACCGAGCAAGTTTGGCACTAACTGGTACCCCTACATTTAATACACGCCAAAAGAAGACTTTGAATTTTGGGTGTATGAAAAGCTTCCACATGTGGTTCCACCACATCGTGAATTGGTACTGATGGATCCCTAATCTTTGTTTAACTAATTCCTTAAAGGCCAGTTTGACTGAAAAATCTCCATTTGGAGAAATTAACGAAGACCAAGAGTCCTCATGATTAGTCAAATTGATTGGCAAGATTATTACAGGTGATAAGTTTAGAGACAACTCCCTGTTATTGTTTTATAAGTCTTCTGCTACCTCAACAACGTTTGCCTTCCTTGTCCATCTACCAAAATCCTGGTACACTGTTATGCTTTGTGCTACCTCAGCAACGGGGGAAATATTCCAAGTTATTCCCCCATTGACCGTTAAGTTGGGGGTGCAAATGTCTTTTATGCCCTTGGTTAAAATGACTAAATTACCTCTCAGCTAAAAGGACTATTATACTCCCTAGCTTCCTTCATCTCGCCGGAAACCTCACCATTGCCCTTCCGCTACCGGCGACCACTCCCCCTCGGGCCCTCTCCCCTCTCTCTCAGTTCATGAATATAAAGAACCAAATCAAGAAAGAGTTAGAACAAAAACAGATGTCTGGAGGAGCAATCATTTCTGATTTTATCGTTGCAAATGTGGCCGAAAGTTCATGACACAAGACCTATGGTCCGACTTCAACACCTTCTCCGATCTCCTAGGTTTTTGATTTCAGTGAGAAAGACAGCTTTGATGAACCTGTAGATCAGAAATCAAACAAAGGTAATTAAATCTAATGTGCTAGAAACTTTATTTAGTAATTTAGGATAAAATATGACAAAAATGGTCAATTTATTTACTTTAAAAACAAATTCTAAAATAATATTGATGAAATTGCTTTGTCTATAATGACTCTACTCCGCTGGTTTGAATTTTCTTTGTAAGAACTACAACATAACAGAGTATACAATCTATTTAATATTGAACTACAAAACCAAACTAATCATGTTCTTTGTTCAATCATACGGAAGACAAAAATAATGTACTTACTTCCAGCTATGGAGATTTGTTTCTAGAAGTTGTTTGCAAGTTCTTCTCCAAGAAGATCCTCGTCTTCAACGTTGAACAAATTCAATTCTTCCAATTTTTCTTTAGCAACCGAATGATGGAGAGACAAAAATTTTCTTGCTAAAAAATAGGGACTAGAGTTCCCAAAAAACTACTATGTTTTTTTTTTCTCCTGAATACAAGTTCGAATGAGCCTTGTAGAAATGGTGTTCCCATCAGACACCTCTAGGTAATCGTCAAACAATTATCAAGGCAAGTTACCTTGAACTAAGTTGTAATTACTAATAATAGTTTGGGCCATATCATAATTATGAGAAGTTAAAATCTTAATTTTATGTATTTAAATAAAAGAAATCTAACATTCTCCTCATCTCTTCAATCACCTCTCTACTCAATCCAAAAGCCTTCTTCAAGAGCTCTTCTTGTATCCCATACCCAAAAACCGCCGCCAGAATCCTCTGCAACCCAGGGTTATGGCTGTGAAGCTGCCAAAAATTGTCGCCGATGAATCTTCAACGTTCATCTGGAAATGCAACAGACCCCTTGGAAACACCATTACCTCCCCTTTCTCAATCACCTTAGCATAAATCCAATTGGCAGAATCGACGAACCAAAATAGACCTTTCCTTAAAACTATAGCAACCTTTGTGGCTCTGGGATGGTAATGAGGAGCATTGATTCCACCAACGTTGAGGTTTGGAGGATTGGTTCTGATAGAGACAAAATGGTTTGATCCTGGTAGGGCAAGGTGGGTTGGTTGTTGTTGGCAAGGGAGGGGTGGTGGTTGCCCATGATGTGGGGTTTCCAGCAAGGTATGAGAAGATGATGGGTGAAGGTTGAATCCCTTCACTCTAGGGTTGGGTCACTTAAATGAGGGGTAGTATGGTCTTTACACAGTACGGGGGTATAATAGTCATTTTGTAGCTCTACCTTAACGGTCAAAATGCTTAACCGTTAAGGGGGATAACTTGAAATATTTCACTTATTGAAAGAAGGCACCATTAAATATATAGCCATTTTGCGCCTTTCTTACTGATTATTATCTGTCCAATAAAATTATCCGATTAAGTTACTTATTTAGACTTATTTTTCTTATTTTTATAATTTTTTTACCTATGATATGTTATGTGACTATTTTTCTAGATTTTCTACTAAAATAGCTACCAAAGTTGTTAAATTCTTAAATTTCAAACTTAGCCTCATAAATAAAATGGTAAAAACGTAAACAGGTAGTCAAAAACTTGTATTCGATCTGTATTCATGCCCATTTAGAAGAATCTACTTAAGAAAATAAATATCCGATTATCATCCGAATCCGACTGAATCCGTCCGAAAACTGATAGGATATTATCCGAATCCGTCCGAATATAATAAAATGCAGATATGGTATCACCACTATCCGATCCGAATCCGGTCCGTTTACACCCCTACCTACAGGCAATCAAGGATTTATCATATTTATATAAATTGATCGATGAGACTGGAAAAGATTAGGGAAGAAAATATTGTCCAACGAACGATTAAAAATGTGATACCATGCAGAACAAAACCTAGTATTGAAGTGGAGGTACAAATTCTAGAACCTGCGGCAGTACTAATTTGATGTTCAAGTGTTTGATTCATGAGAAACATACATCGTATGAACCAGTGATACAACTGCATGTAGCAATAAATTTTCCTTTTTGGCATGTATATCCTTGAACAAAAATGAAAATGTTGAGTACAGACATTTTGTGCTCAAGTAGAATCGAGGGTCTTTCAAGGTTTGGTTTCTCTGAATCGATCAAAAGTGGTGAAATAAGATTTTCATGAGAGAAAAATAACAGTAAGAGAAATTTCAAAAATCTATTGGAAGATGGTGTGTTGGAGAATTGTTGGTGGACAACAGATATCAAATTGCAGAGACCTAGGTATCCATTGATTAAGTTATTTGTGGTCCCATTATAAAGGCAATCAAATGAATTATAGATTCTACAGCAAAGGCAATTATAGATTATCGGGTATTTATGGGTTTGAATCCTATTTTTGAAAATTTACCAATTGACAATTTGGGGTCCATTCCACCTTCAACGGCTATGATGACATCATGCATGCAGTTACCAATTACTAACCCAGGTGTGAGTGACGGGTCTAGACAGCCCATTCAATTGGATGTCAATGCGATTCGGGGTAAGTCTTCTATTAAACAAAAGAGCTCGGCTGGTAAGATAAATGCGAACCGGTTCCAACTTTTGCACTTTGATGATGATTTTCAAGAGAAGCAAGACCCAGTGGTGGATGATGGTGTGGAGCATAGACAACCTGTGGGTGCTCCATCTCGGTTCAGGGATAGAAGCCCAGTTCGGAGGGACTAAGTAATTTTCTTTCTTCTCTTATTCTAAATTTTATGATGATGAAGCTTGGTGCTTGGAATACCCGTGGCTTAAACAATGTGGCTAAGAGGGTTTCTGTATGTGAGTGGGCTACAAAGCATCAGCTCACTTTTTTTGGGCTTTTGGAAACTCGAGTCAAGGCGGTTAACCATGATGCTGCTTTAGGTACTTTTGGAGATAGGTGGAGGGTTTTACATAATTTACAAAATAAAGAAGGCTGTCCTATTTGGGTGTTTTGGGATGACTCTATTATTGATGTTTTACCTATATTCACCTCTAGTCAAGTTATTCATGTTAGAGTCACCAAGAAGGGGTCGGATTGTACTTTTGAAGCCTCAATCATTTATGGCTCTAATGAAGCTTCTGAGAGAGAGATGTTAATCATTTATGGTTTCTTTTGCTCACTTCCATCCCCGGGAGGTTTCAGATCATTGTTCCATCGTAGTTTCTTTGGGCGAAGCTGGCAATAGGCGTGGTCGTCAGTTCTATTTTGGAATCATTGGGCGGATCATGAGGATTTTCTCATGTTAGTTGAAAACGTTTGGAAGCAGAATATTCAAGGCAAGCCAATATGGGTTCTCATTCAGAAGTTAAAAGCTGTCAAAGAAGTTTTCAAGTCTTGGCATCGGAGACACTACCATAATCTTGATTCTCAAATTGCAGTTTTGGAGAAGGAGGTTGAAGCTTTGCAAATTCAGTTAGATGGTGTTGTGGATAATGATGGCCTTTCCCTCCGGTCTCATACAGCCTCGACCCACCTCCAACATCTCATGCATGTTCGTGAGTCTGAATTGAAGCAGCAGGCTAAGGCAAAGTGGTTACAAGAGGCTGATGATAACTCTGCTTTCTTTCACAATTGTGTCAAAGCTCGCCGGGCCAGAAACCGCATTAATTCAATTCAAAATCGAAGAGGTGATTGGTTGACAGATGAGGTGGAGATCAGGAATGAAGCTGCTGGTTACTTTGAAGAACAAGGCATGGGGACTCTTCAGGTAGTTTTTACTGATTTAACTTTACCCATTGACCGGCACCTTGATTTTATAGAACAAAGCAATCTTATTCGGCCTTTTACTCGAGAAGAAGTTCAAAAGGTGGTCTTCGATGCAGACAATCATAGTTCCCCGGCACCAGATGGTTTTGGCGCTTATTTTTTCAAGAAAGCATGGCCTATTATTGGTGATGATCTCTATCATGCCATTCTTGATTTTTTTCATAGGCCTTTTCTCCCTAATCAAGTAAGGCTTTCTAAACTTACCTTGATTCCCAAAGGGGAGATCCAAAATTCTTTCAGTGATTACCGACCCATTGCGGTGAGTTCATTACTATACAAATTTATAGCCAAGCTCATATCTAACAGACTCAAGTCAGTGATTCCCAGGTTGGTTGGGGAAAACCAGACTGCTTTTACAGAAGGTAGGCATATCACAGACAATATTTTGGTGTGCCAAGAGCTCCTTCAGGGATATCACCTTCATTCGGGCATGCCTAATTTCGCTGCAAAAGTGGATCTCCGAAAGGCTTATGACTCTGTGCAGTGGAGTTTTCTTTTCACATTGCTTCTTCGTTTGCAATTCCTCCTATTTATGTTGCAATTTCCTCCTATTTTCATAAATTGGGTGGTTCAGTTGGTAACAAATCCTCAATATGTGGTGTTTTTAAATGGTGCTCAATCCCCCTGCTTTACAGTGAACAGGGGTCTTCAGCAAGGATGCCCTCTTTCCCCAACTTTGTTTAATTTGGTGCTTCAAGTGTTTACTGACTCTCTATCTGTGGCTGCTTGCTCGGGTGAATTCAAGTATCATCAGTTTTGTGAGAAGCCAAAAATTACTAGTATATGCTTTGCTGATGATTTATTTATATTTGGTAGATCCTCTGTTGCAAATATGACATGTCTTGACAGGGTCTTGAGCGACTTCTCAGCAAGATCGGGTCTTTCAGTGAACAGGGATAAATCAACAATCTTTTTCTCCAATACTCCCCAACCAATTCAGAAAGTCTTTCAACAATCACTTAGGTTTCCAATTGGTGTCTTGCCTGTTCGTTATCTTGGTATTCCTCTTACTTCGAAGCATCCTACTCCAGTGGACTTTGCATCTCTTCTTGCCAAGGTGGAGGGTAGGCCGAATGCTTGGAGGGCAAAATCTTTATCTTATGCGGGGCGGTTGACGTTGATTAAATCTGTCCTTTACGGCATTATTGGGTATTGGGTGCAGTGTTTTAAGTTACCTCAGACGGTGGTACATTCCTTGGAATGATCCATGGCTCGCTTCTTATGGTGGGGTGCTAGAGAAAGTGGGTCAATAAAAGTTTCTTGGCAAAAGATCTGCAGACCTTTTAAGGAAGGTGGCTTGGGCATCAAGGATATTTCCAATTGGAATTTGGCAGCCTTGGCGAAGCAAATTTGGCTCATATGCATGAATTTGCCATCTCTGTGGCAAACCTTTGTTCGACATAGATGGTTGAAGAAGAACACTATTTGGTCCCTTCCTCTGCCGAGTCGATGTTCTTTCTCTCTTCGGGCCATATTGAAGGTTAGATCACTGATTATTCATAAGATTCGATACTTAGTGCATGACGGATCCACCATATCAACTTGGTTTGATCCATGGTTGGAATCGGGTCCACTATATAGCCCTGGGTTGTTGGTGTCTACTGCGGTTGGCAGGGAGCCTCATTCTCGCGTTTAAGACTTGATAGGTGATCATGAAATGTGGAATGGAGAGGTAAATGATCCTGTGATTCGTGACAAGTGGCTTGAAATTTCTAAGACGCCCATATTTCGTCGTTTGGAGGGGGACAAGCTAGTGTGGACAGCCAGTTCTTCAGGTGATTTCACTATTAGTTCGGCTTATAGTATGCTTCGTCAAGCAAGTGAAGAAGTGGCTTGGTATAATGTGATTTGGTCTTCTAAAAATCCAAAACGATTCGCTTTTGTTGCTTGGCTAGCCTGCCTTGAGCGCCTTCCTACCAAGGACCGATTAATCTCATGGGGTAAGAATATTGACCCAACTTGCTCATTATGCCAATCGGTAGAAGAATCGCATGCTCATATCTTCTTCTCCTGTCCTTTCTCGTTTGGTGTTTGGAGCCGTCTCATGATCCTTCATGGGCTCAAGGATCCAAGTCCTCTCTTGTGGGCAGAAGCCTTGCAATGGTGCATTGAGCATTTCAGGGGATCCGATAGCTTGAATGATGTGAGACGATTCAGCTTTGTAACCATGATTTACTTTTTGTGGCAGGAAAGGAATAATCGTACCTTTCAGAAGGGCTCTCAGAGTGACCTTGACATCTTTTACTTAGTGGCTAAGATGACCCGATTACGGTTTCAATTTGCAAAGCTAGCGGTGGAGGATTGCCCGAGACATAGACAATTCTTCTCTAGTTGGGGTATTTCGGTTTCTTTTGCTCAGGTTAAGAGTTTTGTTCATTATTGGTTACCACCGCCATGGGGTTGGGTCCTAATCAACTGTGATGGTTCTCTCCGGGGACATATTGGAGGGTATGATGCTATGGCTCGAAATTGCAAAGGTGATGTTATTTTTGCTTGTTCTGGTGGCTGTGCTAATGTGGGTGATTTTCATGCTGAGATGCTTGCAATTCGGTGTGGCTTGCAATTTGCACAGCAATACGGCTGCAATAAGGTTTTGGTGCATTCAGACTCCGAAGTGGCAATTAGGACTTTACTGGGTACTTACCGCCCACATTGGGGGATACTACACATTGTTGAGGATATTCTTCACTTGAAATCCTTGTTTCAGGAGTATATTTTGGTGCATGGTGTTAGGGAGACTAATAGGTGCGCGGATTTTTTAGCCGGATTGGCAACGTCGGACCAAGAAATTTTGTTGGATCCTCTCTCTTTGCTTGCTCAGTTCTCTCAATATGTTGTAGAAGAGCAACAAGGTCGTAGGTTCTTTAGAACCTAATCCTGTATTATTGTTTGTATTCTATTTATTTCTATTAATATAAAGTCTCATTTTCTCAAAAAAAAAAAAAATAATAAATAAAAAAAAAAAATAAAAAAAAAAAAAAATGACCATTAGAATGAAAGATGCAGTACTGAAGCATTACATGACAGCATGGATGAAACTAAGGTGGACACAAACAAGAGCATTCCTCCTCAACAAAAAACTACACAAGCAAAATGGAACTTAATAAATGCAATACAGATACTAGTTACTCTTTCATTCTTTGGCAAACCCAGTGTAAACTCTTTACATTATTCGTTAAACCACAACATGAAATGGCACCAATAACTACAAGGGGTAAAATAGGGAATGGTCTTCACAAAACAATAACCTTTTCCCTTTTGCAAAGAGATTACATCACATTAGCAGATTATCACTGTAGTTTTAAATCTTACTCCTTTCCAAGGCTTGCTATGTGTTGCTGCAGTTGATTGCAAAGCCTTGAAATTTTTGAGAGCAACTCACAATGTTGATCTTGAGATGTCAATAGAGAACCTGGGTCTGTTAGGATTTGTTGAAGCTGAGAAAATAGAGTAGACATTTTGTGATCATTTCCATACCCTTCAGCCATTAGCTGAAGCAGTTTACAGTTTTGAGACGATGACGGTGATAGCTGCGATGGTACAGGAGGCACAAGGAAGGGGTGTTGAAGTAGTTGGGGTATCCGCCACCTTTCATTGCGATCCCATGCAAGACACTTCTTCATTAGGTCAAGCAGCAAAGGATTTGAAACTGGCCCAATAAACAATCTCGTGATTTGGATCAGTTATGACTTTGAACTTAGCCCAGAATGTCTTGTATTCTGCAAATGGAGTCTTCCCATATACCATTTGATAAAGAATGCATCCAAGGGACCAGATATCTGATGGTCGACCACACTTGATTGTGTTTCCATTTGCATCATCCTCATTACACATGAATGCTTCTGGAGACATGTAACTCAGTGTACCCACCTACAGTTGCGAATCTAATTAATTGACAGACAAGAAAAGTCTCAAAAAAGTGTTTATGGGGACAGGAAATATAAAGATTATCACCTGTGAATCTCGTTGGATGTTGGTCGTATCACTCATTATGGCTTTAGCAATTCCAAAGTCAATCAATTTAAGTGAACCTTTAACAAGAAGGAAGTTAGCTGGTTTCAAGTCTGAGTGTACAATGCGTTCTTCATGTATTGTATTTACTGCTTGAAGTATTTGCTGAAGGATGTGAACATGTCAATATTTTCCAGAAAGAGAACCGCATTTTGCCCATTTGCAGGGCTTGCAAAAGATTAGATATGTCAATCAAACATCATGTACAGATAGATATGCTAATGTGATGTTATACTTTAAACTGACAAAAGTTATACTTGGTCTGTTGCACACATGAATGCAAATTCCTAAAGTTTAGCAAGCTATTATTCATAACAGTACAGAAACACAATTCTTCAAAATGTTGTCTTCCACAGGTAGATCATACAGCAACCACTACTGCCAAGGCTCACTGAACCACGCTGAAATTAAAGAACACAGACACAACTGTCAACACATTTATTATCCATCCATCAAAAGAAACATATATGATCTCCATCTCTTTTCACAAGCTTAGAAATAAGCAGGATGCTGGATAACACTTTCCCAAAGATCCAACCCTAATAAGATAAAAGAAATTTATCACTGCACATATACCAGTGGGATGCTGAGAGCCTGAGAGAATATCTTTCATTTTCCCAACAATATCACTCTTTTTTTTTTTTTTTGGATGAATAAATGAATATAATATAAACATCCCGAAGGGAAGAAGAAAGTACAAGGGGGGAAGAAAAAGGGAACCAGGCTAAGAAGGCCTCAAAGAAACTAACAAAGAGCTATCTAGACCCTGGGTAACAACAATGAGCCTGTTCCTTGGGGAGTCCACGAGAGATTTGTGAGGCAAAAAGGAAATCCTAGAGCTGACATCATTACATATGGCTTTCCAAATCTGATCTGAGGAACAGGGTTTGGTGGTCCATCTACGAAAGTTACACTCCATCCAAATGTGCGAGAGGCAGGCTCCTAGAAGTTCTCTATGGTGTTGGCGATGAAGAGCCTCCAAATGGAGAAGCAAACCATCAGCAATCAATGTCCAGGGGCTGAGGGCACCTAGATCTAGGACAAATAGAGGAATGGGCACATATCCAAATAGGACAAGAGAAGGGACAGACAAAAAAAAAGGTGCGGGGTGGTCTCAACCTCATAACAGAAGATACATGAGGGGCTGACCAAGAAAAAGCGGTGGATAAGAAGGGATCGGGTGCGAAGGCAGAGGAAGAGGGCTTTCCAAACAGTAAAGGCTTGATGGGAGATGTTTCCCTTGAACCAAGCAAGCTTGGACCAAGGGACTGAGGGGATGGGCTACGGATATGGTTCCAAGCAGCAGTGGAGAAAAGGAAGTTTTCTGAGGGGAGCCAGAGGAGTTGGTCACAAGGGGGAGGAGAAGTGGGGATGGGGGGAGAAGGAACCAACAAGGTTAAGCTCCTGATGGAAGGTGGAGGGGGGGGGGTCCAAGATCCGTCACTAAGGAAGTGAGAGACAGGGCAGAGTTTGGGGATGCCAAAGGACTAGACTGCTCTGGCACCAAGGACATGATAGAGAATCCCAAGAGGATGCCAGGGATCAAACTGAAGGAAATGTTGGATCCATTGGCGATTGAGAAAGACATAGTAGAGAGGGCAAGGGGGTGAAGGGAAAGGAGTTTCTTCAAAGTGCAAGAGGAGTTGGAAGGGGGAGAAGCAGACCAGAAGGAGTTATTCATTAAGAGGTACGAATAAACCCAGTCAACCCAAATGGAGCTTTCCTTGGAGGAAATTCTCTAGATGAGCTTGAGAAGCCCCGCAATATTGAAATCTTCAATTCTGCAAATGCTGAGGCCTCCTTCAGATATATCAATAGGCCTAAATAAAAATTCAATTAAAATGCCCTAATCACATCCTACAATAAGGAAGTTGATGAAGTATATAAGATGTTTTAGAAGTAACCCCTGTTATCACAATTCCATATTTCAAAAAAGGGGGGAGGGGGACACAAGAAGCCTGGATTGATGAAGAACTACGTGTCCTTCACATGTCTCCCAGTAATGGAGGTAAGAATTTTAAGATTCTTTACGCACACAAAAACACACAACAGCAGCAACAACAACCACCACCTGAAAAAAGGAGAATTAAAAGATTTTAGTTTCTGAAGATAATGAACCAAAGACATTGGTATCCTGGGATGTCCAAAACTATTAAAATTAATAACTGTTAACTTTAAAAGTTTATGGATTGCTGTCACTTGCTTTCCCCTAAGGACCTAAACAGACAGAAATAATACTCTTTCTAGTCCTTCTCTGTAAAATGCTAGAGAAAACTTAGTTGATATACTATGTAGACCTACTGGCAACTAAAACAGATAACATAACTGTAGGAAAAAGGAATGCTTCTTGGCCATGTGGCTCCTCTGCCCAAACACAAAGAGCATGCGTAATTCCTGCCCCTCCCTTCTGAAAAAAATGCCCCTGCATATGCTCCAATGGCCCACCACTGGTGCAGAGGCTACACAACCAAACAGTGATCTCTTGCTCAATAACTGATTAATTTTTTATTGACATGACACATTCTTTCCACAGTCAATGAAGATCTGTCACTAGGCTGATCGGGTCAATTAAATAGTCTTACACTTGGCTACAGTTCTTCACTCAACTACACTAAAATCTTACATAAAGTACGTCACTTCAAAATGAACAAAATGTAACTGCAGCTAAATTCTGTACAACACCCCCATGGAATCCTAGTGTGCCGTCTCCGGTATTTTTTTTCCCGAAACTACATGCAGTACACAAATTTTAACCTCACAATGAATTATGAGTTCTATCATACTTGCTGAGAGAAAACTATCACGTCTATTTATGTCACACACTTTATATATAATAACTGGTAAGTGCTTACAGATTCCAATGTGTCACTACAATGTACTATTTATATAGTTTTGTTCAGAAATTCCATTGACAAAAAGATTCCTTTATCAGGTTTCAATGTTTCTTTGACTCTGATATCTATCCTCGATTTAGAATACATATTCTCAACATTGTTTTGGCTTATGTCAGTGTTCAGTAATAAAATCAGCTTTTTCATACAGGAATGGTATTAAAAAAATTAAATGCACCAATAACTACCAAAAAAAAACAAATTGAACACAAACCTGATGTCAGAAAGCCCTCTTCTTTCTTTGCCATTTTCAGTTACAGGTTTAAAAAATAAATTTAGAGGTCCATTATGGTAAATCTGAATAAGATGCAAAAACTGGTTGTACATCCCTGACTTTGAAGTGTTGATGATTTCTAATGCAGCACAACCAGCTACCCGTCACACTACAGTAGCATGAACAGTAACCTAGGAGATTATTCTTCCTATTCAGCAGGCCCCAAGTCCAGCTTGTAGTTAGATAAAGTAGGAGTTTGTTTTTCGGAGTTTTAAAAAGAATGTAAGATTTTCTCATTTATTTATTAGGATAATTATGTAAATTAGATTTTGAATTTGATTAGGATATTTAGCATGTGTTTTAGTTAGCTTCAGATTGCCAGGATTCCTACTATAATTGTGTTCTTATTGAAGTACGTCTCTTTCACTACTTGAACACTTCTAATCATCTCATTGAGGATGGAATAGAAAAGATGAATCAAAGTAATGTAACCCGGGGTCTAGGTTAGACCTTCTAGGTTAATAAGAACCAGCAAATAATTGAGCTCTCAATGCGGTTAAGTTTATTTATGGGATGGTTTGGAGAAGAATCTTGAGTAATGGTGGTTTAACAAAGCTGAATGGTTTGGGTTTGTGTATGTTTGTGATAATTATAACTATGGGATACCCTATGGGATGGTTTTGGTGAAGAAAAGGATAATATATTGTGTATCATGGTTCTAGGAAGGGAATGGCAAGGGATTGGATAAACTAAGGTTTGTAAGAAAATGGATGGGGTACATTGGGATTGATATGAAAAGGGAAGGATGAATTAGGGTTAATATGGGTATGGTTTTGGGATGATTTGGATAAGTAACGGATAATTCGAGCGGAGAAAAATTTCTAGGTGAGATGTATTAGGGATTTATCAATTACAGAAAGGGTGGGAAAGGATTGGGAAGTCTACAGTTAAGGGAAAAGAAAGAGGAAGCTTGCGGTTGGGAAAATTGGGTGAGTCACTGAGTCTTGGATGAAATCTTGAATCTTCTTCTTCTTGGTCTTTCCTTTCTTTTTCTTCTTCTCCTTCTTTCTTTTTTTTTTTTTTTTTTCTTCTTCTTTTTCCCGCGAGAAAAGAAGAAAAAGAAGGGGGAGGGGGGGGGGGGGGGGAGGAAGGGGGGGTTGGTTTCTTCCGGAAGAAAAAGGCGCAAGGAGGAGATGAATAGGGGGGGGGGGGGCCGTCGCCGGGGGGGGGGAGGGCTGCGGAGGTTTGGGGGGGCTGGGATAGGTTGTGATTGAGGGGGAAGGGCTGTACTTACTTGGAGAGAGGGGCTGCTGCTGTGAGATTAAGAAGGATGCTAGATTTGCTGGAATTTGCTGAATTGCCCAAAGAATTACTCTTCATCCCAGGCTACAAGGGTTCCTCCCCAATGGCCCAAGCCTCTGATTTATTCAATAACTCCAACTTAACTCTTATTAGAGGGGCTATTTATAGCCTTACAACTTAACATTTATTTGGGCTCAACTTGGACTCTAACTAATTAATTAGACATGGACTCTAACTAGAGAATCCAATTAGGATTAAAATTCCCTTTACAACTCAATACTGTTGAGAAAGCCGATTGCGGTAGAATGGCTTATTGATCAATGTGATCTCAAGCCCCTATTTATAATAAGTGGAAAGAACACTATTACATAAATACCCTTACTTGGGTAACAAAAAATAGAAATTTACATGAACACAAACTCTAATTGAACTCCTAGTAGAATCCAACACTCCCCCTCAAGTTGAGGCATAGATATTAGTCATCCCAACTTGCCTACAATAAGAAGGAAATCTCCTTTTTTAAAACCCTTAGTGAAAACATCTGCCACTTGATCTTTGGACCTCACAAAAGGCATGCAAATAAGCTCTTGTTCTAGCTTTCCTTTGACAAAAAACCTATCAATTTCAATGTGCTTAGTTTGATCATGTTGCACAAGATTATTAGCAATACTAATAGCAGCCTTGTTGTCACAATATAGCATCATATGGTTTGGAACTTGGACTTCAATATCTTATAGCAAGTCTTTCAACCATAGTAGCTCACAAACTCCACAAACCATAGCTCTATATTCAGCTTCGGTACTGGATAAAGCTACCACATTCTGTTTCTTACTTCTCCAAATAACTAGATTACCTCCAATAAAGATACAGTAACCTGAAATTGACTTCCTGTCTGGAGATCCCGCCTAGTCTGCATCAGTGTATGCTTCAACTATTAGATTATCAGTGGGTGACAAAAGTATTCCTTTTCCAGGAGTTTCCTTCAAATATTGTAGTATTTTGCTAACAGCATTCATATGAACTAAATATGGATCATGCATGAATTGGCTCACTATCCCCATGGCATAAGCGATGTCTAGCCTGGTGTGGGATAAGTAAATAAGCTTCCCTATCGGCCTTTGGTATCTTCCTTTGTCCACTGGTTCTCCCTCTTTTTCTTTAAGTTTAGCTCCAGCTTCAATAGAGGTATCAACTGCTTTACACCCCAACATTCCCACTTTTAATAATAAATCTAGGACATATTTTCTTCAAGATAGGAATATACCCTTCTTTGATCGAGCCACCTCAATCCCTAAAAAAGTATTGTAACTTTCCTAGATCTTTAATTTTGAACTCTCTGCCAAGAAAGTCCTTCAACCTTTGAATTTCTTCACCATCATTCCCGCGATGACAATATCGTCCACATAAACAATAAGACGTGTGATGTTAGTACCTGACTTTTTGACAAATAATGTATGATCAACATTACTTTGATTGTACCCAATAGAAGTCATTGCCTTCAGGAGACGTCCAAACCAGCATCTAGGAGACTATTTTAACCCATAAATTGACCTCTTCAACCGACAAACTTTCCCTATAGTATTGTCATCGGAGAAACCATGTGGGATTTTCATATAGACTTCTTTCTCTAACTTCCCATGTAAGAAGGCATTCTTTACATCTAGTTGGTACAAGTTTCAGTATTTGTTCACAGTTACAGACAACAGAACTCTAACAGTGTTTAGTTTCGCAACAGGGGCAAAAGTCTCTTGATAATCAACCCCATAAGTCTAGGTAAACCCCTTTGCAACTAGTCTAGCCTTCAACTTGTTGATTGATCCATCCATATTTTGCTTAACCACAAACACCCATTTGCAGCCCACTGATTGTTTTTCCTACCAACTTTTAGGAACAGATATAGATGATAGAGGATATAAAAGCACGACAAGAGTCAGACAAAGAGTCATAAGAGACATATTTAGCTATGTGATGTTGAGTACAAGATCTGACTCCTTTTCTAACAGGAATAGGAAGATCGAAAGAAGATACCTCAAGGGGAACAGGAGAATCTGATTCTGGAGCAGGAGATTGAAGTGGTAATGTGTCACATTTCTCCACCTGCTTTAGCTAGTTGTAATTCTTCATCTAATAAGTTTGCACCCCCTTATTTTGGTCAATCTTGTTGTGAAAGACCTCAATAGTGTGCCTCACAGGAGTGGTCTCCCTCTGACCAGGTTCTTCACATGGTTCGGGAAACGGAGGGGGAGAATTCGAGTCCTCAAGTATACTGGTTGAAGTCTCCCCCTGGACAGGAAACACTTCTTGAACTCCTAAGTTGTGTTGTGGTGGTATTGATAGAGAGGTCTAAAGTTGGAAAGAGCACCTCTCCTATAGGAATCTCCCATTGGATAGGTGTATAGTAAGGGCAAGACTCATTAAAAATGACATCCATAGAGACATGGTTTTCTTAGAAGAAGGATGATAACATTTGTACCCTTTCTGAGTAGCTAAATACCTTAGAAAAATGCACCGTAGGCCGTGGGGAGCCAGCTTACTTTGATGGTTTGTGATTCTGGCATAACAAACACATTCAAAAACCTTTAAGGGGGTAATAAAATAAGAGGTTCCCTTGAGAAGCTTATTAGGACATTTAAAACCAAGTATCCTACTGGGCATCTTATTTATAAAGTAAGAGGCAATGAATATAGCATCACTCTAGTATTAGTCAGAGACATTCATAGCAATCATAAGGGAACGGAATATCTCTAAAAGATGCCGATTCTTCCTTTCAGCAACCCCATTTTGGGCAGTTGTATCAACACAATTGGTCTGGTGTATTATGCCAGAGTTAGAGAGATATCTCTGAAATTCACCATCAATATACTCTATGCCATTGTTAGTGCGAAGGATCTTCACAATGGCATTGAAACGAATCTTAATCATATTATAAAAATCACGAAAACATAAAAAAACCTCATTTTTTTATGTTTTAAAAGAAAAATCCATGTAGAACAAGAGTGACAATCAATAAAAGTAACAAAATACCTATGGCCAGTAATAGACACACGTTGGCAAGGACCCCACACATTAGTATGAATTAGTCCAAAAATAATAGATTTTCTATTATGAAGAGAAGGTAAATAAGTAAAACGAATCTGCTTCACAAAAATGCCAAGCTTCACAAAAAAATTCATCCTTTTTACAAGAAACTAAATTGGGAAATACTTTCTTAAGAGTCCTTATAGGGGGGTGACCTAGCCTACGGTGCCACTATTGAAGGTCTGATATTACCGAATGGACCTGATTAAAAGATGCAGTCAGAGCAGAAGTAAATCCTCCAATTGGCTCCAACAAATAAAGTATATAGTCTATTTACCACGTCCAATCTCCTTCCCCGTTACTAGATCCTGGAAGACACAGTAAGATGGGGAAAAAATCACTTTACAATTCAAGTCATGTGTAAGACTATTGGTAGAGAGAAAGTTAGTAGAGAAAGAGGGAACGCGTAAAACTATAGACAAAGAAAGTGATGGAGAATGTTGAATGGTCCCTTTTCCAACAATAGAAGAATAGGAGCCATTAGCAATTCAAAGTTTATCTTTTCCGAAAATTGGAGCATAATGTAACAAAAAAATGATTAACCTGTCATATGATTTGTGGCTCCTGTATCAATGATCCAAGGAGCAGAAACTGAAGAGACACGATAGTCTATAAAAGTTTACCTAAAGTAGCAAGGTATGAGTTGGTATGGGTAGTGGAGGAAGCAATAGTAGAGGTTGTACCAGCAGTAGAAGACTGTAGAATGCGCCGCAGAGTAGCTAACTCCTGTGAAAAACCAATGTCGACAGAGGGTGTTGTGGAAACTGTCTCAGAAAGATTAGCTTTCGGTTTTCCCCTTCTTTGTGCTCTTTTTTGCTCAAAATTAGCAGGATTCCCATGGAGCTTCCAACAATTGGCCTTAAGATGATATGTTTTGTGACAGTGCTCACACTTGACAATCTCTTAAGCCGAATCAGATTTAGTGCTAACAGACTGTAAGGCTGACTCCATAATAGGAGCATGAAGCATGGCTAATCGACGGCTTTCCTCTCATTGAACAAGGGCATAAGACCATTCTAGTGTAGGAAAGGAAGAATGAATTAATACTTGCACTTTGATCTAATCATACTCCACATTCAAGCTTGCCAAGAAGTGATATACCCGAATCTTATCAACGTGCTTCCTATAAGTAGTCAGTAGTCACATCATCTGGATTAGTGGGGTGATAATGCCCATAATAATCCAACTATTGCTAAAGAGATCGCAACTTAGCATAATATTGGGCCATAGTCAGATCCTTTTAGGTAGTTTCATGAAGCTTCTTTTGTAATTCATAAACCTGTGCATCATTCCCCAACCTGCCCATATGTTTCAGTAGTAGCCTTCCAGATTTGGGATGCAGTATAAAATAATAGGTATCCACGGGCAATATTTGGATTCATGGAATTCAAAAGGAATGACATAATAAGAGAGTCATTCATGATCCATTTATCCTGTGAAACACCTGTGGTAGTACGTTTGATAGTGGAGCCCGTAATGTGTCCAACAAGTCATCTTCCAGCAATAGTCATGTAAGCAGATCGATACCATATCAAATAATTTGTTCCATCAAATCTTACCGAAAGAGGATGAAAAGTGAGGTAAGGTTTGGAGCCAGTGGAAGCAGTAGTACCATTGGTAGTTGTCATATTGAAAAAATTGTCTTGCAGTTCTTCAATTTTCACCCTTTCAAAAATAGTTGAAACGTCACAGAATGCAATAGCCAAACCACGATTCAAAATGTGCATATAAGGAACCCCATGTTTCTTTCTTTTTCTTCTTTTCTTTTCTTTCTTTCTTTCTTTCTTTCTTCTTCTTCTTCTTTTTTTATTTTTTTATTTTTTTAATATGGGAAATTACAAATAAGCCCCTAGAAAAACTGAATTTGCAAATAAGTCCTTGAAACAATGCACATTTACACATAGGTCCATAAAACTATGCAAATTTACAAATGAGTCCCTAAAACTATGTAAATTTACAAACAAGCCCATGAAACTAGGCAAATTTACAAATAAATCTCTGAAACTATGCAAATATACAAATAAGAACCTGAAAATATGCAAATTTACCAACAAAACCCCTGAAACATCAGTATTTTTTTCTTTTTTGTTTTTTGGTAATAGAATCACATGTAAGGAGGGAAAAAACCTAAATATGGTTCGAATAAAGTTGGGATGTTAATTCAAGGATTGAAATAGTTTTTAAGAAGCTTCTCATTTCAGACAAAGAGTTTTAGACAAAGAGGAAAAAAATCAGAGGAAGGAACAAGATACTATGATCGATGGTTCAAAAAGTAACTCACTGCTGTGATGGGTGTTGCAGGTCAAGGCAACAGTGGCTGCAGTTAATCTCAGGTCGATGGTGGCTGCAGGTTAGGTTTCAAGGCTGTGATGGGTGTTGCAGGTCAAGGCGATAGTGGCTGCAGTTAATCTCAGGTCGATGGTGGTGTAGCAGCTGTAAGTTTGCGATGCAGCAGCGACAAGTTTGCGATAGCCTGTTGCGGCGGTGGTTCTTCTTCTCTTCTTCTTTCTCTCTTTTTTCCGTCTGTTCTTGTTCTTCCCTAATTGTCTCAAGGCTTTGATGCCATGTTGAGAAAGCCTATTGTGGTAGAATGGCTTATTGATCAATGTGATCTCAAGCCCTATATTTATAATAAAGTGGAAAAAACACTATTACATAAATACCCTTACTTTGATAACAAGAAATAGAAATTTACATGAACACAAACTCTAATAGAGTTGAACTCCTATTAGAACTCAACCAACAAATACCAATCATAGGAGTCTTCTAAATAAACTTGCAAAATACATAGGTAATTATCCAAAAGGAATCTTTTTCAATTAGATTCCAACTGGAACTCTTAACTAGACTAGGACTCCGTCATAATTTCAACCGATAATTCTCTGCAAAATCCAAAAAAGAAGACGAAATGCAAAAAATTTCATCCTAGTACCATATTTTGACCGAAACATGTGGGGATTTCGGGCAAAATGACACAAAATCCTTGTTTCGGCTGAAAATGATACATGCAGATTTATAAAATGCATGTTTTCAACGGAATATGCGAAATTCCGACACTTTCTACAAGTTTTACCAGAAATCATTTCGAGCCATTTCTTGGTTTTTCTTGAGTTTTTTTTTTTTTTTTGGTTTGTCTCCTCATTTCACCTCGTTTTAGCAACTCCTTTGCATTCCTACTCCACTCTTGCTCCTCCATTGTTGAGTTTTTGAGAATCTAACAATGTGAGTTAACTAACTTTCCCATTTTTTGTTTTTGTTTTGTTTATGCCTCAAACCAACTCAGTTGTATTCAAATTAATGTATGTTTAGTCTAGAGAGTTGATCTATGATTGTGTGGATTTAAAATTAATTTTTGGATGTTGCTACTTTTTTTATTTTTATGTGTTTTAAAATTATTTTCTAAAACAGTTATATTCCTAAAATACACATGTATATACTCATGTATGAGCTTTAAATTGATGAATGAGAGACACCATCACTTGATCTATGTTGTGATGTTGAATCAGATTTTTTTGTTGTTAATTATTAATTGTAATCATTTAAAATATATTAAAATCTTTTTATTAATTATTTAAACATTAAAAGAATACTATTTAATTTCTGTTATATATTTAAAAATAGGAGATTATTTATGAAAGCATGAATGTAATTTTTTGAGCTTTATGCAATGCTTTTTAAGATACTTAGTGAGTAATTCTTGTATTAGGCACTCTCTTTAAGGATATCGGACATAGCTTGGCAATAGAGAAGGCTAGTGACAGCTGATAGGAAGAAGAGTGAGTGCAATTATTGCAAGAAACAGATAGGAGGAGGTGAGGCTGCTAGATTGAAGGTGCATCTAGCTAAGGAAAGTAGGAATGTAACAAGATGCCCCAAGGTGCCTGCAGAGATCAAGAAGGCAATTGCCTCATACTTGGCTATTGGAAAGCAAAGAGGAAAGAGAAGAGAATACAGAGGGAGAAGTTCGAGGATGCATGCCTAGATGACCTCCCAGACCTACAAGAACAGGACTTGATCTAGAGGAGCTAGGAGAGTATGGATGTGAGCCTGATTTAAGAGTCTACATAGATGAGAAGGGGATAATGATGAGTAGGGTGTAGGTGAAGATGGATCATATGCGGAGGTAGCAGATGGCTATGAGTTGTGGTTTCTCTAGGAAGCCAAGAGGTAAATGGGAAGTAGCTTGGGAGGCCCTATGAGGAGGACTTAAGAGTGTGAGAGAGGAGATTCGTACGCCACAAGCCCCAACGGGGCGAGCTTCATCAACACATGCTACAAATCCAGATGTTGATATTCTTTGTACAGATTCGACCCTATTTAGAAAGACTGGGTATTAGCAAAAAAAGTTGAAGCATTTGTGGGGAAGCGTGAAGGAGAAAGTGGGGATGGCTTTTTCTAAATGGGCATTGTACCATAGCATTCTAGCACATGCAACCCAGGGGCCCCACTACAAGGATATGATTAAGGAAACAAGTTGGGCTAGGAGGGGCATATAGGGCCCACTGCACATGAGATCTATAATGTGAACCTACCTAGGCATAAACAGGATTTGAATGATTATATTGAAGGAATGCAGTCTATGTGGGCTCACTAGGGAGTGACAGTTATGTGTGATGGTTGGACTGGTCCCATTAGACAATCTATCATCAATTTCTTATTGAACTGTGATGGGAGGATAGTGTTCCTCAAGTTAGTGGATGCATCCAGTGAGAAGAAGGATGCAAAATACATTTACAAATTATTGAAGCAAGTGGTGAAGGAGGTTGGAGTGGAAAATATGGTCTAGATTGTGACAGATAATGGCTCTAAATATAAGAGAGCTACGATAAAGATGGAAGAGAACCCAAGGTATCAAAACATGCTTTTACTTCTAGTCTTCTAGTACTAATTTTAATTTTTAAATATATGCATACATACTAGATGTTCATTACTAATTTGGAAATGCTTACTTGGACAAATATAAACTTTTTTGGACTCCATGTGCTACTTATTGCATTAACCTCATGCTAAAAGACATGCAAGTGCCTCTTGTGAAGAAAGTGGTGGAGGAAGCAAAACATGTGAGCACTTTCATCTATAACCATTCCTTTGCACTAAAAATGATGAGGCACCGTTGTCAAGGTGAGTTGGTGAGGCTAGGAATTACCGGATTTGCAACCAATTGGATTGCACTGCCAGTGATCTATCAATAAAGGGAGCAAAAAAGGGGCTTTGCTCCCCTTCACAGTATAAAGAAAGAAACAATGGTCGAAGTTTAAACCGCTTGTAGTGGTTCCCCATAGAAAAGATCATGAAAGAGGCGAACAGAGCTTTAAGAGGAAGAAGGTTGACCTTAGGACCATGTTTGCATCGAAGGAGTGGTTTAATTGCGAGGTTTCTTCAACCACAATAGTGTGGAGAGCCCAAAATACCATACTGAGTGATACCTTCTAGAATAATGTGAAGATTGTTGTGATGCTTGAGCTTGTGGTGCATGTGTTGAGAATGTTAGATTAGTAGAGAAGACCTACTCTACCACACATATGGGCTATAGTGGACTTGATGCAGAAGTAGGTTGCTCAGATCCACCCATTCGGCAACCAAAGAGTCCTCAATATCATCCGCAACAGATGGGAGAAGTAGTTGAACCATCCACTACATACGGATAGTGAGTTATTAAGTCTATTGGTGGACTTAACTTCCATTTTATTATCAAGCTATTCCCTCTTATTCTTGTTTTTCGTTGCACAACATACTATCTAAATCCCAAGTACCACTATAAAGACATGCCTGGGATGAGGCAAAACTCGATAGATGTCATCTAAACTGTAGTGGAGATGATGGAACCGGATCCATCCAAAAAAGCAATCATCATTATGGAGGTGAGATGGAGATAATTCACAATTCGTAGTTTCATAATAAGTTAAAGTATTAACTTAGATATTGTTTTTACTTCATTTTAAATTAAGGCATTCAGGGATGCTACTAGGAGTTTCGGTCGCTTTGTGGCCATATCAGGACGGGATTCCAGCTTTGGGGGTAAGTTAAGCCATTATGTATTTAATTATTTATATTCTACCTTTTAGTTACTTGCTTAAGTATTGACTTCAAGCCTATGTTTTTTGCAGCTGAATGTTGGTTGCAATATGGTCATGACTCAACCCACCTAACGATGATTGCATGTAGAGTGCTCTAACAAACATGTTATACCTGTAAGTGTGAGCGGAATTAGAGAGCCTTCAACCTCATCCACTCAAAGAGGCATAACCGATTGGGTGTGAAATGTCTAGAAGACCATGTTGGCGTGCACTATAATATGAGAATAAAGGAGGATCATATTAGACAAGAGATGGACAGAAAGAATAACATGATCGAGTTGGCCGGGATCTTTGAGCTGGAGGAGGATGATGAGGACCCACTATTTGATTGGATATGGAAAGAGGACAATTGGTGATGGATGAGGAGAGAGGTCATCCCAACAGACACATTGCAAAGCAGATGGGGGTTGATGTGGATGACTTCTTGGCCTATGAGGGGAGTGCACATGCAGCACCCACTCGTCCCTTCCTGCCATACCCCAGTGTATCCACCCCCAGTGAAGATTTGATTGTGTGGTCGGAGACCGAGAATGACGCATCAACTCGGGCATCCCCACACGATGATGATAATGATGCTGGAGGTGACGGAGGGCATGATGACAATGAGAATGTTGGACCTCGTGATTAGGATTCAGCTGATCCTAGGGAGAGACCACCACCACCAGCAGTAGGTGACAGTGAGGGACGAGGAGGTTTACCACCAAGATACACTGGTAAGAGTCAGCTCACCTATGCAATAAAGACTTCTCTAATAGACCAAACTCCCAACTAGACTCAACTTATGACTCACAATAGGAAAGAGTTTAGTTAATGATATGTGGGGATCAACCCTAAAGTTTGGGATCATTCTAATGGTTAGATATGTGTAGATCTAAGAAGGAAATTTGAGTTTTCTGGACAGTACGAAAATAAAAAGCGAAAGAAAAACGAATTTAGAAGTTCAAAAGAAGAATTGGGTATAGGGATGGTTCAACTTACAATTTCATAACAGAACAGTAGGTTAAATTGATGATAAGAAGAATTGATCTTGTTAGAAATTCAAGTAACATTAAGGAGAAGAAAGTGCATAAGAGAGCAAGAGAAAAGGGCCCGCCCGGTGGGGGGAGGATGTTATATTCATTGACAACAAGCCACCAAGAAAACAAAACTCAAAATTCAATTCATGACTCAACTAAACAATTACATCTATTATAGCCAGCTAGCTGACATAGTTTTAAACGCAAACTAGGAACAAATAAAAAAAACTGACTCCAAAAATAGGCTCATATACTAAAATGGAAAGGCTTAGCTAATTACTTGAGCTATTAGGTAATCTAGACTGACTAGGAAAATGAAAAAAATAAAGAAAACAGACTCAAAACAGGACTCCAACCAAACTAATGAAATAAATCTAGTTTCCTACTTTCAACCATATTTTACGCCCATCGAATTGGCCAGTTACAAAGTAAACCCATAGAACCAATGGCCAAGACATGTATGACCCAATCCTGAACCATATTTCCAAGGAAAGAAGCCCAATTTGGTGATGATTTTGCATCAAACCACCCTGAAATATTCCCTAACACTCCAATAGTTTAAACCCTCAAACAAGTCCTAGAATAGAATTTAGAGATTCAGAATTTTGGGAGTCTTGATGATAGACATTAGGGTGTTTTACCACTATAAGGCCTGCCAGGAAAGAAGAATCAGGATCCCAAAATTCAGATTGTAGATGCTACTCCAGATCTTTCTTTAGGGTTATTTTTAAGTTGACTATTTTGATGAAACAACCATAGATGCCCTTTTCAATTTAAGCCTTATTGAAATGCCCAGGCCCCATCAAGTGCATGTTCCAGAGGTGCCAATGAGTCTGCTTACTAGGAGTTGGCTCCTAAAATCCTATTAGAGAAGCCCAACAAGCAACACCCCCACCCTAACATCTTAAAGCAAAATAAATAAATAAAAACCCAGCATACAAGGGCAGGAGATAACCCACAAGAAGGAACAAACTTGTGATCTGCTGTAGGGGAGATAGGGTAGCATGGTTCCTTCTTCCTGACATGTCTGACACATATCCAACACTGGTTGGATTATTTTCCTCTGGAATCAACCCGGGGTTTGAAAGATATGGGTGTTAGGCCTTCATTCCACATGTTTATGTGGTCATGGGCCTGAAATTGAGAATCTAGACCAAGTACGAAAATAGATTAGTTAATTAGTATAATTGGTTTAATAATGTTCAGTTAGTTAGGAACTCTAGTCCAAATATAACTCCTTTCTTTGTTTGTTAAGAGTCCTATTGCCACTAGAAATCTAGGATTTTTGTTATAGCCTAGTCAGTTCGATGGAAGGCTACCCTTTGAAATTTTTTTCAATAAAGTTATTCTCAGTTTCAAGTCCCTTTGTGTGTTTTGCTGCAACAACAATGTTTTATTAAATTTGGTAGATCCAGGATTGAAGAAACATTGAGGCCCATGATGAACTCAAGCCTGGTTCCTTCTTGTGGCTGAAGGATTGACTTTTAAATATCCATCTCCACTTGATCCAAGCATCTTTAAGGCCCCCACCAAACATCTGGCAACCAACAATCCATTCCCTAACCTATCACCTTTTTATTCTGTTTGAAATCCTCAACCTCAAGTTCCATTCCCTTCTTTTCCCTCCAAAAGCAAGACTCGATTCAAGTTTCATTCCACTCCATCGTCATTAGGTACCCCTATGCTATCAAAATCTCTAGTATTCCCCCACCCACCCTCCCCCAATTACCCTATTTTCTTGACTTTGTTCAAACCTAACTCTTTTCCCCTGAAACCAAATCTAACCACCCCATATGTGATAAATGGGAGTTTTCACATAGACCCAGAACATCCTTTTACCATTTTTTCATCTCATTACAACCCATATCCAAAAACAATCCCCATGGCCCATTACCAAAATTTCAAGAAACCGTTTCTTGGCCCCATTTGAGTTGGTTCTCTTAAAAGATCATGGAAGAACCAAAGAACTAGCCCTCATTCAATTGAGGCTACACTAGTGACTTTCATGTACAAAGGACGGGCATCCATAACCAATTTTACCCCTTGGCTTCCAGAATCTGGATCCATTTTCTGCAGGCAATTCAAAAAGAATGAGACTTTTCCCAAGGATGTAAATCACCTAATTCTGTTCTGGCATCTTACCATTAAGGAAAGAAGATAGAATTCATTTTGAAGGCAGTCCTTATTGCCATTATATGGTGTAGTCGGTCAGCAGCAGCATAAAAGCCTGATTCTGGACATGCATCTGATGCTAAGGTGGTTATTGACAAGATCACCATTAAGGTAGCTTGTTAGGCAGCTACTATGATGCCTCATCAGATGTTCTTCTGCTGTTGTTCAGAGATCCATATTATTTTGTATCACTTTCACATGAGAAAATAGTTTATCAGATTTGAAGGCCTCCCCTAAAATGTTTCTCAACTTGAAATGATTGTTGCCAACATGTTAACCAGGAGCATCAGGAACACAGGGTATGGTCAGATTATAATCATCATATTACAATGAGGTAATGCTTTCTTTTCATCCATTGGGAAAAGATTCATTCAGAGCTGAAATATTCAACCTTGAGTTTCAAGTTGAAGGGCATTTTGCAAATGAGTTGAAGAGGAAGGATATTATAGATTTTCACATATTCTAAGGCAGACTCTTCCCTTGCTTCCAATTTGGAATTTGGATTGCTCTTTCAAATGGATACCTAGGGCAGAAAAAATAAATCAACCAGGGAAAATGAGGTAATTCATTGTCAGGAGTCCCCGAAAGGAACATGAGAATTTTTCAGTATTTATCAGGCAGATTAGGAACAAATAAGGCACAGAACGCTCGTCTCAAAAAAGCAAGCAGCCAGCCCATAGATATCTTGCCAGCATTCTGAGTAACTTCTTGTAGAAGGAAGATACATACATATATATATATATATATATATATAGAGAGAGAGAGAGAGAGAGAGAAGAGAGAATTCTCACAACTTCTCTCACAGTAATAACCACAAATTGAAAAATGGTGCTGACAGGTTACCTGCCAATAGAAACGGAGCCAATTCTCATCCATGAACCAATTGGAACTATCCATCTCTTTCCACTTCTGTGACAGCATATGAGCCAAATCAATTTCTCCATATTCAAGAACCATGTAAATGTACCCATCATCCTTGATTCTGCCATCTTTTATATTCATTGAACCATTCATGACTTCCTCAAGCAATCTTTTATCTGTCACCTAGAAAGGAAAATGAGGATTTAGATGTATTTGGACAAAGATTGTCTGCGGGGCCAAGGAAATCTGTTACAAACTGATATAAAACACTCAAGCTAAGCTAAAAATTCTTCCAACCAATAGCTCAGTATGAAAGTAACCCTAACTGACTAAAGATCTGCATAAATGAAAGGAAAGCATCCAAATATATACAGGATAGATAGATATGAGGGTAACCATTAATATAAACCATGTAGTCCTATCTCCTGCCATAATATAGGCACATCAAACAGGCTTACAATAAAAGAAACTCATTTGACCATACTCCCAATATATATGTACAGTACACCCAATTATGCAGATCCAACACCTATATGGGCATCTAATTAGTTGCACAAGCCTGGGATTGGGTCATATAGAAGTTGGATCCTTTATTCCAAGGGTTTACTTGGTAGGTTACCAAGGTGATATGTGAATTTAAGTTTAATAACTTGGTAATTGACTAATTTCTATAGAGGTCATGTGACCACTTAAAATTCCAATGACAACTAGAATTAGCTGTTCCACTTTATGTGAAGGTCAAACAAGTCTCCTACATTTTAAATATGATTTTAATTAACAAAAGACATTCAAGACGAGGTTCCTTGGTGTATGCATTTTGCTGATGATATTGTGCTGATAGGTGAGACTTAAGTAGGGATTAATACCATGTTAGAATCATTGAGAGCAACTTTGGAATCAAAAGGCTTTAAACTAAGTAGAACGAAGACATAATATCTAGTTTGTAACTTCGGTAGTGATCGGGCAGACGATAAGATGATAGGGAGATTCCTCAAAGCAATTGTTTTAGGTACCTTGGTTCAATCATAAATAAAAAAGGTGATATAGAGGATGATATTTCCCAAAGAATAAAAAAGGGTGGATGAAGTGTAGCAAAAATGAGGATGCCAAGATGGATGAGTGGCAAAATTAGGAAGGATAAGATAAGGAATGATTATATAAGAGTAGCTTCGCTAAGTGATAAGCTATGAGAAAGTCGTTTGAGGTGGCACGGTCATGTTCAATGGAAGCCTATAAATGCCCCTGTTGTGAAATAATTCAGATTGAAGGAATTAGAAGAGCTAGGGGTAGACCTAAGATAACCTCAAGAGAATTGAAAAGAAAGGATATGCATAGCTTAGGCTTGTATCTAGCATGGCCTCAATCAAAGCTAAAGGAAAGAATCCATGTAGCCAACCCATTTAGTTGGGACAAGGCTTGTTGTTGTTTAATTAGTTACCAAGTCCTAGTTCATTTCCCAAGTCTAGTAGGAATTCTAACTACGTTCGGATTTTTGTTAGTTTCTATTTCAAGTTTTAGTATAGTTTGTTATACCATTTCCTTTTTCAAGTCAACTTTGTAAGAACATTATTTTCACCCCCTCAAGCGAAGAACAAAGATACAATCCTAGAATTATAGTTTTTGAACCCAGTTATTCCTTTCGTGGACAGCTTTCTCTTCTGGAGAGGTCAATCTTGTGTTGTACTAGTGGATCAAAACCCAAGATTGGTGTTCAGGAATCCTAATGTCATAAATTGACTATGGAACCCGTCCTTAGAGATCTGCCACTAAAAGCTGATGTCTTGGAAAGGAGATCACATCCCCATACCCCCATCCATCTTTACCATTGAACTTTTACTTTTGTTTTTGGAGATCCTCATTCATAAGGATGTACCTACAATCCATGTACACCATTGGAACCCTCCCAAATTCATCCCACAATACCTCCAAATCATAACCTACCTTGCTGCCCCATCTAACCAACATAAACCCTAAGTTTCAGGTTCAAACAAGCTGCTGTTTTGCAAACATGCAACTTCTTGAAGGAAATACACAAGGTGCATTATACTACCCAGCCCAATCCGACCATTGGATCTTTATCCCCTTTGGACTTTATCATCCAAACAAAACCGTTTGAATCGGGTTGCAATCTGAGCAGACCATCTTCTTGAAATTAGCCTTCTACCATTCAGTCCTATTCCTACTAGGAACCTCTAGTTTCCAACTGAGCTGATTCTAATTGAGATCATCCAAAAACTGGCCGTTATTTGATCCCGTTCAACCTAGGGTTACATTAACCAAGCAACCCAAGGATTGTTTCCAGACAGACCACTCCACAAAAGTAAGCCTATTTTCCTTAAATTGTTTACATCAATTCAGCCAACTTGGAAAAAACTTTGAAGACATTGCAGCATCAGATAAGACATACAGAGGCATTCTTCAATCTGAGGAGATGTGGCAAACCAGCAGTGTATTCCAATTTCCACCAGTGTGAGGAACTGATGTGGCAAAAATCCAAGCGAAGGAGGTGAATTCCCCTTCTCCAAGACAAAACTGGCGAAATAGGCAAGTTTTGGTCGAAATTACAAAAAGATGTAATTAATTGTAATATTTTTTGTTGTTTCACCAAAATGAAACAAAAAGTTAGGAAAATGCAAACCAAACAATGATGCTTGGTGATTCATCTAAAAGCCCATCTTTTAAGGATTGTGCCTTGTCCTCCAATTTTACAACGTAATAATTATGATTTACGAATTACGTCAAACTAATTGTGCTATGGCCTACATTTGTTTCAATATCTAAGTAATGACTTTCACATTTTATCCTTCAACTAGTGTTGAATTCATAAAAAAATATCTCTCCCCTCTCTCCGAGCTCACTTTTAGGTGATTCTATGATCATATAGATACAAGGTATACTCACTGTGGAAGCTCCGGCCTTTGTGGGACTGGGGAGGATCATACCGTACACAGCCTTAAACCCACTTTGTGGGGAGGCTAATTCTAGTGAAATAAAAATGTGACCACGTGATCACAATGAAGCAACCTCATTATTGCATCAAGTTCCACCATCCATGTTCATTCAGATAAAAGTCATTTAAACTCTAGTTAAGAGTGAAAGTTAAGTTTTTTTTCTTTTTTTCATAACTTCTTTTTTTTAATTTATTTAGAATTCAATTTGAATTCTACTATCTAATTCCTAATTCTAATACTAATGGAATAGAAAACTATTGATGCATGTATTTTATGACATTTACAATCTGATAATAGTGACATTGCCATACTACTTGGATTGAAAAATGTCAAGTCACCTTTGCCAAAATTAGAAGTAAAGACATAACAGCATTGAAAAGCATTAGACCAGGGGCATCTTTAGCATGAGATAAATAAAAATATTCAAATCATGGAAATACAATGTATGTGATTACACAGTTTGATACCTCGTAGTCAATAAGTTGAATGATGTTGCTTTTTCCCTTCAGCTTGTTTAGATACTCAATCTCCTGGCAAAACCCAAATGCAGTAGAATAATCACGACCTTTAAGCTTGATCCTCTTAAGGGCATAGATTGTACAATCAGCTGAAATGACTTTGTAGACCTCACTACTTCCTCCACTTCCAATCTTGCCAAGCTTTTGGTAGAGTTTCCCATTAACTCTAAAGAACAAATCTGCCTCATTCCTTTTACGAACAGATGTCCCTTTTCCACTTGAAGCCTTTTCTGTTTTTTCTGATTTGGAAGGTTCCAATTTCTCATTTAAACATGAGTTTCCTAATGATGGAGCCTGATAAATTACATGACGATCATCACCCAAAATCCCTTTTTCCTTCTTAGGATTATCATCATACTGAGAATCCTTTCCATGGTCAACTTGTGCATCATGTGGCAGCTCACATTCCTTAGCAAAACTGCTTTGTTGAACATTCAACAGGCCACGATCATTTACTCTAAATGCAGGATCACAAGCAAATGCAGATGCTTGTTTCGGAACATCTTTCTGGTCTACTAATATCTCACTTTTCTGCTGAAATGTAGAACAAGGCTTCACAGCATCCCCCTGAGCTGTCGGTTGAGGATTTCCCTTAAGATCTTCACAAGATTCCATTTCTACATGAGAACTGCTATCTCGAAGACAAGAGGTGTGGGTTGTTGAACTCGGTATCGGCGCAGATGATGAATGGACTGGTGTTGTGGTTGCACATGTTGACACAAGAGAGGATTGAATCATGGGTTGGCCGATGTCCTTTGCAGTAAATGCCATTAATCGATGCTGCTGGTCCTGGTGCAATGCACTTCTTTTTGCCAGCAATGAAGAAATTCCACCATCAGACCTCAAGCTGGTATCTAAAACTTTTTGCTGCTTCAAGTGGTGATCATTAGCAGTAGATGTCTCAACCTGACTGCTTCCAATCCACTCCATTTCTGTTAATGCAAGAGAACTCAAATGAGATGACAAGTTGTCTACTTCAGTGGCCATCAGTTCATCGGCCCCTGCATAAACAGAACCATGGGTACAAGACATGTAGCAGCAAAAGCTGCTTAAGATAATAATTATTGTAACTGTAACTAATTCCTATTTCCAAGTATAGGTTACTCACTCTGGGGATCCATATTGCTGCCTAAGGGAACTTGAACTTTCTTTGGACCAACAACCGCAGGGAGGCATTGAGATACTCCATTATCACTGAGGCCATCAAGATCAAGTTTTTCTTGATGTCCCTTAACACCATGTGGTTCCATTTCTGGGTCATGGGCTTGTGTGACAGTTGCCGAAATGGAAGGAAGCGTAGTTGATGAATCATCAGGAACTTGTACAGCAACAGCTACCTTATTTTCCCACTCAGCAATCAAATCCTGCGTTGCATTAGTCTGTTTAGATGACACCGCATCTTGAAACATCTCATTCCCCTTTTCTGGTTCTCTCTGGGATACCAGTACACGCCTCGGTCGTAGCCTTTCAGGCTGCATTGTACCTGAAAATCAACATAAATAAGAAGAACCCTAAATTACCTTTTTAACTTTTTACGAGCTACGAACTAAAAGAAATGAAACCCTAAATTCCAAGTTCAACAACTACATATGCTTAGACTTAAATGAAAATTTTGAAATCCAAGAGCAGGAGATTTACCAAAAGGCCTGTGACGCTTGAGAGCGGCTCGTACATGCTGAACAAAATCTGGGGTTGAAGATGATGAGGATGTAGATGATGAAGATGTTGATGTTGACGACGAAGAGAAGGCGTGAGAGAGACGGGAAAGGGAATGCGAAGTTGTAGGTGGCGCAGGAGGATTAGCCTCCCTATCCATGGCAGTATCTAGATGGCATCTCGGAACTGAGAGTGGGAAGAGAAGCAAAGAAAGACTGAAAAGATTTGGAGTTTCAGATATGGAAGTCTTGGTTTCTGATTCATGAGAAATAGAATTGATTCAGTGAGGTATGGACTGTGAACAGGATCAGTACACAGAGGACGTCAGAGACGGAAAGCCGGAAAGGGCTTTGACATACTCAGGCAGCACAGAAAGAGTACACAAGTTTGAATAGCTCATTGGCGCCGTTTGTCATTTAATTTTGGATTATTATTTATTTATTTATTTTAAATTAAGGTTATCCCAGGCCAGCTTATGAGGACTTAGACTACACCGTCGTCATAGCTTTTGCATATAACTCAAAAATAAGAAAAATATATAAAGCAGGATTTGCCACTAAGCCACGAGGGAACTCAAAATTCAAAATTATTTTTGATTAAATAGAAACTTATATTAGGTTGTGTTTGGTTACGCAATTACGTGGAATCAGCTTTTAGGGAATCATGATTCAAATTTTTAAAAGCCATTTGGTTTAGAAATGATTTATAACCATACAATTTCATGGAATCATTTGATTCTATATTTTAGTATAAATGAGGTGATTTTAAAACACCACAATAGGTAGTTTTCATTTAGAATTACTAAAATAAAGCATACATATTTAAGGGATTGATTTCACGAAATCGAAATCGCACCCCATCATGAAAAAAATAACTTTGAAAACCTTCTTCATCTTCTCCTTTGCAAGCCCTAACATGAAAAAAAAACAAGGATAATTACTATTGTCCCCTTGTATTTTAGTTTAACTACTAAAGAAATCGTGCTTCTTATGAAATTACTATTGCCCATTCATTTCTATTGTGTTAAAAGATATTGTTACATAATAACACCTTTGTACCGTCAAAAAAAAAAAAAGATATTGTTGTTATGATTATTTGATATCCATTTTGTTCTTTTAGAATTAAGAAGCCAAAAGATAATACTATTTCCGTTTATTGGGTGGGGGGCATGTAAAATCCCAATTTTTCCTAGCTTATTTCACGAATGGCCTATGTTTATTATGTTCGTTTCTTGTAATTATTTAATCTTCTAAGGTTGTCATACTATGCAATTTTTCTTCACTTCTAGTTTATTTGAAACCTTAAACATTAAGATTTTTGGGAATTGACAGCTTTATATTAAGGGTGAGACTTTTACATATATTATAGGAATCATCGAATTTGTGATCTCTTCACTAAGAAATGCTAGTTGATAGTACAACCCTTAATGGTGTTTACATTTTTTAGTCTAGAATTAAAAAGAAAAAAGTTTTTTTTTCTTGTTGTTGGAATAGTATTGCATACTGTAACTTGGAGGAACAAAGTGTGATACTATCGTACAAGCTCTTAGTAAAGTGTATTATAATAGCTTTTCATTACAAACTTAAACACCACCAAATATAGGAAAGACAAGGCCTATCCCTTGTGGAGGGTTCAATTTTGTTTGTGCCAACATCAGGAGGAGGTAGGGACTAATATTTCATAAATAGAAAAAAGGCTAGAAGGAAATTTTCAAAATGTCGGAAAAAGAAAGGGAGAAATATAAAAAAAAATTAGAGGATGAGAGGGCAGTGCTAATACTTCACACAGCAAGGGGTCAAAGGAAAATTTTTAAAAATTTGAAGATTGAAGGAGAAAATTTTAAAAAAAAATGGAAGGGGTGGCTCCTAAGAATCGTACATCAGATATGCCCTTTATGTTATAGTTTGGCATAGGGCAGCACGAGGTGACTGAAAAACACGAACATTTAAATTTTATATTTTATTGCAACCTGATGGAGCTTGAATAAATTTAAATTGTTTATTTTGGATCCATAGGTATACAAGGTCCACATCCTTTGTAAACCTGGAAAGGCAACCACTCTTTTTTTCGAATCTGAAGAGTCTATATATAGGGTGGGGAGAATATTACTAATATAGTTGTCGGTGCAAACCCAAGACCTCCCGTGGAAGTTCGGCTTTTAACCGCTCTACTAATCCACTGTTGGCAAAGGCAACCACTCTTGAATGAGTAACTATGCAAAATAGCTTGGCCGTCCTTTTTTAAGAAATTAACTAAATATAGTCTTTTTTATTATTATTATATTATGTAATTCTCGCCCTGGGTTCAAAAAAAAAAAAAAAAAAAAAAAACGCAAAATCGAAGTCCGACTAGTTCTAAGAAATAATAAATGAATCAAAGGTTATAATAGTGGGATGGAGCTTCAGTGCAACACAATTAATGTGCAATACTAAACTAAGTACGTTGAAGATGGAATGGATGAACGAGGGTGAAATCTTGGCCACCCGCTTGTATTTTTTTTTTTCAACTATACTTACCTGTAACAAACAGAAAAAATATGCAAAATGAGTGGTTTTGAACCCGACCACTCGTGGAGATCGTGGCCATAAGCAGCTTAGTGCTGCGCATTTATTGAAGTCGAACCCATAATAGTGTATGCTGTTCCGTCAAAAGGACAGTAGTGAACCAAACTCGTGGCGAGGTGCACGCAACGGGAGGTTCTCAGTCAAAACGGCCTACCACCTGATCATGAACTAGGATGAGGAAAGAAGTCGTAGACAGCCTTCTTCTTCTTCTAGAGTCCACTCTTGGGATCTAGTGCAATCAATTCATTTGGAAGACCATCTGGAATGCTAAAACACTACCGAAGATCAAACATTTTGCTTGGAAGGTACGTGCAGAGGGTTAACCAACTGGAGAGAATTTGAAGAAAGAAATGTGAATGTGGATCAAGAGTAATATGGTTCAAGAACAACCTCCTCAGTTGGTATTGATCCTAGTCAAAGCATGGATCTAAAATCTCTTCTACAGTCTGTGATTACACTACCAGGAATCACAAAGAGGGACAAGTCTGGAATTCTCACGCAATGCCTATTTTTATGTTGGAGCTTATGGTTAGCAAGAAATGGGAGGATCTTCAATCAAAAATAGGTTTCTCCAGTAGAGTCTTCAAATCAGCACATCGCCAAGCGATGGGATTTTTAAATTCTAATCAGGCATCTTCTTCTAGTGTTGAGGCCAACGGTTTCCGAAGGACCTGGACGCCCCCGTTAGGGAATGTTATGAAGATGAACTGTGATGCTGGAGATGGCGGATTAGGGATAATTATAAGAGATGCTGAGGGGACTCCAATTGTTGCAGTGGTGGAGAACTCAAACCCACAAATTTTGATTGAAATTACCCCTAATCCGCCATCATTTTGGGAAATCCTAGCAGGAACATAGAACACTCAGTTTCCTCAGACATCCTGTTTCTAATAAATCCTTAAATTTTTATGTACACAAACACCTATTTCTCTTTAGAATGTATCTTGTTGCATCCACATTGCAATAGTTAAGCCTCCCCCTAAATTATGACAATATGCACAATAGCATATCAACATCGCTAAGTTTATAGCTTTCTCATCACCAGTGGCACTACAGGTTCGAGATTTGCTCTTCAAAAATCCCCATATTTATAGTCCACCAATATTCCCAAAGTAAAGAAGCAAGAATTTATCCTATATCAGCTGCAATTAACAAGCAGTAGTCTCAGCTTCCTATTGATGCAAGAGCTCCATTACCAATGCAGGTGCACTCCACATCTCAAATGCGAACCCAGAGCCAAGGGCTTCCACACAAGCAGAGTCTTGGGGGCAATTTTCCGATGCAGCCTTACCCTTTTGTCAAGGTTGTTTTGATACCATTACCTTAGGCTACAACTGGGTCGACCAACCATTGGGCCAAGGCCAGCCCCTTGCAATCCACATTTCAAATTTCCCACCTAAATACCCCTTAACCACCGTTGAGCAGATATACTTCTTTTTCCTTGCAAAGAAATGTAAGCTCATGTTTTGGCCCTGGCTGATCCATCATGAAGTCAACAACATCACATAAACATTCCTTACCAATACATACCCTCAATACGAAAGAAATCACTTTTGGAGTTCTGTAAAAGGGTATGGTTAATGTGCTTGTTCTGACCTCATCACAGCCTTCAAACTGTGTAACATCTAGGAATACATACTGAATGTCCTCACCAACAGACATTTTTCAACCACAACCTGTCTTCCATTGTGATATTATACAAAGAAATCTGGAATATTACTCCCACAGGAAGACCTGGAATGAAAGTAAGAGGGTTTTCAGAGTCATTATGAGGGGCTTGAACTTCTGCCTTTACGTGCTTGAATCTTCTGTGAATCTCAAACTGCTCAAGGGAGAATAACTGTAGTGACCTCTTGAATAGAAATGTATCAGATGAAGATTCCTCACTAGGGGTGCTTGCTTGAGAAAATGATTTCTTTACTTCTTTAACAAATTCAGAAGGTTCGGTAGAACCTTCCCTACAAAGAAGTTCCACATGCTCGATTAAACCGCTCATTCTGTTCAAAGTAGTTTGGTGACAGCATATTTCAGCCTTGGACAATCTCATTGCACAACTAAATAGCACCAGTTCTAACACATGCAACTCTTCTTTTTTAGTCAATCCTAAGAACCTGTACCTCAACTCTCTAAGACTAGCATCCAGCTTTCCCAATAACAGATTCAACATCTCCATTCTACAAAATCGAAGATCTGTTGATGGAAAGAAATGCTCACATGACTTCACTAGCAGTTTGATTACCTGAATATGTTGAAGCGAAAAGGCCACCATTCCCACAAAATCAGGTGAATCTATGGAAATTGCTATTATCTCTTCCTTGCATGCCCTGCATGTGAGTAAGAGAATCAGATGGTGCATCATGTCACTAACCAAAGCAAGCCTCATATGCAGTTACCAAACTAATCAGGACACCGTGTACAAGCAGAGGATTTGATGATAAATCATGACCAACCTCTAGTATACCATTACTAACCAACAGCATTCATCATATTAATGGAAAAGGATGAAATTAAAATTAAAAAAAAAAAAAAGGACTACTACAGAATTTCAAGAATAACTATAGTAACTCCCAGGAAAACGTTATCCTCAGCAGGGGAATGACATCATTCCTACCACCATGGCCCAATGTACCCTTCTCCGTCTGTGTTTTTAAAGGTTTGGGGGGGGGGGGGGGGGGGAGGTTTGGTTTTTTATTTTTCTATTTTCCTTTCTGCTGGGTGGGGACTTGGGAGGCTGAGGGATGGAGAGAAGAGAGGCAAAATATTTGTAATAGTGAATAGGCACCTCATACAATTGGATATATATTGTCACCCCACCAGAACTACCATGTTCAAGGAATGACTGGTATGCTACACTAGCATACCATCCAGTCCAAGATTGCAAAGTTTAAGGACCACATCTCACATCCACACCTTAGGTCTCAATATTAAAGGCAAGGTTCAACTAGCCACAAAACCAAGATGGTGGTAAAAATTCAGCCATCTCGCCTGAAACCTGGTACTTTTTCCAGGAAAATTCGATGGCCAGATTCAGCCATATTTTGACGGATTTCTACTTGAGTTTTGGCGTACACCCTATTTAAAGCACAACAAATGACACAATGGAAGAGGTATTTTGCATTGGGGAAAAAACAATGAAAATACTCATTCCTACCACTTGAGAGACACTTATGTCCACTCCGACACATACTAAGAGTTGCAAATTGAAATAAATGTACTTTAAATGTTTCATACAATCAAATTGAACTATTTTGATAATTATTTAATTATTAACCAAGTTTAATTAAAAATATAAACATCATCATAATAAACCACACCAATAATTGCATACATATTTGTACAAATATTCCACTGCTTTTAGGTATCAAACAAAATAATTGGAAATTTTCAGTTTTTTTTATAATTATAGTGAATTATTTAATAATTTTCAACTAATATAAATAAATAATTAAGAACAGAAAATTTAATCCTAATGCCTTGGTATCCCATGGTCCAAAGCACTTTGTGTTGTTTGTATTTTGGTTTTTAAAAATCTATTTTTTAATTAAAGTTTTTCTTAATTTTTGTTTTCCAAGTATTCCATTCATTAGCTTTTAATAGGCAGGTCTATGTGAAGTTTGTTCACTGAGAAACATGGTTGCAATCCTATATTTTCTGAAGCCTAATTGACACAATTCAATTGATTAAGGTAACAGAAACATTAATTTGTGCTAGGAGACCAAATATCCTTCGAAGAAAGCAGTTGAGTTGCAATTGTTCTGGAGTGCATACCTGGTGATCTCTTGCCAATCAAATTAAACCTTTTGTTGCGACTATCCTGTTTTGGATGAAAAATCATCTTCTACAGTGCATTTTAGATAATATTGTATTGTATCAGCAACAGACTTGTGTTTTCTTCCTGATTTCAACTGTTATATCTTTTTTTCATACCCAATTTTGTTTATATTGTTGATAATCAAATATTGGTAACTTTGTAATTTGTTTTTGTCATTGATCCTAACGTCTGAGTGTCTTCTCCCATGCCGTTCTTTTTTCTTCTTTTTTTTGGCAATCTTTAGTATGTCCATATTAGCATTGTGTTAAGGTATTTCATCAAGTTTGGTGATCATCAGTCCTTTTGATTTTGGAACTTTATGGAAGGTGATTCTAATTTTGGTATTCACCAATCCCAACCCCTCTCAATGTCATCTATCATGTATAAATACTACTTTTTCAAAATACATAATATGGAAACTAATTTTTAAAACCAAAATTAAAAAAATACTATCACTCTTCCCAAAAAACAAATTAACAATACATATTCTTAGACCAAACTCCTGAACTTCACCAATCCCAACCCTCTCAATGTCATCTATCATGTATAAATACTACTTATTTCAAAATACATAATATGGAAACTAATTTTTAAAACCAAAATTAAAAAATACTACCACTCTTCCCAAAAAAATTAACACATATTCAATAGATCAAACTCCTGAACAAAACACATTTATATTTGAAAACAACCAACCATCAAGAAATAAAAAATTAAGTTTTTTACTTGGCGCCCCCCCACCTTTTAAATTGGGGTGAAACTCTTGACTGCCCACTTATGTGGGGAATATTACTGACTGCCCCCATTTCACATTTTGAAATTATCCGTTACCCTCTTTTAGCCTTTCAGTTAAATGTAAACCTGAAATGACTATTTTTGCCCTCATCATTATAAAATGTCTTTAATGGCCCTACCCTGAAATGACCATTTTGTCCTTGTTACGTAAAATGCCTCGAATGCCCCTCCCTTCACTCTCACTCAGACTTCATCTCCAACCCATTCCACCTCTGCAAATCCTTCCCCTTCTCTTTCCCTCTGCAACTTCTCCACCGTCAGTATCCTTCAATGACAACTGCTCCCTAACCCTTTACCTTCTCAATCAATCGATGTCTTATAATCCAAATTTGATACACCTGTGTTTCCAAAGGAACTACGGTTCTTGCTAAGCACAGCTCTGGTGATAAGGAAGTAGAGGACCTGGCTCTGCAATGTTTAGAAAAGATTCCAAGTCTTCAGACCATATTTTCTCACACCATGAGGAAAAGAAGCCATACCTTCTTGATGGAAGATCCTTTTGTATATTTTGCAATCTACGAACCCTAACCCTGAAGGCGTCGTCTGGAAGGGTTTTTTTCAGCCCATAAAAATGCCGTTTCACACCTGCAATTACACGAGCAAGAACTGCAGCTGGGGTAGAACTGCATCCCTTAAAGATGCGCCTATTTCTCTGAGTCCAGATGTGATAAAACATGCTCAAAAAGGGGACCTACCTCACGAGGACTGCAACACCACTTCTGTGAAAATGCTCCATGACTCATCCTTCCAGGAATTTTTAGGCTAACAGGAACGGCAGTTCAACTGAAGAACTTCTACCCAGATCGAGTGGGTAAATGAGCAAGAGAAAAACAGGGAAAGCACAACCCCCCCCCCCCTTATTCATTCGAGCACCACAGACATGGCAATCGGAGGTAATTGGCAATTCTTAAGTCCCTTTATGATATCAAACAGAAAAAGAGGACAACGCAGAGTCCGCAGATGAAAGCCCATTCTGCATCAGACCATCTTTTCTTCGATTGGAAGAGACAAACAAGAACTAGTGCTGCCAGTAGTTGTTGTTGCTACGCCAAACCTGACCTACTGGCTCCTCATACTTCCTCACCATTGACAAAAACTAATTAAGAAAAGGAGAAGGGCCATAGAAAAATGTCTGGAGGTGTGGAGCAAAAGAGCAGCAACATCTTCAGGAAGATAAATAGAGGATGCAGAGGTAGAGAGAAGGGGAAAGGGATTTGCTGAGGTGAATCGGTTGGAGATGAGTCTGAGTGAGAGTGATGGGGAGGGGCATTCAAGGCATTTTACATAACAAGGGCAAAATGATCATTTCAGAGTAGCACTATTATACATGATGAAAGGCAAAATAGTCATTTCGGATTTAAATTTAACAGAAAGGCAAACAGAGGGTAACGAGTAATTTTTCAAATTATGAAATAGGGGCAGTCAGTAATATTCCCTACATAAGGGGGCAGTCAAGAGTTTCACCCCAATTTAAGGGGGCACCAAGTAAAGAACTCTAAAAATTTTGGAATGAATGTACAATACCTAACTTCAAGGAATTGTATGTGGTACCAACATAGAGCTAGAGAAATAGTTCTAGAGGTTCCAATATGTTTTGAGATAATCTCCCTGAAGTTTTGGGCCAAAATATGATCATTTGACCACAGATATGATCATGTATCCAGAAGCCAACATATGCAAGGTTTTGGTGAAACCTAAAAGTGAAATTCTGAACCCAGGCTACCGAATTTCCTCGAAATCTTTTACCTCCATAACTTGAGCGATTGACTTATTTCTAAAGGTTTTCTGCAGACGGAATGCTTCCAAGTAAAACAAACAACAGACAATGTAACAGATAAATGAGAAACACAGTACGGTAATACCTCAATGTCTTTAATACTTCACTGGCGCATCCTGCATGTACCAATGGCCAGCTTTCTGCAACTGTTTTTAGAATCGCTTTAATGTATTCTGTTGCTTCCTCACGTTTATTGGTCAGCTTCTGTTGATGTTTGTCAAATAAAGTTGTCACGCACCCTGAGTTTCAGAAAAAGCTAAATTTCAGCACATCCATTGCGGACTTGCCATAGAGGCATCCTTTGAAAACTAATTCCTATGATTACTCCAACATTTGAATACCTTCTTTGACCCCAGGCTCTATGAGCTCGTCCTCTCTAGGTCTGGATTCCGTAGCAGAAAAATTAAACGATCCACTGCAATGTGACAAGTAACTGAAAAGAGCTTCCTGATCTGATTCATCATCCAATATGTGAGATATCCTCCCGATCAAGGGAATCGCATAACGAAATATTCTTGGATGGATGGTGCCACTATACTGTTCGTGTGAAAGTTGTGCTGAGACGGCTAACACCAGAAATGCAGTCACTCTTGCTCTGTCGAATCTGAAATCCCCTTCACAAGAAGGTTCTATCTGAAGCAAATAAGAAAGAATAGATAAAGACAGTCATTCTCAATCTGGCCTAAGGTCCCTGTATATATAAACGAAATTGAGTATGTCAGTGATTCTATACCACTTTCAAGTGGTGTCAGATGACATGTTCCTGCAAGATTCAGTAATTCATAACTAGTAGAACATGATAATTCACTGGGGAAAATCAATCTTGTGCAAAACAGTTGTATTTCACATTTATACTTCCAAGTCAAGGTACCATTTTTGTAGTGTCTAGAATTCAGACAACATAAATTATATTGCTTGCATCACTTGTCTAAGAAATAAAAAGAGCTGCTCTTCACTAACTGCTGGTGTGAAAGTTGTGGGAGTGATTCTTCCCGTTTTCTTATATTAAATTAAAAAAAAAAAAAACACTCCACATAGAAACATAGAAACTCATAGAGATGCATTTGAGAAAGAAAGGAGTCATCAACCATTAAAATATGAAAGTTTTCACATGCATCCAAAGAAAAATTTAAATGAGCATTCACCACCACAAGATGAACTCTCATTCAATCAGTGATTTTAAACTCAAAAATTCTGCCAAGCTGAGTGGAGTAGGCAAACCAATTTAGCAAAGATGAGGGTCAATTTAAAATTGTGAACAACAAATATTGGAATAAAGTATAATAAAAACAGGAGGGAGGGGAATAGAATGTCATACAGGGAAAATTTAAAGGGCATTCCTACAATCAGACCAATCTAAGGTGGAAATGATTTCAAAGTTGTTTGACAACAGAGACGTTTCTCTGTATAGTTGCTCCACCTAATCCCAATTTCCCACCACTTTTTCTCCAACAGGTAAGGTTGGGGGTGTGGGGATAGGATGGCTTTGATCCCAGGCCTGAAAGCATGAAGTCCACAAGCTTTATCAGTGACCCTACCTAACACCTTTCATAAGTGTTTCAGCCATCTAAAAATAATTGCAGCCCTCAAATCAATAGACAACTTCAGTTTTCAACATTAAATACGGATTCAAATGCTTTCAGGAAGTGGCACAAAAGCACACCATAAATTGTACTTTGGAGTGGTAAGAGTGTTCTTGGCATGGTTTTAAAGGTAAGTGATAAAACATCAGATTGTCTACTGCATATCAGAAGAGGAATACACTAGAGCATTAAAGATCACTTCCAGTATTCAAGCAAGATTCCAAAATTTGCCCCTATGAGCCACGGCAATTGGAAGCACCGGATCCTAGTCCTGAAACAACCACTCCTCCTGATGAGTCTGTTTTTGATCTTGATTTGCCTATTGCATTAAGAAAATATCCACAAACTTACACCAAGCACCCTATTTCCAACTGTGAATCATATCAGTCCCTATCCCCAAAATTTCAAAGCTTTATTTCCTCTTTGTCTTCCACCTCTATCCCTAACTCATGATAGAAGGTAGTGTCTCACTTAGACTAGAAGAAAGCTATGGGTGAGGAAATGCAAGCCCTGGGAAAAAATAATGCATGGGATTTGGCATCTTTGCCTACAGGGAAGAAAACTGTTGGGTGCAAATGGATGTTTGTAATAAAACACAAAACAGATAGAACCATTGAGAGGTATAAAAGCAAGACTGGTAGCCAAGGGCTTTACTCAAACTTATAGCATTGATTACCAAGAGACGTTTGCTGTTGCTGCAAAGATGAATATTGTTTGGGTTGTTCTCTCATGTGCTGTAAATCAAGGATGGACTCTTCAACAATTATTTTAGATGTGAAGAATGCTTTCCTACACGAACTTCAAGAAGAAGTCTATATGGATGTGCCCCTTGACTATTCTAGTCCAGAGACCCATGGGAAATGTGCAGATTAAGAAGAGCCTTATATGATCTAAAGCAGTCCCCTAGGGCTTGGTTTGGAAGATTCACAAGGTAATGGTTTCTTATGGCTACATGCAAAGTAATGCAGACCATACCCTATTTATCAAGCGGGATGGATCTCATACCATAGTACTTCTCGTGTATGTGGACGATATTGTCATCACAGCAAGTAGTGAGGAGGAAACTATAGCCTTGAACACCTTCTTGGGGATAGAGTTTGAGATAGAAGACATGGGCAAACTTAGGTAATTTCTCGGGTTAGAGTTGGCTTACTCTGCTAATGGTGTCTCTATGAGAGAAAGTACACCTTGGACCTAATCGACACTAGAACTAGTTGACAAAACCAGCTACCAAAAACTAGTTGGGAAGTTGATTTATTTGTCACAAACTAGGCCGAATATAACTTTTGCAGTCAGCCTTATCAGTCAGTATATACGTGATCCGCACTCTTCACATCTTGATGCAGACATGCAGTATACCGCATCTTGAGGTATATGAAGGCATCTCTAGGGAAAGGTATCCCAATTTCTTCTCAAGGACAACTAAGAGTTGAAGCATACACAGATGAAGATTTACCTCTGGCTATTGTGCTTATGTGGGGGTAACTTTGCGTCATGGAAGAGCAAAAAACAGGTTGTAGTGGCTTGGTCAAGTGCTGAAGCAGAGTTTAGAGCTTTAGCTCAAGGCATTTGTCAAGTGTTATGGTTAAAAGGGCCCTCTTCAAGAACTTGGGCCAGACCTAGAAGAACCTATAAGGATGTATTCTGATAACAAATTGGCCATCAGCATAGCCCATAATCCAGAACAGCATGACAAGACCAAACATGTAGAAATTGATAGGCATTTTTTTTTGTCACATTTGAAAATCAGCGTGCAAATGCGTTCACAAAGAGTTTTAATTTTCAAGTTTATTCAGTAGTATTGTCAACAAGTTGGGCATGATAGATATCTATGCACCAACTTGAGGGGGAGTGTTGTAAGTCAAGAGTTAAGTAAGATGCGTAGTTTGGTCTGTTAAGAGTGACTTTATTATTTATGTTTTTTAGTCCACATTGGATGTCATTGTACTTATCCTTACATTCTACTATTATAAATAAAGGCCTGTTATGTCATACTGGCATAAATCAGGATTCATCCAAGATTTCAACAACTTGCTGGTTGTTGAAGTTGCACATTGGATGTGTTTTTGGATTCCATGGAAGTCTTTTGTTTTACCATTGGTTGTTGAAGTTGAACTTTCCTTCAGTGTTAGCATTTAAGTATTGACTGTTTTAAGACTTTAAGCTCTAATGTTTACTTAAATTTAGCATTTTGGTTTAGTTAACATTTTCTTTCATTAAATGTTATTTGTAGCCTCCCTCATTTGACATCTTGAATGTTAGTAAAATAAATAAACACATTCTTAACAGCCTTTTTCCCCTTATATATTTAAAATTTTGTTTTGCACGTCTTCATGTTATGAATTATGACAATGTTACGGTCTTCTTTCACTGAATTTTTTTTAGATTAGTACCAGTGTATGTTTATAATTCAGCATCTTGGCTCTCATTTTAGTTGTTTCTTAATTATTACTTGTTTTTCTAATGAAATTCTACAGCCTTACATATTAGAAGATCACTAATAAATATAGTTTTGTCTACCACTTTTAGCTGTTAGAGGGTGTACATATAGTCATGTACACATTATGGGTATTAAGTATTTACTATCGTGTCCTTAAAAGTATCTACAGTAGGTTGTTTCTGATATTGCTATTATTTAGTTTCTATTTCATATGTAATGATTTAAGTAGATTATGATACTTCCTTTTTGATATATTGTAACCCCTCTAATGTATATTGAAACCGTGAGGAAGTAGTCTTAATCTCACGAAACTGCTGCTCTAAACAGTTTCTCTTTGTCTTCTTATTCTTCTTCCTCCTTCTACTCCATGCTCTAACATGATTTATGCAGCTTAGCCAGTATCAAGCTCTTAAGCAGGAACTCAAACACTTTTCAACATCCAGCGCCTTGAGAACCATGGCCATGCAGATGCCAGAATACCCTTAGCAGAATATATACCATTTCCTGATTGGTGCTTGTATGAGATCCTCAAGTGAAGTTTTGCTCCTAATAATAAACAAAGGCAAAAAGAACCCTACCCAGGAATGTAGCTACACCAGCACTCCTGTGAGTCTGTCTATATTCTCCCATAAGAAAATACATATATGCTCCCTTGTATTAAGAAGAATATATATACACAAACAGGAATCTCATACTCCTGGACAGAAAACTGCTTCATTTCACAATTGATCAGGAGATTAAGATTGAAGAGAGGAGATTACAACCTCATGAGCGACATCCTTCAAAAAGCTGACAGCAAAATTTCCATGAATTCCACCGGTATTACATAAAACAGACCAGATATCATCTTCATCCTGGAAAAGAAAAATCAGGGGGCGGGAGGAGATCATGTATTATCAGAACTAGTAGGAGAAGTAACATTTGTTCACTTATAATTAGGCAAAACTTTAATTGATCAGAAAAATAAAAAAGCTAGCAGATGAACAGTTTGTCCTGACCATAGGTAGAGAATTCCTAATTTATGCTATATTCTTTACAATTTCTAAAAGTACATAGCAAACCACATATTTTTCAAAGTTCAGGATGATTCACATATTTTATACCTCAGTTGTGCCATTCTTAGCTTTTTCAAAATTTCCATATCATTATATTTGATTTTCCATTTTTTCCATATCTGATCTACAATTCAATTCAAAACTAACAAATTTGAAAATATAGTTATATATTAAATATATGCCAAAATTTTCCCCATACTTTTCAATGAAAACACCAAATCATAAAGGAGAGTATCTAATGGTGTGACTTTCTGTACCAAAATTTGCAATGGCCACAATGAAGACACGAAATGAAAATGAGACAAGCTAAAGAACCAAGAATGAAACCATTAGCCAAGATGGTAGCAAGCTACAAGAAGAGATGGCATAGAATAAGCAACAGATCATCACACCTGGGGGTATTTTTCCAAATTGGATAATAGGCCGTGAATTAATGATGCAAACATCTCCAGATTAGGCAACTTTATTAACTGAAAGATCTTTCTAACTTGATATCTGACTGAGGAACTGGTATCCATCAGACAATCAATCAACTGCAAATACCAGAAAAGTACAAAATTCAGAGTCAGTATACTGAGAAAAAAAAATTCTTTCAAGTAAAAGGAAAATATAGATGGTTCTACAAACTTCTATCAGATTATGTGATCAAATCAGAAGTATCCAGCTTGCTGCCGTCGATGTTTGACAGTTGCAAAACATCACCTAGGTGTCAAGGCACTTTGCTGATGCCTTGTCCCCTTGGTTTCAACCCACCCCCACCCACCCCCCCAAAAAAAAGAGGAGGGAGGAAAAAATAAAAGTAAAAATAAAATAAACTCTAAAAAGCCTTGAATTGCCTACATTCTGTGACAACTACAAAGGTTTCAGAATTCATGGACTGTTTTGGTTAGCACAACAGGACGTTGGCAATGACAAGAGAATACCATATGAATGTGAGCTTCTTGCACCCGCAGATTATCTGACTTTGCCATATGGTGAATTGTTTCCAAAGTTTGCAACCGAACAACTGGTGAATCATCATTGAGAATGTCCATCAGCAAAGTCAAGGCATTACTGGCAAATTGACCAGAGAAAACAGTAAGCATTCCCAAAGATTTGCAGGCTGAGTTCCGCACCTTCAACATATGCACAACGAAAAAGTTATTGTATGACATATAAGAAATTGTGTACCAACTTAAAAAAAATGAAACTGATACCAAAGAGGAAAAACAAATGCACCCAGTCACTTGAATTACCACAATAGACAACCACCAGTGACATGCCATACACCAAGTGCACAACATCCTTGGGACATTTCCTAGCCTTCTACACCAATATGCTGGACCAAAAAAGTACTCACACAACAGTCCAGACAATCTAACTAAAATTCAGAAGGTAGACTGAATTGAGAAGAACAAGATCATGTACTAGGTTTGGATTTTTATTCAAGTAAAGCTTCATTTATGCAATTCTACAGGGAAATTGATAAAAGCACACCAAATTTAGTGTTGATAGTCGCATCTCATGGCTATTCATTTGAGCTGAGAAAAACTTATAAATATAAAATGGAAAAAGGAGCATGAAATTGAGGTCATTATGCGATTTGTAAACTTGAGATATAACCAGATATTGCATAATACTGCATAATTTTTTGACAGAAATCATAAGCCATAAAAAATCAGTTACCCATCTAATGTGTCCACCACAAGCACATCCAATACAAACTTTTCTAGCAGTGCTGTAAGATAATCTGAGACCAGATATTCCTATCTCAACTACAATAGCAATGAAGAATAAGGATGGGGTAAAATGACAAAATGCAGTTGACAAAAGTTACATTTCATCTTCTCACCTTCAAGAATTCATCCTCAAGCCCATGTACAAATGCACCAGCAGCACCTGCTACTGGTAGTTCATATTCTTTTGTGCTATGCCGACCAACAATTTTCTTAACTTTTGCAGCTTCAAGAATTTTTTTTGACAGCGTCTGTAGCAGTAAATCTTCAGATGCAAACCTCATTTTCCCAAGAGCAATGAAAGCTTCATTTCTAACCTCCATACTCATGTCTCTTACCATTGTGCAAAGCTGCAAGCAAGCATTACAAAGGACATAAGTAATGCAATACATACAACAGACTCATAGTTTATCCAAGAAAGGACTCCTTTCAAAGAAAAATGCAGCTGGATTATAGAGGATATTTCACCACACGCATGACACGTAAGTAGAGTGCAATGACAGAACATGTTTCTTGTAGTGTCTTCTTCATTACTTTTTTTCCTGCTTCCTTTGTCTTCCCAGAACACCCCCCCCCAAAAAAAAAAAAAAAAGACTACCTCTGGAATCTGAAGCCAATGATTCAACATCTATTTGTTTCCAATAGGCATGACTACAGTAAAGAGACTTTGCATGAGATTACAAAGTACCAGATTCACTAAGTTTCAGAACATGGTCAATGGTTTAAAAACAAAAGAAAAAAAAAAGAAGGCTAGCAACAAGAATTTCCTTATTCTTTAGCAAGCATGCTACGTTAGGATTCAAGAATCAAGGGATACTAAGGAATTGCTGAAGAAGCTAATCAAGCAATTAATCAGCAAGTAGAGAGGGAAGGACTCAAAAACAAAGGCAGAGTCAATATTATGCATTCAAATATTCTTGTCGTACTTTAGGTTGATTATGAAGAAAACATTTTGTCCTCAACAATAGTTACTTTGTCAAACTACCAAAAAAAAAAAAAAAAAAAAGAAGAAGAAGAAGAAGAAGAAGAAGAAGAAGAAGAAGAAGAAGAAGAAGAAGAAGAAGAAGAAAGAAAAGAAAAAAGAGCTTTAATAAGATGTCTCTGATATGCTCTATCCATTTCTAATTCTACATCAGAAAACATGCTCCCATCTCAGTTAACATTTATAAAGTACTATTTTCCTTCTCATACCAATCTGGATTCAACCATTTTGACACACATGCATGCAGCAACTTCTTTAAGTATCAAGGAAGAAGTTACTCAACATGGCTCAGGTAACAACTTTTAGCCCCATGTATCCTAGTATGTCTCCATAATTGCTTTTATGCGTGGCCGCGTGGGTATAACTCCAAGAATTCCAACAGTAATGGAAAAGTTGCTTGCATAAAAAATACTATTGGTTCCGGTGTCCAATAAAAGCAAGAGATTCCATTATTCCACAATGAAAATCGTGACTTTTCCAGAATTTCAAAACTTGAGCATTCTTGATTCAGAAAAATAAGTGACATTTCAAGAAGACCATGGCTAAAAGCTAACAGAGAAGAACAAAGAGACATCAAAAGAAACTCTTGAAGTGTTACATAAAGGTTGTTTTATCCATATAAATACCTGGACAAACACGATATTAAACCAATGTGTGCTATCCACATCACAGCCAGCTGCAAATACAATTTCCCCCAACTTACTGACCTGGAATCACAGTGAAGAAATTTGAGATAGTTATAGGGTACACAACATAGACAACAATTACTGTCAAAGACATTCAGGCAACAACAAAGGAGGTGGAGTCCAAATTTGACAAATGCCACCCCAAAGATAAGCTCCACATATAACCAGTAAAAAGGAACTGGTGTAAACAAAATCAACCAAATAACACATTTAGTAAGGCAAAATTAAATGCACTAGAGCCTTCCTACACCATACAAATCATGATAGTTCACCTGCAATATTGGGAAACAAGGCTGCTCTTCCAACATACTTGCAAATTAGCAATGTTACCATTAACATGATCATGATGGTACTCATCTCCAGAAATCTCTAGATTATACCAAGATATAATATGAACGCGGAAGATTGATTTTCCAACCTAGCATGTATGATTAATGAATGATCACAAACGTACTCTGATAGCTATGGTTCAGGAATAAGTTTGATAAGTTCCAAAGGTGTCAGCTGTTTCATTTGTCCTCTGCCATTTGTTGCTTTCAGACTCAGGAAAATGCAACTTTTGTTTTTCTTGTTTTCATTCAAAGCATCAAGTTAGTGTACTCTTGAATACATTCTTCACAATTCTATGAATTTCATTGATGAGTTGGTTAAATAGTCACAACACTACAACAGAAAGCAGAGAGCAGAAAGCGACAAGGTCACAAAAACTCAAATTTTAAGAAAAATCAGCAAGTTCCATAAAAATTTAAAATTCAAGCAGAGAGCAAAAAGTGACACAAGCATGTATAGAACTTTAAGCCAACTTGCGAATTGACAAAAAATAAACATAAAAGAAAAAACCATGTAATAAGTATTACAAGGTAACAAAATAAAAGGAAAAGAAGCAAATTGGTCTCACCGCACGAACGGCAGCCAACTTAACGCACTCATCCTTGTCTAGTAAAAGCTCAACTGCAATGTCATAGCATTCTGCAATCAAGCCATGTCCCTCAACATCTGTGTACTCGCTTAGACTGGCTAATACACACAATGCAGCTCCCCTCACAAATGGGTAGGGGTCCTTCATAAAGCCAAGCAACAAAGCAACCAGGAGATGTGGATGAATGCGAAACCTGTCGACATTAAAGAGAAACCACAACCTAACAGTAACAGAAGGACTGAAAAAGAACGACCGAGCAATGCCCTCTCCAAGCTCCAATTTAGTGGATAACAATGACAAGTTTCCGTTTGGTTCTGCAATTGTAAAAAGCGCAGAGAGGAGTCGGGTAGTAAGTTTCGAAGCATTTTTTCCCACCACCGTGTAAGAATGGATGATTTCAGCAATGGTATGTGAGAGATGCTGGTGATGAAGGGCAATATCTGAGAGGAGTTTAGATATGTGGGGAAGCAGGAAGTGGTCACGGTTGAGTTGCAGAGATTGGACTAATTTTCTCAAGCATATGAGAAATTGTCGCCTCGGATGTTGAGGGATTAACGATGAGAGCCCTTGCAGAAGCTAGTGATTGAAGAGAGACGCATCGTCCGTTTGTAGACCCAGTTGTAGTGAGAGTAAGTTGTTGTTCACATCTGCGCCAGACTTGTTCTTCGATCCCCATCTAGGCGACCATTGATTTTTGTTTTCGTAGCAAACTTGAAATGTCTACGTTTGCCGAGGTTTGGTTGGCCGCTGTCGATAAGTTAGTCCAGAAATTATATGTCAAATTGTTGCTCCAGCAGCTCTGAAAGGGTTGCAGTTCTTCATAATTTTCATCTCAAGTCCAAGCTCCTCAAGTGAACCCCAAATTCCCCTCTGGTGACTCGGTTTCTGCTCTTCCCACTGCAAAGAATTTGGGTCTCCAACCTCAAACTGGAGGTTGGAAAACCTGCATGAAGAAGGAAACGAGGTAGGGACAAGACAACTACCAAACTCGGCTGAAGATAAATTTTCTAGCCCTTTGCGAAAAAATCAGCATGACTATTGTTTAACCTATTTACACGACAAAACTGAATAATATGAAAATAAAATTTTAAACTTATTACATCTCCCAAAATACTTGCACTAACTCAATCTAATGATTAAGCAAACCCTTTTTTTTTTTTTTTTTTTTTTTTTTGGGTAATAAAGCACTTCATTGATAAGGGGTGGCCGAGCAAAGCTCTAATAACCACTCAGTGGAACACAGCCATTCCGTTGGTTCAGTAACCAAGAGGGCCTTCCGTGCTAGAAAATCCGCAATAGTATTGGAATTTCTAGGAATATAAGAGGGAACAAAGCTTAGCAACTTAGAAGCTAGATAGTTGATGTCATCAACAATGGGTTGGACCTCGCAGTGTGCATGAGCTTTCCCCTTGAGAATGTTAACAAGTTGCTGATTGTCAGTTTCCACCTCAAGATGTTCATACCCTTCGCCCATTGCATATAATAACTCAGCTCGAAAGGCATATGCTTCTCCTTCCAATACCGAATTAGGTACAAAGGGGATAGAGGCAACAAGCATAGGATTACCTGATGGATCTCGAATTATAACCCCAGCACCTCCTTTTTTTGCTTTATGTTTCAGCGAGGCATCCACATTCACTTTGAGGAAAGGTGGGTTTGGGGGAATCCATCGATGATCTTCCTCATCTTGTTCTTCTCCTTGTTGTAGATCACTTTCTAATTCAACATAGGTATCTATACGCCAAAATTCTCGGTGAGCTTCCAATGCCTTCTTTATAATTTCTTGTGGTGTCCATAATGTCTTCCCATGTACCCTATCATTCCTAGCATTCCATAAACTCCATACCATAAATGAGCATAAGCTGCGCATTTCTTTGGCTTGGTTCCGTCCTAAGCTGTCGAATTGCCTCCAAGAAGATATCCAATCAGCTAAGGATAAACAGTTGCTTTGCTCCCCTTGCCATGATAGGGGTCCTCCAAACCATACCACAGTGTGCTATCAGGCAATGGAGAAGAATATGTGAAATAGTTTCTTCCTCCTTACTACATCCACCACAAATTGGATCCACTTTCGCCCCTCTTCTTTGTAACTCCATTGTTGAAGCAACACCGTCATTACACACCCTCCACAAAAAACTTTTGATTTTAGGGTATGTTTTGCATTGCCATATTGCTGTCCAAACATCTGAAGGTATTTCCTCCCATTTATGTAGAGTTGATGATGAAGGAAGATCCCTCTCTTTCCTTTCCAATGCTTGGACTTGGATTCGATAAGCATCCTTCACAGAAAATTTACTTGATTTGCTGCCACCCCATACTAGTTCATCTTCAGTAGGGAATAGAGAAAGTTTGATTTTGAAAATGGCTTCTTGTTCTTTGTCTGAGAACCATGCTCTGATGAGGGCCTCGTTCCATTTCCTTTCGTCCACAATAATCAAATCTTGCACCCACTTAATTTGACACTGTTGAGGAGGGGGAGAGATCAGCTTGAAGTCGGGTAATGAAGGAATCCATGGATCTTCCCAAACCTGAATTTTATCTCCTTTACCGATCTTCCAAACTAATCCTTGTTGCAGCACTTCCTTGCCTTCTAAGATGCTCCTCCAAGCCCATGATGGAGATTTTCCCAGAGTTGCCTCCATAAAGGTTTTGTGGGGGAAAGTATATGTTCTTCATGAATCTTGACCACTCTAACTTTGGCTGCGAAAATAATCTCCAAGCCTGCTTACATAGGAGGGCCCTATTATGCAAGATGGGATCTCTAAAGTTCAAACCACCTTGAGTTTTTGGTCTAGTCAACCTCTTCCAAGACATCCAATGTATTGTCTTTTTTGCCTCATTCCCTCCCCAAAAGAAGGTAGCTGCTTTTGACTTCATTGTTGTGTGAGTCGTTTTGGGGAGAAGAAAGTGGGATTGCACATAGTTGGAAGATGGAAGGGCCACCGACTTTAATAGAATTTCTTTTCCTGTATGATTGAGCAGCTGTGCCGCCCATGCTTTGTATTTAGAGCTGGTTCTATCATTCAAAGAGTGGAACATTTCAACCTTAGAGACTCCAAAATCAGTTGGTAAGCCAAGGTACTTAGTTGGTCCTTCTCCATACTTCACTTTGAGGATCTTTGAAAACCATCTCTTAATTATTGGGGCTACATTCGGGCTGAAACAAAGAGTAGACTTCTTGTAATTTATCGCCTGTCCTGAAGCTCGACAATATAGTTCTATAGCTTCCTTCAAAGCATATACACTTGCTAATCTGGCCTCCGAGAACATGATACAATCATCAGCAAACATGAGATGTGTCAATGGTTGGGAATGCCTCCTCACCTTCAACCCATTTAAGTCACCTTGCGCCTCCTTGGAAGCCAATAGGTTTGAGAGACTTTGTGAACATATGACAAATAGGGCTGGTGACAGAGGGTCGCCTTGCCTGATACCCCTTTTAGGTATGAAAGAAAATCTTTCAGCTCCGTTCACCAACACCGAATATTTGACTGATGATAAGGTGTTCATAATCAAGTCTACAAATTTAGTTCCAAAGCCCAACTTTGTAAGAGTAGCTGAGACAAACCTCCACTCTAACCTATCGTACACCCTTTTCATATCCAACTTCAATGCTAATAATGCTTTCTTTCCCTTCTTCTTTCTTCTAATGTAGTGAAAAGCTTCATGTGCCTTGTATATATTATCTGAAATGCTCCTCTCTTGCACAAAGGCCGATTGGTTTAGTGGAACCAGGTATGGGAGAATGGAGTGAAGGCATGAGGCTATCACCTTAGTTGCTACTTTGACTACTACCCCACACAAGCTTATAGGTCTGAAGTCTTCCACCATCTCCGGATTATCTTTCTTTGGGATTAGATAGATCAAGGTATCATTAGCATTCTCTGGTAGTGAACCTGTGTCAATAAATTATGCTACAAAGTTGTATAATTCCACATGGGTTAGTTCCCAAAAATTTTGAAAAAACAAAGGAGGGAAGCCATCCACACCTGGACTCTTTAGTGGAGCCATGGCAAATAAAGCATTCTTGACTTCTTCCAGTAGAGGTGGAGCTAGCAACATTTGATTTTGTGCCTGGGAGACAATTGAAGGAGTATTGTCCAGAGCAAGCTGTAAGTCCTCATCTACTATCTCCTCTGATGTGAAGAGAGCCTGATAGTAAGCAGAGAATTGGTCATAAATGTCTTCTTCCGATGCATGCCATCTACCAGCTTCATCTTTTATTTTTAAAACTCTGTTTCTTCTTCTCCTGGATATGGTATGTGCATGAAAGAAACCTTGTATTCTGTCACCCTCTTTCAGCCATTGAACTCTAGACTTTTGTCTCCAAAAGATTTCCTCACATTTTAAGAGATGTTCCAATTCCTTATGTAAAAAATTCTTTCTTATTTGAGAAAATTCATTAACCTGCTGCCCCTGTAATGTTGTCATCTCCTTCATCAGCTTTGTTATTGTTGATTGGATATTCCCAAAATGTTCCTTGTTCCATTTCTTAAGATCCTCTTCACACCATGACAGCTTTTGAAGCAATAAAGAAGGTGGTGGGTCTGCCAAGCTCTCATGCTGCTTATTCCAAGCTTTCTTGATGATCTCTGCACAGCTTCTTTCTCTTAGCCACATTGCTTCAAATCTGAATGGATGAGGACCTTGGGATGGCCGACCATTAGTATCTAGAAGTAATGGAGCATGGTCTGATGATATTGCAGCTTCAACAAAAATTGTTGTTTCTGGAAATTTGAGCATCCATCCTGTTGAAGCAAAGGCTCTGTCCAGTCTAAGCCAAACATTCGCTTTACCTAGGCGCTTATTACTCCAAGTAAAGCCAGATCCATATGCTCCCAGGTCATTTAGGCTGCATCTCATGATTGTCTCTTGAAAGAGTTGAATATCTTTGGAGCCTTTACATACACCTTCACTCTTCTCATGCCGTGCAAGTATTGAATTGAAATCACCCATACATAGCCAATGTTCTCTTTCTTGCTGTCCAAGCTCAATTAAGGACTCCCAGACCTCTTTTCTATATCTCCGATCAGGGTTGCCATATACAAAAGATAGATCAAATTTTTGAGATTGGCTAACAGTGAGAACACCATCAATAATCCTTTGTGAAGCTGATTTGATTTCCAGAGTAAATGGGTTCTTCCACAATACTGCCAGGCCTCCTCTTTTGCCAACTGAATCCAGTGCGAAGCAATTTTCCATTTTCAATTTCCTAGCCACCCTTTCAGCTTTTTCCTTTTTGACCATTGTTTCCGTGAGGAATATTATATCTGGCCTTCTTTTCTTTGCAAGATTACTTAGCATGCGGATTGTAGAGGGACTTGCAAGACCTCTACAATTCCAGCTTAGAAGAATCATTGCTCCCCGTGGGGCTGATTCTCTCCAGCCTCCACGGGAGTAAAAGGTAAAAAAGGCTCATCTTCCATATTGAAACCTTCCTCTTGTGCACCCAAATCTGCATCGCGATTTCTCCGTTTTTTTGTTGTTGGCATCCCTTGTTGTATCTGAGAAGCAGTGTGCATCATTGAGTCTTCGGTTGAAGAAGGAGGTGGTTCAAGAGTTTGAGTGGGGGTTAGTGAAGGTGGTATTGGGTTTGGGTACAAAGGGGTGTTGGGGTGAGGTGAGGAAGTCGGGCTCCATATAGGTGAAGAGGTAAGTGGGTTTGGGTTTTGAAAGATCCTTAGTTGGGCTGGATTTGTAGGAGGGCTTAATGGGCTTTCAGGTGGGGTTACATGATGGCTTGGGGAAATATTGTCTTGTGAGTGGGTTAGAGTGATCGAGGCTATTGTGGGTAAAAGGGATGATAGAAGATTCTGGATGTCAAGGTTACTAAGGGGTATATTGGGAAAGGTGTGTTGATGATGTACTTGGGTTAGGAGATGAGTTAGGTTAAGGCTTGCGAGGGGGGGTATCGTTAAATTAGGGTATTCCAACGGCTGTGTAGATGGTGACAGTATGTGGTCCTCTCTGGCCTGAGTTGTGGGTGGCAGTATCTTTGCTATGCTGGTCAGGGATGGAGAGCGACAATTGTGATTTGGTGGTCCTGGAGTATCAGTTTGCAACACGCCTGAGAAGTGTGCAAAAACCCTGGAGACAGGAATCAGAGAGTTGTCAGAACCTCGCCATGTGGACGTCCTCCCTTGCCGTCGATCGGATTATCAGCTGTGGGAGTGGGTCGTTGTTCCTGCATCGGGTATTTTCACCGCTAGTAGTCCGATGCTTCAAAATAGAGATATGGAGCTTCTTCCTGCAGCCGTTTATCAGGTGTGAAACCCCTGAATTGAGCGTTTAGCCGAAATCTTCCTTCCCTGCTCCCTGAGGCACTGAATATGCTTGGACAACAAGAGTCATCATGCCCTAACAAGCCGCATCGTAGCAAGTAAATAGGTAGTTTCTCCATTTTAATGATAATCTCCACTTTTGCCCCAATTTTCCGGCGAGCCAGCAGCGATTGTTTTAGTGCCTTCCTTCTATCAATGGTGATTCTGCACTTGAAGTAGTGGACACACTTTCCCATTTGAAAGCCTTGTATTATCATACCCTTCCCTGGAAAACCCAATTGCTTTGCAAGTTGGAAACCAAAATCGAGCGACATCAAGTCGAGAGGGATTCCATGGAATTGAAACCAGAAGTCGACTTTGGTGAATTCCCACAGTTCATCGTCACACCAATGTTCCAGCATAAGTAGGTTCCCAGATACCGACCAAGGCAATTCCTCTATCACGTTGAATCGATCTTGCTCATGGCCAAAATGGAACACAAATCTATCGTCATGCATCAGAACGATCTCCACCGGAAAAACAGTGTTCCAAGCTGCAGGTAACGCCTCATATATTGCTTGTTTATGGTAAGGCTTACCAGGTATTACCTGACCGACTAGCGTTAATGCACTATTAACTATATCGTTAACAGTTGTGTTTTCTTCAATTTGTTCATCCACATCGAAACCTTCATCATCCGAGAGGAAATCAGCAGAAAATTGTGTTTGATTGCCATCCTTGTGGGTATTTTGGTGAGAATAGCCCCTTCCCCTGTCCATGCCTCTTCCTCTTTCTGATGCCATGTTACTGAGAGGGAAGAACAAGGAGGTTGCCGGAGAAAACAGGAACAGTCGGAATCGGAGAGCAAGAGACCACCGTAGCTCACAGGGAGGAAAAACTACACTCACAAGGAGGAATAACGACACTCACGCACAAGGCGGAAAAACATAGGCGGAAAAACATAGTAGAAAGAGTAATATGGGGTTTCTACCATCAGTTTTATTAAGCAAACCCATTAAGGGAAAAGAAATAGCATGGAGTGCCTGATATTGTTTTGTTGGGGTTTCTCATAAAATCAGGTTGATACAGTTTTTCTGAACAATCTCAACCCATAATCACTTTAGGCATGAGTTAGGAGACAAATGATTGGTAAACAACCATTTTCAATGACAAAAACTCTAAAGAAAATCCCCAATACCCTCTGAATGCAAGACTAATAAAAGCAAAAACTACCCAAAATATGCATAAGTGTAAGGGGTAATCTGAGTATATCACTTGTATTACTTGGTTTTGGCTGAACCGGTTGGTTCACTTGTTTGTATATCATATCATTGGGCTGGTTCACTCTCATTCGTATGCAAACACGAATTTGGAGGTTTTCTGGGTTTGGGGTTTTGAGCTCTAGCGATTCTGGCTATGGCGATGTTCTTCCTTGATCTTCATCTTTGAGCTTTGTTCTTGGATGATCCATGTATCACTTTTAAGGTAAGATGCTCAGCAAAGGAAGGGGAACACTCGATGGCTTTCTTGAGGCTATTCGGTGAAGACTGGCTAGGTTGCTAGTTGTATGAATCTCCTTCTGTGGTCTGCTCTTTGATGTGATTCTAGAGGGCTTTCATTCCTCACATGAAGAGCGATACTTGATGGTGATTTGAGCCCAAATGGTTGCCATATACGGTGACTTCTGTACCTTTCATATATCCCCTGATTTCTGTAATTATCTTTGATTATAGTGGATCGGATTCTATCTAGAGTCCCGGAGACGTAGGTTTGAAAGAACCAAACTCCGTAATCAAACTCTTGTGTTCTTCTTCTTGCTTAATTAGGGTAAATGCATAGTCTAAGCCTCGGTTAGCGATCACAGATTGGCATCAGAGCCTTGTGAGAGGTGATTAGATGGAATTGAGAGGGTTTTTTAAATGCTTTACATCTAATTTGATTGCTTTGATCTCATATGGTATGTAGGTTGTTGCAATTTAGGTTTTAGATCATGTATATATGCTTCTGCCTTATACCATGTCTGTGTATATTCGGCTCTTATGAATGACTTGTTTTTTTTAATTGTAATAGGTTAACCTTTGTATGAGAAGCAATTCTGATATGGTTAATGCTTAATTAATCATTGTTTATAATTATTGCTAGAAATTCATATGACCTCATATAGTAATTAAGTTAGATTATTGAGTTGATTTGGTTATAGACTTATACTTCTGCTTCTGCTATTGCTGTTTACATAATCATATATATGCATAATTCTGTATGAAGCTGCTGCTATTACCGTTTACAGATTTGTTTATATATATGTGCATGATTTAGTATGATGCTATTGTCATTGCTGATTACAGAATGTCCCTCTTGTATTCGGTTCTAATGCTTCTATAAACATGTGATTCTGTAATTGATAACTTAGTTATGAGATTACTTCTGATTAATTAATTGTTTAATTGATCACTGGTTATATTTTTTGCTAGAATTTTATACAAGACTGCATTATTGTTTTTCATTTGTTAACTTAGGCAATTTATTTGGTTTGTATTGGCCGATTGTGTTAACAAATGCTTGGTTTAATGCTGTTGAAAATTGTATATGATTAGCTAATAAGTTGTAATTGATTAATTCTTGATTATTATATTTTTCCGCATTGTCCATATCAATATTCTTGATTTATTTCTTGTATATATTGATTGTTGTATTTTACTGGCTCCAAAGAGGAGTTAAGCAATGGATATAGTCTACCAGGGGAGGGTTCTCCTCTCAGTGTGGTCACCACTGGCTCTAGTAGAGCTGTAGGTCTAGGGGATAATCCTAGGTACCTAATTTTGGAGGTTCCAGGATAGTCATAGAGAAGTTTGATGGGACTGGGGACTTTGGGATATGGAAAAGAAAAGTCAAGGCTCTCATGGCACAACAGAAACTCCTTAGGTCTATAGATGATCCTGATGCTTTCTTTGAAAGCATTGACCCTGTGTTGAAGACTGAGGTGATGGAGAATGCAATTGGTTGCATGCTCTGGAACATCACTGATAGTATCATTAGGTGTCTAGATGAAGAAGATAACACCCCTATCAAAGTCTGGACTAAACTTGAAAAGATTTATCAGAAAAAGAACTTAGGTAATAGGATTTATTTAAAAGAAAGGTTGTGTGGTTTTAAAATGGATCCTGCTATAAGTCTAGACCAAAATCTAGATATGTTTAAGAAGTTAGTTTAAGAGTTGTCCAGTACTGGGGAGAAAAGTAAATTAAATGATCAAGACTTGTCTATCATCTTGTTAAATTCCCTGCATAATGATTATCTTGTTGTTAGGAATTCAATTAAATATGCTTGTCAAAACATTACCTTTGACCAATGTATTGATGCCTTAAAGAATAGGGAGTTAGAGTTGTTGGCTCTTGGTAAGACTAAGGGAAGTGGAGGAAAATTTGTTTGTTAAGGGCAAGGGCTCTTACAAACAAGGAAAGCCCAAAGGGAAGGGTAAAGTGCATAACAATCATGAAAATAATGACAAGAACAATAATGGGAATAATAATAAGTCTGATTCAAGCACTAGGAGATGTTATTTTTGTAATAAAATGGGTCACATTAAAAAACATTGTTTTGCATATAGAAGAAAATTAAAAGAAAATTCTTTGTCTAATAATGATATACCTTATTCTTATAGTGGTCAAGCAAATGTGTTTGAGGTCCTTTGATGACCTAGGTGCTTTCTTTATTAGCATAGATCTTGTTTTGAAGACCTAGTTATTTGGGTTTCCATTGGGTGCACACTTTGGTTTATCCTATTTGTTCCTTTGTTAAAAGGAGGTGGTCTATTTATCTTTAAGGTGTTGCTTGTGTAAGGAAATAGTTTAATTAATAAATCTGAGACAACATGTTTTGTGCTTGGTTATCTATTAATATTGGTTAAGATATGCCTTATTGTGTGAGAACTCTTGACCAATTATGATAGTGTTGGCATGTTAAATATTTGTTGTTGTTTTGTACTCTCATAGATGCTCTTATTTGCATTGGTATACATGTCTGACTGAGTTTTGAAATTCTAGAGTGGTAATAGACAACTATAGAGTATAGGGGAAATATACTCTACAAACGTGTGCGGAAGGTAGATCGAAATAAGGTAAAGATTACAACTAGATCTCCAAAGAAGGGAAATAAAAAGGTAAGCAACTAAGTTACAGTTTCTTCTTGATGCGTCCAAAATTTGCTCAGCCCTTGGATCTCCGCGTGATGTCCTGCAAAACGAAAGCCTCAGATGTGGCCCGACCGCTGGGGTCGGGAGTCCACCTCCGAAGGCTAAGTCAGTTGATGAACTTAATCACAAACGGCTCGCTAGAAGCGCGAGCTAAGGAATGAAGAACTGGGAAAGGTGATCTAGATAGCGGATCGCCGATAGTTTAGGTCTATCAGTATGTATCTGAACCTGAGTCTCAGATAGTATTCTTTTTCGATCCCCTCACCTTGTATGGTAGTGAGGTTTATATAGAGTGTACCTTCGAATCTCCTTCGTTGGATGCACTTGAGCCTTCCTCGGGTAGTCGTTGGATCTTATCAGTGAGATCCGTTGAGCAATAGACTTCTACTAGTTTGGGCTGGTAGAGGACTCCTGAGATAACCTTTAGGTTATACGATGTTTATCCCTTCGATAATGATTATCCGCAGCCGTCAATTCGAGTCTGCCATCATTAGGGTGATTACCCTAATCCATAAGTAGGATTAGGGCACGCTTGCAGCCGAATAAGCTTTCTTCTTGACAAGCCATCTTCTGGATCCGGTTTGCTCGGGAGCGAATCGGTTCTCTCCGTCTCGACCGGGGTCGAGGGTCGGACCAGGTATGAACCCGGTCTGATCATAATCCCTCCGTATCACGAGCCCCCCAGACCAAGCGTTCGGTCGATCCCGAGGGCTTGGTTTTTAACCAGGTTCGTCGTCGGATGATAATCTCTGCGTGCTTCATTAAATGTCATATCACATTTAATGCGGTGGTCACTTTTCCTCGAGCGTTGTGAGTGTAAGGCCACATATCTCCTTGTAGTTGATCTGTCGTGGCTCACGTCATCCAAGCGACGGTTTCCGAACGCCTATTTCGGATTCGTGAGTTCAAACTTTCAAAACGTCTTTCAATCTTGATCGCTGATTTTGAATCAATCTCGATCGTTCAGATTCCCGAACACTCGTGCGGGAGTTTTAAAAGCGGTTCGTTGTCTTCGTAGGTTTCATTCTTCCCGTCTGGAATTTGAACCTTTGTTGTTTGCTTCGCGCCTTCCTCGCTCTCAAGCTTCCGTCTCACTTGAATCGGTAAGTTTACTTGGTCTTTTTCTTTTTGTAGTTTCTTGAAACGAGTAATGGCGGACGATAGGGCTTCTTTAGTACCCCAGTGTTGGTAATAGCGGTGATGCTTTTGCTTCTCCTGCTCCCGAACAATCGGATTGTGATAACAAAACCCTAACTGTCCTCTCCGCGCGAGTTCGCTGAAGTTTCTCAAAAGGTTTTGAAAGAAAAACCGAAACTTCTCCTGTCCTTCTCGAGTCCTGGATCTTCCAAGATTGTCGAGTCTTCTAGGCAGCCTCAAACCTCCGGGTCCAATGGTGGACCTGGCTGCTTCCCTCCATTTACAATGAGGAAACCCTTCTTTCAGCTGTCCAAGATTTTGATCTTCCTTCCTCATATCAGGTTAGGGCTCCCCACCCCGATGAGAGGGTTGATTCATCCCTTTCGGGTGAATTTTCTCGTATATAGATGCACTGGAAAGCGGGGTTCGCTTTCCCTTTTTTAATCCTTTGTTCTCCGCAGTTCTGAATCATTGGAACATTTGTCCCGGAATGCTCCTCCCTAATAGCTGGCGTCTCATCGTCGGCTTCTTGGGTTTGTGTTTTGAGCTTGGCATTACGCCATCTCTTTCTCTCTTTGTACATTTTCATGTTCTTTCTATCTCCCATCCTCCCGGATGGGTTTTTCTGTCCAAACGCAATAAGGCTGAACTTGATTGGAGGGGCAGCATCCTTGTCAAAGGAACTTGCCCTTCTAACCACAAAAGATGGCACGAACGATACTTTTTCTGTCGAGCGCCTCCATCAAATCTTAACTTCCCAACCACCTGGAGGAGGTGTACTTCTTCTTCCGAGAGTAACCGAGGCCTTCCCTTATCCAGAGAAGACGAGGCGGCCATCAGGAAGATCAAATCCATTTCATGGTATCAAGAGATACATGGATTTGAAGTGGAGTATAACTCCATCCTTCAAGATCTGGGGCTTGGCTCATTGTGAGCTTCTAACCATCATCCTTTAATTTGACTGAAGTCATATGTTTTGAATTCTCGACTCTTGTCCTTCTTCTTTGCGGTGCCTCCAAGAATGAACCCGAAAGCTCGGGTGAAGGCCGCTAGGGCCGTTGTGACAGCCGAGCAACGATCGCCCGAGTCTTGACCGTAGATCAAGAGGCTTCTCTTCCCTCTCCCGACCCCTCTTATAGGGGTATCGGGAATATCGGGCCTGTAGCCGATGCTTCGGGTAAAGGGAAGAAACCGATGGTGGAGAGGTCTAATGTCTCTTCCTCCGCCCGGACCAAGAGGAGGCATGACACAATTGATGCTCCCTCCAACAAAAAATCCAAAGCTTCAACGGATGGTGAGGAGGTCTTCACCCCCGGTGGACCCCGAAGCCGACCGACAGGTTACTCGGGATCCCGAGAAAGCTGCGAATGGAGCTCCCTCGGTCTTGCTCCTTCGATCGCCGGGAGTTTGAAGCCCCTGGATGACACCTCCCTTGTTAGTCAATCTACAAGGTACCGGTCTTCTTGCTTAGTTATTTTCTCATAATTCCTTATGACTTCTTCTGATATTTTCCGCCTTCCCAGGAATGCTGTGTTGAGTTTTTATCAACACATGGAAGCATTGAGCCGGGTTGGTCGCACCAGCTCCTTGCTGCAAACCTGTGAAGAGAATTTGGCGAAAGTCAATTCTGAAATAGACCAGCTGACTGCAGCTGCCGTGGAGCTGCAGAAAAAGCATGAGGAAGAAGTGATCTCCCTCAAGGAGGCCCTCGAAGCGTCGAAGATTCGTGCCGCTGCTGCCGAGCGCGAGGCCGGAAGCAAAAGCAGCTGCCACGTTGTTTGGTGACAAGCTTGAAATCAAATGTAGGGAGCTCGAAGAACATCTGAAGTTGGCGATCCCTAGCAAGCCCGAGCATATAAAGCCAGAGCTTCGGAAGGAGTGCATTCGGAAATACCTGAACAGCGTACCTTTCTCCGAGCTGCTAGGTCTCTACAACCTTCAAGCTTATCGCATGGGGCAGAACGACGTTTGGGAGCGAATCCTTGGATCGATCCCTGCCTTCGACACTGCTCCTTTTCGTGAGGTGTGCCACAAAGAGGTCTTCGGGAAAGTTGGTATGGATCTCCCGGACTGGGCTCAGGAAGAAGATGATCCTTTTCCAGCTGACCCTCAATATGAGGCATACTTGACTGACGAGCCGGCACTTCCAGAGGAGAAATCACAAGCCGAGTTTCAAGTTGCTGCTGTAGAGGACTCAGCCGATGCCATTCTTGAGGAAGGCTCTTCTCATGATCCTGAGAAAAGTCCTCCCGACCAGGGTCCCTCGGGCAACAATGAAGAAAAGGCTTAGGGAGTTATCTTTTTGTACAGATTTACCCTCTATTTAATGAATAGACATTTCTTTCTCATGTTGGCCTTTATATTTCCCCATCTCCTGCCGAAATCTTGCCTTGAATATCAAAGTATTAATGATAAAACTTATCACTTAACTTTTCATTCCTCGCCGAATAATAATCTTGTAGAAATATTGTGAAGATGCGTTTCGGGAAGATGCATTAATCTTCCCCACTACTTCATTTATTGCAAAGTCCGCACGTTTCCCTTCTGCGAAGTTCAAACGTTTTCCTGCCTTTGTATACCATTCACTGTTTGCAATTAATCGGAAATACATCCATTATTTTAATGGCGGTGCGGCGATTGGAGGTATCTCTGTATCAGGTGCTCGCTTCCACATGTTTCCATGTGGCATCCCTCCGACCGTTGATCTTGCTTTCTGTGGATTTCGAAGCGTCATTTCGATCTAGGTCGTCGGTTGTCCTTAGCCTTCAACCGTCGTCTTAATACCTGAGGCTATTTAAAGCCTTCGTGGGTACTCTCCATCTATCCTGACTTCTGCAAGTTAGATTTGCTAAAGTGCTAAAGCGACCTTTCGTCCTTCGGCCTGCTTCCGTATTCCTCGTACTCCAACAACAGCTCTATCAACTTCTGAACAAGTGAGTTTTTTGATTACTCATCTCTTTCCCCACTTCCCCCCCGAGTAAACTGCACAGTAGTTATACTTGGGGTTTAGTTTGCTGTTTTGTTAGAAGTAATAGAAAACTAGGGTTTCCCCCTTGTTGTTTGTTTCTGTACTGATACGGCTTGTTTTTTTTGCATAGTGGCTCCCAAGATCAACCCGAACTTTATCAGAGCAAAATCTTGCAAGAAAATCGTTCCGTCGGTGGTGGTTGGGGCCAGTGCGGTGGTTTCAGCTAGTGAATCCTCCAAGCGTAAGGCGATCGCTGCCGGTGAATCTTCTAGTCGATTCCCGCAGTTTCTATTGATGCCGTCCCTGCGCCTCCTTTGCCCGAAGTGATCGCTCGTCTTTCCCCGGAAGATCTTGATCACTCCGTTGCCGATGGTGCTGCCGGCGCTCCGGCTGGTGAGCCTGTTGGTGCACCCCCGAAGGAGACTCTTCGGGCATCCGAGGCAACTATGTTGGCCTCTCGATGAAGGTGTGGTCCCAGCAGGTGCTGCTCCTATTTCTAACTCTAGTGCTTGTTTGGCATCCTCCTCCTCTCCTTCCGAGTTGGAGGATTTTGCCACTAGGAAGCGCCGTCGGGTGACAAGTGATGCACCTCATCCTTCTCTGGTGTAGCTCATCTCATCTGAATTAGTGTCAACGAGTTTGAGTTGGAATGGTGTGCTCAAATGAGAGGGGTTCTTCCAAACTGATGAAGTCTTTAGAAGTCATGGTGATGTAAGTCTTCATTATCTGATCTGAAAAATACTGCACTCGGAAGTTGTTTAGAGTCGTAACCAGTGGAGAGAGGTAAAGTTAGCAGTTTCGGCTGAAATCTGAAGAAAGATTTGTTAGCGGAGGTGAGAAAAAAGATGTTGGGTGTACTTGATATGGAGAAGATAGAGTTGGAAGTCAGCAATTAGTAGAAAGGGGGGAATCCTTCAAGATGTGGGGGTAAGTATTTACATAGTAAGTTTGTGATATGTGAATGCTTATAACGAGGGATGGTAGAAGTATGGGAATCAATATTAGGAAGGATTCAGATAGACCAAGGTTGCATCTGAAGTATTAATGGGATCCTCAAAGGTAAGATGAAATAATGAACTGGAAGATTCTGTTTATTCTCCCCGGAAGAAGTAATATGAGAGCTTGTATTGAATGGAGTTTGGTGAGGACCATACTCTGGACAAGCTGGACAAAGAGTATGAAATTGGAGGATTTTATGCATAAAATATTTTTGTAATCCTCATTCTTCTCTTCTTTTCCTTGAATCCCCACAATGGTTGACTCATATGTTTGTTCTAGCAAAGTGATGATCTTGTATAACCAAAACCTGATGACTCTTTTGATCAAGATTGTATAGCTTGTAAGTTTTGATACCTCTTTGGATCTTTTGAAGAAATAAGAAATTACTTTACTTGAATTGTAGCCCTTGAATATAGGTCTTAGTTGTTTGAATGCTTTATTAAGGTTAGAAACAATGTGAGAAGGAACTCATGGTTTAACCTGCCTTTACTTAAGGATTTGAGAAAAAAAAAGTAGGACCATTTAAACCGTGCCTTTACTAAGGATTTGGAGAAATACAAAAGTTGAGAAGGAACTCACTGGGTTTAAACCGATGCCTTTATTAAGGATAATTCAAAAATTCAAGTTAAGGAACTCACTGGTTTAAACGAGCCTGCAAAAGGAACTCACGGATTTTCATCCCGTGACTTAAGAAAGTTGAAAAATTTCCAAAGTGTTGAAGGACCCACAGAATTCATCGATGCCTTATAGTTGGATCTTGTTCTTGAATGTGGTGTATGATGCCCCAATCAAAAGATAGTTTGTTGAAAGCCAAAAATTGCATTGATTGAGTTGAAAATGATTACATCGGAACAAAATTGAAATCATCCTCAAGGATAAAACTTTTTGAGATGCCTAGCATTCACAAACGATCCAACTCTTTTGGTATTGATGTTCTTCAGCTGTAAGCTCGACCACGGTTTACAACTATAAGGTCTTGGAAGGGTCAATTCTTTGGTGAGGTGGAAGCTAGGGTGTTTTCAACACCAAATCTGCTAAGTACGACGATTCTTCACTCGAGTATTATAATGAGAGCTATCCTTCTTTGATAATGTTGAGTTCGTGCTATTGCTTTGCCGAACCGTCCAACAAATCAAGACTATCAAGGTCCTTGTTCATTTGCTTTTTCTCGAACTCACGATGAAGTGATTATCTCCAGGTGAATGCTTGGATCCATATGCCACCTAATGGAGTTTCTCCGTGGGTGTTAACCGTAGTTCTATAAGCCCACAGTACATTATGAAGTTCTTGACCAGAAGTTTGTGGCTGAGTCTTCTCTTTATTCCTTCAAGTTGGTTAGTAACCTCTACGTCCATTGCTTTGGGGTATGCCACTGAGGACATACGATGCTCGATCATATATGTTCCACGAATTGCTCAAATTGTGGACAGTGAACTGAGTACCATGGTCGTGACAATAATCTTTGGAATCCTAAAGCGATATATGATTGATTCAAGCACAAATTTCTCCACTTTTCGAATGGGCGGCTTCTACCCATTTTGTGAAGTAATCAATTGCTACTATCGATATTGCTGTGCCTTGGTGAATTTGCCAGATATAATTCATTGCAAAGGAATGGGATTTAGAATTGAAGTCATAGTTTCGGGGGGAAGAGCATGAATTTGATTAACATTGAGAACGTACTCCATAGGCCTCTTGACCTTAGGCCAATATAACAGTCTTAGAATTTTTGCAGCGGCCACCATGTGAGCTCACAAATCTTCTGAACTGAAGTGATTTTGCTCCTTGGGCCTATACATCTCATAAGGGGTCCAGATAAGATCTTTTGTATAGTCTCCATTGAATGACAAATCTAGCTGATCGAATCTTGATCACCTGCCTCTATGGATCCTCGGGTAATTTGTCATCCCTTAGATACTCGATTATTGGATCCATCCAGACGTTGCTTAATATAAGAAATTTCTTTCTCATGATAACTTGGAAAAGTTATCTCTTCAATGTAGACGAAGGGTCTAGATTCTTTTCCTGGCATTGGCTAGTGGGATAGCTCATCTGCCATGAATTTTCATTCCTCGAAATCTGAGATATCTTCAAATTGAAATTGGTTTTGAAATGCCTGCACTATCTCTCGATATTTCTGCAGCGTGGTTCTTTAATGCCATACTCCCCGGACTTGGTTGACTATAAGCTAGAGTCACTATAAATAGTAACATCTGCAATAGATAATGCTTTTGACAACGAAGTCGCTATCGAGCCTCATATTCTGCTTCGTTATTACTTGCATCAAATGCGAATCTCAAAGCATATGAATAATAAATCCGCTGGACTTTTTAATAGAATTCAGCTCGCTCCATCTTTATTATTCGAACCATCCACATATACCTCCCAAGTGGTTGGTATAATGGGATCCTCAATGGTGGGTTCCATTGGTGCAGTAGTTTCTACTACAAAGTCGGCTAATGTGAGCCTTGATTGGTTCTGGGCTTAAAGCTCACTTGGAACTCGGAGCTAACAGACACCATCCTTGACAATCAGGTTTGTTAAGAACTTTACTAAGAGGAAAAGTTGTAAATACCTCAATTGGATGAGCTGAAAATATGGCCTTAGCTTTGCGGCCATCATGAGAGGAGCCTGCTTTCAATCTGTGAATATCTCGTCTCCGCATCTAGCAACACGTGGCTTACATAGTAAATCGCCATGTTTTTATCTTTTCGAACAAGTATGACGACCATGAAAGGGACGTCGCTAGATATAGTTGTAATATTTCCCCTTCTCTGGTCTGGACAGGATCGGTGGTTGTCCAAGTGCTTCTTTTAATTCCTCGAAAGCTTTCGGCACTCTTATCCACTTTGCTTCCTTACTGCCCTTAGGTCTTTAAGTGCCTTGAAGAAAGGAAACATTTTCTCAGACTTGGAGATAAATCGATTTAAAGGAACTCTTGTCAAACATGACATCGAACGGTTTTGGAGCTCCATATCAATCGAGCTTGTATTTTGGCAGGATTAGCCTCAATTCCCCTCTGGATACCATGAAGCCCAAAAATTTGGAGGAGACTCCAAAGGCACATTTTTCGGGTTTAGCTTCATTTGATGTTTCAGTAGTCTTGAGAAAACCTCAGTCAAATCTGCAATATGATTTGCTTTTGTAAAGCTTTTCACTAGCATGTCATCAACATAAGCTTCAACATTCTTTCCTATCAGCTCTTTGAAAATCTTGTTGACGGCCCTCTGATATGTTGCTCCTGCATTCTTCAGGCCAAAAGGCATGACCTTGTAATAGCTCTCACGATCAGTCATGAAAGCCGTATACTTCTCATCCTCCTTCTTCATAAGGATCTGATTATACCCCGAGTAGGCATCCATGAAACTTAAAGTTTCATATCCTGCAGTCGCATCTATCAAGAGGTCAATCCGAGGCAACGGGTAGCAATCTTTTGGGCAAGCTTTGTTTAGATCTATGTAGTCTGTACACATCCTCCACTTCCCATTCGCCTTTTTTACCATTACCATGTTGGCCAACCAAGTTGGACACTCAATTGGTTCTATGAAACCAGAATTCTTAAGTTTTTCAACTTCGCTTTGAACGGCTTCATACTTTTCAATGGAGAAATTTCTTCTTTTCTGTATCACTGGTTTCGCCTTAGGGTCTATCCAGAGTTTGTGCTCTGCAATGGCCCGATCGATTCCGGGCATGTCCTCAGCAGACCATGCGAATACATCTTTATTCTGCTGAAGAAATAACTTCAACTCATCTTTAAACTCGTCCAGCTGTTCAGACCCGATATAAGTAATCTTTTTCTCATCCTCGATACACAGCTGGATTTGCTCCAGCTTCTCCACTGGTTCGGGTCTTTGCATCTCTGTCTCTTCCCGATCATCTCGAACTTCTATGGGGAGGGCAGTTACCTTCCTCGGGCCCTCCTTGTCTTTTAAATAGGCAACATAACACTGCCGAGAGATCTTCTGGTCAGAGGAGACTTGACCAATTCCCATATCAGTCGGGAATTTTATCTTTAGGTGCTTTGTCGAAACAATAGCACCTATCTTGGATAAAGATGGTCGCCCGAGGATCATATTATAGGCTGGTAGTTCCCAAACCACCAAAAAATTGATTCGGACAGTTGTTTCCTTAGGAAAACTTCCAATGGATAAATCCAACTGGACCGATCCTTCCGCCACTGCAGATGACCCTGCAAAGCCATATAGATGTGTGGATGAAGGTTTCATCAAGTCCTGATCCACCTTCAATTTTTGATACACTTCGTAGGAAATTAGGTCAGCTGCAGACCCTGTATCAATCAAAACTCTATGCACTTCCCGCCGTGCAATCTCTACCTTGATGACTATAGCATCATCATGAGGTAAACAAACATCTCTTTCGTCTTCCTCGCTAAAGGTGATAGAATCTTCACCATTCAGCTTCTTCCGCTTCTGCGTCTCTCCGGTTCCAACAAATTTGGATTTTGTTTTCAGACTCCGGAGTGATTCGGGCTCTGGTCCCCCGAAGATGGTAAGGATCGGTGACCGAGTAGCTTGAATCACCTCCTTGCCTTTCTTAGACTTCGGGGCCTCCCTTGATCGTTCCGAACTAACCGAACGATCCCTTTTCGGAGCAGCCGCACGTGGCTCACGTGGCTCCTCCCTTGTTCTGCTAACAAAACTGGACAGATGTCCTTGAGATATCAATCTCTCAATATCTGCCTTCAGATGACGACAGTCATTAGTATAATGACCATAGTCCTTGTGGAATCGGCAATACTTTTCCCGATCCTGCTGCTCTCCGGGTTTCAAAAGAATTTTAGGCGGCCACTTTAAAATATTTTTTCTTTTGAGGATATTCAAAATATCAGCCCGAGGAGCATTCAATGGAGTGTACTCACTTTTACCAGGAGACCTTTGGCGCCAAGGCTGGGATTTTCCAATCCGATCGCGAACATTTTTCTTTGGCTTCGCTCTGCTCAGAGCCTTTTGTTCCTTATTGGAGACTTTATTATCTCCTTGGCGCGCATCTAGAATCTCCATGACTTCAGCCTGCTTGTGGCATCTCTGTACCAACTCTGCATAAGTCGCAGGCATATCGTGTAGTAATAACTCCAGGAGTTTCCGATTAGTGAGTCCCGTGAATAGAGCAGTTCTGGCTACTTGTTTGTCCAAATTTTCTATCTCCATCGTCACTTTGTTGAATCTTTTCAGAAACTCTCTGATTGATTCGCTCTTTCCTTGTTTGACAGTAAACAAGGTTTCTTCCGTTTTCTTGACCTGTATCCCACTCTGGAATCGTCCTATGAATTGGCGCGCCAATTCGTCAAAGTTTACGATCCTTCCAGAGGGGAGGTTAGAAAACCACTTTTGTGCTGCTCCAGTTAGAGATGAACCAAAAACCCTGCATAAAATTTCATCAGAATTACCTGAAACTGCCATGGTCTGTTGGTAATAGCCGATGTGAGCTGTTGGATCTCCGGAGCCATCGAATGTTGAGAAGGTAGGCAGACGGAAGTTATGGGGAAACCGATATCCCGCAATTGGCTCAGCAAAGGGAGTCTTTCGAATGATTGAGTAAATATCCTCAGTTATTCTTCCCTTAGCCAACTGCCCTAATTTCTCATTGATGTTGGCCAATTCTTGACCAATCTGGGTCGGGTGATCTTCAGCAATATGATCACGACCTCGATTAACATGATCATCCCATGCTACTCGATCATCACGAACAACCCGTCCTTCCCGAGCATTCCTCTCGTCGCGAACTACTCGATCATCACGAACGGTTCTTCTGACAGTGGGTGAGTGAGTTCTTACCCCTGTATCCAACCTTGTGTTTGAATCAGTTGTACTCTCTTGCGGTCTGTCGAACCGATCGTCTCGCCTCGGTTGATCATCGATTCTCCGAAGTCCTCGGTCTCCTTCACGGAAATTCTGATCAATATTCCGGTCTTCAGCCAGTCTCTGGTCACGTGGCAATGCACGTCTCCCTGAATCGCGCTGATCAGGCTCTTGTGGTAAAACCACTCGTCTGGTGAGCATGCGGAGTGCTTGGCTCACCTCCAAGAGTTGAATCTTTACCTGATCCAATTGATCTTGGATTGTATCAGGAGGAGGATTACGTCCCCCCTGGCCACCATCCACCTCGATAGGATTTTGGCTTTCCTGGGGAATATCTGGATTATTCACTCCAGGGATCTGAACACCGGAATTGCGTTGTGCAGCGGCTGCTGCGGCTGCTGATCTAGTCACCATGGCTTTTCAAGTCGTTTCCCACAGACGGTGCCAATTGATGCGTCCAAAATCTGCTCAGCCCTTGGATCTCCACGTGATGTCCTGCAAAACGAAAGCGTCAGATGTGGCCCGACCGCTGGGGTCGGGAGTCCACCTCCGAAGGCTAAGTCAGTTGATGAACTTAATCACAAACGGCTCTGCTAGAAGCGCAGAGCTAAGGAATGAAGAACTGGGAAAGGTGATCTAGATAGCAGATCGCTGATAGTTTAGGTCTATCAGTATGTATCTGAACCTAAGTCTCAGATAGTATTCTTTTTCGATCCCCTCACCTTGTATGGTAGTGAGGTTTATATAGAGTGTACCTTCGAATCTCCTTCGTTGGATGCACTTGAGCCTTCCTCGGGTAGTCGTTGGATCTTATCAGTGAGATCCGTTGAGCAATAGACTTCTACTAGTTTGGGCTGGTAGAGGACTCCTGAGATAACCTTTAGGTTATACGATGTTTATCCCTTCGATAATGATTATCCGCAGCCGTCAATTCGAGTCTGCCATCATTAGGGTGATTACCCTAATCCATAAGTAGGATTAGGGCACGCTTGCAGCCGAATAAGCTTTCTTCTTCAGCAAGCCATCTTCTGGATCCGGTTTGCTCGGGAGCGAATCGGTTCTCTCCGTCTCGACCGGGGTCGAGGGTCGGACCAGGTATGAACCCGGTCTGATCATAATCCCTCCGTATCACTTCTAACTTATACAATGTCTCCTCAATAACATAATCATAAGAAACTAAGTCAGGCCGGATTTACTCCTGACAAATATGAGTCTTGAACTGATAGCCTTCACAGATGTAGTCACCGTAGACAAAGTGGTATGAGTCACCAACTTAGTCCTCAAAGTGTTGACCGTCACAGTTAACAATAGTAGTACCTGCAGAAAAGTCTAACAAAATATGTTGCAAAAAGGAGTGAGTTCAAAAGAACTCAGCAAGGAAAGTTATTCCATAATAACATAAATCATATGATGCACAGCATAGCATGATGCAATATGATATGAGACAATGATGATATATGATTCTAACCCTAAGTATGCTAGTCTTTAAGGTAGACATGCTTTAAGTCGTAGCACCATACTTCTTTAGGTAGTCTCAGTCACTCATCACCGGGGGGAATTGGGTCTTGCATCCCTCTAGGACAAATCCATGGTTGGGGGTTTCGGTCACCACTCTCTCACATCACCATTTGGTCTAAGTATTGGCGCATGTCAAGGTAAAGCCTAGCCCAATGCAAGTCATCTACTTAGTCATATCATGTCAGTTCCAGATACGTCCATTCCTCTCCTCTCAGGATCCTTTCCGGTATCCTTCACACTAGAGTCACTGATATTACCCACCGGACTCATCAACCCAATTGGTCATCCACAAATAGTAGACGGGAAGCTCTCACGTCCCCTCACGGATCATTTCACTGGTCTTGAGTGCCCGTGAGCCCAAGTCTAGCCATTTGCAACCCTACCAATAAATGGCCCCTTTCGGGTACCCGCAATGTGATTTATGTCCTCTCACGGGATGGTTACCGGTCTTGAGCACCCACAAATCCACACTACTACCACGGGTCGTTCGGTCTCAATGCCCTTCTGATTCGGGTCTGATATGATAGGGACATCCTAGCCATACATCTAGGCAAGTCTTATGCATGTCATCCAATGATCCAGGAAAGCGTCGATGGGCATCTTCGGAGAACATCCCATACTATTCCCTCTGATGTCCAAGGACAGAAGTACCAGTAGGGCACTCCCCAATCCCAAATCATACCTTAGCAATCACATGCTTATTTCCATCCATTACATATCAACAATACATTATCATATTGAAAACATGTCATAACATCTCATAATACAGTGTGTAAATAAATGACAAGAATAAGTAAACATGATAAACCAAGTAATTAAGCATGGTGCTACTGTCATAAGGTAACTACAGTAGTCATATGATGTCTAAAATCAACTAATAAGTTAAGTCTACTAAGTTACCAACAACAGTGTAAAAGTCATACAGTCTATGTTATATGGCAATAACCGTCCTTACCACAAATTGTGAAGAAGATGATCCGAAGTCACAAGAGAATGGTCCAATTATAGTCTTAAAGCCCTAAACAAACATACATGAAGGATTAGAGAAGAAATCAAAACAATCGGAGGTCGAATGGATCAAAACTGGGCAAAAGTTTCAGACAGCAACCTTGTTGGTCGATACTTTGGGTCGATGGGATCGACCAATAGTATCGACCCAAAGAGTCTCGGACAGCAAGTTGGATTTTTGGGTTTTGGCTCAAAATTGGTCTTTCGGGTCTTGGATTGATACGAAACTTGGGGAGTAGCCTAAACACAATATAGAGACACTAATTATCAAAGAATTAACATCATCCAATGGTCAAATTAGAAATCCCCAAATTGGTATATCAAGTTCAAGAGTTGGAAATCATGGCATTGGTTATTACTTAATGCAAATTGGGGGAAAACATAGTGAATTAGGTAGGGAATAGATTAGGAGCATTATTGTAATCATAGGCAAGGTAGAAATTAGGCTAATCATAGGCTACCTTTCAGTTTTGGTTAATAAAGCAAGTTGGTGAGCAACAAATCATGGAAATGCATAGTTAATGATCAAGAGGTAAGTAAATCATAGCAAGATTGGGGAAAACATTAATGAATTAGGTAAAGAAGACTCATGGCAAGGTGTTTGCAAGGTTGCAGCACCTTGGCCATGGTCCCAACAGCAAGAATAAGGTGAGGTAGAAGTAGATTAGAGAGAGAGTGAGAGATCACATACCTTGTAGAAGAGATTAGAGAAGAGAGACAAAGGATTCTTGAAGAAGATCAACACCCAAGCCAAGGAGGAGGCTTAGAGGAGCTTTCCCACGTTCTCAGATGTTGAAATGAGTGAAATAATGTTTTCGGTTTGAGGTTTCACTTAAAAGGAGGAAGGAATATCCAAAAAACACCTTTTTATTCGAATATGGGCTTGTTGGTCGATACCTTGGGTTGATGGTATCGACCAACAGTATCGACCCAAAGCAGTTTCAACAGAAATTTCAGGAATAGTTCAGCAACTTCGGATGTGGATTCGGAGGGCTATACAAGGTCAAATTGAGTGAGGTTTTCTCCTACAAGTCAATAAAGAAGTGCAGTTTCCAGAAATACCTTTGGATCAAGCATGGGAGTTCATTAGGTCCACCAAATAAGCTCACCTTCTTCGATGCGCAAGCAGGATTTTCCAGACATAGTTCAGAAACTTCGGACAGGGATTTGGAGGGCTATATGGGGTCAAATTGAGTGAGGTTTTCCCCTAAAAGTCCATCAAGAAGTCTAGTTTTGGGAAATATATTAGGATTGAGCACAAGATTTCATTAGGTATTTCAACTAATTCACCTCTCTTCGGTGCGCAGATTCAAAACTAACACTGACAATGCTCTCAAGTGAGGGGCATCATCGTCAATGTCCATGGGCTTCGGGTCAAACACCATGTCTTCCATAAAGAGGGCCCACAAGGACTTCTCCCACCACTTCGGGTCATTGGACCTACAAACATAACAGATTCCGGGCCGGGTCAAGGTAAGGATAAGGCCGGACATGGCCTCCTAAGGCTTTCAAGGATAACAACATTGAAATCAAGGTCCGACTTCAAGGTCTAACATTAAACAAGTCTTTCTTTATCCCAAAACAAATAGGGTGTCCTGATTAGGTTTAGGCTGGATTTTACAATTGATGAAGTCCAAGAAGTGGCCCTCTTCCAAAATGTGACTTATCAGAAGAAAGTGGCTAAGTACTACAATTCTAGAGTGAAGAGTAAGACTTTTCGGCAGGGAGATTTAGTCCTACTGCGGCAAGCTGATGTTTCAACCCCAAGGAAAAGGAACAAGCTGTCCCCTAGATGGGAAGGCCCTTACCTGGTGGTCCAAGAGCTCCAGCCGGGGACTCACAAGCTCAAAGACATAGAGGCCGATAGGGAACTCGCTCATGCGTGGAACACTATGCATTTGAAGAAATTCTACCAGTGAGTGAAATGTGCTGCAAAGACCAGTAAGAGCTACTAAACTTGCATAAGTAGCTGAGTACTTGATTTCCTACTAGATTATTCAAGCCAAATGAATAAACTTCTTGGGATTATCCTATGTCGAAAACTCATTCGCCTCTCAGAATTACCCTACGATCAACTTTTATGAACTATGCATATATATTGTTGATAAAAGAGTCAAAAAGGATGAATGAAAATATCCCTCATCGTTGAGCGCAAAGTACAATAAAGACCCCATGGGCACCCGAAAAAAAAGAAGAAAGAAAGAGAGAAAAAGGAAATGAGAAGAAGAAGTAAATCGTCATTCTTCCGGTAGGGCATCAATCTTGTTTTCTGCGACAACAATGGCCGAATCATCCGTATAATTTGGTTGAGGAACGAGCTGGTTGGGAGTATCATCAGGAGAAGGATGAGCTTCGTCAAAAGCAATATTGGCTTCTGGAAAAGTCATCCCTGGAGCTTGCTCCTGCATCTAGTTAAATGCGGGAATCTTTAAGCTCTCGCAGCTGCCGACATCAAAAGGGGAATCATTGCAAACCACTTTTTCAGGGTCTCTTCCGGCAACCTCTCCACCAACAAAGCGAAGGCTATATCTAGGCCAAGCTCAAAGCTGGGAAGAGCCACAATAACAACTTCGATTTAAAACTGCTCTGAAGTTTTGTATTCCCTTATGACGTCTTCAACGTTATAGGAGCCGCGATCAGTCAACTCTTGAACCTTTCTCTGAGACGCCTCCAGGTCTGCAACCAAATTTTCTTTCTCAATAGTCAATTTGAAGTGGGAGGTAGAGAGCTCTTGGTTTTCCCTCCGAAGTGTTGCTACGGTATCATCAGATACCTCCTTGTCACTTCGAAGTTGGGATAATTCGAAGCCCATTTCTTCAATCGCAACAACTTTGGCCATTAAGACGTCATTCTCCCTCTTCCTTGCCTCGTCCTCTTTTCTTTTTGCTTCATTCCTTCCCTTCCTGTAATACCCACAATTGGAATGGACTTTACTCAATTTCTTTGTGACTCCTTTCAAATCTTTTTTGGCCCTACTCATCTTTATGAGTGCATCATCGTACTTGGTCTGGAGGGCTTTGGTTTTGTCGATTTGGGAGCCTAGATCACAAGTGACCCTGTATTCTCATCGGCTAACGTCTTGTACTTCCTCGCATATGACTCCATCAGATTGAGGGAGGCGTACAAATGTCTGTTACGTACAATGACAATTGAATCAGTAAGGGAAAAGAGGAAGGACCCAAGGTGTTTCGAAGAAAAATTAGGACTTATTGAGCAAATTGAGAGTGGAGTCCTGAAGGCGACATTTCATTGTAGACCCCTCTATAAATTGGGGAGACAGTGTGGGCGGCCCACTCCTTAGATTTTGTTACATCCCCTAGAACCTCGTGTCACATCCACCCAGCCGGTACCCTATCTGGCATACCCGGGATGTGATCCACAGCCCCGAAGATCCATAGTTCAGGGACCACATAATCCACATCGACGATAATACAATCATGAACAGATAATAATCATAAACTAACAATGAATGATCATGGAATTCAGAAATAAGGAGTCAGACATAATCAGAGTGCGGAAATAAATATCAAATCAGATAGATTAAGAAGGCAGTAGGCGGAATCCACTCCTTCACCAAACGGAAGTGAGGTCAAAATTTAGTTAAGTACACGTCTCAAGTTATAAAGGTAAGTTAAAATTATTACAATTCTTCTAAGTATACTGTCACAAAAGAAGGGGTAACTACTCATAAGTCTCCTCCATAATAAATATATCTTCTTCACAGTTGAGGACCATGGAGACCCAACATGACCGCCCCATACAACTCCGGGGCAACCCCGGTACGCCTGGTAATCTTCTTCGGTATGGTCACCGAAGTCTTCAACGAGCCAGCCTCCGGATGGTAGTATGAGGTATCCGGGTCCGCCTCGGGGAGGGTGCCATCGGAGTAATCACCCGTAGAATAGCCTAACAAAATATTGCAACAGAAAAGGAATGAGTTCAAAAGAACTCGCAAGGAAGTTATCCCACCACACATAAACCACAAGATAATCATAAAATGATGCGAGATGATATGAGGCATATAATGCATTATGACTTTATTCTAAGTATGCTGGTCATCTATGGTAGACATGCTTTAAGTCATAGCACCATACTTCTTTAGGTAGTCTCGATCACTCATCACCGGGGGAATTGGGTCCCGCATCCCTCTCGGACAAATCCATGGTTGGGGTTTCGGTCACCGCCTCTCACATCACCGTTTGGTCTAAGTATTGGCGCATGTCGGGTATAGCCTAGCCCAATGCAAGTCATCTACTTAATCATATCATGCCAGTTCCAGATACTTCCATTCCTCCCCTCTCGGGATCCTTTCCGGTATCCTTCACACTAGAGTCACGGATATTACTCACCGGACTCATCAACCCTATTGGTCATCCACAAATGGTAAACGGGAAGCTCTCACGTCCCTCTCACGGATCATTTCACCGGTTTTGAGTGCCCGTGAGCCCAAGTCTAGCCATTTGTAACCCTACCAATAAATGGCCCCTTTCGGGTAACCGTAATGCAATTTATGTCCTCTCACGGAGTGGATACCGGTCTTGAGCGCCCACAAATCCACACTACTACCACGGGTTGTTCGGTCTCAATGCCGTTCCGAATCGGGTCCGATATGATAGGGACATCCTAGCCATACATCTAGACAAATCCTATGCATGTCATCAATAACCGGGAAAGCGCCAATGGACACCTTCGGAGAACATCCCATACTATTCCCTCCGATGTCCAAGGACAGAAGCACCATAGGGTACCCCTCAATCCCAAGTTATACTTAAGCAATCACATGCCCAAGTTCATCATATCAGTTCACAAGATACAACGTCATAATAAACATTCGATTCATGACATTAACATAAGTCATCATATATTGAAATTGATAAACATGATAAAACATTGAAGTAATATAATGTAAACACAAAGCTACCGTTAAAAGACATATGTAGCAAGTCTAACATGATAAGAATATGAAATAGAAACATATTTACTAGGTTAGGAATACCAAGTCAAGATTCCATATCCTAGGTAATTACATCGATAACTATCCTTACCTGAATCGGAGAAGAGAATGGTCCAAGATCACAAGAAGGGCCCAAATAGTCTTAAGGTCCTAAACAAGCATATATGAAAGGTTAGAGAAGAAATCAGAACAATCGGAGATCAAAGAATGAACCGGGCAAAAGTTGCGAAAGAACTCTATTGGTCGATACATTTGGTCGATAGTATCGACCAATAGTATCGACCAAACAACCGGGACGACAAGCGGCCGGATTCTTGCCCATTTGGTCTTCGGGTCTCGGATTGACATGAAACTTGGAGGATAGTCTAAGCACAACATGGGGACACTAATTATCAAGAAACTTTCATAATCCAATGGTCCATTTGGAAATCCCCAAATTGACATATTAAGGTTAAGAGTTGTAGATTATAGCATTGGCTATAACTCAATGCAAATAGGGGAAAACATGGGGGATTAGGTAGGGAATCGTTAGAAGTAACATGGAGCACATATGCAAGGTATAGATTAGGTAAATCACGAGCTCATCTCAGCTTTGGTAAATAAAGCAAGTTGGTAAGCAATAAATCATGGAAAGTGTAGTCAATGATCAGAGGTGAATCAATCATAGTCATATCGGTGAAAACATCAGAGGGGTTAGAAGGTCATGGCAAGGTGTAGCAAGGTTGCAGCACCGACCATGGTCCCAACAGAAAATAGAGAAAAGATGAGTGAGAAAGTGATTAGGAGAGAGAGTCATACCAAAGTGGAACAAGAAGGTAGGAATAAGTGGTGGCAATGATTGATGAAGAAGATGCTTCACCACTACCAAGGAGGAGCGGGAGGCCTCCTCGTCCCAGAAGAAAGACGCGAGAATAGGGCTCCAGCCTCAAGGAATAAATAAATAGAAAAGAATATTCAAGAATCAAATGGGCCAGAGACGTTGGTCGATACCGGTCGATGGTATAAGGTATCGACAAAGTACGACCAAAACAAACTCGAGAAACAGAATAGTTCAGCAACAGGTCGGACTGGAGGGCAACAAGGTCAAATGCATGGGCCCTACGCACTCAAGAGGTCTAGTCGGGAGTACCCGGATTATGCCGGAGTCCGTTGCATCAACGCGCCTCACCGAGATTCTAACTAACACCGGTAAGGTGCTCAAGGAAGGAGCAGATCATCAATGTCCATAACCGGAATCCCGACATTACGTCATCAACCAGTAGGGCCCATAAGTCCCTCCTACCACCACTTCGGGTCTTTGGACCTACAAACATAACAATGACCGGGTCGGGTCAAGGTTAGGTAAAAGGTGGATTTTACACCTCGTCCCCATCGAAGAGTTCCAACTATGGAACCCACTTGGGGGGCAGGAGGGAAGGAGTTAACATATCTCTCATGGATGCCACCGTTTTCCTCACAGCCACTATCAGAGAGGAGGATGTCCCAGTCGTTGCCGCTGCAGTTACAGCCGCTGAAGAAACCTGTCCCGAAGCACTTGAAGGAGTAGGGGTAGGGGTCTGAGAACCCACATCTAGTACTCTCGCGGGGGTATTCCTAGTGGACTTCGCACCTATAACCATGCCGGGAAGTGACTTTATAAAGGCAAGAGGCGGAAGGTCTGCAGAGCCCTCAGAACGAGTAGCGGATGCTTGAGATTGTTCAAAGCGGACCATCTTCGCCTTTCCTCCGCTTTGGGAAGGTGAGCAAGAATGCTTGCGACTCTTTTGAGTCGCCACACCACCACTAGGAACGATCTCTGGAGGGCAGGTCTCTTGAAATGCCTTAGCGGAGGCCTCATCCTGTTCATCGGCTGCCTTAGACTCCTCCTCCTCTTTTGCTGCTCGGGCGATTTCCTCTTTGATCTACAACTTTGATCGGGGGGAGTCCTGGCTACTGGACTAGGGAGCCCTGGAGAAGGTGCAGAGGAACCCGCCCTAGTGTCCTTTGCCTTCTTATGCTCCCTCCTTGGGGTCGCCCGAGAATCCAGGTAATGTTGCAGGAGGACGTTCTTGTCAAGGAACATCTTTGGGACTGCGGAAGAAGAGAGTATCCGCTCAGAATAATCGAAATGATAAAGAAAGTTGAGGGAGAAGGTAAAGGGACTCACCAACCATGACTTCCCAGAGAAGCAGGGGAGCTTCGAATTCCATCTCTCTGCCATGGATGGGAACTCCTTTCCCTTCTACGAAAAGCGTATAAAGGCTTGGCTGCCTCTTGTTCAAGGAAGGCTTGAAGTTCATCTTCCTAATAATGCTTTGGGACAAAGAGGGCCACTCTAGGATGGCACAGTCCGGAGGAACACGACAGGCGATGAACCTGACTTTCCACTTCTTATGGCTGGTCGAAAGAGTTCCTTTCTCAAAGATATGGAACTTCAGGGAGGAAGTACTTTGTTTGCAGAAGTTGTACCAACCATTCTGTTCTAAGGCCCTAAGGGAACAGATGAACTTGAAGACATTCAGATTGCAGCATGTCTAGACTCTTACAATACCCCATGAAACACACGAGGCTCCTCCAACCATTGGGTGCTAGCATCCTTTGGTTCAGTCTGTAATAAAAAAGGACGTGCATGGAAAAGGCACAGAGGGAAAGCCTCATGCCTCCTAGCATAGTGTCAAAATACAAAGGGATTTCTCCCTCTCTCAACAGGCATGCCCTCTCGCGAGGACCAGGGAGCCTCATTGGGAATTCGTCTGGAATCCTGAAGGCCGTCTTCATCAACTGGACATGGTAGGGACGTAGATGACTGGGAAAAAATAGGGGCCCTGAGGTAGCTTCATCGTCAGGGTTATCACAAACTGGAGGGCTCAATAGAGCTACCCCTAGGGTTGCGCCGCTCTTGGTCGGAGTTTCTGAGACTCTACCTCTGCGAACGAACAACTGTGGTCCCCTGACAGGGTGTAACCATGTTAGAGGAAGAAGAGGAGGAGAAGGGCTTTTCACTAAAGGGATCACCAAAGATCCCTACCTCAATCCAAGGATTCAGGGAGGATTGGGTACCCAACGTACCAACTATGTTGCGCTTCTTCACTAATTTCCTACCCATGGCACAAGTCGAAGAGGGGTAACTTACGTGAGAGGCAACGGGAGTGAAGACTCCTTGAATGAGCATTGAACCTGGCTGATGCCTTAAAGATTGCAGAGATCCTGGAAGACGATGTTGAGAAGATATGGTTTAAGACTGCCTGCAACCACTCAAGAGTTGAGACTGTGTCCAAAGACTATCATGCCTATGAACACTTTGGTTTTGAAACGGTACGTTCCCTTGGGCACTTGGCCAAAAAAGCAGTCGCATTGAACGTCGCATGCATCATTTCGAGCTACGTGACTAGAGAAAGCAACCGTCAGAACAACTAATGCTTGCACACACACATTTTCCCGACGACAATTCGGCAAGGCATATGGGCTTTTTGGCTAACTCTAGTACGAGAGGCTTCAAGCGGCCCAAAGATAATATTTATGACAAAAGTTATCACAAAAACTAGGGGGCTAATGTTATGGACAAGATGATACAAACCCTTGGGCCGGAGCGAACCATTCGAGTCAGACCAAGGATCCCAGACTTGATGCAAATAAGGCTCACTGGCAAGCCTCAGGTAATGGCACTTCTCGGAGCAGATGTCAACGGAGAGGGAAGAAACCATAGAGTTCGATGACACCCAACTGTCGCCTTATGACTTTTTAGTTGAAATGGCGTTGGCTAGAGATTCGGTGCATCCTCTCCCAAATGTCAAACCTCAACATTTAATTCAACATTAAATGCTTTGAACTTATACAGGCTGGAACCTTCTCATTCGTTCCAAGGCTGTCTCGAGTGTTACAAACTTCCCTTTTGTTCCCCCAACTAAGGAACAATGTCACATCAAGATCAATCTTATGCTGACTTCTTGATTCACATGCGGAGCCACCAGCTGTCCTAAGGACAATGCTTACCAACCAATAGAATTAGTCACATCCCGAAGCCATCTCAGCCGCACATTAAAATCATCCCAATCGAAGTGCTGGGACGGATCCTACCACCTTCGTAGGTAAGGGTTCGTTGTATAAATAAATGACAACTATGCATGTAAAGGGATCTCGCTCAAGCCATTACTCTCCGGCATTAATTCACGAAGAACATTCTCCTCTTCATTCCCTGAACCCTTCTTAAGCATTTACTTCTCAAGAGGAAACCCTCAGCTCTCCTACAAGGACTAACTTAATCATTGGAGGTGGCTTCCCGTCCTAAGAGGCGGCCCAGTCTCACCTTTATTTTGGTTTCAGGAGAATTGAAACTAGATCGGAAGTGAACTGGAGCAACAAGGAGAATATTCTCTACCTCAACCCCAACACATCTGATACCCTTAAAGATTGCCATAAGTTCATCTGAAACTACGTCTGAACACCACATCCCACCTAAAATGGTGAAAAGGACATTACCCTTTTCATCACAACAAATAACACCATAGCCTCCAATGTTTCCCATCATAGACCCATCACAATAAAATGAGACCCATGCACTCGGTGGACGGGACCATCGGACCCTATGTTCCATGATGTTTTGATAAGATACCTCAATCCTTATCCAATTAAAAAGAGTTTAGCTGCTGCAGAATCTTGCACCACTAAGAGTTTAGTTGTTGCAGAATCTTGTAACACCCCATCCCCGGAAAAGAACCATCAATGGGCATCCAACACTAGCCTTCTGAAGAGCGAACCCAAATAGCCACTGTCACTAGTGTGAAATCCAGCCCTTTCCTAACCCTGACCCTGACCCGGATCCATTGGTGTTTGTAGGTCCGAAGACCTGGAGTAGTGGAGGAAGAGACTTGTGGGCCCTCATAGTTGAAGATTCGGTGTATGACTTAGAGCCTATAGATATTGACAGTGATGCCCCTTACTTGGATACACTATCAGTGTTCAGTGAGAAACTGCACTTAGAAGGGGGGGAGTGTCACATCCACCCAGCCGGTACCCTATCTGGCATACCCGAGTGTGTGATCCAAAGTCCACAAGATCCAGTATCTAGTAAATCAACCTCCCACATTCACAACAATATAATCAAGAACAAGACTAAATCAAGGTTAACAATATTATTCAAATGAATCAAAGTAAAGTAACGAGATAATCATCAGAGTGCGGAAATGATACCAATAGATATATAAAATTAAATGTAGAGTGAGGCGGAATCTCACTCCACGAGTACAACGGAATGTAGATCGAAAGTCAAAGGAAATTACAATTGGTTCTAAAGACAAGAAAGAAAGATATAATCTAACTAAGCTAGAGTCTATTCTACTTTATAAAGAACGTATTCATAAACATAGACTTCATCAATTACGCTCAGACGCTCCCACTCCACAGTAGGGCTAATCTTGGTAACAAGTAAGACCACTCGAGGAATCCTCAATGTAATCTTCATAGTTGCCAACACCTTTCGTATTATACACTTCTTCATCTTGCGCTTCTTCATATTGCGCTTCATAGTCATCAATGCTTGCAGAATAGTCTAACAAAAGATGTTGTACAAAAGGAGTGAGTTTCAAAAGAAACACAGTAAGGCAATTAATTCCATAATAGCACAAATAACATGATAACATAAGCAAAGCATAATGTGTTATGATATGAGACAGACAATGCATGTATGAGTCTAACTCTATGTATGGTGGTCTCTATAGGCAGACATGCTTTAAGTCATAGCACCATACTTCTTTGGGTAGGTCTCAATTCACTCATCCTCGGTTGGCAAAGGGTCCTTCATCCCTCTCGGACAATCCATGGCTGGGGGTTAAGTCATCTCTCTCTCACATCACCATTTGGTCTAAGTACTGGCGCATGTTAGGGTAAAGCCTAGCCCAATGCAAGTCATCTACTTAGTTACATCAACTCAAATCCAGATACGTCCATTCCTACCCTCTCGGGATCCTTTCTGGTATCCTTCACACTAGAGTCAGCGTATCTGACTTTCTCAAATACGGACTCATCAACCCTATAGGTCATCCACATATAGTAAATGGGAAGCTCTTATGTCCTCTCATGGGTTGGTTACCGGTCTTGAATGCCCATGAGCCCAAGTTTATCCATATGCAACTCTACCCATAAATGGCCCCCACAACGTGATTCATGTCCCCTCATGGATATAACTCACCGGTCTTGACCGCCCATGAATCCCCATTGCTACCACGGGTCGTTCGGTCTCAATACCCTTCCGAATCAGGTCTGATATAACAGGGAAATATTCTAGCCAAACACTGCTAGACAAGTCCTAGGTATGACAACCAATAATCCGGGAAAGTGTCAAAGGGCAACATTGGAAATATCCCATACTACTCCCAATGATGTCCAAGGACAGAAATGTCAAAAGGACATTCCCCAATCCCGAATCATACCTAAACAATCACAACATAATTTAGTCATATCATCCACGACAGATATCTCATCATATGCAAGAGTATAATAAGACAATATCGAAATAATGAGCAACATACATGAATAAGTATTCATACATGATCAAGTACATAAATTAAATAAGGAAATAAGATCCTACTGTACTTACATCATTCATATCATAATAGAAACTAACATAATAGTAGCAAATCTAAGTAGTTCCCAAAGTAGAAACTAAATCTATGCAATCTATGTTAATATGGTAACAACTTTCCTTACCTTAAATAGATTCGAATATATTCTGGACGGACAAGAGGATGAATCCAAAGTTAGCAAATAAACCCTAGAATAGCATCACACAATCATTAGGAAGTAGTCCTAAAAGAATAAGCATCAATCGAATCGTAACGGACGAAGAAATCCAATTCTGTCATTGCGGGTTGATTGGCTGGGTTGACTGAGTCGTCCAACCCAGGCAGTCTGCCCAAGAGCAAATCCGAAATAAAAAAGAGAATCTTGATCCGAAACCTATGCTATACAATCCGGAATGCGACAAAACTTGGAGAGAATGTCTAACATAGTAGTCTAAGACTAAAAAGCATAATTTAGACATCAAACAACTATTAAAACCATTACTTACTAATTTGAAATCATAGTTTCTATTTTGGTAAAAATCATGGTTTTCATTGGAAACATGCTATGAATGAAAGAAATGAACTAGAGATGATAAGATCTCATTCTAGTACAAGAACACAATAAATAAGAGGTATGAATAATCATGGAGAAGCATCTACAATGCTAGAATAAATCAAAATAAGAATATGATCATAGTTTAAGAAGAAATCATAAAAATCATATTAAGAATGAATGAGATGATCATGGCATAAGAGAATGAAAAGAGATTGTAAAGATATGACTACAAGGTTGCAGCATCTTCATCATAATCTCAGTTCAGAGATGAGAGTGATCATGGAAAGAATGAATCAAGAACACAAAAGATTGAATACTAACCTTTGATTGAAGAACAAGAGAGAGAGAACTAGCAAGAGTGCAAGATTAGGTCTTCTTCTACACTTTTGGAGGCTTAAAGATGGTTTCCCTTCGTTCTCTAAGTGTTTTGGAGGCTAGGGATACTAAAATCACGAAGTCATGGGGTATATATAGCAATATAACCTAAACATAATATTCTGCTTGAGTTCAGCATCTCTGGGTCGATTGGCTAGGTAGCCTGGCCCAGTCGACCCAAGCAGTCGACCCAGGCAGACAGCAAAGCCAAGATCAGGGATTTGAGGGCCTTCCACTACTCGGAATCAAACGAAACTTTAAACACATATTCTATAACTTACCTAGCATGGAAAAATGGCTTTAAATCATATCCCACCAAGCTCTAAGGTCATCAACCAATCTTCTCTTCATCAAGGTGTAGTCTCTTTTCTATATCCACCAACATTGTCTTCAAGTATGGGGCATCATCTTCAATCTCCATAGGTTCGGAGTCGAATACTATATCATCTACTGATATGGCCCATAGTTGACTTTCACTTCTACTTCGGGTCTTCGGACCTACAGACAAAAGAGTAACCGGGTTAAGGTTAGGGCCGGGTTTCACAGGGAGTGTAGTTGAAGTACGTGATGCTCTTCCGATCCCGTTCAAAGGTATTTATCTATTCTAGACTTGTTGATTGACTTGTAGGAGAAAACCCAACTCAATTTGGATTAGTATGGCCTTCCATTTCCTTGACTGAAGTTGCTATTTAGGCTTGGTCGATTGCTTGGTCAACTGGCCAGTCGACCAATCAGTCAACCAGTAGATTAATAAATCCGAAAATCACAAAATTCTCTATTATTTTAACCCTACTTTATGGGAACTCGTGAATAGAAGCCTAACCTAATCATTGGCACTTTCCAGAGCTCGAGGAGTGAGCTTCCCAAAGCCCTCTCTTGAAGTTGGTGAAGATTCTTGGTCTCAATCATTGCATTCCCTCTTCATTCACTTCCTCAAGGTATGGTTTCTCTAATCTAATCTACTCATTCTCTAATCTACTCTTTCCTCCACTCTTTCTCACTATTGAGACCATGGTTCCTTGTGTCGGCGGTATATTGACGACACGGGGCGACATTTCGACGTGTCTTTGGGGGGCGACACGACACCCCCCAACGACACGACTTATACACTAAGTCGACGAGATATCGCCCTGTGTCGGCGATATATCGCCGACAAGTCGATATATCACCAAAAAAATAACACTCCCAATGTGTTTATTGGCCTCAAATTAGGTTACACGTCAAATTTCAAGGTCAAAATGACCTAAAATACCCTTCGAAATAGGGGTTCGATTTTTCATCGAACCCTTGCCGAAAGTCGGGTGACTTTTGGCGACATGTCGCCCGTGTCGCCGTGTCACCAGGGTCCGACACGGCAACATGAGTCGACATGTTGAACCTTGATTGAGACTATGGTTGAAGTCCTGCAACCTTGCAAACACTTGGTCATTTGTTTCCCCTTTCATCTCCATTAATTTCTTTTCATTCTTGCTATGCTATGCATTCAATACAATCAATAGCATTGCATTTCTATGATTCTTGTCATTCCAACTTGACTTATTGATCTAAACTGATGTGTAGATGCATGCTAGGTCTGATTTACTATTGGTTTATGATTCTAGTATAGTTCTTATCACTTCCTTAGCTGATTCCCCATCATTCCTTGCCATTGCAACAAATTCCATTTCAATTCTTGATGTTTAGCATATAGAACATAGGGTTTCAATTTGGGTATTCCTAATTGGACCATTGGATCATGATAATTTTCATTGTATAGCGTCCCTATATTGCTATGATCATTCCCTCCAAGTTTCAGATCGATCCGAGACCCGGAAGATCAGTTTCGGGCCCATTTTCCCTATGCTGCCCGTTACTGATCCTCTTGGTTGACTACTTGGTCGACTGGTCAGTTGACCAGTCAGTTGACCAAAGGAAAACAACAACTCAACATTTGCTCGTTTCGCTCTGTTTGATCTCCTATTTGATTGTTTCCTTCTCTAATGTTGCATATATGTTGTCTAGGGTTCAAGCACTAAGTTGGGGACTATTCTAAGTGGTATTTGCTATTATTCCCAATTCAATTAAGGTAAGGATAGTTATACCCATATGACATGGACTATGTGTTTATTCAATGATGATTGGCAACTTGATATGCTTTGCTTATCAATTCTATTTAGACATCATATGACTACTGTAGTTGTCTTTTAACAGTGGTAACATGTTTAATTACTCTTGTATATCATGTCTATTTAATTATTGTTATTTACGTTATACTTGAATTATGCGATGTTATAATATGACTTTCAATATGATGATGTATCATGTATGTGTGATATGATGAAATGAGAATGTGATTGGATAAATATAATTTGGGATTGAGGAATGTCCTATTGACATTTATGTCCTTGGACATCGGAGGGAATAGTATGGGATGGTCTCCGAAGGTGTCCATCGACGCTTTCCCGAATTATTGGATGACATATATAGGACTTGTCTAGGTGTATGGCTAGGATGTCCTTGTCATATCAGACCCGAATCGGAAGGGTATTGAGACCGAACGACCTGTGGTAGTAGTATGGTTTGATGGGCGCTCAAGACCGGTAACCAACCCGTGAGAGGACATAGATCATATTACGGATACCCGAAAGGGGCCATTGTTGGTTGGGTTGCAAATAGTCAAACTTGGGCTCATGGGCACTCGAAGATCGGTGAGTCATATCCGTGAGAGGACTTGAAAGCTTCCCATCTACTATTTGTGGATAACCAATGGTGTTGATGAGTCCGGTGAGTAATATCCATGACTCTAGTGTGAAGGATACCGGAAAGGATCATCCGGGGCGAGGAATGGACGTATTTGGATCTGACATGGTATGACTGAGTAGATGACTTGCATTGGGCTAGGCTTTACCGTGACATGCGCCAATACTTATACCAATGGTGATGTGAGAGAGTGGTGACCTAAACCCCAGCCATGGAATTGTCCGAGATGGATGCAGGACCCAATTCACACCGGAGAACCCAAGATACATGATGGTTGAGGGAAGAGCGATTTGAGACCTACCCAAGGATGTATGGTGCTATGACTTAAAGCATGTCTACCATAGAGACTAGCATATGTAGAGTTAGAATCATAATTGCATCATCTGTCTCATATCATTTGCATCATGTTATGACTTGTATCATATGGTTTATGTATTATGGATTAACTGCCTTGCTGAGTTCCTTTGAACTCATTCCTTTCTGTGCATTTGCTTTGTTAGACTATTCTACAGGTTTTGAAGAGTCCGATGGCACGTCCTTTGAAACACCCTATGATGAGCCACACTACCCTCAGGGTAGTGGCTACTATGAAGATTATTGTGAGGGTACCGAAGAGGACTATGCTGGACACCAGGATTAGCCCGACACTGGTGTTGGAGCAGCTATACTGGACTTCGGATAATTATACTTATGGGGATGTGTTTTATGTGATGATGAAACATTTATTTAATGTTGTATTTGGAATTCTTATTAAGACCGGATCTATAACTTAACTTTCTTGATATACTCCTTAGATTTTGGTTTTGTAAACTTAACTTAAATTTGCTACTTTCCACTGCTATGTGAGGAAGTGACTTTTGATCACTCTCTCCCTCTTCCTTTTTGTATTATATATATATATATATCTATCTTGGTATCACCTTTATTCCGCACTCTGATTATCTGTTTTATCTTATTCATGATTCTTTATTACATGCTTAAATAGTGATTGTTATCGTTCATGATTGTGTTATCGCGTATGTGGGAGGCATGGTTGCTCGATACTTGATCTTTGGGACTGTGGATCACATACTCGGGTATGCCCGATAGGCTACCGGGCTGGGTGGATGTGACAACTAGAGTGAATGCAACAATTCCTTTTTTGCCAAACTCGATACACCATAACATTGAAACAAAATTTTTTGATTTGGGTTTCTAATGAATTATTAAATTAGCACTTTTGAAAAGAAGGGATAAAAACTAGGTCAAGGTAGATCAAGGCTGAAGCGACCCTACTTGACCCTATTAGGGTTTAATAGGAGGGGCCTAGTTTAGAGGAATCCTAACATGATCAGGTTTGGGTTGGGGAATCTTAAACTCTCACAAGGTTGGGTAAGGTTTGGGATTCAATTTCAGTTTGTAGGATAGGGCTAGGGTTTCAGGATGGCCTGATCCAACCCTGCCCATTGATACCCCTACATGCATCCTCTCCAAAATCACGAATTCCATGCACCTCCTTCAAAAAGGGGTTTAAGTTATAAAAAAGTTGTTCTATTGTCAATTGTTAAATTTGAGTTTTCTCAATTTAGTTTAGGGGGAGGGGTTAAACTCAACGAAATATTAATGGTGGCCTACTTCAAAATTACAAGTTACCACAGTTAACAGCTTGGGCTTGATTCTGTTAAACATTCAAAATTTGAAAGTAAAAAGACCGAATTACCCTCACATACCCAACTCTTAGGTGGTCTCCCTTCACCCACCTTCTTCTTATACCTCGCCAGAAATCGCCAACCACTGCCGGAAACAAACAAAACCCCCTCCCCCAACTGGTGACCACCTCCCCCACCTTCCTCCCTCCGCTTGCGGGAGGCAAGTTGTATAGGCTATTGACGTGCTTGATACTATGGGAGGTGAGTCCTACTAGGGAAGTCTAATGGGACAACCACTGTCTCTCTCTCCCTCTCCAAATCCCACAATCTGCATGCTCTACTAGGTGAAGTTCCGCACAGTTTCCAATATTTTTTAAAATCATTAATTAAAAATACGGAAACAATGTAGATCTGAGAGTTTAGATTTTTAGATCCAACATGTATAGATCAACACTTTGTTCAAGACATAGGAATTGAATAAAACTCTAGAAGTATCTACAAATAATAGAAAGAGGGTAAAAAAAAAAAAAACGACGTCGATTTAAGAAAAACAAGTAAAAAGAGAGATGAGTAGAAGGCAAAAGATAATTTTGAAAAATCGGCGCAGAATAGGTGCTCCATTGTCCAAGAAGAACAACCTTCTAGGTAAGGAATGAGGATTACTATAGTGAATGGTGGAGTTCAACTTATTAAAGCCATGCTTGAACACTCCGAACCCAAAGAGGAGCCTTGCCAACATTGTCGATAGTATCAAGCTCGTCAATAGCCTACACAACTAACCTCCAGCAAAGGGAAGGGGGGAAGGTGGGGGCAGCGGTCGCCGTTAGGGGGAGGGTGGACATTTTCCCATGAGGTGTAGAAGAAGATGGATGAAGGGATTCTCCCACCTAAGGGTGGGTGTGTGAGGGTAACTTGGTCATTGCACTACATATAAGGGCATCATGGTCATTCACTTTCAAAGTTTGACTGACTTAACAAGATCAAAGCCAAATTGCTAACTGTGGGTAACTTGTAATTTTTAAGTAAACCACCAACAATATTTGGTACTTAAGTGGGTGTTTGGAGTTTTATGGCATTAAAGTCCGTCGGCCACCTATAAAGGTGGGGTGGGAAAAAAAAATGTGGGCCCCATGTGTAGTGGGGTGAGGGAGAAGGAAAGGAAAGGGTTCTATAGAAAAATGATAGTGGTGGGTCCCACTTTTTACTTTTTCCAACTTTCCCACAAAGTCCCACCAAATATGTGGGGTTTTAAAATGCCTTGGGGTGGGAAAGTTGGGCTGCCACATCACCAGACAAGTTTCCTTGATTTAAGGAAACTTGTGTTTCACTTTTCCACTCTAAGCAACCAAACAATCTACTATTTTGAGATTTAAGGAAAAAGTAAAAAATCTACACTTTTTTCAAGAATTTTTCCACCCCTTTTTTCCCACCCTACTTTTATTCTAGCAAACAAAAGCAACCTTAAATTTTTAGAATGGCTAAACCAAAACCTTAGATCTTCAGGCTTAGAGAGGAGGTTTTGAAGGCTGCCACTAGCCCACTGTATCTTAACCATTGTAATCTCAAAGAAACCGGTTCAGATCAGAGGGAGACAATTACTATGATCAGGACTGCAGGTCAGTCTAGTCCAATTGCCGCAAACAGGTGAGTTTCGCATTCCAGTTGAGAGTGTGATAGTGCGGGACATTGTTGACGAAATTGAGCAAAGCTTGTTGATCCCCTACCTGGTCGGCTTTTCCTAGAAAGAGAAGTAAACCGAACAGAAAAATCGCGGAGAAGACAAACGCAACTACAATCCCTCCATGGAATTGTCAAAGAAGAAGCTGCTTCTTCAAAACTCGGGGAAGGATCGAGCTGTCTTCCTCGTTAGGTATGTGTTTTTGAACTAAGTAGTAAAACTGTAGAGAACAATTTAATACCTTCTTGTTGTAGATGTTGAAGACGATGTTCTGGAAGCACCAGAAACCAAATATCAATGCAAGTTAAAGGTTTTGTGGCTTTGAGTCTTCGGTACCGCTTTCTAGGTTGGTCTCAGAAGCTGCTCTGAGGAGTTGTAACGTTGTTTTTGATAGAAAACTGTTAGCCAAAATTGATAATATAATAAGGGGAATCAAAGAATTAAGAGAAGATCCGGAAAGACAGAACTTGAACCGAAAAAGAAGAATAAAGGAAAACCGTCGAGGCGCGTCAGACGCTTTCCTTAAAACAGATTCGTCCCCTCCACAGTGTGCTTGAGGATTCAACGGACGTCTGTCTCCCAGGATACAACGACGAACAACGATGTACTTAGCACAAAGTATATCGCAACGACGAACTTGACATGTGCATTTCTTCTATCACCACACGATTCAAACACGAAACCAAACTCGAAGCCAAACTCAAACCATTGACAACACTCACAAATTGTTTTTAAGAAGACTCTTAAATCACACTTAGCACTCTTCTTTTAAAACACACCACAACCACCATCTTCACCAAGGAGGGATCCCTATTTATAGATGAGATCAATGTCTCATTAACTAGCTTGAAAGATGAAAAGCCATAGTCATTATTCCCCAAACTTAATGAATTAAGTTATGGAAATGAAAAGCTTTATTAATAACCAAGCTAGAAACAAGAAGTTTCTTGGAAATCAAGAGTTCCCAAAACCCTCCATAATTATCTTAGGGAAATGAGAAGTTTGTTGTTAGGAAATAAAAGGTCTCATAACCTCCATTCATGAATTCTCCTTGGGAGATGAAACACCCAATAGTCCATAGGTATTCCCATAACCCTTCATTCATGACCTCTCCTTGTGCAATAAATCACCAAATAGTCTATTGGTATTCCATGCACTTATTTCCACAAACTCTCCATATGAATGATTTTCATTCACATTCACTCATGCTCAAAGAGCATATTCCAACAAAAACAAAATGGGAAACCGTTGTTTTTAATTAAGTTGAAGATTTTGGTCCCTGTTTGATGGATTTGGCAGGTGGGTTTATTGAATAAACTAGATGAGGAGTCTAGGGTTCGTCGACATTGGATTCTGACAGCGTAGATTTTGCAATAAAAAGGGGGAAAATGTGTAAAATCTAGCACTGTGTCATCACCCTGAAATCTCATAAAGCTTAACTGGAGAAGAATCACTCAAAAACACAAAACCTGGTCTTCTCAATAAGAATATTATGTTTGTGAATGTATGTGGAATACGTTGTTCTTGTGGCAAAATTACTTCTACAATTAACATGGAATCCACCATTCCAATTTAGAAGACCACCTTGGTTTACCATTTGAGGCTGGCTTCCATCAAGAGTGCTCCCATTTGCTCCAGAACTTCTGATCTTTTTGTGGAATGTCGTAAAAGAACAAAGTCAGTCTTCTTCTTCTTCCCTTGGAAAAGCTGCCTAGCAATGAGTGAAAATTTGTATAAATATTAGTAAAGTTGCATCAGAAAAGTCTTAGAAGTAAAGCTCGAGGATATGTGTGCCCAAATGGGCAAAACCAGGAGTGATTTCGTTTGGTGTTTATGGAAGTTGTAGCTTACACTGTGAGGGTAATAACAGATGGGCAGAAAGAAAGACAAAGTATAATGAAGAGAAGAACTATAATGAAACTTACTGGAATACATGCAAGGTGATTCTGCTCTTCAGATTTCCAGATTGTATTCCAAATCTGGGAAAGAGAAAAAACAGGCACCCTTTGTTAACATAGTCAGATAGTTAATCAGAATTGATATTTTTCCCTTCTTCTTTCCCTGGATATTATTATTACACAATTAAAATGGATCATGTACCCCTGTAAGTGTTAACTAGCAGTGGCAAACTTAAACACAGCTATAGAGGAGTCAATGAAGAAGAAATAAGTTATAATTTCCTCACCAAGTGACCCACATTCCGGTCTCCAGATTTTTTTCTCTCTTCTTCAACCGTAGCTGAAGCTGGTTCTTCTTCATGAATTTCTGAATTTCCAACGCAGCTGTTTCTACTGCTGGATCGACGTAATTGTGTATCTCCATCTCCCGCAAAGTATTGATATTCTGAAGAGCTTTTGATGGTAGTGCCTGTAGAGAAGTACAATCTCTAATGACTAGCACTTCCAGATTTGGCATTGCTCCCACAGGCATATTCCACCTTCTTATGCTCAAGTCTTGAAGTTTCAAGCACTTTAGCTGCTGAAACCACCCATCACCTCGATCACCATCAGTGTCTAAGGTATCTCCATTAACAGCATTGGATGCTAACTTGAGGCACCGAAGGTTGGGTAACTTGCCAAGAATTCCCATCGACTTTCCTGGTAACCTGGTGGACTTGAAGGTGAGGTGAGTGATGTTGAGCCGACAAAGGTCCCACCTGGGAGGAAATTCGGTCTCACCTGTGGTACCTTCAGCCCGCAACACTAGTTTCTGAAGGTGCTTCAATTGGGAAAGACGAATGGATAGTTTATAAATGTGCTTCTGTTTAATGTCTCCTCCCACACCCAGTCTAACCAAATTGGGCATACTTGAGAGATGCTTCTTGGTACAACAATTAACAGCCAAATACTTTAAGCGCTGGAGGTTGTACAGCACTACGCCGCCTTCTGCTGGTGGTGGTGGGGGGCGAAAGAGCACTTCAGTACACAATAGATGCTTTAATTGTTTCATTTTCCAGAAGTTCTCCGATTTGAAGGTCTCAGGCTTGAACGAATTATTCTTTAGGCGAAGAAACTGTAGGTTCCATAGATTGCAAATTGACTCCGGGAGTGTTGAAAATGCTTTGTTATGAGTTCTTGGCTCCGAGAGTGTTGAAAATGCTTTGTAATTAATTCTCAGGTATCTTAGAAGGATTAAACTCCCAATTCCCCTTGGAATGGTATCTGTAAAATCCACACCCAAATCTAGTACTCGAAGTGAGGTGTTTTCAAGCAGAGGATCCCAACATATTCTTTCCGGTGGAAAATCCAACCTCAGAATAGATCGGACTTCCATGGGAGAACGATCACGACGGAAAACAAAGTGTGTCTCGTACAATCCTCGTGCTGCGATTCGGTTTGCTTTCAGAGGAGTTGTCTCAAATTCTGCCATCTCGAATAAATTCTCTTCAGTTGCCTTAATTCTACAGAAATTCATCAACTGAAATCGCTTAGAAATGGTAATCTCTTTGATTTGCCCATTCCAATGCTTGCTTACAACTTCAACCAGGTCCAGATTAATGAGTTCATTGACGTATTTTTCTGCAACACCAGTGCAGTCTACCATTCCTTCCACTTGGGTCTTTAGCGGTTCCACAACAAGACACTCTGCAATTAACAATTCCTTAAATATGGTGAAGCAACAGGAATTGAGAACCCCGAGATAGAGAAGGCACGGCTTCAGGTGATCTGGTAAGTTGTTGTATTTCAATTCCCAAACTCCTTTTGGGAATGTTTCGTCCCAATGCTTGTCATCCTCCTTGTCAGCTGTTGCTGTTGCTGTTGGCACGGCCAACTTGAGGCGTTGATGTTGTGCTGCTAATTCAACAATTGCAGCTGGTAACCCATCACATTTATCGACACATTGTCTCCATGGATTATGATCCGGCTCCAACAAGGGGAGAAGCGACTTCCTCTCCTCCGCGTTCAAATGCGCTTCTCCATCAGAAATCGTACTTGAGCTGTAACTGGACAAAACCCTCTTGCGATAAAGAGTCCAACTCTCCTCCCTGTTCAAGGTTAGTTGCAGATAGGGAGGGTTTCTTGGCATTGCATAAGATGCCACTTCATCGTAACGAGTGGTGAAAATGATCCTACCTCCTCCATTTCTATTATTATCTGGGAAAATCACATTAATTTCATCCCAGAATTGGGTTCTCCAGACATCATCGAAAACAACAAGATACCTGTCAGCTGATTTCAGGTGCTTGTAAATTTCATTGGCTAAATCCCTGAGACTCATCTTCTCTTCTTCTCCATGATGAAAACATACCTGATTGAAGATTTCCTGCAACAGCTTTGTGATGGGCAACCCATAATCACTACAACCGCAGATCCATGCCCGGCAAGGGAAGTTCTTCTCTGTGGTTGGGTGATCATAAACTCTGCGAGCTAGTGTTGTTTTACCAACACCTCCAGGTCCAACGATCGGGATGACATCACGGCGAGGATCCTTATCCATCAGCCGCTCAATCATCGTTATTAACTCCTTTTCCAGGCCTACTACGACTACTCTGTCATCTTGGAGCGACGTCGGAGGAGGAGGAGGAAGAGGAATGCTAGTAAGGCAATGGTTGTGCCATTTCCGAAGCCTCCGCTTGAACTTCTCAATATGGATTTTCAGATTATCAGGAGTCATACCACCGGCTCCGGTTGCTGCTTCAGTGACATATAAATCGATAGCATCATCGATCTCATTCAGTAATTCGCTGTATTCCTTCATTTTTGGGATTTGCTTTCTTTGAATTTCCATTACAAATGGCCCTAGCTTCTTCAGCATACTAACAACGGACCAGAGTTGATCCTTCACCTCATGAAACAAAGTTGCTTCTTCTAACAGCTTCTTACTTATTCTCATCACCATAACAACCTGTTCTAAGTATCCCATCCTGCAAAACTCACAAGACTTTGGGATTCACTTCCTTTAGCTCCCTTTGGTGATTGTGATGTGAATCGAGAGATAAATCAACAAGAGTTGATATCAGTGACAACGGGGATAATTAGTTTATTTTATTCTAACATTAGGGGTGAGATTTTTTTTTGGGTTGAAATTTTAATTAATAAAAAAAAGGAAAAACAACCCGTGAAAAGTCTAGGCAACTGGAGAGCATAACACCTCTATATAATTTGAAAATAAGGGAAATAAATATAATAGAATAAAATTTAGGGAAAGTAGACATAATTGTTTGCAAATTCAAAAAATGGTATATATAATTTGGTCAATAAAAAAAATATAAGAGTTGGTTTGTGTGAAAGATGAATGATGTTTTAGGCCTTTAACCCCCCCCCCCCCCCCCCCCCCCCCCCCCCCCCCCCCCCCCACAACAAAAAAAGAAAAGAAAAGTAAACGTAGGCTTGGAAAAAAACGTGTGGGACATAACATTGGGGTGAGGTTACTCTGGTGGTTCTAGGAGAAAGGTGCAACAACAGACTAATTTTTTCCTTTTTATCAACTTAAAATGGACTAGTTTGTTTAAACATGAATAAATCTAAGTGGGTTTATGGGTAAAAGATTTTGGAATGTCATTCCTTCATCATCGTTATCTATACTCATGCTATAAAGTCACTCTTGGTTTGCCTCGAGGACTAATAGGATATGGCCTCAAAAGTTTTGCCTTGAGTGTGGGTTAAGATTGGAATATTGTAGTCCTAAATTTGGATCATATATGGTCAAGTGTTGACCTAGCCCTACCTGACCTTGTAGAATACTTCTAATAATGTGTAAAAGAATATAAAATTACAATTTGGTTTACTGCTTTCTTAAGGTTTTAAAAGGCTTGACTCTACCTATTACAACCTAAATATGACAAAGAAGTATCCTAGTTTGGAACAAATGAATTGAATAGCCCCCTCCTTATATTTTCTTGTTAAGTGGACGGCCAAATTGATTAGATAAAGTAAAGGCAAAGAGAGAATATCTGCCATTCCTTGGCTAAGTAAAGAAAAAGAAAGAAAAATAAAAATCCTATGTACCAAAAGCAAAAGAAAAAGGAAAAAAGAAAGAAAATAATAATAATAATAAAAGAGAAAAAGAAAAGAATAGAAAAGTAAAATCTTAAGTAAGAAAGAAAATAATAAAAAAAAAAGAAAAAAGAAAAGTAAAATCTTAAGTTTGTAAGAAAAACATATGCTACCAAACAGTTTACTGCAGCCTGCAGACTGCAGCCCCTGTAACAAATAAAATTTGGGCCATACTTGGCTTTGCAGAACATTTTTGGTGAATAAGGTTAACAATATGGAATTATGGATTATTATGTTATATAACATATGGTAAAAGTCCGGTTAATGTTAAAGAGAAGATTTTTGAGCACCATGGTCAAGATTAGGGTATAAAAACTCGACCCTTCCCAGCCATAATTGAGAACAACCTAGTGAGTGCCCAAGTTTAGAACATCATTGAGCAGGACCCATGTAGAATTTCAAGTAAAGAGAACCACCAAAATTTGAACAAAAAAAAAAATAAATAAATAAATAAAATGAACCTCTAAAATTGACCATATAACCTATAGACAAAGAGAATAATTAACCACCTTGCCTAAGCAAAGAAAAAAGAAAGAGAACAGAGCATAAAAAGAAAGAAAAGTGTCAAATCTATAAGAAAAGCATATGATTCCAAACACACTTTTAGATGAAGGAATGACAAATATATGAGCAATTATAAGCTCATCTTTTTTGTCGGCAGAAGTAAGATCATATTAAGATCTCTAGGGAAGTCCTAGAAGCTGAGAAAGAGTCATTTACAAGACAGTCACCAGGCTAGTGAAAGCTGAAAGATTTTTGATTCTTTGCTAGATGGTCTACTGTAAATTCTAATATCTAGAAACATAAAACATCTAGGGTTGGAATTTATTAATATAATTAATAAATTAAATGCTCAAGGGCAAATTTGAAAACTCACTATTAGGGCGGTTACAAAATAGGGTTATATATTTTTGTAACCACCGCATAAGTGAGTGTGTTTACATTACGTAAGTTTTAAAAAGAAAAGGAGGTGGCTCCCATCTCTCTCCCTCTCTCCAAGAAACGCAGGAAGGAGAAACCTAGTGGAGGTTTCCTTCCTTTGTTTTAGATTTCTCTTCCATCTTTTTTCCACATGGCATTTGGGTTGTGGAAATACTTCTCTTTCCTTGTAATTGTGGAATCATCCCGGTAGAGATTTGGTGGTGGAACGAGAATGTGGATCCGGATTTACTTCCGCTGCGAATACTTCACAAAAGGGAAAGTGAATCCAGGTAAGGAATCTTTCCCCCATCAATTAATTGAATTGAATTAATTGGAGTATTACCAACATTGGCATCAAAGCCATTGGTTCCCACGGTTCTTTGTTCCTCCCCATTGTTTAATTTCATTGTATGGATCCAATAGGAGGATCAAGGGTTTATGAAAACCCACGGAGAATCCAGGGTTTAATAGGAAACCTATGGGAGAATTGATAGGGTTTTTGGAAACCCTTATGTTTTGGAGAATCCAGGGTTTAATACGAAACCCATAGGAGAATTGATAGGGTTTTTGGAAACCCTTATGTTTTGGGTTCAGATCCGAATGGGAGGATCCTTGAGAATTTCCCTTGTAAATTTTTGCACGAATTGATTATCCATGATAATTAATTTTGTTTAAAATTTATTGTTGGATTTTTTGTGTTTTTGGATGATTTTTTTTTTTTGTGAAAAAAAACATGTTTTTACCGTTATTTGAAAAAAATTTCGTTCATGAAAAACCAGAAAAAACATTGTTTTTTTGTCACTCTGGACCAGACGGACAATACACAGTGGCCCATGTTCGTCTGGGAGACGATCGTCCGTTTGGTTGCATAAATCCAGATGGATTCCCAAACGGAGAGCCGTCTCAAAATCCGTCTGATTTTTTGTCCAGTTTTGAATGTGTTTCTATTTACTAGACATCAATGGCTCACAATCTATGTGATGTTTGAGCATTGAGGGCCTAATGGGGCCTAGTGGGAGCTAATGAGGTAGAAGTGTTCTGTGTGAACAACCTCATAGCATTAACATGATTGCATGTTTTATTTTAATAAAATTATTTTTTATTTATGGGTTTGTCAATCATGTTTCTTGCACAGAATGAAACTAGTGTATAAGTCTATGTGGGTTTGCATGAGAATTTGATTGAATGTTTGTTAGTATCTCTTTTGGTTTAAGTGCTTATCCCATAGGTTGACTATGCTAGTGTGATTTATTGTTGCATGAGTTGTGCTTTATGCTAGATTTTATTGAACTCATTCTTGTATGTAATATCTTTAGAATAAATAGCTGCTACAAAGAGCATAGTTGTTGACCTCACTAAAGGAGATAAGCTGAATGAGAGGAATTATGATCTCTGGCACCGAAAGGTGCAATATCTCTTGGAAGAGCAGGATATGCTGGAGACCATAAACAAGACCATGAACCAACCTGAGGAAGGTACCATTGCACAGCATCGCAGGGACCTTGATACATACAATGCTTGGAAGAGGAAAGACCTGGTAGCCAGGATTACAATCCTGAGCTCCATGAGGGATGACCTGATGCTTCGTTATGAGAAGCATAGGACTGCAAAGTCTTTATGGGAGGCTGTGAAGTTCCAGTATGGAGGGACTTCCACCACAAGAAGCCGCCAGCTTGGACTCACCTTTGATGGTTATAAGATGCGCCAGGGTCACACCATGAGGCAGCATATAACCATCATGTCTAACATGATTAGTGAGTTAAGCGCATGTGGGCGCCAAAAGACTGATGAGGAGTAAGTCTCCGCAGTCATCAGGTCATTGCCAAAGACTTGGGAGCATATGAAGATCTTCTTGACTCATGCTGATGAGGTCAAGACTTTTGATCAAGCTGCCAAGCACCTTGATCTTGATGAGGATCGGATGTTGGCCGATGCCCCTCAAACTGATGTATTTGTTGCTGAAGCTAGCACTAGTAAGGTTGCAGGCTTCAAGCGCAAGAGAGAGAAAGCTCAACCTCAGCGGTCCAAGCAAAGTAACCAGGGTGGGAACAAAAACAAGAGTGGCCCCAAGAGTTCAAGGGGGACTAGTGCTGGCAAGAAGAAATCAGCTTTGATTTCCTTCAAGTGCCGAAAAGCCTGGTCATTTTGCTCATGATTGCACTGAGCAAGAGGTATGTACTGTGTGTTATACCTCATCTTGTTATATAACAAGTTCTACTATGCTTGCTGAACTAAATCCTTTGTGGATTGTTGATTCAGGTGCGACAAAACACATAACAAGGGAATGCTCGAGCTTCGTGGAATATCGTCGTATTCCAAGAGGAAACAAAAGAATAACGATGGAGAACAGCTCAAGCGTGGAGGTTCATGGCATAGGCACATGCAAATTAGTTTTGCGAGGTGGCCAGATGCTGTTACTCCATGATGTGCTGTATGCTCCAGACATTCAGCGAAACCTTGTTTCTGTTATTTATCTTTTAAGACATGGTTTTAGAGTTGTATTTGAAAACAATTCTTTGGTTTTGTATCTGGGTGATATAGTTTATGGTTATGGTTTTCTTAATAATGGCTTCATTGTATTGGATACAATTGATTATTCATTTAATTCTAGTAGTGCTTTTGTTTGCCAAAATACTGTGTGTATTGATTCTAATTTGTGGCATGCTAGACTAGGACATATTGGCTTAGATAGGATGAACAGGTTGGCAAGAGAAGGTCTCTTAGGCCAAGGTTCACTATCCGATTTGCCAACTTTGTGAGTCATGTCTAGCAGGAAAAGCAACTAGAAAACCATTTAAAAAGGCTTTGAGAGCCTCTCTTCCTTTAGAACTTATCCATTCAGATGTGTGTGGACCCATGAATGTGCATACTAGAAAAGGACAGTCTTATTTCATCACATTCATAGATGACTATACACGGTATGGTCACATTTATCTAATTTCTCATAAGTCAGAAGCTCTGGAATGTTTTAAGAAATTCATGAGCTTAGTTGAGAATCAGTTAGATAAAAGGATTAAAACTCTTAGAACGGATAGAGGTAGAGAGTATCTCTCCGATATGTTCAAAGGGTTATGTGATGAAAAGGGGATATCTAGACAACTTACTATTCCAGGGACTCCACAGCAAAATGGGGTTGCTGAGAGGAGGAATAGAACCTTGCTAGACATGGTGAGATCCATGATAGCGCAGACAAATCTACCCATCTCTTATTGGGGAGATGCTTTGCTGACTGCTGCTTATATCCTTAACAGAGTTCCAACCGAATCGGTTCCTTCCACACCATATGAGTTGTGGACCGGAAGGAAGCCAGATTTGAGTTACTTGCGTGCATGGGGATGTGCATCATATGTTCACTTTACTTCTCACCAATATGGAAAGCTTGGACCCAAAGGAAGAAAGTGTATCTTTGTGAGATATTCTGAACCCTCAAAGAGCCATGTCTTCATTGGACTAAATGAGAGTGAGAGGAGAACGGAACTTGAGTCTAGGGATGCAACATTCTTGGAGAATGATTTTCCATCTCTTTCAAGAGTTAACAAAGAATCATCGGAATTCTTTGAACTACAAGATAGTTATCTTGTCACTCTAGGGATTCAGATTCTGGATAATGAACCTGGGGTTCATCCAGAAGATCCTAGTGGGAGTGGGAGTGCAGATGTGATAGTTACCTCAGAGGGTGAACAATCTGACATGCACTTGTGCCGTAGTGGGCGCGGGCAAGTTCCTCGTCGACATTTCGACATAGAGGATGAAGCCTACATGGTAACTCTTGAAGAGATCAACTGTGAGATGACTTCAGTCGATGAGCATGAACCGAAGAGCGTGCAGGAAGCTCTTGCGGGGTCAAGCTCAAAGGAATGGTTGAAAGCAATAGAGGAAGAGTTGGAGCCGATGAAAGTTAATCATGTTTGGGACTTGGTTGACTTGCAACCAGGCCGAAAGGCAATTGGGAACAAGTGGGTTCTCAAGATCAAGAGAAAGGCGGATGTATCTATTGAGAGATTCAAGGCTCGTTTAGTGGCTAAGGGCTACACCCAACGAGAGGGCGTTGATTATGAGGAAACTTTTTCCACTGTGGTTAGGTTTGCCTCAATTCGCCTCATTCTAGCCATTGTTGCTTAGTTGGACTTGGAGCTTTATCAAATGGATGTAAAAACTGCTTTCCTCAATGGAGAACTTGAGGAAGAGATCTATATGGATCAACCTCAAGGCTTTGAAGCTAATGGACTTGAGCACAAAGTGTGCAAGCTTAAGAAGTCCATATATGGCTTAAAGCAAGCATCTAGACAGTGGAATGTGCGCATCCACCAAGCTATGATGGAAAAAGCTTTTTCCATGCTTGATGAAGACCACTGTGTTTATACCAAGAGATCTGATGGTAATTATGTCATTTTGACACTGTACGTAGATGACATACTTATGGCTAGCAATAGCAAGCAGCTATTGGAAACCATTAAGAAATGGTTGTCCTCCATATTTGATATGAAGGACATGGGTGAAGCAAGCTATGTGCTTGGTGTCAAAATTGTCAAAAATAGGCAAAAGAGATTACTGAGTTTATCTCAGGAGACCTATATTGACAATGTCTTGACAAGATACTAGATGCACAACTGCAAACCAATTGATACTTTAGTGGAGAAGGGTTTGTATTTGAGCCTTGATATGGGTCCTAAGACTCTAAAGGAGAAAACCAAGATGGAAAGAGTTCCATATTTCAGTGTAGTGGGTAGCCTAATGTATGCTATGATGTGTACTAGGCCGGATATTTGTTATGCAGTGGGTTTGGTTAGTCGATACCAATCAAACCCAGGCATAGAGCACTGGAAAGCAGTCAAGAGGATATTGAGATATCTCAGAGGAATGAGTAACTACGTGTTGTGTTACCAAGGATTGGATTTGCGCTTAGTTGGCTATAGTGATGCTGATTGGGCTGGAGACATTGATGAGCACAAATCAACCTTGGATATGCTTTCTTATTCAGCGGGGCCATTTCGTGGTGTAGCAAGAAGTAGACTTGTATATCCCTCTCGACCATGGAAGCAAAGTATGTGGCATGCTCAGCTTCGGTTCAAGAGGTTGTTTGGTTGAGGAGATTCCTTTGACATACTGGGATTGTGATGACATCCAAAGAGGCTGCGCTTGTCTATTGTGATAGTACGATAACTCTTAGCTATGTCAAGGACCCCAAGTATCATGGGAAGACCAAACATACACAGTTGAGATATCACTTTATTAGAGACATTACATCAAGGAAGAAAGTTATACTTTAAGCACATATCTACTAGTTAGATGGTAGCTGACCCTCTTACCAAACCTATAGCTAAGGATGTTTTTATTTCTCATGTAAAATCCTTGGGCTTGCGTAGATTGTGACTTACTTTTGTACTGAGACTTTCTTATTAATGAGAAATATGAGTTCATTCCAGCATTTATTTTTATTCACTTTCTGTGTGATTGTGTTTCTTCTAGCATAAAACAAGATATGTCAATAGGCAAGAGAATGGCTCACTCACACGAGCATTCGCCTCTGGTGCCTTGGAGGGGAGTAGAGATGAGACGGATTGTGAATGACTTTGTGTAGGTCAGTTCATAATCATGATGTCGCCTTGATTTGGAATCAAGATGAGTTTCTCTATTGTGAAGAGAATCGACATGAATGTTCCCACTATTCATGTTGCCTATAGGAGCCAAGTGCAAGTACTTTATGTGGCGCTAGGGTGGCGACAATAAAGAAACTCGAGTTAGGGCCAAGAGGTTGCGACTAGACTAAGACCTGTATGGTGTTGAGATGGACATACGTTCTATTGTATATAGAATGCTCCACTATAGCACGTATATCATACTATGTGTGCTTAGCGATCATTGGAAATGAGAGGATGGATCCCTGCTCCTCTCATTGTGTGAGTCCTGGACCTTATGGTCCATTAGTGTTCTTAGTGACTTTCGACGACATCATGAAACGAAGGATTGATGTGGCTACTTTGGAGTGTTACCTATGGTTATGATAGATTTGACTTAAAGGGGCACTACTGGGAAAGGAGTCAATCCTAAGTGTAGTGATAGTCTGGGGCGAAAAGAAAGGTTTGATTCAACTACACCCTAAAAGTGTTTGCTGACGCCAACTGTATGTGTTATAGTAGTGAACATTTTAAGGACAAGAATGTGATCTCTCAGAGGGATCGAGATACCTTCAGTCTGGTGAGTTTGAATAAACCTAGGACACTGTGTTATACTAATGCTTATTTGATATGTTTCTTTGAGTGATGTGCCATTCTGGCCTTCTGGGAAGGTTTCTAGTTTGGGGCTCACGCGTGCAGGTATATCACCGGTCGCACAACCCATTTTGCCAGTATGACTTGTGGATATTAGCGTCTGGGACACAGGTGGTCTATGTATTTGGGATACATAGTGAAGAGATCAATATATATGTATATCTGGAATATACATGTGTGCCTGGGACACATTGAAAGATTAACACTTGCCCTTGTGCAAGTGGGAGCTATTGGAATTTATTAATATAATTAATAAATTAAATGCCCAAGGGCAAATTTGGAAACTCACTATTAGGGCGGTTACAAAATAGGGTTATTTCTTTGGTAACCACCGCATAAGTGAGTGTGTTTACATTACGTAAGTTTTCAAAAGAAAAGGAGGCGGCTCCCATCTCTCTCCCTCTCTACAAGAAACGCAGGAAGGAGAAACCTAGTGGAGGTTTCCTTCCTTTGCCTTAGATCTCTCTTCCATCTTTTTTCCACACGGCATTTGGGTTGTGAAAATACTTCCCTTTCCTTGTAATTGTGGAATCTTCCCAGTAGAGATTTGGTGGTGGAACGAGAACGTGGATCCAGATTTACTTCCGCTGCGAATACTTCACAAAAGGGAAAGCGAATCTAGGTAAGGAATCTTTCCCCCATCAATTAATTGAATTGAACTAATTGGAGTATTACCAACACCTAGAAAAAGGAAAAAAACTAGATTGTAACCCTAAAATCTTTTCTACCATGACTATGACTAAGCCAAATCTATAGATTGGACTCCCCTAGGGAAAGAATTCCTGGTAGGCAATCTGAAAACACCACAACATGTGAAAGATGTAAAGCTACTACCATCTATAAAGAGTCTCGAATTGCTTCCAATTTTAAAGCTAAAGGTGAAATACCGCAACATGCCTACTAATATGGCCGCAAGAAACTCTGTTTCCAAGTTCCAGATGATACAACATCTATTGCCTTCCGTGAAATCTTGTGTTAGATTTCTTTTATTTGAATAAATAAAATTAAGACTTTAACTTCTCATAGTTATGATGTGGTCCAAACAATTATTAGTAATTACAACTTAGTTCAAGGTAACCACTTTGATAATTGTTAGGCGGTTACCTGGAGGTGTTTGATGGGAACACCATTTCCATAGGGCTCATATAAACTTGTGTATTATGGAGAAAACCTTATGACAGTTTTTCTGTGAACTTTGGTCCCTAGTTTTATCAGCAAGAAAATTTTCATGTCCCTCCATCACTCGGTTGCTAAGGAAAAAATGGATTTCTTCGACATTCGAGAGGATGATCTTCTCGAAAAGGAACTTGCAAATGACTTCCAGAAACAATTTTCCATGGCTGGAGGTAAGTATCTTATCCTGTCTTCCACATGATTGAACAAGGACATTACAGTCTGGTTCTGGAGTTCAATATAAGTAGATTATATACTCTATATGTTTTCTTACATTTGGCATTAGAGCAAGGTTTTTCCTCTGCCTGGCATTATTTCTGTGCGTAATGTGATGATCCATGGTTTTATTGATCTTAAGATTTCAATGTTTGATCTGTTAATCCATGGTAGAAGTTGTTTTAAAAATTTTTGGGGAATTTTTTGTATCTATTAGAAGTGTTAGATGTTGAAAAAATTGAAATTTGAAGACGATTTTGGATCCTGTCTTTGAAGACGGAGGGTGATTTTTCATTGAGATGGAGCATCTCAGGTATCGAGCGGTGCTCCGTCTGGGTGATGGTGCATCGTTTGAACTAGATGGCGTGCCTTGTCATAGTGAGTAAATCACAGAGGGTAGATGGTGAGCCATCTGGGTCAAACGGCAGTCTGTTTGGGGTCAGAGGACAACCCATTTGGGGTTAGACTGCAGTCCCTCTAGTGGTTGTTTTGCCCCATTTTAAGTTCAAAGACATGCATTTTTTGCCATTTTTGGGATGGAAATGTCATATTGAATAACATATTAAGTAATCTGAATTAGCCACAACATCTTTATTCTGAAAAATATGTTCATATGTAGTGATTAATCTTTAGATCACATAAGTGAAAATGACATTGAATTCTAGTTGTGCTGGGGATATGATATCTTGCCCACAAGAAATATTGTTTCTTCATGTATGATTAGGATGAGATAGGAAGTTGTTGTAATTTTTTAAGTAGCACACAAGTATTGAGAAATATCAATAATTTTATGGTTGCATCATTTTTTGGATAAAATCATTGTATGTAAGATCATTGTCCACATGGAGGTTTTATGATATACGATTTTATGCATTTGTATTAGTGTACATTGGTAGAATAATAATTGTGTTTGATGGGTTATGCCTCTAAATTTGTCATAGTAAGCATGTTTATTGATTCCTTTGCAGTAGAACAAAATTTTATATTCTCTGATCATGATATTCCTCTACTTATTGGGGACAACTATATTAGTTGGAAAGAGTTTGTTCTACTGAATTTGGGCTACCGTGTTTGGACTAAGCCATTCACAAGGCAATGCCTACGGTACCTACTGAATCTAGTACTAATGAGAGTTGAACTGTATGAACGGTAGGAACGATCCAATTGTTTGAGTATGATGTTTATCAAGTCTCGCATAATGCCTAGGTTCGTAGGTCCATTTTCGAATGTGAGAAGGTGAAGGACTTCCTGGGTGCTATTGAGGCTCAATTCTTGACCTCTGACAAGGCACTAGCTGGTATACTTATTAGTAGGTTGGCTTCAACAAGACTTATGAGTGTAAGAGGGGTGCGTGAATACATTATGAAGATCAGAGATATCTTTGCCCAACTCAAGGCATTGAAGATGATGATTTCTGATGATTTTATTGTGCACTTCATCTTGCGGACTCTTCCCCATCATGATGCCCCATTTAAGATCTCCTATAATACACCTAAGACGACATGGTTAGTCAATGAATGTTTGACCATGTGTGTTCAAGAGAAGGGGTATTTATTGCAAGAGATGAAAAAGTCTGTGAATTTGGCTAGTGGTCCCAGTTTGAACCAATTGACTTTCCAGTAAGAAGTGGAAGTGAAAAGGAAAGCTACACAGTGTCAAGCCTACCATAAAGAAGGACAATCTTAAGTGTTTCTTCTGTAAGAAGAAGAGGCATATGAGGAGGGATTGTCCTAAGAGGCATGCATGGATGAAGAAACATGGTAATAATCTTTTTCTTGTGTGTTTGGAATCTAATGTTTGTGTTTCACATAATGACTGGTGGATTGATTCTGATTCTACAATCCATGTGTCTAATACCTTGTAGGGTTTTTTCAGTCGAAGGGAACCGATGGGAAATGAATGCTGCATCTATTCGAGAAACTAGATGCTTTCTAGAGTTGAATTTATTGGAACAAGTTAATTAATGTTAAATTCATGACATATTTTGTTTTTAGACCAAGCCTCTTATATTCTTGGCTTTTTGGGAATTGAATTTCTATATCTAAACTAGTACCGTTGGGAAACAATTTCAACTTTGTTATGAATTCATTTCACTTATTTAAGAAATTTGATGTTGTTGGTTGTGGTGCTATGGTTAATGGTGTATTTAAATTTATGTTGAATGACGTCCATATAGTTTAACTACTTCCCATGATATGGCAAGTATTAAACGTAGTATTGTCTTATGCATTAATTTAGGGGGAGCATATGTTAAGCGGGAGAGTTATTTGAGGGGGAGCATTCCATGCTTTTCTCGTTTTTGTTAATGACAAAGGGGAGAGTTATTTGAGGGGAAGCATAGTCTTATATTGTTTGTTGATGACAAAAGGGGGAGAGAATTGTGTGAATTAGAATTAGGTAATTCATTAGGTCACTCATGGTAAAACATGAATAACATGCATATGAATGATGATTTATTGTTGTTAATGACCATTCATATTTTCCATCATTCATGTGTTTGACATCATCAAAAAGGGGGAGATTGTTGGGAAATGCCATGTCAGGATTGCCACATCAGCCTCCATTGGTTTTGATTATAACAAACATGAATTACTAATGGCTATATTGAGTTGTGTTGTTTAGTTCAATATGAGAGCAAGTGGACCAACTCCAATTGAAAGCTGTATGCTCAAGCTCAAGTTAAGGTCAAGCCAAGATGGATATGAAGTCTAAGTCAAGATGAGCATGAAGAATGGAGTACAAGAAGACTCAAGAACATCAATGATCAAGACTTAGATGAATTTAGGACTTAAGACACCTCCATATGCACTCACATGTAATTGTATTAAATTATGAGCATATCATGTCACTAGACTAACCTAGGACATAGTAGGAAGGTGTATGAGGCTTAAGGTTGGCTAGACATACCAAAAACCCAATCAAGTCCCTGTTTGCACCTAACTGTTGAATTTGTGCTTCAGACGGAATTCCGTCTGGCTTGCTAAAGCCAGACATCCGTCCATCTGGTTTTGACTTAAGCTTCAACAGCTAGTTTTTAAACAGTCATTTCCCAGATGGACAATCATCTGGTTAGACGGACATCCGTTTGGACTGAAATCTGGACCAAAATTATGTCCGTTTTCTATCTGTTGGGGATTGGGCTAAGGCACTCAAAGGCCATCTATATAAGCCCAATTCACTCCTTTTGAGAGCCCTAAACCTCACATTTGATCAACCCCTCCCCAAGTAATCTCAAGCTCTCAAATCACAAGAAAGCAATTGTGTTTTGCTTCTTAACCTTGAACAACATACCAAGGTGTTAAGTAAGCTTGTGGAAGTCAAGCTTCAGGTGATTGAAGGCGTTGGTGATGCATTCATTTTACAATTGAATGTACAACTCTCATTGCATCACACTGACACAAGAGGTAAAGTGTTACACTTCTTGTTAGGTAACATCCTTCTCTTGTAATTGTTCAATTATAGTCTACGTATATTAGAATTGATTTTGGGTTCTCTTGCTCGTGAACAAAGATTGTTTGGGTGCTCTTGCCCGTGAACAAAGATTGAAGAGGGTGCTCCTGCCTTAAGATAAACAAAGATTGTAAAGGGTTTGATCTCTACCCATTATATTGAAAGAGAATTACTAGTGGAATAATCTCTTGAGGCCAAGAGAGGAGTGGACGTAGACTTGTTTAATTTCATTTGAAATTTCAATTTATCTTGAAATTGCATCAAAAAATTGGGACAATCCATTAGTTGCAACCGATTCACCCCCCCTCTAGGTTGCACCAACAAGGGGGATTTTGTTGGTCCTTCTCATTAAGGAGGAGGGTGGGTTGTCAATAGGCAACACCAAAACTTTGACAAGTTCAATTGCATACAACTTGTGAAAGAGAAAAAAACATAGGTTTTATAGGTAGCTCCACGGAAGGCGTGTCCATAGTGATGTTTAAAAAAAAATCCAAATTCGAGAAACCCCTTCACTGCTCATCTATAAGTAGGGTGGAGGATTGGTTTTTTGAAACAAAAGAGAACAATGCCTAGAGAGAAGTGATCTCAAGCATTAAATGATTTATGATTAGGTTAAAGCTGGAGTAGTGGGTTGGTTTGTTTGTTTGAATCAAGGGAGGACGATGCTTAGAGAGAAGTGATCTAAGTGTTGAGTGAATTGTGACTGGGCTAGAGCTATTGTAGTGGGTTAGTTTGTAATCTCTTCAAGGTTTGAGAGTATGAGTTCAGAGAGGGTGTATAGAGGTATCTGATTTTACATTAGGGTTGGGTTTGGTTCTTAATCTAAGCATTGTACAATTTTTATATCTCTATTCCCATCATGAAGAAGTTCCATTAAGCCCGTGAATATAGGCAAAGCCGAACCACTTAAATTGTTGTTTTGAGCAAATTTCTATCACTCCCCTATACTTAGACTCTATTTTGTTCAAAGATATTATTTGAACCATTGAATTATCTTGTATCTTCTTAAACATTGAAATTAATATTACCAAAAAGAAAGAAAGTGAATAAAAATTTGAAAAAAATAGTAACTATTATTAACTTCAAAATTCAATGAAAAATATTTAATTCTATAGAATAACACTTTTAACCTCTTCAATTTAAATATTAAATAAATAAGTTAATTCAAGAAGTTGTGAAAATAATAGTTATGACTTACTTTTATGATAATGATTATGGTAGTAGGCAGTTAAAACACATCATAATTAAAAATTTTCAACTTTTTATTAAATTTTTTTTTTGGCAATTTAATTCAAGTACTTAAGAAAATGCAGGATAATTCATGGTTCAAGTAATAAATTTGAACCAAATAATGTGAACCGAAAAATAGAGCGGTAACTTGAGCAGTTAAAAACATTAGGAGAGAAGGAGATGTGAGAATTTGGCTTTTGGGAAAGTAAACTAAGTACTGGTATTTTTTTTCTTCCAACAATTTGTTTGTTCGATTCCTAAGATAGAAACAGAGGAAGGAGAAGGAGAGGTTTTTTTCTTCTTTCTTTATCTTTATCTTTATCTTTAGATCTGTTGAAAATAATAGTGAAAACTGATAGGAGTCTGATCCAAGCTTTTATTTTGGATTTTTTTATTTTATTTTATTATATACGTAAAGAGAATCGAAGAAGGTGCAATTTTTTGTATCTTTCTATTTTAGTTGAAATCTCCTCTTTCATTTTTTAATTTTTTTAAACTGAACTTCCTCTCTTATTTGTTGTGTAGGTTTCTAGAGTTAAAGAAATAGCATTTTTGGAGGATGATGAGCATATCACAGTTTTCCTTTCTTCATTTGAAATGGAGTCCGTAGTATTTTCTGCAAGTTTTGTTCCAATGTTAGGAAACAAGAGTGTTGGTACTGCAAGAATTATGATCTTGACCCCATGGTTCACTTTTGATCCAGCCCTTGCTTTTGAGACCAAAACAAAGTGAAAGTGGGCCGCCTTTGGAGACGGGAAGCCACCTCCGACGATCGAGTTAGTCCAAGCCAATAAATCAGAGACTCCATTGAGGAGCCAAAAGCCCAAGAGATGATGAAGATCATGCTCTTAAGGGTTGAAAAATTAAAGAAAGTGGTGGCTGGAGTGTGTAGAGCTTACCCCGTTCGTGTACGATGAGGGATTATATATGGGATTCATACCTCTTGAGGTAGTGGACCTCGTGGCCTTTGCATGATCAACTCTGGAGATGGAAGGTGGAGATGGTTTCTACGCTTTAGGGGCCCAAGGCACGGTGAAGAAAATCACCTCAACCGTCAGGAGGGTCACATCCGAGGGCTACATCTCAGTCGCACCCATTTGTGTGATATGCTAGAGACTCATGGATAGGGGCCGAGGAAACTGCCATCTTTGGGCTCAAGGAGATCTCTGAATATGTAAGATCCTTGGCACGGGCAACTAGCTGTAGGGGAACTGGGTCCGCATAAGGTGGTTCTTGCCACGTAAACCATTCTTTGCCTTGTCACGGATTAGGATCCGACCAGTGCTCTCAGGTCACTTCTCGGTAGGAGAACCCTTAGGATGTCCAGTCGAGGAAAGCCCAGGCCCAGCAGGCGATTGCGGGCTGGCCCAGAAACCAGTCCTTTGGGCCATTGGGAGTACAACGATAACAAAGAGTCATTCAATATGTGACGATGGCCGATACTACTAGAACCGAGGAAGAAGAAGACCGAAGAATAGAATATAGGGATGATGGTGAAATCAATATTGTAAAACATACCTGAATTAGAAAGGGTAAACTTGATATTTTAAATCTTTTTATAGTAATAAACTAATAGCATCATTATTTAACTCTAATCAAGGATGTGTTTATTATGATTTTTTTCAAGTATAACATTAGATGTAATTAGTTGCAAATTCTGGAAGCCTTACGTAATTTTCTGTAAAGCAAAAGAAAACTAAGAAAAGAGACCAGTGAATAGTGATGGAAAAAGAACCAAGCACAGCAGAGAAAACAAAAGTAAAAGAAAAAAGAAAAGATAAAAATCTAAGAACTTAATTTAATAATTTATAAGATTATTGATGCCCCCAGGCAAGATTTGGCTTGGGTGAATTCCATCATTCATCTGTTGATTTCTCTGCTATTTCGAAGCTTGAAGCATTTCGGGAGGAGAGAAGCTATGGCCAGAAGGTCCACAACTGCTATTTCCTCAATAGATGAATTTTTCGACATGATCAATTGGGAAAAATCTAGTTTGGAATCCGTGGGTTCCGAAGTCCAGTTGATCGGCCGTGAACTTTTATCCATGAAGAAATTCTTAGAAAATGGAACTGTAGAGGCTGATGGAGTAGAAGTCCAAAGATGGCAAGATTTGCTGCAAATCCTTCATGATGCGGAAGCCGCCATAGCGAACTATGTACACGGGACAGCTAGCCTCGGAATGGAGGAGCCACACTTGAAAAGGTTTAGCTGCCGCAAGGATTCTGTAGTTCAAGAATTCAGCAAGGAGACGAGTCAGATATTAGGGCGGATCGAGGAGTTGAAAGTCAGTTTCGAGAAAAGCTCGAACCACCTATATTCTCCTTATTTTGACTCTGGATCAAATTCAGTCAACTTGTCAGATTGGATACGCTCTCCTGACGATATTGGTGAAGCAGGGAAGGATACTACTACTAGTGCTGTTGTTGTTGTTGTTGGTTTGAGCACCGACAGGGCGTCTCTGAAACAATGGTTGCTGTTGGTCAATCCTCCCCCAACGCAAGGCCGCCGTGTAATATCGATTATTGGAATCCAGGGCATTGGAAAGACAACCCTAGCGTGGGAGATTTTCAAGAACAGATGTGTTACACAGCATTTTCAGTGCAAAGCCTGGGTTTGCGCGTCCGCAAGGGACAATGTTGTGGATTTGATTGTGAAGGATATTCAAAAGCAAATTGATGGCTTCTCGGAAAGCAAGAGGTATCTGATCGTCATTGATAACATTGAGAATCTTCAAGTCTGGACAGAGCTGCGAGATAAAATCCCGCATGGTGGATCTGGAAGCACGATCGTTATCACAACTCGGGACGCTGGGGTTGCTTGTTCTGCCGATTACTCACACCGATTGAAGGTACTAAGTAAAGTAGAAAGCTGGGAGTTGTTCAAGAAGAAGCTATCCATAGCTCCTTGGCGATTCGGCAATGCAATTGACGATCAGGTAAACACAGAAAAGTCTCTGGACGACCTTGGACAAGAGATGGTGGAAAAATGTGGAGGAATCCCTTATTTAATTGTCGAACTCGCAAATCGTTTGTCCACTGTAGATCCAAACGCTATTGAGTGGTCATCCATACTCCACGGCACTGACACACATTTCAGCCATGAAAGACAACCTTGGTGTAACTTGTCGTACTCTCTTCTTGAAATGCTGCCTCTGCATGTGAAAAACTTCCTGCATATCTTTTCTACAATGAAAAAGATCCCCGAGAGGAGACTGATTCTGACATGGGCTGTAGAAGGTGGTTTCTGGGAGTACCAGAGAAATGATGGGATTTGTGATAATGAAGCAGCAGCTATGCGGTGGCAGTGGATACAAGACTTGCTAGATCTCAACCTAATTCAGGCTGTCAAAAGAAATTCTCTTGGGGTATCCAAGGCATATTGCATTCCCCTTGATCATCCGCTGCTTCAGATCTTAAACGCTCGGGGTGCCCATGGATCTTCTTATGATGATTATAATGGAGGTAAGGTCTGCATTCATAGAATTGCTGATCGTTGTAACAATGTGGATCTCCATTCTCGTCATATTCATGCTAGCACAGATTCTCCTCTAGAATTAGAACCTTACAAATTTCTCCATTCTTTATGGTGCTTCAATTATCCTGTTGGATATAAACCCGGGCAACAATTAGCGGGTTTTCTTGGGAGATGCATCAATAACAATTGCTTGTGGCTTCTTAGGGTGGTTGATCTTGAGCGTGTTCATAGACCTAATCTACCTGAGGAAATAGGAAAGCTGATTAAGTTGCGTTACCTTGGGTTAAGGTGGACTTTCTTGGATACACTACCCTCATCCATCAGCAACTTGCAGAACCTTCAAGCTCTGGACCTAAAACATACCAACGTTACTCGTTACCCAGAAATTTGGAATATGCATAAGCTGCAACACCTTTATCTGAATGAAAGGTACCAAAGTGAGTTCGTTACACAGTTGAGTTTCTTGAGTGACCTTCAAACTTTGTCAGGGATTAATATAGTTGATGATTTCAGTCCCGTGAAGGATGGTTTGGACAGGTTAAAGAAACTTAGAAAACTGAGATTGACATGCAAGCTCGGTTGGGAGCAGAAAAGAGAAATGGTTGAGTGTATTGGGGAACTAGAATGCCTTCAGACATTAAAGTTGACATCCAAAGGCGACAAGGTGAAAATGCTAGAGAGTCTAAGTTCATTGTGGCGAAACAAGCATGTCTCTTGCATGCATCTGCAAGGACTATGGGGAAATTTATACCAATATGGTGATTTGAGCAGGTCGAACCTCACTACGCTCACCTTGTCTCTGACCCAATTAGGCTCAGACCCAATGCCGGTACTGAAGAATCTACCAAAGCTAAGGCTTCTTAGATTATTCTCGAAATCCTTCACCGGCATCTCTATGCATTGCAAATCAGGAGGGTTCCTTGAGCTTCGAGTCCTGAAAATATGGAGGCTAGAGCTGCAAGAATGGACTGTGGATGATGGAGCAATGCCAAAGCTTGAAAAGTTGGAGATCAGAGCCTGCCAATCGTTGGAAGTGCTACCAAATTTACCAAAGACTCTCAGTGAATTGAAGTTAACTGAAATGCCTAAGGAATTCACCAATAACGTGATGGGAAGGGACAGTGAGAAGGTTGCTCATGTGAGCTCTGTTATCATACAAGATTGGTTAGGTTCTCACACTTCAATTGAACTGTATTCTGGAAAGAAGTCGGACTTTCAGGTACGAATTCAATGTTCGTCTGCTTTTATTTTCCGGATTATTTACAAAATAAATAGTTTAGCTTAAAAACCTTCCCGATATGTTGATTAAGCACTCTTGTTGCCTCACTCGATGCTATATTTTATTTGCAGGAACGGTTAGAAAAGTTCTTTGACCTCCACGAAGTCACAGCAAACCTCAAGAAGCTCATTTTGTCTGAGACTAAACTAAAACAAGACCCAATGCCAGATCTGGAGAAGCTGCCCCAGCTAGAGGTCCTTATCTTGTCATCCAAATCATTCATGGGAGAACGAATGCTTTGTTCACAAGGAGGTTTCAGGAAACTTAAACAGCTAACTATTCGGGAGCTAGAAGAACTGAAGGAATTGACTGTGGAGGGAGCAATGCCTGAGGTTGAAGGATTGGAAATTAAATCCTGCAAGAACTTGAATGTTCCCACTCAAATGCCAGAATCCCTAAAGAAATTAAAGTTAGTTGGAATGCCTAAGGATTTCGCTGAAAAGTTGAAGGGCAAAACAAGGGTTGCTGTAGAAGCAGATTAGTAGTTTACTTTAGCCCCAAATTATTGATTATCATATATTTTGTTGCTTCGCTTGAACACGCTGTCATTATCTTTTGTTTTATTCCTAGGCAGAATAGGCATGGCCCACTCCCTAGCCCGGAAGGCTTTGTCCGTTCCAAGCCAGACTTATTGACTTGTTTCCTCTTCCTGGGTTCAGTCCCTTTTGGATTCGAGCCTAGTGGTTGTAGATAAAGGTCATTAATTCTCAAAAAGGGACGATCATTTGCGTAAGGGGAAGCACAGTCCAAGATATATCAGTCCTGATATGAGAGCAAAGTATCCAACCCTTTTGGGAGCCTTGGGGTGATTTCGGAATTTTGGGCCAAAAAGCCTATTCTATGTTTCTCTAACCAAGTAAATGCATTGTTTATGCTAAAGGGAGGCTGAGGAATGTGGGAGAGAGGGAGAGCTCGAGATTTTGAAGCTTCATCACTCCTTTGGTGGTGCCTAAGTGTGAGATACAAAGGAAATCACGCGATAAGGTAAGGAGACTCGAAAATAGCATGTTTTGCCACCTTAAGGCTTGCTTGGAGCTCTACTATAAAGTGAGTGGCCAAGCAATTAATGAAGGTAAATCTTTTGTCACTTTCAGTCCGAACGCCCCCATGCGCTTTTGGCATTGGCTATTGGGTCTTTGAAGATTAAATATGGAGAAGGGACCGTCTAAGTACTTCGGTCTTCTTGCTGATTTCAAAGTTAGCACGTTGGTGTTATTCCAGAAGGTTGAGGAGAGGGTAACAAGGCAAGCATAAGGATAGAAGATGAAGCTGCTATCCCAAGCAAGGCGTGAAATGCCAGTTAAGTCAGTTGCCTCTACTATGTCGACGTATGCTGGTTCGCATTTTCTTTTACCTTCGTTAGTGCACAATGAGTCAAGGAAGGTGATGTCAAATTTCTTCTGGGGGTAAAAGGGGGGGGGGGACCAAAAGCTGCACTAGATGTCTTGGTCCAGGCTATGTAGGGAGCCCATCTTACACAATTAGGCCCTACTTGCAAAAGTGGCTTGGAGTCTGTGGGCCTAATTGGATACTCCCTGGGCCAAGTTTATTAAAGCGATTTTTTTTTTTTTGATGATAAAAAGAAAATATATAGATATTAAGCTTGATAGTTACATCTTGAGTGAGACATGGTCTCAATACAAGATAGTCCTCTGTGCTCATATGACAGCCTACACAGCCAATTTGTTGCTGCATTCTGATTTAAGTTACATACTTCTAGTTTAAATATGATAGATATCATCCTTGCCAAAGTAGGAATTATAGTTGGGGAAAGTTTAGTTTTTTGCTTTCTTGTGGTGAGGAAATCTCCTAATAAACAATCACAACATAGGTGCTTTAGTTGGATGTTCTTGTGTTGTGCTCTTTTGATCATTGCCCAAATGGCTTCTAGTAGCTGGTTCAATAGTTGTCCCGATGAAGCATATCCTCTTTCTATGGCTTCAATCTTTCCATTCCACAACAGTCCTATGCTCCAGCTATCTCCATTTAGTTCATCAGATATCCCTGCACACATAATCATTGATGAGTTCCCAAAGTTTTTGTTTGAATAGAAACATTTAAAGCAATTGTATTGGGTTAATGTTTCATTATTTGTCCTCTCAAAGCTTTTGGGAGCAATTTTTAGATCCCTAATCCATCTATTTACATTATCAATTATCTGAGAAGGATGTGTATTTTTATTGTTACATATCTTTGCATTCCTTGCGAGCCAAATGTAAATAACATGTAATTATGAAATTGGAGAAAAACCATTGTTATAAATAATATTGATTATGGATATCCATCACCCCCCAATAGACAATACTTCCAATTGAAGATCTCAACCACCTCAGCATACAATCTTGGTGATTCATATTCCCATCTTAATTGAAGATTACAGTGATCTCAACACGCAATGTTGGCAGTCAATATTTCCATTCTATGCACCTTCTATATTGGGCGGCAATCTATCTTTCCATATCAAGAATATCTTATTGTGTGCAAGAATCATATATTGTATTTCCATATCAGAGTATATGCTCCTTCTACTATAAATATGTAATGCACTCAACTGAACGGATGAGTTCTGATAGAACTCATCTTGTCTTTCTTCTTTGTATCTATATTCTCTTTATTTTAAAACACGTTATCAGCACGATTCCGCTCGAAGAACGATTCCGCTCGAAGTATTGCGTTTTGAGAAGAAAGACAAGAGACTATGTATCATTATGTTTTCTCTTCCAAAGTGAAAAGAATGATCGACATCCTCGGATGTTTTTGTAAACAATGGAGTTTACCTTGTCCATCTTGAAAGGTATGTGTTTTATTGAATCTAAGAATCAATCAAATAATAAGATATTATGTTGCTTTAACGATTGTGGTTTTATTTATTGTATATAGTGGTTGCTAGCTTTGCACCACAAATATTGTTAAATGCACCTGAAGTTGCAAGATTTGAAACCGAAAAGATTCCATGCACATGAAGTTGCAAGATTTTGAAAATTGCAAGCACTGAAGTTGCAAGATTTGAACGTAAATGAATACGATTCAGATGCACTGAGTTGCAGTTTGCTGTTATACAATTTTAGTTTTTGAAATTAATTCTCTTTTGAAATTATAAGGCGAAAATATTATTTATGAAAATATCCCAGCAAATTTTCAAGTTTCACATTTGTTGTTACAATAGTAATATTGTAAAAGAAGTTTTAAGAAATACTCTGAATGATATTATGCCTATTTGTGGCTGAGTAAAATAATGGACTATTAATGAAAAGTCATGAAGCTCGTCTTATTGGTTCTGTTCCATTCCGTGAAGTGAATGTAACAATTCATGATATGCCTGAAAGAAGGCAAAATTAAAATTATGGACATGACTATGGAAGAGGATGCGACAAAAGACGGAATAATTACCGTCATTATTATGGAAATAAATAAGAGAATAATAAGGATTCTCAATATAACAATTCAAGGAGTGAAGATAATATTTGTTACCGATGTGGTATTAAAGCCATTAGACATGCATCTGTCGTACTCCACAATATTTAATTAAGCTTTGTCAAGCCTTAATTAAAGAAATAAAAATAATGTGGAGATAAATTGGATTTTCCAAAATCATGATACTTAAGCAATTTTTGCCTATAAAAAAATGATGATTTTAATGACTTCATAGATACTACACATCTAGATGCTGCAAACTCCTTTGAAGATAATAGTTGAAGATTTGGTTATGGTTATTTTATTTGATGACACGGAAACCAATGTTCATACAAGAGTTGTTAATACAACATTGATTGGAAACTCCGGAAGAGCTAATCAATTATTATCTGGGAGATAAAATTGGCTATGAATAATTCATTATTTTGTAGTAAGTCTCAAAGAAACTTATTAAGTTGCAAAGCTATTTGCCAAAATGATTATCAGATTGAGACTATAAATAATGGTATAAGTAAATATCTATACAAAGGTATTAGATATTTCTCCCAATTTGTACTACACGAATATCGCATAGTTGAAACGAATGCTTGGGTAAATCAAATGAATATTGATTGCAAATAATTTTATTATTTGACATGACCGGTTGGACAATCTCAAATCAAGTATGATGCGAAAAATTATTGAAAATTCAATTGTAATCCATTGAAGAACCAGAAGATTCTTCAATTACGTGAATTTTCTTGTATTGCTTGTTCTCAAGAAAAATTTATTAAATATTCACCAGCTAAAGTTGAGATTGAACATTCTAAGTTTTTAAAACTTATAGAGGGTGAAATATATGTGCCCATTCACCCATCATGTGGACCATTTAGATAATATATGATTTTAGTAGATGCATTTATAAAGTGGTCACATGTATGTTCATTATGAACTCGCAATTTTGTGTTTGCGAGATTGTTTGCTCAAATAATGAGCTTAATAGCATAATTTATGGATTATAAGATAAAAATAGTTTGTCTTGATAATGCTGATGAATTTACATCTTAGGCTTTATGATTATTGTATAACAATTGAGATCACAGTAGAATAGCTTGTTGTTTATGTTTATATCCAAAATGGTTTAGCAAAATCATTTATTAAATGTCTCCAATTAATAGCTAAACCATTGGTTATGAGAATAAAGCATCATTTGTACGCATCAGGCCAAAAGGTTGTCATAAATTCTCCCTGTTACAATTAGCTTATAGTCGGAAGCAAAATATTTATCATCTTAAAATTTTTTTGTATGTGCGGTTTAGGTTCTAATTGCTCCACCACAACGCACAAAGATGAGTTCCCGAATATATGTTGGATATGAATCTCCTTATATAATGCAATATATTGCCAATGATAGAAGATTTATTTAATGAATTAGTTTTCCCAACATGAGGGGGAGAGAATAAACAATTGGAAAAAGAGATTCATTGTATGCATTATCATTATCTCATTAGATCCTCGCACTGAGCACTGTGAACTTGAAGTTCGAAGGATAATGCAATAAATATTATGAATCAATTGCCAGATTTCCTTGACTGCTAAGAGTTACTAAATCTCATATTCCAGCTGTAAATGCTCCAATTAGAATTGATGTCCCAGCAGGACAATCTATCAGGGCAAATGAAATTAAACCACGTTTCAAAAGTGAAAGATCAATCGGTTCCAAGGATAAAATCCTAGAAAAAGAAAGGAGCAAATGATCATAATATGGAGACAATTGATTATGAAGATCCTGAAGACATAACTTCCTATAAAACCCCAAGAAAAGGTTCAAATACCTGAAAATAATCAAGAGATCTCGATTAGTTATGTCGTTGCAGGAAAGAGATAGAACCGAAAAGATAAATTTGTCGACAACATTTTTGCATATTATGTTATTGTTGAAATAATACAACAAGACGAGGATCTTGAACATAAATTTGTTGATGAATATAAATCAAGAAGTGATTGGCCAAAATTTAGAGACGCAATTCAAGCAGAATTGAATTCGCTTGAAAATAAAAGTTTTTGGACTTGTAGTCCAAAATCTGAAGGTATAAAGCCAGTGGGGTACAATTGAGTTTTCTGCGAAAAATGAAATGAGAAAAAGAATGAAATCGTGATATATAAAGCATGAATTATGGCACAAGAATTTTCGCAGATGCCTAGCATTGATTACATGGAAACATGTTTTCTTTTGGTGGATGCAATCACCTTCAGATATCTTATTAACTGGCCAAGATATGAAAATTTTGACATGCATCGAATGGATATAATTACAACCTATTTATATGGCTCACTCGAGTGTGAAATATATATATATATATGAAAATCCCTGAAAGATTCAAAATGACTGAAGCATATAAAAATTCCTAGGAAGTTTGTTCAATAAGGCTTCAAAGATAATCAAGGCATATATGGTATAATCTCCTTAGTGGATATTTACTAAATGAAAAGTATAAAAATGATCCAATTTATTATTGTGCCTTTATTAAAGGATATGGATCTAATTTTAGTAAGTATATATAATAATGATTTAAATATCATCGAAACTCCTGAAGAATTTCCAAAAGTAGTAGATTATTTGAAGAAAGTTGAAATGAAAATCTTGAGAAAGACAATGTTTTGTTTTGATTTGTAAATTGAGCATTTGACGAATGAAATATTCGTTCATCAATCAACTTATATAAAGAATATTTTGAAGAGAATTTATCTAGATAAAATACATCCATTGAGTACCCCAATGGTTATGAGATCGTTCAGATTCATTTCGACCCCAAGAAAATAGTGAAAAAATTCTTAGTCATCCATACGTAGTGCAATTGAGGCATTAATGTATTTTGCTAATAGTATAAGACCAGATATAACAATTTCTATAAGTGTATTAGCAATATTTATCTCTTTTCCAATATGAAGACATTGAAATGTTATAAAACATATATTTCAGTATATTCGAGAAATTATTGATATGATATTATTTTATGAATGTGGACATCAACTTACTTGTTATGCAGATGGAAGTTTTTTATCTGATCTATATACAATTAGATCTCAAATAGGCTATTTATTCACAAATGAATGTTAGCTATTTTATATTTGGTTTAGATCAATGGTACAACACATTTAGGAAGCATGCATTCTTTTATTAGAAAAAGAGGTTTGAACAATATTATATGAAGATTATGCTACATTAATAACTTAATTGAAGCAAAGATACATCAAAGGAGATAGAACGATACATATTTCACCGAAATTCTTCTTCATTCATGGTCTTTAATGAAATGGTGAAATCGATGTTCAACAAACTCGTTCAAGTGATAATTTGACAGATTTATCTATTAAGAAGTTGCATACTTCAAATCTTGAGAAGCTGGTATATGATATTAGAACGTACGTATTCAAAGATACTTAATTATGTTATCATTAGGGGGAGTAAAATATGTGTTGCACTCTTTTTCCCTTCACCAAGGTTTTGTCCCATTGGGTTTTTCCTGGTAAGGTTTTTAATGAGGCAACTATCAATATGTATTATTTAGATATGTATACTCTTTGTCCTTCACTAAGATTTTTTCCCACAGAGTTTTTTCTTAGTAAGGTTTTAACGAGGTACATTATCTATTGATGGACATCCAAGGGGGAGTGTTATAAATAATATTGATTATGGATATCCATCACCCCCCAATAGACAATACTTCCAATTGAAGATCTCAACCACCTCAGCATACAATCTTGGTGATTCACATTCCCATCTTAATTGAAGATTACAGTGATCTCAACATGCAATGTTGGCAGTCAATATTTCCATTCTATGCACCTTCTATCTTGGGCGGCAATCTATCTTTCCATATCAAGAATATCTTATTGTGTGCAAGAATCATATATTGTATTTCCATATCAGAGTAGATGTTCCTTCTACTATAAATATGTAATGCACTCAATTGAATGGATGAGTTCTGATTGAACTCATCTTGTCTTTCTTCTTTGTATCTATATTCTCTTTATTTTATAACAATTTTGGTATTTTTGTAAAAATTATATTCATTTAGGAAGGACAAGCATAGATGTAAGAGGGAGTTGTTTCTGAATGCTTCCGTTCTGAGGCCTAGTGCTCCAGCTGCCCAAATTCGTTTTGTCCACTCGCACGAAATGAATATATGCCAGATTGATTCTTCCTTCCTACTGCTGCAGAGTTCACATGTTGGGTTAGTATTTGTCCATTTGGATAGTATCAGCTTTGTTGGTAATCCGGCATTTAAAAGACGCCAAAAGAAAGTTTTAAATTTTGGATGGATTTGTAGTTTCCAAAAGAACTTCCACCAGAGAGAAAAAGTTTGTTGGGATTCATGGTTATTCAGATTGGACAACGCAATTCCTGCTAGTTTTGTAGAAAATTCCCCTGTTGTCGATATGAGAGATAACCATGAATCCTGTGTTGGGGATGGGTTAAAAGAAAGAATTATCTGAGAGAGCGAAGGGGTTAGTAGATCCATATTGTTCTGATTGTGCAACTCCCGCCTTGTTTGCTGGTAATTGTCGAAGACCTCTCGCAGCTTCTTGTTCCTTTGCCAGAGTAGAAAGTTTTGTTCACCTACCATGTGGTCAGTTGTTGCTTCTACCCAGGGATCAAACCAGAAGTATGTATCTTTCCCATCACCAATCTTTCTTTTTACCATTGTTTGTAGGGTGGGGAGAATGGATGTGATGCTTTTCCATACCCATGACCCTTTTTTGTTTATGACTTTTGGATAAAAAAGGGAGGAATTTGGGAAGTATCTTGCTTTGAGATTTCCTCCCTAGACAGAATTTGGATTATTTAAGGAGTCTCCATCCTTGTTTTAAGAGTAGGGTACTATTGATGTGCTCCATCCTTTTGAAGCCTAGTCCTCCTTTTTGTTTGGGTTTGCAACACCGTTCCCAGGATATGAGTGTCAGTTGTTTGGCTTTGTTTGGTTTTCCCAACCAAAACCGTTGGCAGATTGTGTCAAGGTTCCTGCATACAGATTTAGGAAATCGAAAGCACTGCATTAGATAAATTGGTTGAGACTGGAGTACAGATTTCATGAGTACTTCCCTTCCTGCATAGGATAAGGACGCGGCCATCTTGCTCCTCACCCTGTTGATTAGATGATCGAAATTTTTTGACTTGATTCTTCCGTGGAACAGATGGGTTCCCAGATAGGTAGCATTTTTCCCCATTTCCTGGATCCCTAGCACAGATAAGATTTCTCCTTTATTGGTCTGATTCACATTTCTAGAGAAGAAAGCGCCACTCTTTTTGAAGTTAATTTGTTGTCCTGTGATATCCGAAAAGAGTTCAATGGCTGCTTGGAGGGCGAGTACATCGTCCTTGGTTGCTCTGCAGAAGAGGAAAGTGTCATTTGCAAAAAAGAGGTGAGAAACTTCTGGGGCATTTCTGGCAATGCTGATCCCTTTGAACAGGTTGAGATTCCTGTATTCAGTGAGTAACCTTGATAGAATCTCCATAATAATAAGGAAAAGGTAAGGACTTAGAGGGCAACCCTGTCGAATCCCTCTCGAGCCCTTGAACTAGTGATATGGGCTACCATTGAGTTTCACAGAGTATGAAGCAGAAGAAATTAGGGTTTTGACAAGATTGCACCAGTGGCTATCAAAGCCCCACATTCTGAAAAGATTTATGATGACTCCCCATTCGACCCTGTCATATGCCTTGGACATATCCAACTTTAGAGCTACATATCCAGTTTTTGCTCTAGTTGTGCTCATAAAATGGAAGATTTCGTGTGCAACCATGATGTTGTCAGTGATTTGTTTGTTAGGTACAAAGGCACCTTGACAGGGGGATATGATGTTTTGCAGACAGGGTTTCAGTCTTCTAGCAAGGATTTTTGCTATCAATTTGTACGTAACATTGCACAGGCTAATGGGTCTGAAGTCAGTCACTTTTTTTGGAGATTCAATTTTTGGTATGAAGCAAACAAGGGTATGGTTTGTGCCAAAAGGTATCTCAAAGTTAAGGAAGAAATTATTGACAAATGAGCACAAATCATTGTCAATGAGATCCCAGTTGTTTTGGTAGAAGAAAGCATTAAATCCATCCATTCTCGGTGCTTTATGTGGTCCCATGGAAAACAAGGTATTTTTGATCTCTTCAACTATGGATGGTTGGGATATATTGTGTGGGATCAGGTTTCGATCGAGGGGTGGAAAGAGTGCTTCAACAAAGTCAAGATCCAGAGGGTTTGAAGAGCTGAACAGACCTCCTAGGTAATTTGCAAAAGTTGCTGCAACCGCCACATCTCCTTTGATTATTTGGCCATCATGCTGCACCGAGTCTATTCTTTTTTGATGGCTGTGAATTTTTGAGGCTAAGTGATAGAACTTAGTGTTCCTGTCTCCGTCGGAGATGTATTTCTCTCTTGATTTTTGATACCAGAAAAGTTCTTCCGCTTGTAGGGCCCACTGGATAGAACTAATTTTTTGTGATATTAGATCAGAGTTTGGGTTGGTGGAGGCCTGCAAAGCATCAATTTCAGCCCCAATGGTAAAGAAAAGGTGATCAACATTTCCGAAGACAATCATATTCCAGTGTTGAAGAAATCTAGACAAGTTTGCCAGTTTGATGTGTAGTCCCTGGTCACTATCTGACATCCATGCCATTCTGAGAGAATCCATGAAATCAGGATGTTGGTACCAAGCATTTTGGAAGTGGAATAATTTTCTTCCCGAAGAGAGGGGAGGCTCTGTTGTCAATAGAAGAGGGCTATGATCTGACCCAATTCTAGATAGGATTTTGAGGGAAGCATTGGGGAAGAGTGAAATCCAGGTAGGACATGCAAAGGCATGATCTAGTTTTTCTTTTACTAGATTTGGTGGTTGTTGCATGTTAGACCAAGTGAAAGGGTTCCCAATTCCCCTGAGTTGGTGTAAGGAGAACCCTGTCAAGATCTGTGTAAGAGAGTGTAAAGAGGGGGAAGGTTTATATGTGCCTCCAAGTTTATCTTTGGATTTTAGTACTTCATTGAAGTCCCCAATAATAAGGAACGGTTGAGACAAGCTGTCGATGAAACATTGGAGGTATTCCCAGAACCCTCTCATCTCTGAATAAGATGGTGGAGCATAGATGCATATGGTAATCCAAGTTGTAATGTTAGTGGAGCACATAATTGCAAGGAAGGATTGGTGAGTGTGGATTATGGAGGTGCATAAATTGGGATTCTTAAGAATGCAAATTCCTCCCTTAAGCCCTCTTTTCCCATAACTGTTTGAGGAAGCTATAGGAGTAAGAAATCTGAAGCATTTTTTTCTTAGATTAAAGAGCTTATCATGATGAAGGCATTTAGTTTCACATAAGAACACCAGGTCGGTATGTTTCTTGATTATTTTAGACAAGCATTGAGATGTGAATAATCCATTTAAGCCTCTAACATTCCAAGACAGAATCTTCATTGTAGGGAAATCCACAACAAGAAATTCCACAAATACTTCAAACAAATTGAAAGTGATTTTTACCCGGAAGTCACACTAAAAAGGGGAGGAAGAAACGCATAATAGAACAAGGAAACTAAATTAAGTAGTGAGTTGTCAAGTATTTCAATCCAAAAAGGAAATTGAAGAGTTCAACAAGAGTCCTATATCAAAAGATAGATGAAAGCATGACTTCAAAAGCAACATCCTAAGCATGGTACCTATTCCATCGGATAAACTGAATATTGTTAAACCAGCAGAACAAAATGCTAAAAACACAGATAAAGTGTGTAATACAGCTATCGAAAAAATCAATGTAGAGGTGATAGGGGAAGACTTGGGGGGCATCAGCATCTTGTTCCTGGCCGTCATTTTGAGATTGTGGATCTGGCAGTTGTTGGCTGGTGTTCATCGGCTCTTTCCTCTGGTTGTTCTGCAAAATATAGTTGTGGAAGCGAGCCTCTATCCCCTCTCTATAGCGTAGGAAAGTTTCCAAGGGTTGGGAACAAGAGTCAAGCACAGAATCAAGGTTACTGTTAAGGATATCAACAGGATCAGATGTGGAATGCGATTCAGCTACTCTTCTCCTCTTTCTTTGCTGGTTAAGGCTGGTGTGATGCTAGAAGGGTTGCTGGCTCCTTTATGCACAATGATTGGGTCATCAGTGGTCTTGGATTCCACACAGGAGCAGTAGAAGTCACATTTCTGGGCTGAGATGGTATTGTTGAAGATTCCTCCTCTTTTTTCGAACTTCTTGAGGAAGTTCTTCATTTGAGTCTCCTTGAGTTGGGTTACTGGGGCCGGAGGTTGCTGCAGATGGTTGGTTGCCATTTTAGTTCCCTGTCTGTTTTTCCTTTTTTCTTTTTATTTTGATTCTCTTTTTCCTTCTCTGCACAAATCTCAGAAGATTTTTTTGAGAGCTCCAAGCCTTGTTGTTGTTGCTTTAAATTTAGCGATGTCCCTGCTGTTGTTGTACCAGATCCAATGGTTAGATTCTTCCTACTTGCTAGTTGTGTCTGTGTGGCTTCAGTAATCTCATCGCCTTTGTCACTTTGTTCTTCTTCATTCCCTTCTTCATCCCCTTCTTTTTCTCCATTTTTTTCTTGATCTGTCTCTTGTATTGCTGGTTCAGAATTTTTGTAACCCAAAGGACAATCAGAGTCAGCTTCGCTTACAATTTATTCTTCTTCTGAAGCTGCCTGATTTGTTTGTCCTTCATCCTCTGCCTCTTCATCCTCAGCTCTCCCTTCTGGTTCTACGGCCTTTGCTCCTAGGGCATGGTCTCCGTGATTGTCACTAATATCCTTCCTTTGCATTTCTTGATCGAGCACTGCCTCAAGTGCTTTTTCACTTGCAGAGATTTTTTTAGACATGCTTGTTGATGTACTAATCACACCAGTGATGTGATCATCTTCTCTTCTAGTAGCATAATCCCCATTCCAAGTTGTTCCAGAAGTATTTTCATTTGCCATTTCATGGCAGGGTTCCACTTCTCTTTCAAAGCCTACACATATGTTTCCGACTTTTCCAGCTTTCTTAGTACTAACTTCATTTGTTTTTCCACTAGCTAATGACCCATTGATTATCAGATTTCCAGCCTTTGAACCCTGATTCCAAGTGACCAGATTGGAGCCAGACTCAGTTGAAAAATTATGCTGTTTGTGAACAGAGCCTGAAAGTAGATCAGGGCCCATGTCCGCCCTCTGATCATCCCTCGTAAAGGTGTGCCTATCACTTTGCACACAAGGAAGGATCTGATTTGGAAGGGGTAACCCCCTGCATTCCCAGGTACAAGGGCGACTTTGGAAAGATTTCAAAGTCCCCGACTGAGAAGCTCTCAAAATTGCCATCAGCAGTTTTTTCTAGTCCCAGATTCAGATTGTCATTTATGCCTTTCTCATTAATAAGATGAATGGAGAAGGAGTCAGTTGGCCTCAACCAAGCATTGCTTGAGATCCCACTCACGTGATGGGTGGGAGAGCTAGGCACAACGAACACATCATCAAGATTCAGGGGGGGGGGGGGGGAGGTGTTAAAGTTTAGGTTTAACAGATCCAGCCCCTCACCCCCAAAATTTGTCATTGCCATCATCAGCCCAGGCAATACCATCAGCAGCCAAGGAGGTTGATGCCCTTGTTACAGAGTGGTTAGCAGTATGTACCACAGTTGGTAGGGTCAACAGCCTTTCCAGTTCTTTTGAGGAGTGAAATCTATAGAAACCTCCATGGATGGGTTCAGCTTGAAGCCCCTTAAGGAATTCAGAGATTCCTAAATTTCCAGATTGAGCTTGACAGCCCGAATTAGGATTAAACCCAAACTCCTCCATGCATTGCTTGGTCAAATGGGTTAATTTTCCACAGTTGAAACAGAGGACTCTTACCTCGTAAAGCAGCTGCAGAGGAGTCCAGCATCCATTCAAACCACAGAAAGCAGCTTTATGACCCACTCTGTTGTTAATGTCTATCATGATTTTGATTCTGGCAGAGTTGATTGGGAGGCCAAGGTCCACTGGGCTGAGATGAACTTCAACCACTCTGCCAATAGAAGCAGCAGCATCATGAATGGACTGGGGCGTGGGATTTTTGCAGCTGATCCCCCTTAGCTGGACCCAAATTGCGATGGGGGGTAGAGTTGCATTCTCTTTGAACTCGGGGATAGGTTTGAGAGAGAGATGCAGCAAGGAGGTCCCTAGCCACCAAGGGGAGAGCGAGAACACCTGATTTCTTCTTTCCTCCGATACAAAGGTGGCTTTGAACGAGTCTATCCCAGCATAGAACACTTGTAAGGCACCAAGAGGAGCCCACAGTGTAGTGAGTTTCTTGCCAATGGCTAGGATAGACTCAGGTTGAAGCCCAATGGTATAACCAAACAGTATTTGATTATCATCAACAGCCTGAGAGATCGGGAGGTGAAGACCTGAAGCCCGATCCCCATGGTTATTAACTTCATTCCAGGCAGCAGCCCTCCCTTTTTTCCTTACAGTGGTGGGCTGTGAACGCCCACCCAGTACCAGCAGAGGAGGTATTTTGCTGAGCAGGAGTAGCCACCCAAACAGAAGGCTTTACCATTTTTGGTATGTAACAGGGATAAAGAGGTAACCAATTGTGGTTTTGTTCCAGTCACCATACACTCATCGGTTAAAGTAAGATCAGTGGTAGTGAGGAAACAAAACATCCATTTAAGGAAGGTTTGTGGTTCGTAATCGTACATGGTTTAAATCCCAGACAGAGCCAGCAGGGATCTTCGTGCGAAAGGACGAGAGGGAGACCGGGCAGCAGCAACCAGGGGAAGACACCACAGCCACGCGCCGCACGCGAACAAACGCCCGGATTCGAACCAGACTGGCGCAGTAGTCCCAGAGGAGGAGCTGGACGGCTGGATTGGGCGAATAATTAATGGTTGAGAGCACCTAATATTCCTTGTAACACAAGAAACCCTATATAATTGTAAAGGGAAGGGTAAGAGGCAATGAATTAAGAACTTCGTCTTCCTCAAAACCTCGTCTGCTCTGTTCCTTTTCTTCTGAACTCTTCCCCTCATTTCTCTCTTCGTTTGCGATCGTATCATCTTCCCTCGTAGATTTGAGGGATTTATGGTTCAATGGTGAGTAAATCACATGATGGAGATACAGAGAAGTGTTGTGTATCCTCCATCAAGAAGGTGTGAAGTGATGGGCACGCTGAAGAGGGGGATGGAGAAGTTTCAACACAATGCATCCCTGCAAACACCACAGAAGTTATGATAAAGGAAAAGAAAAACCAGCCATTACTTACCATCCTCCATAGATCTCAGTATATTGCCAAAGGAACCAAAGCCTAGCCCCCCAGCAAGGCGCCTAAGCTGTCATGAGTCTAACAGCAGCAGGGAGCAGATTCGACAGCAATCAAAAACTCATCATGAAATAGCAAAATCAATCTGAAAAATGCAGGATCTGGTTGAGAATTAAATTGTCAAGCAGTGGTTGATAATGAAGGGAGGGGCTGGTTGCTGGTCGTGATCTATGCTAGATCAGAGTTTTGGAATGAGTTTTGAAATCGGGCTTTCAGATCAAGAGTGCAGTTGAAATTGAATTATCTCTTTGTTTACCATGTTTCATATTCATCCGTTCAACTAAGAGACAAAAATAGGTGAAACCATCCATTGTGTGCGTGTATGTGTGTGTGAAACCATCCATTATCATTTCCTTCAAATTGTCAATTAAAGCGATTTACTTTCCAAATTGTAGCTTTCTAGAAGCTAGTAAAGGTTCTAATGCCCCGTGGGCCTGGCAAGGGATTCCAAAAGGTAGAGAGGTCTTGCAAATGGGCCTCTTAGGGCGCGTTTGGTAATGTTCTTAAAAAATATTTTTGTCGTTCTTCTGTTCTTTGGGAACGGAAGAACGGGTTAGAGGCATTTGTTAAGATCGTTCGTTCTTCTATTCTTTAAGAACGAACCGGTCATAAAAATGGGCTGAAGAATGCCTATTGTAGAGCATCAAAAAGATGTTTTTACTAAAGAACAAAAACGAAAGTGATAAAACTAGTCCTGACTGAAACATTAGAACTAGTTTATCAAACACCATAGTGTTCTGAAATATTTTTAGAAAGGATTTATCAAATTCTCATTTCCAAGGAAAGAACGGTCTTTTAGCACAGAAACATTAATAAATGATTTTGCATAAGAACTGGTCTCTCAGAACGGAAACATTACCAAACTCATACTTGTATTTTGTTGGTGATGGATCTATGAATTACAGTGTGGGATTCAAATTGGATCCCTGGGCTCCCTTCATTCATGCCCATCTCTCCTAAGCCTATTTTGTGTAATATCCAGTAGGTATCTGATCTTATTGAGCCCACCTCAAGATCTTGGAATAGGCAGTTATTTACACAACACTAGGTTGGTGAAATATTAAAGATTGAACTCAGTGTGTTACTAGGGGTTGACTCGATGATCTGGGGCGGGGAGTAGTGGGATCTTCTCTGTCAAAAGCATGTACCATCTTCTCTACAACCGACGGGATCTTTAGGGTCAGTCAATGGCCTCCTTGTCTCAACAGAATAGGTGGGAATAAGTGGTTCCTAGAACATGGAAGTTAATCTGGCATGCTTAATGTTACCCAAAAATCAAATCTTTTATGTGGAAGGCCTTAACCAAATAGTGGCATCAGGAGAAAATCTCAAGACTGATCAAAGGTGACTTTACTCGCTATAGGTGTCCCGAAGCTGAGGATGTCGTTGATCACTTGCTATTCTTGTGCAATCATTCCAAAACAGTTTGGTTCAGGCTAGGGTTTTCATTGATTATGACCTTTCATAATCAGGCAGATCTGATCGAAATTTTGAGTAGGTGGAAGTGTTTTCCCTTTCGAAACAAGAAATCAAGCCGGGATTTGCTGAGTTTATTCTACTTTGCTTGCTAGACAATGTGGATCATAAGGAACAAGTTGTGTTTCAGAGGCTATAAGTGGAGTCTAGAATAGGTGATTGAAAGAACAAAGAGGGCTTACCTGGAGTTCAAGGAGTCGTATGAGCCTGGGGGAGTGGCGGAACCCTCACTAACCCAAAAATGGGAGCCCCCAATGGTGAACGGCCTTAAGGTTAGCTCTAACTTCTCCTTCTTTGAAGATGAGAGTCAGGGGGCTTAGGTTCATCTCAAGAATCATCAAGGATTGTGCTTACGTGCGATTTTCGAACCATGCATGTCACACCCCACCCGCCGGTCTTGGTTACCGCCCGACAACCCGTTCGGAGCGAACGGTCACAGGATCCATGGTCTTACCCATCAATAATAAGAAAATGCAAGTAATAGAAAATCAAGAGCACAAACAAGTTCCATATTGAATTAAAGGATTACAGGAGCCCAATTACTCCAATAAAAGAATAAAAGAAAGAATCAAATGAAAGAAATAACATTGAGTTCAGCGGAAGCAATAAAAATAAACTAAATAAGTTTCTTTCTCTAAGGCTAAATAATAACTCTCATAATTATGAAGGAAAGGGGGGGGTTCTCCAATCCTTCTCCAAACGCTCCTCAAAACATCTGGTAACCGCCTTCTTCTTGCCATCAATGGGAGCTATAAGCGCACTCCAAGCATCCGCAGGAAACTTTGTGCAAGCCATCTTCATCTCCCACTAAGGGTGCCAAGCCTTCTTCATAGCTAGAATTGGACCCATATGGATCCTCTCTAATTTCCAACACCGAGCAACCATCTGTACAATTCATATAATATATACAATGAAAGGAATGAGTTATGATGAACTCAGTATGGAATAGATAATTCTCATATATATGTCAATCCAATCCACGAATGCATATATAAAATGATATGGATGGTATGCAAAAATATGAATGTTACTAAGATCTAACTATGCAAGCCTCTAATAGTTGACATACTTTAAGATATACACCAGCCCTCCTCTGGGTAGGTCTAGTCACTTTGATCCGGCAAGGACTGGCTACCTCTGTAGGGATCCTGGATAAAAGGGTAAGTCCACACATGGCTCTCAAACCATGGCTAGGGTTAAGTCAACACTCTCTCACCACGACCATTGGCATGAGTACTAGCGCATGTTGGGGTTTCTAATCCAATGCAAGTTATAATGGTGACAAACTACATGAAGTCCAGATACATCCCCTATGGCACCAACCAACTCGGTTCAGTATCCTTCGCAACCTAGGAATGTGAACCCTCACGAACTAGCTACCGCTATTGGACTCCACTCCCTAACCCTATGGTCATCCACATATTGTTGTGGCGGAAAACTCTCATGACTCCTCACGACACCCGGTCTGCTCCTTAGATATCCATGAGCCCAACCCTAACATATGCAACCCTACCATTGTATGACTATCAGTGGACCACTGAGTCTCCGCACGAGACTGGTTATCACTGTAGGATGAAACAAAGTCACGTCACCATCGTCACAGGTCATCCGGCTTCAATTCCCCTACCGAAAGGGTAGTAGTATGTGGGGTACCTAGCTATGTAACTCTAGATTCTACCTATGGATGTCATCCAGTAGTTATGATAGTGTTGGAGACATTAGTGAGCATGTGTCCCATACCACAGCCCTCTGATATCTCCATCCAATATATCCCAATGGAATACCCCTTCCATCACAACTACACTACACAGTTGTGCAATATCATAAAAGATGAAGTACATCAAGGAACACCACAAACAACAATTATACAATAAGATTCACTTGCTTTATACAATTACAGCAAGATACATGATCAAAGAATAGTAAATAGAACAACTGAATCATCATGTATATGTAATTGCATATAAATAAGAATGCACGTCCTTACCTGTAAATAAGTAGAAATCCTCTAGATTGCAAACCAAAAACAATTATAAAGCTTTTACTGGAAACAAATGACACCTATAAACAAGGTTATAATAATATATAAGTCAAATGAATCAAATTGGACAAAAGCCAAAAGTCAATTGCTCTCTAGAAACCAGCCGGTCGCTTGAGCCAAGCAACCGCCCCAAAAACAATATGCTTTCAATCTGAAACTCAGGCTTTTGATCATCCATTTTCAATCTGATTTTGGGATGATTTCAATCCAAACTTCAAACCTAACACACCCGTAACCAAGGGGTAACACGAAACCTAACAATCAACACTAATTGGTCACCCAAAATCCTCCCCTTGATTAGATCCATCCTTTTCATTAAAGCAGGGTTTTGTTTTCGGATAGGATCTCATCAAGAACATTAAAAAGGGGATACCGTAATGAGAGGATCATGAACAACCAAAGAGGAAAACAAATCTACTCTATTTAATAACTGAACAAGGAGACTGAGTGAGGGAGATTCACTTACCTCAACCAGATCAGCAAGAAAAAGAGGGAAAAGCTTTCAGATCACCAGCAACACTTCGCTCACTTTCCAGCACGTCTCTACTGTCGCCTAACCACCAAAAACAACAATCCCGAATATAATATTCGTCAAGTGGGTGAGGGTTACTATTTATAGAAGTCTGGGGGAAAAATAGCGCAAAACCCCTCAACCAGGACTAGGCGGTCGCTTGTGGCAGTCGCTTGGTCCAATCAACCACCACTAGCAACCACCCCCTAGTATATTGCTATACAAGGGTGCTTTGCTCAGGGGGTTGAAGTCCAAGTACAACCTAACCCTAATCAACACATGAGGGATGTCTTACCTTTATTCCGGACATCTCCAGACACCACTTGCCTTCCAGAGGTCCAACTTCCAAGCAAGGCAGGTTCATCAACAGGAGAATCTAAATCCATGGGTTTTGGATATGGATCATGGACTTTTATCCGGACACTCCACAAATTAATCAGACTAGACCTTCGGGATCTCGAACCTACAATACGGATTCCGGGTTAGAAATATGGGGGTTGTTACAATGCATCTTCTCTTCAGTGTTTGTGGGGAAAGCTTCGGCTCTCAGAGATGGGATTTTGCTGGCCAAGAAGGAAGGCTTGAAAAACGTCATGTTCGAGTGTAAGTTTAAGTCTCTAGTTCACGATGTGAGGATCCTTTTCTCCCTTGTTCTACGGAGGCTTCTCGAATTCTAGGGGATATCCACACTTTTCTCTCTCTCAAACCAAGTTGGTCGATTTGTTTTCTTTCTAGACGGGCTAATGTAGTAGCCGATGCTCTAGCCAGGAGGGGGCCTAGTCTATGGCAAGTAAGACTGATTGGTCCAAGTCCACTCCTTGGCTTCTTGAGTTATGTAATTAAGATATGTTGGGCTTTTCTTGCCCCCCCCCTCTAATCTAATCGTCGGTTTAACCCCCCGCCAACCCCCCCAAAAAAAAAAAAAAAAAAGGTGTGTAACTTCTTTATGACCATTAAAGTATCGGAAACATAAAAAATAATGATCAACAATACTCTAATTACACTTAAAGTGAAATACTCTACCACCCAACATGAATAATCTTTGTATATAAGTTAATGTGAATTAGGAGATGATAAGAAACTTAACCCAAAACTCAATTATTTTGAGCGGAATCTTGTTGATGATGTGATGTGAAACCAATGGACAACTAGAAGAAATATAGTAAAGATAAGAAAGAAAATTACGACAAAATGAAAGTAATCTCTCTATCTCATTGTGTTGATTGCCAATATTATGAGTTGAGATAATTATGGTCTTCAGTTAATACGGAATGTGAATCATCAAGATTACACACTAAGGTGCTTGAAATTATCAATCAGAAGTACGCCTTTTGGAATTATTTCTTTAGGGGTTATGGATATCCATAATCAATATTATTTATAATAGATTCTTCCAAAAAAACAATTATTATTTTTTTTTTGGTTGAAAGTACTTTGATTTTACATTAATTTTACGGTTAATCAAACAACTTTCCTAAATGAATTCCATTTCATAGCCAATCAAATTATTTAAAAGGAAAAACAAATCCCCTTCCCTTTCTTAGGTCATCTCCTTTATCATTTCTTCCTCATTGTTAAAGGTGTCAAATTGTAGTCCAAACCATTAAGACTGCACCGAACCAGCCCATTATAGCTCAAACGAAACCAAAACGAAGCTTACAGGACAGGGTATGGGATGAGGGGTCAAAAACCGTTTGGTTTTGGGCTGGTTCAAGCCAACCTATTAATGGCCCATTAGCCCAAACCAAATGCCCCGAACCATCACAAATGCCCAACCGTTATAACTCGTTATAATTATGTTGGTTTTTAGCTTTTAGCTTTTTATAGTTTTACCTTGCTTTTACCCTTTTATAGTTTTACCCAAGGAACAATATATCGCCGACATATTGCGAAATGTTGGCAAAAATTCGGTGTGTCGCTCGAGACCAACACGAAACCAACCTTCGAAATGAAATATACCAAAGTCGCCAAAAATTCGTCAAAAAATCGGCTAAATGTCGGCAAGAATTGCTGTTACTCTACATTTTCTGGCAAGTTGTTCTATGCTTTAGGAACATGACTAGAGCACCGTCCCTTTTTTGGCTGTGAAAACCCCAAGGTATTGTTTCTTGCCTTCCTTCAAATGCATCGATTTCCTTAATAGCCTGCTCTCTCTTCCTTTTGAAATGAGGAAAATCTAATTTAAGCCTCTATCCTCTATAATATTTCAAGGCATGGGTTTTGTCTCGCTCACTGCAATCAACTTTATGTACATTCGGAAGTAGATCAGCGGGAAGCGTTGGCTTCAGTTGAGGAAGAATCTCAGCTATGTTTCACCGTCATCTCTCTCTCTCTCTCTCTCTCTCTCTCTCTCCAAAAAATATCACCAGCGAACAATGAAGAACGAATCCCTTTTTAAGTTTTGACTTTGAACCCTTTTAAATGTCGGCGATATGTCGCCGACATTTCGGGATTTCGGTGGTTTCGCCGGCCACCGATACCCAAATTTTGACCAACTTTTGGAACCTTGATTTTACCTTTAGAATTGCACTATCTCTTTCCCAGTTTCTCTCTCATGTTGGCATGTATAGGCTTTCTCTCCAAAACCTCAAATGTGAGATAAATACATCAATATTCCCCCCCCCCCCCCCCCCTCCAAAAAAAAATAATAAAGAGACAAATATGTGAACAAGAGTTATTGACTATTATGTTAGTGATCCCTGGACAAGCAATGCTCATCAAATCTATGAACATTACGTTATTGTCTTCTCAACTACTAGGACCTCAGCTAGATCATGCCCACCATTCAATAATCTTTTGGTTTTTAACTTTTTATTCTCGCATATTCTTTGGGAGTTATGGCTTTCATTTTGAATATCTTTTATGCTAACATGTACATGTTTTATTTTCACCTGTTTTTATCATTTGATGATAGTTTTCTTTCTCATCTTGTATGTATCTACGATCTATATTGGTGTCTCATGTGTTTTTCTTTTTTAATAAAATTCTGAGTTTATTAATTCACCCTTTAAAGAGGTAATTAAAGAAGTTAAAGAGAGTGGTTTGCTTGGACCTTAATCATAAGATCATACTACTATTATAAAAGTATGAACTCAAGGGACATGGCTACATTTCGTTTCCCTCCAATACCCCTCTATATTCAATCAATTAGACCTTTATATTAGTAATAAATCATGTCTATAATGGTCAATAAAATTTTGGAAATTATTTGAATCAATTTAATTCTCAATTTCTCTTCTTCTCAGTTTTCAAAGAAATCATTAATAGTAACAAGCCCCATTTTTCAAAGAAATCATTAATATAACTTGCCCAAGGAGTAGGAAGAGTTTCTAAGAAAACCAATCAATGTTAATGGAGGAAGCCCAAGGAATAGGAAGAGTTTCTACGAGAACCAAGAAATGTTAAAGGAGGAAGCCCAAGGAATAGGGAGAGTTTCTTTAAAAACCAAGAAATGCTAATGGAGGAAGAAAAAAATGTATAAAAAATAAATAAATAAATAAAAAAAAGGAGACACCGCTCCCCAGCTGTCTCACAAAGAACATTTTGAAGAATCCGCTATTCCATCTACCTGGCATTCCTACATGGCAACTGGTACTTCCGAAAAGAAGACACCACAACTTGAAGGAGATGAATAGAAGTAAATGGGTGCGCTTGTATTCGAAGACACAAAGACGTTTGTCGGAGTTGTTGCCGCTCCCGTATTGAATCTTTTGGGCCTGTGTGCTCGAACCAAATGGTTATGAAGGTTTTGGATGGAGCCAAAGTTTCTTGCAATCAATATCATTAATGGAGTTTCCCAAGTGTCCTCAACCTTTGGTGAGACAACATCAGCAACAACAGCAACTATAACAACAATAAACACATGCATCAGTAAATTTTGCAACTTCTATATAGTTCCCACATCCCAAAACGATGGAGAGATTGAGATGGAGGGAAAAAGACTTCGGATATGGCTGGAGATGGCTGTGCTAAACAAGGGAGAGACAGATAGAGGGAGAAAGACCTCTAAGATGGCTATTAAAGACAGCCTTTGGCAAAGATTTCAGAGGCATTCGAAGAACTTGCACCCACCGTAAATTCAGAAACCCTCAAACTTCTTTTATCAGATCAAGAAAACGCTATAGAAATTCAAAGTCCAACTTCAATAGCGTAGATTAAGATTCCTTTTAGGTGAAAACAATCTGTTTAAGTTTATTTAATTTTTCCTATTGCATGAAGATTAATGAAAAATCCATATTCGTTTTCAATTTGTGGCAGCTTGCACTTGTCAGGCTTTTCCCAGTTCAGCTTTCCTTCTTACTGTATGAATCAAGGAACTCTAAAGCGAAAGATCCAGTGTTCATGTCAGGTGTTGGATGTAAGACAACTTCCACCATTATTCATAACTTTGGCATATGTCATTTAGAATCTTCAATTTTGTAATTCAAATCACTTATTGGAAGTGATTTGTTGTTCTACCTATTCTTCTATTTGGAAATCTTGAATTGTTCAATTCTACTCATTGTAGTAGATAAGTTGTACATTGGATTTCGACATGATTCTAGAGAATTAATGAAGATGGCGGTTCAAGAACATTATTTTCAATGACAAATTCAATGAGGACGGTGTTAGGAATGATGGGATGGCAGCCTCATCAATGGTTCCTGGTGAAATGCATCATTTTGGCCCACAAGGACCAATTTGTAGTCTGCTACAATTAGTTGGGTGCAAAGTACATCATGCTTTCAAGGTACCAACTCATTCTTTTTCCATTCCATCTCATTGAATCATCTAGGACATCTAAATTGTTCTTGTCACATCCCTCCAGCCAGTACCCTATCAGGAATACTTGGAGCTGTGATCCACAACCCCGAAGATCAAGTTTAGGTGATCATATTCCACATAGCACAATAACATAATCAAAAGCAAGAACAAATCATTGTATTTAAGTAATTTAAGAACAATAATCAAGAAAGGATCTCAAAAGGATCACAAAAGAATATTAGAGTGCGGAATAACAAGATACCAATCAAAGATAACTATAGAGTATAGCGGAAATATACCTCACAACAAACGCGGAAGGTAGATCAAAAATCTAAAGCAAAGTCTAAAGCTATTACAATTCAAAATAAAGTCTATAAGAATAAAGAGTAAACTAATTAACATCTTCCATCGGCTCTTTTCTTCTTCAATCTTCATCTTCTTCACCTTAGGACTATGCTCTTGTAACTTCGGGTTAGCTTCTAGCTCACGATCCCATCGGAAAATAAGACGATGCCGGCTACCACAATAGGAGCCATCAATGTAGTCCAAACCTGTGTGTTGGTCGCACCACTGGTCATGATCTTCTCCATTGATTTCTCGATTGCTGAATATCTTGTCTCTGCATCCAAGAGTACAAGGCTGACATAATAAATGGGCCACTACTTTTTTTTTCTTTTTCCTGCACTTACGGCCGAACGTGAAGATGCCAGATATACCTACAAGGTTTCTCCTTTTTGTGGTCGAGAGAGAAAGGGTGGTTTCCCGAGCTTGATCTTTAGATCCTCGAATGCCTTCTGGCATTCATCCGTCCATCGAGCTTCTTTACTCCCCCTTAAATCTTTTAAGGCTTTAAAGAATGGTAAGCATTTTTCTCATGACTGTGAGATGAATCGGTTTAACGCAGTGATTCGTCCCATTAGGCATTGGACATCCCGAACGGTCTTTGGAGGCTCCATGCTGATCAAGGTTTGTATTTTGATTGGGTTAGCTTCGATTCCTCTCTGGGAAACCATAAACCCTAGGAATTTGCCCAAAGATACCCCGAAAGCGCATTTCTATGGGTTCAGCTTCATATGGTACTTTCTTAAGACGGAAAACACTTCTTTGAGATCCATGATGTGCCCCGAACGCTTCAGACTTTTTACTAGCATATCATCTACATATGCCTCCATATTTTTCCCGATCAAGTCTTTAAAGATCTTGTTTACTACCCTTTGGTCGGTAGCCCCCGCATTCTTTAACCCAAATGGCATGACTTTATAGTAAAAACTTTCCCAATCGGTCATGAAGGTCGTGAACTTCTCATCCTCTTTGCTCATCATAATTTGATTGTAACCTGAATAAGTATCCATAAAACTTAATGTTTCATACCATGCGGTTGCATCGATCAAAAGATCAATTTGGGAAAGCGGATAACAGTCCTTCGGGAATGCCTTGTTGAGATTTGTGTAATTAGTACACATTCTCCATTTCCCGTTCGACTTCTTTACCATTACGACGTTGGCCAGCCACGTCGGGCACTCTATGGCTTCAATAAAACCTGAACTCTTTAATTTTTCGACCTCATCTCTAAAAGCTTTGTGCTTCTCGATCGAGAAGTTTCGTCTCCTCTGAATTACCGGTTTAACTTTCGGGTTGATCCAAAGCTTATATTCGGCTACCGCTCGGTCAATACCTGGCATGTCATCGGCTGACCAAGCGAACACGTGAATGTTTTCGCGAAGGAAAGCCTTTAATTCTTCCTTAAAATCTTCTGGTTGCTTGGATCCAATATGGGTTGTTTTTCTTTCGTCTCCCAATTGCAAAAGGATTCATTCTAATTTCTCCATTGGTTCGGGCCTCTGCATAGCATCCTCATCTCAATCATCCCTTACCTCGATTGGTAAGGCCATGGCCTTCTGGGGTCCAACTTTATCTTTGAGACATGCAACGTAGCACTATCGAAGAGTCTCTAACCTGAAGTTACCTGGCCAATTCCTTTATCTATTGGAAACTTTATCTTCATATGCCTCGGTGAGATTATTGCACCTAACTTCGTTAAGGAAGGCTTGCCGAGAATAACGTTGTAAGCCGGAAGTTCCCGAACAACTAGGAAATTTACCCGAATAGTAGCTTCTTTGGGGAAATTTCCCACCAAAAGATCCAATTGAACCGACCCTTCGGCTACAACTGACGAACCAGCAAATCTGTAGAGATGCGTAGAAGATGGCTTCATTAAATCTTCTTCGACCTTTAGCTTTTGATATGCTTCGTAAGACAGAAGATTTGTTGAAGATCCTATGTCGACCAAAACTCTGTGCACCTCTCAACGTCTAATTTTGACTTTGATTACTATTGCGTCATCATAAGGTGTACACACGCCCTGCTCATCTTCTTCACCGAACGTGATGGGGTTCTCTTCTAATTTCTTCCGTTTCTGGGACTCTCCCGATCCAACGAACTTGGACCTTGCTTTCAGTTTTTTGAGGGACTCGGGTTCGGGACCTCCAAATATAGTTAGAATAGGAGACCGGATGGGACCAACCACCTCCTTCCCCTTTTTTGACTTGGGAACTTCAACCCAACGATCTCTTCTCCCCGAACGTTCCCTCTTTTAGGCGGTTGCCCTCTGCTCGTCTTCTCACCCTTTCACAAAACTAGCCAGGTGTCCCTAATTTTTCAACCTTTCGATGTCGGCCTTCAGGTGTCTACACTCATTTGTGTAATGTCCATAATCTTTGTGAAAACGGCAGTACTTCTCCATATTCTTCTCTCCTGGTTTTACTATCATCTTTGGCGGCCATTTCTAAATGTCCTGATTCTTAATTTGCATTAAGATTTCTGATCGGGGAGCATTCAGCAGCGTGTATTTACCTTGATTGGGAGAGAACCGCTGCTAGACCGAACGTGACCTCCTTACCTGATCAAGATTAGGCAGCCTCAGCTTCTAATTCCTTTCAGGAAACGTCGGCCCTTCATTTGAAGCCTTTGTCTCCTCTTGATGTGCATCAAGTATTTCAGTCACTTCTACCTGTTTTTGACATCGTTGCACCAACTCTGAGTAGGTGGAAGGCATATCTTGAAGTAATAACTCCAACAGCCTCCAGTTTGTAAGCCTTGTGAATAAAGCGATTTTAGCCACCTGTTCATCCAAATTCTTGATCTCCATTGTGACTTTGCTGAATCTCTTCAGGTATTCCCGAATCGATTCACTCTTCCCTTGCTTGATTGTGAATAATGTTTCCTCGGTCTTCTTAATTTGGATGCCACTTTGGAAACGACAGATGAATTTCAAGCCAACTCCTCAAAATCGACATTTCTTCCCAAAGGAAGATTTGAGAACCACTTCTGCGCTGCCCCAGTTAGGGAGGAACTGAACACTCTGCAAAGAATTTCATCAGAGTTACCAGCTACTGCCATAGTCTGTTGGTAGTAACTGATATGAGTGATAGGATCTCCCGAACCGTCGAACGAAATAAACGTTGGGAGCCGAAAATTATGAGGAAATTCAAACCTGACAATAGCCTCGACAAATGGAGTCTTCCTGATGACCGAATAGATATCATCAGTCATCCTTCCTCAGGGAAAGTTGTCCCAACCTCTGATTTGTATCAGAAAGCTCTCGACCAATGTGCACCGATCGTCCACCACCAGTTCGAATGTTTTCTCATCCCGAACGTCTAGAGGTTGGCGAGTGAGTGCGAACTCCTCTGCCTAACCTCGTTACTATTTGGGTTCGGCTCATTTGCGGCCGATCACACCGATCATCCCTTCTGGGTAGTTCCCCAGTTCTCAATCCTCGAATCCTCCCTCGGGGATCCCTCTGAACGTTCTAGCCATAATTTTGGCCTTCGGCTGGTTGTCTATCTCCTTGCTGGGGATGCCCTAGTATCGGAGGTATAAGCATCTCTGCTTCTCCTGCACCTCTTCTAGCCTCCTCTTGATCAGGAGCCTGAGGAGCCACCACTTGCCTGACCAACATACGAAGTGTATGCTGCATCTCAAAGAATTGGATCTGCATTTGCTCCATTTACTGTTGAAGAGGATTTGGATGGTTCAGGTGTTCGTTACCACCTAATCCTCCATCTTCGCGAACCTCTCGAGCACGACTTCCTTCAGGGATATCTTCTGGATCATTCCCATCTGGAGGACGAATGCTCAGTTCTCGTTGAGCTGCCGCAGCTGCTGCTGATCTGGTAACCATGACTTTTTTAAGTGAATTCCCATAGACAGTGCTAAATGATGCGTCCAAAATCTACTCAGCTCGTAGATCACTGATGAATGACCTGCAAAACAATGTCAGACGTGGCCCGACTGTGGGAGTCGGGTGGCCCCCTCCGAAGGCTCAGTCAATTAAGGAACTGATCACAAAGCTCTGGTAGGTTGCAGAGCACAAATTTGAATACGAATATTGGAATACAATTTAGTTACCTCTGGAGTGAGTAAGTCACTCGTTTATATAGATTTTACTTTCAATTGTCGACCATGAGATGGGTTCATGATCTTCTCAGGTGTCCGTCCGATTGTAGGGTTTTTCCCTATATATTCAGGGGCGTGATTAGTTTCCAGCCTTGGTACGATTCCCTCTCCACCTCGATGGTAGTTACTTCCTATAACCCAACTGCATATCCCGCAAGATTCGGGATGTCATTCATGGCTTATAATTGTAATGCGGCGCCCTCTTATACGAACGTGGGAATTAAGTTAAGATGGTCCAACCGGGACATAAAGCATGAACCCAGTTGGATGGGTTCGGTATAATTTTCTCCGTATCAAATATAAATGGGTAATTTTCGGCACCACCGCTTGAGGTTTTCCATTAAATTAATGCTACCTCTTGAAGTTTCTAACTTATTGAATTCATAGATGCAAAGCATTTTTTTTTTTTGGAAGGACAAAATGCCCCAAAAAGGCAATAGTGCAAGTCCCATCAACGGTTAGTCTTCCTGCCTCTCCCGTTGGAACGACCGAACGACTCATTCTTCTTCTACTCTCCTAATGTCTTTTCGTTTTCCTCTCCTCCATCTATTTTTTGTAAGAATCATCATCGTCAATAGTTCAATTTGGCGTGGAATTCATGAATTTTGTCATCTTTATCTAACCTCTTCCATTTGTATTCTCCTTTTCTCCAGCCTTATGAAGACACCCACGATCACGGCTTCTTGGTCTAATTAGGTGTCGCTAAAGCCGCTTGAAAGTAAATGGATAATGACTGAGTAGGTAAGTAATAGCTCTCCAATCCCTCGCAGGACAGACAAAAGCTTTAATTGGACCAGAAGAGCTGGATTTTGGTTTTCAGTTTCAGCTTTCAATTCTCATCCCAAGGAAGAAGAGGAGGAAAAGTAGTTGTAGAAGAATAAAAAAAGGGTCTTAAAACATTTGATGGCGACTCGGTTCTTTCCCAAGCTCTTCCAAAATCTCCACTGTTTTAGCAGATCCTTGAATTCCTCTCCATCATCGCTTTCTGCCGCCACTATTTCTCTGGTAACGGAGAAGAGGTAGCCAATGTGGCAAAACAACCAGCGTTTTCATCGTCTTCAGCACAGAATTCTTTGATTATGAACTTCGACAATGTCAAGAGGTTGTTCTCGTCAAACTCAACGATTCTGGTCATTGAGATCACCGCTGAACCTTCACATGGCGGTGATTGATCCGTTGGTGGATTTGGGAAATTGGGTGATGAAGTCAAAGACCAGTGGATATCGTGATCGAGGGGTAATTTTCAACGCCACCCCTGAGGTATTTAATTTGTCAATGACATCCCTATTACTAATTCCATTACCCCATTGGTGTATGTATGGATAAATATTAGAAATGTAATAAAGGATCTGACTGATAATTGAAAACCTAAAGAGGTGATGCTGAAAATTACTCAATATAAGTTGATTAATATGCTTGATATATATATATATATATATATATATATATATATATATATATATATATATATATATATATATATATATATATATTGTAAACCTTGATTCAAAAATATAAAGTACAAAGTACTTGTGTTTATAGTTCAATCTTATATTGCATAAAAACCCCGGAACAAAGGGTGCAAGTCGTCTATCGCATAGTAGGGCCATTCGATGTGAGTCGGCCACCCTCCTGCACAACAGAGGATGGAGGTCCTAAACAAAATGCCCAGAGTCTATTAGAAATTTCAAATGAGTTGAAAGTTGATGCGTCTAGAAATTGTTAAGCCTCCGGATCTATGAAGATGATCTGCAAAACGGGGTTAGACGTAGCCCGACTGTGGGGTCAGGAGGCCACCTCCGAAGCTTAAGTCAGTCGCTGAACTGATCACAATGCTCTAGCTGAATGCAGAGCCTAAAGTGAGTGGGTCACTCGCTTATATAGACTTTACCTCCGATTCTCGACCGTAAGATGAGTTAATGATCTTTGCAGATGATCGTCCGGTTGTAAGGTTCTTCCTTGGATGTTTGGGGGTGCAGGTAGTTACCGTTCTTAGCACGATGCCCCCTCTGCCTTAACAATAGTTGCTTCCTATAAGTTAGCTCCTCCTACCGCAAGATTCGGGAGGTTGTTCGTGATTGGTAACAATAGTGCGGCACCCTCATACGATCGTGAGATTAGGTTAAAGTAGATCCCGATTGTGGTCTAACCAGTAGGGCTGCAACTGGGCCGGGCAGGGTCAAGCTTTTGCAATCCCAAGCCCAACCCTATATGTTCTAATTTGAGCCCATTCCCGCCCAAACCCTAGTTCAGGGCCAAGGATTATTGTCCCTGGCCCTAAGCCCTACAAGGCCAAGCCAAGCTAATTCCCACCCTAATTGGCCCTTGTTGGTAATACTCCATATACATCAATTCTATTTAATTGACGGGGGAAAGATTCCTTACCTAGATTCGCTTTCCCTTTCATGAAGTATTCGCAACGGAAGTAAATCTAGATCCACGTTCTTGTTCAACCACCAAAGCTCTACCGGGGCGATTCCACAATCACTGGGAAAGGGAATAATATCCACAACCCAAATGCCATGGATTAATGGAATGAAGATCAAAAACGAGGAAAGGAAAAAATTTCCTAGCCTGCGATTCTAAGAGAGAGGGAGAGAGAGAGAAATGGAGTCGCCGTTTCTCAGGGAGAAATCTCATACGAATGAAATCACTTACTCACTTATGCGGTGGTTACCAAAATATATAACCCTATTTTGTAACCACCCTAGTAGTGAGTTTCCAATATTGCCCTTGGGCTTTTAATTTATTAATCATATTAATAAATTCCAACAGCTCCCACTTGCACAAGGGCAAGTGTTAATCTCTCAATGTGTCCCAGACAGATATGTATATCCTAGATATACACATTCAATCTCTCTGCTATGTATCTCAGATACATAGACCTCTTGTGTCCCAGACACTCATGTATATCCCAAACATACATATATATTGATCTCTTCGCTATGTATCCCAGATACATAGACCACATGTGTCCCAGACACTAACATCCACAAGTCATACTGGAAAAATGGGTTCTGCGACCGGTGATATATACCTGCACGCGTGAGCCCCAAACTAGAAACCTTCCCAGAAGGCCAAAATGGCACATCACTCATAGAAACAAATCAAATAAGCATTAGTATAATACAATGTCCTAGGTTTATTCAAACTCACCAGAATAAAGGTATCTCGATCCCTCTGAGAGATCACCTTCTTGTCCTTAAAATGTTCACTACTGTAACACATACAGTTGGCACCAGCAAACACTTTTAGGGTGCAGTTGAATTAAACCTTTCCTTTCGCCCCAGACCATCACTACACTTAGGATTGACTCCTTTCCCAGTAGTGCCCCTTTAGGTCGAATCTATCATGACCATAGGTAACACCCCAAAGTAGCCACATCAATCCTTCGTTTCATGATGTTGTCGAAAGTCACTAAGAACACTAACGGACCATAAAGTCCAGGACTCACACAAGGAGAAGAGCAGGGATCCATCCTCTCATTTCCAATGATTGCTAAGCACACATAGTATGATATACATGCTATGGTGGAGCATTCTATATACAATAGAATGTATGTCCATCTCATCACCATACAGGTGATAACTCTATGAAATAGAGTTAAGATTTATAACTTTTATACTTGAGATGGCTTGATTTAGGAGTATTTTGTCTTTGTTTTAGTGATAGTATTCATTAGGTGTTGTCTTATTTAGTCTAAACATGTTGCATTTTGTTTAGTTCATTTTTTGTCACATTGCATGAATTTCCCTTCTTTTTATGGATGAATTTGACTGTTTCTCTTTCTCTTGAACATGTAGGTGAAGATTCATAATAGAAGAACATGTCCACTAACTTTGTTATAGAGTTGTTGCTGCATTGCTACAACAACGGAGCAGAATATTCTCAGATCCAATTCAAATGGAATTGACCAAAAAGGTGCTAACTTAAGTGGACTAAATTCTTGTAAATACATGATGGTTTTCAGCCCTTGATCTCAGGAGGAAGGTTCTAATCCTATGGCCAAAATCTAACCTAATGATTGAAGACATTTATGGAAGAAAGAGAAGAGATGCAAGGAGAAAAAAAGGAAAAATTCGACCAAGGTGTGGAAGAGAGACTCGGCTGAGAGGAAGGAGGTAGAGAACGAATGTTGGAGCTCTTGTGGAAGCAACGAGCTGCTGGAGTTGCTGATTTGCTGAAGAAGAAAGCTGGAGCTCATGTGGAAGCATTGAAGCCTTAGTTCATTCTTGTTTTTATAACTCTATCTTCTTATTTTCTAGTCTCATGTCAACTATACTTGGTTTTATGCATTTGAATTCTGTTATGGGCTAAATCTTAGCTGTGTTGGGATGATAGTAGTACCTAAACCTGAATTTTGATATGTAACTAATCATGTGTTCTTTAGTTTTATTGCAATCCACTTTATTGTTAATGAATTCAGCATGTTATATTGACTAATTTCAGTTCTTGAATGATCTTTCTTGAATGAATGTTATGATTTCATTAATTGGAAAATTAATGAAGTCTAGGTGTTTGTTGAATTGTGTGAGTTAGCATCATCTTTAATTAGGTTGTGTTAATTAGTAGGTTGGGTAGGAATACCCAATTACCTCACATTACCATTGATTGGATTGGGTTTAAATTGCATTCTTAATTCAATTCTTCATAGGAATATGCTGATGTTGATTTAGGATGCTAGCTTATGTGTATTGGAAAATACCATATTGCCATTCATTCCAAGTTCTTGATTTATCTTGGGGTTGTAGTATTGCTTTAGTATTTGTGTTTTAAAATTCAGGAGAAGGGAAACATGATTCCTAACACACTTGTCACTCATTAAGTTTCTTCCATTGCTCAAATCTACATTTTAGTTCCTTAGTTTTCTTTACCTGTCATTTGGTTAATTAGTTAGACAAACACCAATCAACCTTGTTAATTTCATTTAAATCAATTTTATTTTTACATTGAAAGTTAAGGATATAATTCTCCGTGGGATCGATACTTTACTTATCATTTATTACTTGATTGCGATACGTATACTTGCGTGATATCTTGAGATACAAGCAACAACAGGTCTTAGTCCAGTCGTAACCTCTTGCGCCTAACCCGAGTTTCTTTATTGTCACCACCCTAGCTTCACATAAAGTACTCGCACTGGCTCCTATAGGCAACATGAATAGTGGGAACATTCATGTCGATTCTCTTCACAATAGAGAAACTCATCTTGATTCCAAATCAAGGCAACATCATGATTATGAATTGACCTACACAAAGTCATTCACAATCCATCTCATCTCTGCTCGCCTCCAAGGCGCCAGAGGCGAATGCTCGTGTGAGTGAGCCATTCTCTTGCCTATTGACATATCTTGTTTTATGCTAGAAGAAACACAATCACACAGAAAGTGAATAAAATAAATGCTGGAATGAACTCATATTACTCAATAATAAGAAAGTCTCAGTACAAAAGTAAGTCACAATCTACACAAGCCCAAGGATTTTACATGAGAAATAAAAACATCATTGGCTATAGGTTTGGTAAGAGGGTCAGCTACCATCTGACTAGTAGATATGTGCTTAAATACAACTTTCTTCCTTGATGTAATGTCTCTAACAAAGTGATATCTCAACTGTATATGTTTGGTCTTTCCATGATACTTGGGGTCCTTGACATAGCTAAGAGTTGCCATACTATCACAGTAGACAAAGGCAGCCTCTTTGGATGTCATCACAATCTTAGTATGTCGAAGGAATCTCCTCAACCAAACAGCCTCTTGAACCGCAGCTGAGCATGCCACATACTCTGCTTCCATGGTCAAGAGGGATATACAAGTATGCTTCTTGCTACACCACAAAATGGCTCCGCCATTCAGCAAGAAAGCATATCCAGAGGTTGTTTGCGTTCATCAATGTCTCCAGCCCAGTCAGCGTCGCTATAGCCAACCAACCGCAAATCCGATCCTTGGTAACACAGCATGTAGTTACTCGTTCCTTTGAGATATCTCAATATCCTCTTGACTGCTTTCCAGTGCTCTATGCCTGGGTTTGATTGGTACCGACTAACCATACCCACTGCATAACAAATATCGGGCCTAGTACACATCATAGTGTACATAAGGCTACCCACTGCACTGGAATATGGAACTGTTTCCATCTTGGTTTTCTCCTCTGGAGTCTTAGGACCCATATCAAGGCTCAAATACAAACCCTTCTCCACTGGAATATCAATTGGTTTGCAGTTGTGCATCTGGTATCTCGTCAAGACATTGTCAATATAGGTCTCCTGAGATAAACCGAGTAATCTCTTTTGCCTATTTCTGACAATCTTGACACCAAGCACATAGCTTGCTTCACCCATGTCCTTCATATCAAATACGGAGGACAACCATTTCTTAATGGTTTCCAATAGCTCCTTGCTATTGCTAGCCATAAGTATGTCATCTACGTAAAGTGTCAGAATGACATAATTACCATCAAATCTCTTGGTGTAAACACAGTTGTGACACCCGACATAAAATATTCCGAAAAAAAAGTGTTGTGTGGGGGGGGGGGGTTTTTTTTTTTAATTTTTATTTTGATGTTTGTTTTTTTTTTGTTTTACTATCTTTGAAAATTTAGGAAGATGTCCTTGTGGGCCATCTCAGTAGAAGATATGGTGTTTGACCCAAAACCCATGGATATTGATGATGGTGTTTTCTTATGGAAACCTTACTTGATTTGGTGTTGAACTATTTATTTGTTAAGAAGAACTTGGTTGATGGACCTAAAGCTTAGTTGGACCTAGTTTGAAGACTTCCCTCCATACTAGGTAAGTAGTATGATGTGTTGAAAGAAGCCCATCCAAAAATATTGAAGTTTAGCCCATTAAATCCCTATTTTTGAATAAGCCGTCAGAGCAGTGGCATTTTGGTAAATATCTGTTTTGAAGGTTTTCAAAAGCTTTATTTCTTTTAATTTCGTGGTAAACTATTCCCACCATGTTTCTAAACCTCTTGATAGCATGGGATCGACCTTTGAACTTCCTCTTTGGCAACCAATCAACCAACAGGGTCGGTTGGTCGGTTTGGTGAAACCCTAGTAACTCTTGAACTCTTTGTGCTATTTAAAAGGGGGAACTCCATGTGTTTCACTCTCAATCTGTTTCTAAGCCTTGGGAGAACGTGGGAAGATCCCTAGAACCTCTCCTTCGAAGCCAAGAAAGATCCTCAAGCAACTGTTCGAGTTTCTTCATCGGTTTCTCTTCTAAAAGGTTGGTATGCAATTCGCTTCTTCTTTAATTCATTCTTTCTTCTCTACTTTGATATTCTGATCTTGAGAAGGGTATTACACTACTGTAATGACCTCTTCTTTAATTCTTTTAGCCCTAGAGTGAATCCCCCAATTCACTCTATGATCTTGAAGCCATATGGCGATGATCCTTGAATTTGATTCCACCAAAGCTCTTAATGATACTTTCCCTAATTTCCTACCTATCTTTATTATTGTGGGGAAGGTCTCATATTATTACCATGACCTTCCCTTGTGTCCTCATGATTGAGGAGTTGATCCTTGTTTTTCTTTGGAACAATTGGCAACCCTTTTATTTTCTATTAATTCATTGGACCCTCCCCAAAACCTTTCTTGATTGTAAATTCCTTGCCCTAAGGGTGAATCTTTATTCTCCTTAGTCTTTTCGTGGGATACACGGATTCTTGTTAGTAAATCCCTAATTGTATGATTTGAATTTGTTTCCCTTCACTTTAATTGAGAACCTTATTTTCTCTCATTAGTAGACCCTTTCTAATTCCATTCTTTATTTTGAAATACTAATGAGATTTTCCTTTATCTATCTTGGGTTGTTTTTGTGAGAATTAATTATGGGTAACTCTCATGAGAGGTAACCAACTCTTATGAGAGGTAACCATATATGAAACCCTATTGTTCTTTTATTTGTTGGAAACTTCCCAACACTTTTTCAGATTGTGCATTCTTTGTTTCTCTTTCCCATGGGTGAATCTTGATTCGTTGTTTCTCTTTCCCTTGGGTGATATTTGTGTTAACCTAAACTTGATCACTATATTTTCTTCATGATCCATGTTTAACCTAATTAGGATTTCTAATTATTCTTTCTTCGTTCTTGTTCTTTTTGAGATCAGGAAGAAGATGATGCATTCTTGCAACCATCTATTCCATGATCTCATTCTATTCTTTGAGATCTATGATCATCATCATGATCTTAACCCTAGCTAATAGATTCTTGAAACCTTAACCATAACCCTTGAATGATCTTTTCGGAAACCTCTTGTAACCTTCAATGTGAGGGAAACCTCATGGGTAATGTTTCGTTAACATAAACTAGATTTCCTATGATTTCTTGTTATTTTCTTGATAACAATCATTCCCTCTCTTTCCGTGATCATAACCTTTTCATGAGCCATATGTTATGATTAAACCCTAACCTCTTTGTTACAAACCTATTATGATTGATTTTTCGGACTATGATCTCCCCCATGTCTTCATTTGGGTTTGGTTGTACTTGGTCTTCAACCCCATGAGCAAAGCACCCTTGTATGGCAAATTTCATGGGGGCGGTTACTAGTGGCGGTCGCTTAACCTAGCGACGGCCCAAGCGACCGCCGGTCTGTTTTCGGGATTTTGCCCTATTTTGCCCCCGAGACTTCTATAAAAGGCAACCTCCGTCTCATTAACGATTAATTTATTCGTTATTTCTTATTTGGGAGTTAAGACGGCTGCGGGGAAGATCCGAAAGAGTCTCGGAGTACCGACGGTGGTTTGGAGGATCGGTTCTCTTCTTCTCGGCTTTCGGTGTGAGGTATTGAGCTAACCCTTCGTTCTCTACTCTCTTATCTCCGTTAGTTTGATTTTACCTTTTTCCTCGTCATTGTGATTACCCCTTGGTTATTCTTTACCCTTTTTTTATCTGCGTGAGATGGAATAACCATAAACAGAACCCCGCTTTGTGAGATGGAAAATCCAATAAAGGAGAGGGTTAGGGATAATCCACCGATGATAGGGGATTGTTTTCTCTTACCCTTTTGGCTTAGGGAGTGTTTAATTCGAGACTTAGGATGAGATTACTCGAAACCGGATTGAAATCGAGTAATCGAAGCCCGAGTTTCGAATTGAAGCTCACTGTTTTTGGGGCGGTCACTAGTGGCGGTCGCTTAACCTAAGCGACCGGCACAAGCGACTCGGGTAAACATGATGACCAAATAGATTTCGGTTTTGATTCAATTTGGTTTATGTGACTTATATATTCTTGTAACCCTCTATATAGGTGTTCTCTGTTTCAAGTAGAAGTCTTATAATAGTTTTGGAATTCAAGTTAGAGGAGTTTTACTAAATTACGGTAAGGACATGCATTCTTATTTATATGCAATTACATATACATGATGATTCCGTTGTTCTATTTACTATTCTTTGATCATGTAACTTGCTGTAATTGTATAAAGTATGTGAATCTTATTGTACACTTGCTGTTTGTGGTATTCCTTGATGTACTTCATCTTTCATGATATTGCACAACTGTTCATGGTATGATAAAGAGTGTTGTAGTGTGATTGTGATGGAAGGGGTATTCCATTGGGATATCTTGGCTTGGGATATCAGGAAGGTTGTGGAATGGGACACATGCCCGCTGATGTCTCGAAGCACTATCATGATTACTTGATGACATACTTAGGGAGTCTAGAATTGCATGGCTAGGTACCCCACATGCTATTACCCTTTCGGCAGGGGAATTGAAGCCGGGTGACCCGTGACAATGGTGACGTGACTATGTTTCATCCAACAGCGGTAACCAGTCCGTGCGGAGACTCAGTGGTCCACTATTGGTCATGTAATGGTAGGGTTGCATATGTTAGGGTTGGGCTCATGGACGTCCAAGGAGCGGACCGGGTGTCGCGAGGAGTCATGAGAGCATCCGCCCCAATAATATGTGGATGACCATAGGGTTAAGGAGTGGAGTCCAACAGAGGTAGCCGAGTCCGTGAGGATTCTTACTCCTAGGTTGCGAAGGATACTGAACCGAGTTGGTTGGTGCCATAGGGGAAGTATCTGGACTTCATATAGTATGTTACCATTATGACCTTGCATTGGATTAGAAACCCCGACATGCGCCGTACTCATTGCCAATGGTCGTGGTGAGAGAGTGTTGACTTAACCCCCACCACGGTTTTGAGAGCCGGTGTGGACTTACCCCTTTGCCCAGGATCCCTACAGAGGTAACCAGTCCTTGCCGGATCGAGTGATGAGACTTACCCAAAGGAGGGCTGGTGTATATCTTAAAGCATGTCAGCCATTAGAGACTTGCATAGTTAGATCTTAGTAGCATTCATATTTCTGCATATCATCCATATCATTTCATATGTGCATTCGTGGATTGTGTTGACATATATATGAGAATTGCTTGTTCCTTACGAGTTCGTTGGAACTCATTCCTTTCATTGTATGTATTATATAAAGCGTACGGATGGTTGCGCAACGTCGGAAGTTGGAGATGATTCGTATGAAAGAGCCTTCTCGTTTGAAGCTGATGTGGCACAGACAGTGATACATGAACTTGCAGAGCATGAAGCCTCCTGAAGATGAAGACTATTTAGTTACTTATTTTGCTTCCGCTGAACTCGATATTACTTTTGATTCTTGATCTTCTCCTTTGATTATTTCTTGGATTTTTATCGGAGTATTTGGACTCCTGTAACCTGTTTATTAACTATTGCACTATTCTTGCTCTTGATTATCCGTATTTGTATTTATTATTATTGATAGACTAAAACCATGGATCTTGTGACGGTTCACATCCGCGGGTTGTCGGGCGGTTAACCGGGCCTGGCGGGCGGGGTGTGACAGAGTGGTATCAGAGCCTTGGTTTTACAAAGTCAATAATAGTTAATACAAGTATTAGATGAGCAATCTGAGTCATAGATCCATAAGTGACTCAAGCTGTCTTAGAGGTGAATAATAGAGAACCTTGGATTAGAAACTTGAATAAATGAAGCATAATACACAAGTTTGAATAATGCACAATAATTAAAATTTATGACTTGTACTTGGGTAGTAGTCATGGGTTAAAGTTGAGTTGTCGGTTATTGAGTATGTGTGTTGAGTCATGAGTTGTCCTTGTGAGTGAGTTTGGTTGTGAGATGTTGTTGGGAGTAAGTCGTCATATGAGTCTGAGTCATGTTGTCGTCATGTGTTGTCGTATGAGTCCGAGTCGTGTTGTCGTCATGTGTTGTCATACGAGTCCGAGTCGGGAGTTGTTGTTTTAAGTTGTCGTTGGGAGTAGTGGTTGTGAGTGGGTGAGTTATGAGTCATAACTAAACATTGAACAATTGTTAATGCAACAAAAGAAAAGCATAATATACAATAACACAAGTGATACAAATTTAACTTCACTAATCACTTAGGTTTACAATTTGAAAGTGAATACATCTGTGATGACATAAAAGGAATTCCTAGAACTGCCTGTCTAGGTAATCGTTTCTGAGAATCAAGCTGATCTTTCATAGTTTGAGACTCCTCCTCTAGTCGTGTCAGTCAATCTTCTATAATGTATATGTGTGTCTCCATCCTCTCTTGTTGAGTCTCTATCCTTTCTTGTGTGGAAGTTATCGTTGACAACTGAGAAACCACACCCGATGCCTCGAAAGTTGAATTTGATGGACCTCTCACCTCAAACTGTCGAGTTGGAATAGTTTCCTCCTCATCTTCTTGAATCTCCTAATCCGCAGTCTCATCCCGAGCTTGAACCTCATCCTAGTGCTCATTCTCATCCTCAGTATCCTCGTCCTTATCATTACATACCCTCATCATCATCATCTTCATCCTGAGCCTAAATCTAATCTGAAGTTTTGACTGTCGCCTTCTTATCCTCGTATAATCTCTGCTTGTGTGTTGTGTGTTGTGGAAGACCTTGGAAACCCTATAACCTTTTGGGAAGCCTAGAAAACTTTTCTTCATGTTCGTTATTCGTAGCCTTTGTTCTTATCTTTGTTCGATTTGTCACCTGTACATCTCTCGCATTCTTATCATCTACTTTGTTTTGAATTCCTCTTTGCCATTTAAGAAGTCAGCCAAGAGTCTAGTTTGCTGTACCTATTAGATCTATTTTCGTTGTACTTTCCATCCCCTTGTAAAGATTGAAATCCCAACTAATCCTAACCTTGCTACTGTGCCAAATGCATACATACCATATGCATTGTTCGATTTATTCTCTGCCATATGAGGTTACCTAGTTCCGTTTGGTAGAAGTTTACCCCGAAGCTTACCTATTCTCTCTTCTATTTTTTAATGCCTTCTATCTCCCTTTGATAGGAGGGTAATCTTAAATCATTCCCATGACTGATCCTTCTATCCTTGCTGTTCTAAAGTGGATCTCCGTATACTCTATAACCTTGTGAATTCTCCACATGATGATTTCAAGAGAAATCAAGTGTGATCTTCATGAATTGTTATTTCCTTCTAATTGTTTCAAGACTTCAAAATTTTCATCTCCTTTTATTCAATCAAAGATTAATAATCTCTCTTGTATTGTATTGATCTACTCTTACTATGTTTTATTCTTTGTGGTTGAGGCTATGAAGAAGATGCCGCATCCTTGCAACCATCTCTTCTACAACCTCCTTTCATTCTTATGGTTTTATGATCTTCATATTGATCTTCGCCATGATCCTTGTGAAATCTTCATGAAGCCATGATCATACTTTCGATTTGATTTCAAAGCATGTTAGTTTTACTCCAATGATTTTCTTCCAAAAAAAAAAAAAAAAAAAAAAAAACTTTTTTGTTATTTGTTTTCCGTTGTTTTTGGGAGAAGAAAGTCAAGATAAAAGCGATGTATCTCTATCTCTTTGGAAGCCTAGTACTCTTCGAATTTCGAGGACGAAATTATTTTAAGGGGGGAGAATGTAACACCCAGCCCAAATCTAGCCCGGAAACCCGATGTGTTTTGGGTGAAGTCGGGTTTTGTTTAATGTTGACTTTGAAGTTTGACCGTGATTTCAGTTTTACTATCTTTGAAAATCTTAGGAAGATGTCTTTGTGGGCCATCTCAGTAGAAGATATGGTGTTTGACCCAAAACCCATGGATATTGATGATGGTGTTTCCTTATGGAAACCTTACTTGATTTGGTGTTGAACTATTTATTTGTGAAGAAGAACTTGGTTGATGGACCTAAAGCTTAGTTGGACCTGGTTTGAAGACTTCCCTCCATACTAGGTAAGTAGTATGATGTGTTGAAAGAAGCCCATCCAAAAATATTGAAGTTTAGCCCATTAAATCCCTATTTTTGAATAAGCTGTCCGAGCAGTGGCATTTTGGTAAATATCTGTTTTGAAGGTTTTCAAAAGCTTTATTTCTTTTAATTTCGTGGTAAACTATTCCCACCATGTTTCTAAACCTCTAGATAGTGTGGGATCGACCTTTGAACTTCCTCTTTGGCAACCAATCAACCAACGGGGTCAGTTTGGTCAGTTTGGTGAAACCCTAGTAACTCTTGAACTCTTTGTGCTATTTAAAAGGGGGAACTCCATGTGTTTCACTCTCAATCTGTTTCTAAGCCTTGGGAGAACGTGGGAAGATCCCTAGAACCTCTCCTTCGAAGCCAAGAAAGATCCTCAAGCATCTGTTCAGGTTTCTTCATCGGTTTCTCTTCTAAAAGGTTGGTATTCAATTCGCTTCTTCTTTAATTCATTCTTTCTTCTCTACTTCTGATTTTCTGATCTTGAGAAGGGTATTACACTACTGTAATGACCTCTTCTTTAATTCTTTTAGCCCTAGAGTGAATCCCCCAATTCACTCTATGATCTTGAAGCCATATGGCGATGATCCTTGAATTTGATTCCACCAAAGCTCTTAATGATACTTTCCCTAATTTCCTACCTATCTTTATTATTGTGGGGAAGGTCTCATATTATTACCATGACCTTCCCTTGTGTCCTCATGATTGAGGAGTTGATCCTTGTTTTTCTTTGGAACAATTGGCAACCCTTTTATTTTCTATTAATTCATTGGACCCTCCCCAAAACCTTTCTTGATTGTAAATTCCTTGCCCTAAGGGTGAATCTTTATTCTCCTTAGTCTTTTTCGTGGGATACACGGATTCTTGTTAGTAAATCCCTAATTGTATGATTTGAATTTGTTTCCCTTCACTTTAATTGAGAACCTTATTTTCTCTCATTAGTAGACCCTTTCTAATTCCATTCTTTATTTTGAAATACTAATGAGATTTTCCTTTATCTATCTTGGGTTGTTTTTGTGAGAATTAATTATGGGTAACTCTCATGAGAGGTAACCAACTCTTATGAGAGGTAACCATATATGAAACCCTATTGTTCTTTTATTTGTTGGAAACTTCCCAACACTTTTTCAGATTGTGCATTCTTTGTTTCTCTTTCCCATGGGTGAATCTTGATTCGTTGTTTCTCTTTCCCTTGGGTGATATTTGTGTTAACCTAAACTTGATCACTATATTTTCTTCATGATCCATGTTTAACCTAATTAGGATTTCTAATTATTCTTTCTTCGTCTCGTTCTTTTGAGATCGGGAAGAAGATGATGCATTCTTGCAACCATCTATTCCATGATCTCATTCTATTCTTTGAGATCTATGATCATCATCATGATCTTAACCCTAGCTAATAGATTCTTGAAACCTTAACCATAACCCTTGAATGATCTTTCTGGAAACCTCTTGTAACCTTCAATGTGAGGGAAACCTCATGGGTAATGTTTCTGTTAACATAAACTAGATTTCCTATGATTTCTTGTTATTTTCTTGATAACAATCATTCCCTCTCTTTCCGTGATCATAACCTTTTCATGAGCCATATGTTATGATTAAACCCTAACCTCTTTGTTACAAACCTATTATGATTGATTTTTCGGACTATGATCTCCCCCATGTCTTCATTTGGGTTTGGTTGTACTTGGTCTTCAACCCCATGAGCAAAGCACCCTTGTATGGCAAATTTCATGGGGGCGGTTACTAGTGGCGGTCGCTTAACCTAAGCGACCGGCCCAAGCGACCGCCCGGTCTGTTTTCGGGGATTTTGCCCTATTTTGCCCCCAGACTTCTATAAAAGGCAACCTCCGTCTCATTAACGATTAATTTATTCGTTATTTCTTATTTGGGAGTTAAGACGGCTGCGGGGAAGATCCGAAAGAGTCTCTGGAGTACTGACAGTGGTTTGGAGGATCGGTTCTCTTCTTCTCCGGCTTTCTGGTGTGAGGTATTGAGCTAACCCTTCGTTCTCTACTCTCTTATCTCCGTTAGTTTGATTTTACCCTTTTTCCTCGTCACTGTGATTACCCCTTGGTTATTCTTTACCCTTTTTTTTATCTGCGTGAGATGGAATAACCATAAACAGAACCCTGCTTCTGTGAGATGGAAAATCCAATAAAGGAGAGGGTTAGGGATAATCCACTGATGATAGGGGATTGTTTTCTCTTACCCTTTTGGCTTAGGGAGTGTTTAATTCGAGACTTAGGATGAGATTACTCGAAAACCGGATTGAAATCGAGTAATCAGAAGCCTGAGTTTCGAATTGAAGCTCACTGTTTTTGGGGCGGTCACTAGTGGCGGTCGCTTAACCTAAGCAACCGGCACAAGCGACCGGCTGGTAAACAGTGACCAAATAGATTTCGGTTTTGATTCAATTTGGTTTATGTGACTTATATATTCTTGTAACCCTCTATATAGGTGTTCTCTGTTTCAAGTAGAAGTCTTATAATAGTTTCTGGAATTCAAGTTAGAGGAGTTTTACTAAATTACAGGTAAGGACATGCATTCTTATTTATATGCAATTACATATACATGATGATTCTGTTGTTCTATTTACTATTCTTTGATCATGTAACTTGCTGTAATTGTATAAAGTATGTGAATCTTATTGTACACTTGCTGTTTGTGGTATTCCTTGATGTACTTCATCTTTCATGATATTGCACAACTGTTCATGGTATGATAAAGAGTGTTGTAGTGTGATTGTGATGGAAGGGGTATTCCATTGGGATATCTTGGCTTGGGATATCAGAAGGCTGTGGAATGGGACACATGCCTGCTGATGTCTCCAGCACTATCATGATTACTTGATGACATACTTAGGGAGTCTAGAATTGCATGGCTAGGTACCCCACATGCTATTACCCTTTCGGCAGGGGAATTGAAGCCGGGTGACCCGTGACAATGGTGACGTGACTATGTTTCATCCAACAGCGGTAACCAGTCCGTGCGGAGACTCAGTGGTCCACTATTGGTCATGTAATGGTAGGGTTGCATATGTTAGGGTTGGGCTCATGGACGTCCAAGGAGCGGACCGGGTGTCGCGAGGAGTCATGAGAGCATCCGCCCCAATAATATGTGGATGACCATAGGGTTAAGGAGTGGAGTCCAACAGAGGTAGCCAGTCCGTGAGGATTCTTACTCCTAGGTTGCGAAGGATACTGAACCGAGTTGGTTGGTGCCATAGGGGAAGTATCTGGACTTCATATAGTATGTTACCATTATGACCTTGCATTGGATTAGAAACCCCGACATGCGCCAAGTACTCATTGCCAATGGTCGTGGTGAGAGAGTGTTGACTTAACCCCCAGCCACGGTTTTGAGAGCCGGTGTGGACTTACCCCTTTGCCCGGGATCCCTACAGAGGTAACCAGTCCTTGCCGGATCGAGTGATGAGACTTACCCAAAGGAGGGCTGGTGTATATCTTAAAGCATGTCAGCCATTAGAGACTTGCATAGTTAGATCTTAGTAGCATTCATATTTCTGCATATCATCCATATCATTTCATATGTGCATTCGTGGATTGTGTTGACATATATATGAGAATTGCTTGTTCCTTACTGAGTTCGTTGGAACTCATTCCTTTCATTGTATGTATTATATAAACCGTACGGATGGTTGCACAACGTCGGAAGTTGGAGATGATTCGTATGAAAGAGCCTTCTCGTTTGAAGCTGATGTGGCACAGACAGTGATACATGAACTTGCGAGCATGAAGCCTCCCGAAGATGAAGACTATTTAGTTACTTATTTTGCTTCCGCTGAACTCGATATTACTTTTGATTCTTGATCTTCCTTCTTTGATTATTTCTTGGATATTTATCGGAGTATTTGGACTCCTGTAACCGTTTATTAACTATTGCACTATTCTTGCTCTTGATTATCTGTATTTGTATTTATTATTATTGATAGACTAAAACCATGGATCTTGTGACGGCACACCGGGGGTTGGGGGGGGGGGGGGGGGGGGGGGGGGGGGGGGGGGGGGGGGGGGGGCCCCGGGGGGGGGGAAAAAACACAACCAGGGGGGGGGGGGGGGGGGGAGGAGGGGGGGGAGGGGGGGGGGAGGAAAAGGGGGGGAGGGGGGGGGGGGGGGGGGGGGGAGGGGGAGGAGGGAAGGGGGGGGGGGGGGGGAGGAAGAAAACCGGAGGGGGAGGGGGGGGGAGAAAGGGGGGAGGGGGAGGGAGAGGGAAAGGGGGAAGAAAGCAACAATGGCTAGAATGAGGCAAATTGAGGCAAACCTAACCACAGGGGAAAATTTTTCCTCATAATCAACGCCCTCTCATTGGGTGTAGCCCTTAGCCACTAAACGAGCCTTGAATCTCTCAATAGATCCATCCGCCTTTCTCTTGATCTTGAGAACCCACTTGTTCCCAATTGCCTTTTTGCCCGGCGGCCAGTCAACCAAGTCCCAGACATGATTTACTTTCATCAACTCCAACTCTTCCTCTATTGCTTTCAACCATTCCTTTGAGCTTGACCCCGCAAGAGCTTCCTACACGCTCTTCGGTTCATGCTCATCGACTGAAGTCATCTCACAATCAATCTCTTCAGGAGTTACCATATAGGCTTCATCCTCTATGTCGAAACGTCGACGAGGAACTTGCCCGCGCCCACTACGGCACAAGTGCATGTCAAATTGCTCACCCTCTGAGGTAGCTATCACATCTGCACTCCCACTCCCACTAGGATCTTCTGGATGAACCCCAGGTTCATTATCCAGAATCTGAATCCCTGGAGTGACAAGACCCCTATCTTGTATTTCAAAGAATTCCGATGATTCTTCATTAACTCCTGAAAGAGATGGAAAATCATTCTCCAAGAATGTTGCATCCCTAAACTCAAGTTATGTTCTCCTCTCAATCTCATCTAGTCCAATGAAGACATGGCCCTTTGAGGGTTCAGAATATCTCACAAAGATACACTTTCTTCCTCTGGGTCCAAGCTTTCCATATTGGTGAGAAGTAGAGTGAACATATGCTGCACATCCCCATGCGCGCAAGTAACTCAAATCTGGCTTCCTTCCGGTCCACAACTCATATGGTGTGGAAGGAACTGATTTGGTTGGAACTCTGTTGAGGATATAGGCTGCAGTCAACAAAGCATCTCCCCAATAAGAGATGGGTAGATTTTCCTATGCTATCATGGATCTCACCATGTCTAGCAAGGTTCTATTCCTCCTCTCAGCAACCCCATTTTGCTGTGGAGTCCCTGGAATAGTAAGTTGTCTAGATATCCCTTTTTCATCACATAACCCTTTGAACATATCGGAGAGATACTCTCTACCTCTATCCATTCTAAGAGTCTTAATCCTTATATCTAACTGATTCTCAACTAAGCTCATGAATTTCTTAAAACATTCCAGAGCTTCTAACTTATGAGAAATTAGATAAATGTGACCATACCGTGTATAGTCATCTATGAATGTGATGAAATAAGCCTGTCCTTTTCTAGTATGCACATTCATGGGTCCACACACATCTGAATGGATAAGTTCTAAAGGAAGAGAGGCTCTCAAAGCCTTTTTAAATGGTTTTCTAGTTGCTTTTCCTGCTAGACATGACTCACAGGTTGGCAAATCAGATAGTGAACCTTGGCCTAAAAGAACTTCTCTTGCCAACCTGTTCATCCTATCTAAGCCAATATGTCCTAGTCTAGCATGCCACAAATTAGAATCAATACACACAGTATTTTGGCAAACAAAAGCACTACTAGAATTAAATGAATAATCAATTGTATACAATACAATGAAACCATTATTAAGAAAACCATAACCATAAACTGTATCACCTAGATACAAAACCAAAGAATTATTTTCAAATACAACTCTAAAACCATGTCTTAAAAGATAAATAACAAAAACAAGAATTCGCCGAATGTCTGGAGCATACAACACATCATGGAGTAACAGCATCTGGCCACCTCGCAAAACTAATTTGCATATGCTTATGCCATGAACCTCCACGCTTGAGCTGTTCCCCATCGTTATTCTTCTGCTTCCTCTTGGAATACGACGATATTCCACGAAGCTCGAGTGTTCCCTTGTTATGTGTTCTGTTGCACCTGAATCAACAATCCACAAAGGATTTAGTTCAGCAAGCATAGTAGAACTTGTTACATAACAAGATGAGGTATAACACACAGTACATACCTCTTGCTCAGTGCAATCACGAGCAAAATGACCAGGCTTTCGGCACTTGAAGCAAATCAAAGCTGATTTCTTCTTGCCAACACTAGTCTTCCTTGAACGCTTGGGGCCACTCTTGTTTTTGTTCCCACCCTGGTTACTTTGCTTGGACCGCTGAGGTTGAGCTTTCTCTCTTTTGCCCTTGAAGCCTGCACCCTTACTAGTGCTAGCTTCAGCAGCAAATACTTCAGTTTGAGCGGCATCAGCCAACATCCGATCCTCATCAAGCTCAAGATGCTTGGCAACTTGATCAAAAGTCTTGAACTCATTAGCATGAGTCAAGAAGATCTTCATATGCTCCCAAGTCTTTGGCAATGACCTGATGACTGCGGAGACTTGCTCCTCATCAGTCTTCTGGCGCCCACATGCACTCAACTCACTAATCATGTTAGACATAATGGTTATATGCTGCCTCATGGTGTGACCCTGGCGCATCTTATAACCGTCAAAGGTGAGTTCAAGCTGGCAGCCTCTTGTGGTGAAAGTCCCTCCGTACTGGAACTTCACAGCCTCCCACAAAGACTTTGTAGTCCTATGTTTCTCATAACGAAGCATCAGGTCATCCCTCATGGAGCTCAGGATTGTAATCCTGGCTACCTGGTCTTTCCTCTTCCAAGCATTGTATGTATCAAGGTCCCTGCGATGCTGTGCAGTGGTACCTTCCTCAGTTGGGTTCATGGTCTGGTTTATGGTCTCCAGCATATCCTGCTCTTCTAGGAGAACTTGCACCTTTCGGTGCCAGAGGTCATAATTCCTCTCATTCAGCTTATCTCCTTTAGTGAGGTCAACAACTATACTCTTTGTAGCAGCCATTTATTCTAGAGATATTACATACAAGAATGAGTTCAATAAATCTAGCATAAAACACAACTCATGCAACAACGAATCACACTCGCATAGTCAACCTATGGGATAAGCACTTAAACCAAAAGAGATGCTAACAAACATTCAAACAAATTCTAATGCAAACCCACATAGACTTATACACTAGTTTCATTCTGTGCAAGAAACATGATTGATAGACCCATAATAAAAAACAGTTTTATTAAAATAAAACATGCAATCATGTTAATGTTGTGAGGTGGTTCACACAGAACACTTCTACCTCATTAGCTGCCACTAGGCCCCATTAGGCCCTCAATGCTCAAACATCACATAGATTGTGAGCCATTGATGTCCAGTAAATAGAAACACATTCAAAACTGGACAAAAACTCATACGGATTCTTAGACGGATCACCGTCTGACAATCCGTCTGAGACGGATCACCGTCTGACAATCCGTCTGAGACGGATTCTGAGATGGCTCTCCGTCTGGGAGTCCATCTGCCCAGACGAACTGCCGTCTCACCAGACAGACAGACCGTCTGGCATTCTGTGACCAGACGGATTCTGAGACGGCGCACCGTCTGAGAGTCCGTCTGGCTTTCTATGACCAGACGGATTCTGAGACGGTGAGCCGTCTCAGAATCCGTTTGGTACTCAGTGACCAAACGGACGTCATTTCCCATTTAACGAATTTTTTTTTTCAAAAAAACGGAAAATGATTATTTTTTTTTTCTTCCAAAACATCATCCAAAAACACATGAAAAAAATCTAGCATTAAATCTTAAACAAAAATTATCATCATGGATTATCAATTCATGCAAATCTTCATTAGGGAAATTCGCAAGGATCATCCCATTCGGATCCGAACCAAAAACTAAGGGTTTCCAAAAAACCCTATCAATTCTCCCATAGGTTTGTATTAAACCCTGGATTCTCCGTAAACCCTTGATCCTCCCATTGGATCCATACAATGAAATTAAACAATGGGGAGGAACAAAGAACCGTGAGAACCAATGGCTTTGATACCAATGTTGGTAATACTCCATATATATTAATTCTATTTAATTGACGGGGGAAAGATTCCTTACCTAGATTCTCTTTCCCTTTTATAAAGTATTCGCAGTGAAGTAAATCTGGATCCACGTTCTTGTTCAACCACCAAAGCTCTACCGAGGCGATTCCACAATCACTAAGAAAGGGAATAATATCCACAACCCAAATGCCGTGGATTAATGGAATGAAGATCAAAAACGAGGAAAGGAAAAAATTTCCTAGCCTGCAATTCTAAGAGAGAGGGAGAGAGAGAGATGGAGTCGCCGTTTCTCAGGGAGAAATCTCATACGAATGAAATCACTTACTCACTTATGCGGTGGTTACCAAAATATATAACCCTATTTTGTAACCGCCCTAGTAGTGAGTTTCCAATATTGCCCTTGGGCATTTAATTTATTAATCATATTAATAAATTCCAACAGCCCTAATTGGGCCGGGTCAGGATGGGTTGGCCCTAATTGGCCCTGGCCCTGGCCCTGACCCTGATTGGCCTTGGTCCTGATTGGCCCTGATTGGCCCTGATTAGCCCTGATTGACCCTATCTTGGCCCTAGCCTTAATTGGTCATATTCTTGGACCTAAAATAACAAATGTAAATTCATAAAAAAATAATAATAATAATAATAATAATAATAATAATAATAATAATAATAATAATAATAATAAAAGTATCATAAGTAAACTAAAAATAAAATTCATAGAAATATAAGATGATTCAAGCTCATACAAAATGATAAAATAGTCAATAAGTTGATAGTGTTGCTTTAAACATAAATAAATTCATACTCCATAATTAATATTGATCTCTGAAAGTCTCTCATTGCTTTGATGATGGAAATTGAAAACCTCTCCCATTACTTTGGTGATGGAAATTGGAAACCCCTCCCATTGATAGTCCTTATTCAACAAAAATATATATATATATATATACAAAATTTTGTTAACAAGTAAATGAACGATAATTTAGTATTAATTTTTTTTCGTAGTTAAAGAAAATTATATTTTAGTTACAAACATAGCTATCTGTTCTTAATAAGTTCTCTCTATTTTTTTTTTTTTTTTTTTTCTAAAATATCACATTAGAGGCAAAAGAAAGACGTCAATATTCATAATGAGAAGTTGGGGAGTAGATTTGTTAGATATTAATTCTCTATATACTAGCTTTTATTATTTATAATATATTATCTCGCCTTAGTAAAAAAAAAAATCAATGATTTTTTGAACTAAAAATGACTTAATTCGAAAAATAAAAATTATCTTAAAAATAAGATAAAAAATGAACTCACAGTCTAATATTATCAAAATGACTGAAGGTCAAAGTCGAAACTTATAGTTATATCAATGTTAATGTGAAGATTAGGGTAAAAATCTAATACATGATCAAGGTCAAATTAACATTAAGACTAGAGCCAAATTTAGGGTCAGGATCAGGCCAAAATCAGGTGGATGCTCACAACATTGGTAATGAAGATATAATTTATTTTTATTAATTTTTTTACAAAACATGATCATGTTTTTAAAATTTGACAGGTGTCAAATATTCACCCAATATGGATTATAATTAATTCCTCTCCATATGGGTGGAGGGTCCAGACTCAAATCAGGGTCAAAATCATGGGCCTAGATCAAGACCAAGATTAGGGCCAATATTATGGCCAAAATCAGGGCCAAGATTAGGGTCAGAATCAAGGCTAAGATCAGGGCCAAAATCAGGGCTAAGATTATGGCCAAAATCAGGGCTAAGATTATGGCCAAAATCAGGGATGTACCGGGATGGGCTGGCCGGGCCAGAGAGTAATATCAAGCCCGCCCTTGGCCTTAGTTCAGTGCCAAAATATTTTGGCCCTAACCCGCCCTTAGGGCCAAAATCTTTAGCCCAAGCATTAGGGCTCAGGGCGGGTTAGGGTCGTCAGGGCCAAACTTGCACCCCTACTAACCGAGACAGAAGGTACAAACCCGGTCCAATGTGTTCGGTGCAATTTTCTTCATATCAAAAGTAATAGTTCAAAACAAGTAAAAATATTACTTGAGCTATAATACCCAATACTCTAATGTTTGCAACATATTGTAATTAGATCTGATGTATCCGCATCAAATGACAAATGCCAATATCCAATACTCTAATGCAGCAATACAGAGTAATAGTTCAAAATAAGTGAAAATTTTGCAACAAATTGTTATTAATATGGCTTATCCACATCAAATGAAAAATGCCAATATTCAATACTCTACTGTAGCAATATAGAATTATGATAAGAGAGAGGATGAAACTAGTATTAAAGACTTCCACACAAGCATTGTGTATTTTATTTTATATTTTTGTGGTAATCAAGAAATTTATTCATGATGAATCAAAGACAGGGCGAGCTGAGCACTGACAGCCACTTAGTGGAAAGGGGTCAAGCTCATTATCATTTGCAAATCAACTTACTGGCAACCGTTTTGTTCTCGAATTGTTCTGTGATACCAAGATGTGCCATCAGAAACCACACATGAGTAAGAAGTTCTCCACCTCGACCAAGTTGCTTAGCATGAATTTGCCCTTTGCACTGAACTGCAGCTAAAGATAGCAATTCCACCCATGCCATACTAATTGTGTCCAATCTCTTGGATTCTCCCAATGTTTTTAGCTGACTTGCAAGCCTACATCCATCAAACAGAACAGATTTGCTTTTGGGACCTTTCACCTCAATAGGTGGAATATCTGTCTTCACTTCCAAGAATAGATCAACAAGTTCACGCCCTTCCCCTGTCTGCTTGTTGATTAATTTGTTCTGCTCTTTCATTAATTTGATAAAATCCATGGCTTCTGCATCTGTATCCAGAAACCTGAGCTCCCCAATCCCTTCAGGCAGCATAAAGGGACACCTTAAAAGGAGATATAACATATATTGTGATAATTCAAGGCATCTATGTTCTTGTCGTTCAGGGTAAACTCCTAACCAGTAGCAGAGATGAGTGGCAATGTGCCAAATAAGAATGCTTTGGTCAAATTCTATATCTTCAATACTCCACCTGAGCAATTCAAGGAGATCATCCTTGTACTCTCCTACTTGGAATACCTCACCACCTCTGTTTGTGCATAGGCGCTTTGCTTCCTTGAAATCGATTGCCTGGTCCGATTTTTTACAGAGCTGTTGGAAGATGAAATCTTTCAACGCTTGGGGTATTTCCTCATAGCGTGTGCACCATTTCGGTTTCTTGGGAATACTGCAAATCTTGAAAAACACATAATCTAATCCTTTAGGTTCATTATATCTGAACCAAATTTCAAAAATACTGAGTTGCCCCATGGAATTAGACCACCTTGTTCTATGGCGAGGAGGTTTCGGAATCCTAACTACGCGGCTTACCATTTCAGAATCAGACATAAGTTTACCTAGACGTCTCCACTCCCTGGCTAGATTTATGCATTGGAAGATGCCTAGCTTTCTGAATTGGAGGATTGCAGAATCAGACATAAGTAGACGGATGGCCCCATAAATCTCCAGGAATACTGCCAGAGCAAGCAATAGGCATGTTATGATTATGTCAGTGGGTAGATGCCGTTGCTTATCAACCCTGATCAAGAAAAGACCAGATACAGTGAATGTGAAGAATGAACTGATCAACCGTAGAATACAACCTTCCAAAGAATAAATTACAGCTGCCTTGGTGTAAAGTTTATCAAACATGATTCCCAGTTCAATTTCGATGAGTTCGAAGGCCTTTTCCGGAGAAATTTTTCTGAAGAATGATTTGCTTTCTTCCCAATCTTCATAGCTGAGAATGAGAGATGCAAAGAGACACTTGAATATGTCAAAGAAGTAAGATGCTTTAACCAAAATCCAGTCAGATTCTTCACTGCCGAGGCTTTCAGTGGTCGCCTGGGATTGTGGCCTTTCTTCGTCATCTTCTTCGATACTTCCTACGGTTACCTTATACCCTTGCTCGTCCTTAAAACTGTATTCATCCATGAATTTGGCATAACTTGGACCCGGATCAGGAGGACGCAACATAGATTTTCTCAACTGCTCCTTGCATGCAGATCTCAGAACATATGTCCTCTCCCCATACTTGATGATTGCAGGAACATACATAAGAACAGAAAGAAATGACACCCAAGTACCCGTCCATGACTTCATGGTGACATAGCATGCCAAACTGCCTTGAACCCCTAGTCCAAGCAAATGCCTCAACCAGAGCTCATTATCTTCCAAGGAATAGGCAGTGATGGCTTCTGGACCACCTAGATGCAATAGAAGAAATGGTGCCCAGAAGGCCTTCAGTTCGTTGGCTCCGGGATTTTCTATACCGTGGGACAGGATGCCAAGAGCAACAGCTGCAACCCAGTCCGCGCACAAGTAGTTCAGCCATAGAATGACGTGCAGCCAAGATCGAGTGCTCTGCTTTCTGCGGGAACCCAATAATACAAGAAGGATTTGGCAGAAAAGGCTAAGTTGAACCGCCAATTGGAGCTCCCGTTTGTCCCAGAGCTCCTGAACCTTTTCTGTGATGTGGGGAAGCAACCGGGGCTCCTTCCTCCAAAAGAAAATCTGACTGGCAATAACTGAAAACTCATAGAAATGTTAGTTAAGTAACATATTTTTTGGAAATCTTAGTTAAGTTACATCATTAATGGAAGATAGAATGGGGCAATCAAGAGTCATTCTCTAGTCACAGTAAATGCTGTTCGGTTAATTCAATTTTGTAATTCTTGAAGTGATCTCCAAGGACATGGCTGCCCAGATGTGCATAACCAGGATTTATTTCATAGGAGCTTATGGAAGTTGTAGCTAACACAGTGAGGAAATAAGAGAAGGATAGAAAGAAAAATGAACTCAAATGAAGAACTATAATGCGACTTACCAGAATGCAGCATTGTTGATTTCTGCTCTTCAGATTTCCAGATAACTTACTCCTATGTCTGAGAAATCATGCTTTGGGGTTTAGAGTCCAGCAACAAACCCAGATACTTAAGTTGTTTTGCAAATGGCTCAAATTTATATGCTCGTTTCTTGTAATTAATTAAACTGTGAAGGCTGTAAAACTATGCGATTCTTCTTTGCTTCTAATGGCGGCAACTTTTCCTGTAATTATTTGAAAATTTAAACATTTAGATTTTCCCTTCTAGGATTAAAAGAAAAGGAATAACGCTTTCATTTTCCCCGCTGTTGGAATAATAGTTGCTTCTTATAACTTGGAGGAACAAAGTGTGTTGCTACTGTACAAGCTCTCTCTATAAAATGTGTTGCTGTTGTAGTAGCTTCCCATCACATTAAGGAATAAAGTTCAAAGTTAACAAGCTCTCTATAAAGTGTGTTGCTGTTGTAGTAGCTTCCCATCACACAAAGGATTAAGTTCAAAGTTCAAAGTTGAAACCATCAAATACCTTGCGGAGGGTCCAAGATCTGTCCCCCAGCTCCAGTGGAGGTAGAAAATTCCAACTCAACACTGATATGCCCTTTTATGTTTTAGTTCGGAATAAGGTTATATGGGAGCTGAATATTATCCAGTCCACCATCCATTTTCTTATAGATGTATGACATGTCTTCTAACATCACATCAAATGATTGACATTTATTTATAAGTCACATCAACCTTTTAAATGATATGACTTGTAAATAGACCTCAACCTTTGATGTAATGTTGGGACACATATCATATATCATTTCCTTGTCAAAAATGAATAGGATTTTGAATTTTACCAATAGTCTCACGAACTTCAAGGACAGTGATTAAAGGGATCCAACCTGATTTTAAGCCCTATTAAAGGAACTCTAATGTAAAATTTTCAAAATTTATATTTTAACCCAACCTGATGGATCTTAAATAAATTCAAAATTGTTTATTTTGGATCCATATCCTGTGGAAAGCTGTATTTGCAACCACTCTTGATCAGTAGGTCTCCAAAAATAGAAGGCAGAGGGGTTTTGAGAAATAATAAATGAATTAAGATGTATAATAGTTTATGTTGTTCTGTGAAAAGGATAGTAGGGAACCGAACCTACAAATTTTACTGAAATGAAAAACTGAATCAATTAAGGCTCTTTTTGGTATCAATTATTATTCTCTATTATGCCTATTTAAAAGAAACGAGTAGACTAATTCATTTTCAGTTAAAATGAAAAATGGTTTGGCGACTAATCTTGAGAATAAATTATGAAATGGAAAATAAGTTTGGTACAAGCCATTTTCAATAAATAAATAAACAGGATGGAGATGGGTTCCAAACGCTCAATGGTAGAGCAATTGAGAAGAGTGTGGAAAATCAGACGAATGAAGAATATGATCAAGCAGATAGGGTGCATCCGGCCAAGACTCCATTAATCCAATCAAGAAGTTGCTTTGCAAGTCAAAAATTCTACAAGGTTGAGACGATGAGAAAGAAAAGAGAGAATTAAGGAAGAAGACATTTCCTTCCCGCACTCCCTATCCATCTCTCTATCACCATTCTCGGGCTCCATAGCATCTCTGAACTCAGCATTGGGTACAACAATAACTAATCCTTCATCTTCTTCTGAAACTCTGGTTTCCCCATAACGGAGGTAGGTTGGATTGGCTTCACCTCATCACAAGAAGCTGGTGCTTTGTATCCGTTTTCTTCATCAGTGGTCCATGATTCCTTTTTCTTCCAAATAATATGCTTCTCAGGTACGACGTGACCTAGGTAAATTCAGGTTTCATCAACATCTTTGCCATCGGAGTTCAGTCATAAAATAGCATCTTCCACTGGAAGGTTGGTTACTGAAGCAGGTGGAGGAGGTGACTTCTCCTTTCCATAGAATTTAGCACCTACATTCCAAACTTGTTTGATTTGTTCAAAGGTGGCTTTAAACCTTAAGTGCTTAAGATCTACAACAATGAGAGCTCTAATTTGATAATATTTCACTCTGATGTGTAGATGTAGATCAACCATTGAAGAGGAGAATCAGAAGAAGAGGGAATGCAAGGGAGAAACAAGAGCATGAGTTGTGGTTCAATCTCAAGAGACGAAGGAAGGGGAAAGTGGGAGATCGTGAAATGATGGTGAGAAGGGATCCGTAGGGTTTGAGAGTGAGAAAAACGAAGAAGATGACAAGGTTTTCAAAATAGAATGTAAATTGACCATTATACCCTTACGTTATAGGAATTTAAGTGACCTGAGCATAATTGAAGAGAAGATTCTCACCCATAATTGAAGGTTTTTCTATAATTTTAAATAAAAACAAAAATAATAATAGATGCCAAACCATTTAAAATAAGGAAAATTCTCATAATAGAGAATGAGAATTGATACTTAAAAGAGCCTAAAACCCAAGGTGGCTTTAGAGCTTTGACTTGTAGCACATCCAATGTCAACTTAACACAGAAGGCACCATCCATAGAAGATACCATACAACACCTATTTGACTCAGGAGGCCTAAGAAGTTGAATAGTCACAATTGAAGTGAAAAATCCCGTCATCCGAAGCTCCTTCACCATCTACACCATCATTTCGGGAAACCCTAGCGGGAACATAGAACACTCAGTTTCCTCAGACATCGTGTTTCTAATTAAATTCTTAAATTTTTATGTACGCATTGCCTACTTCTCTTTAGAACGAAGTATCTTGTTGTATCCACATTGTAATAGTGAACCTCCCCCCCTCGGAAAAAGAAAAAAAAATTATGCAAGTAATGCCCAATAGCATATTAACATTGCTAAATTTATAGCTTTCTCAACTCCTCCTTGAGGATGTAATCAAGATGCGCGCAAGTTGGCCCAGATGAACCTCAAATATCAAAAAAAAAAAAAATAAATATAATATATATATATATATATATATATATATATATATATTATATATATATATATATATATATATATATATATATATATATATATATATATATATATGCTCATCACCACTGGCACTACAAGTTCAAGACTGGCTCTTCAAAAATCCCCAAATTTATAGTCCATCAAATATCCCTAAAGAAGCCAGAATTTACCCTATATTAGCCTCAATAAACAAGTAGTAGTCTTAGCTTCCTCTTGATGCAAGAGCTCCATTACCAATGCAGGTGCAGCCCACATTTTAAATGCAAACCCAATGTCAAGGGCTTCTACACAAGCAGTCTCCTTTTTTCTCTTTCTTTTTTTTTTTTTTTTTTTTTTTTTTTTTTTTTTTTGGGCGGGGGGGGAGGGTTGGGGTGCTATTTTCTTATGCAGCCTTGCACTTTTGCTTAGAGGTTGTATCAATACCTTGACCTTATGCTACAATTGGGTCCACCAACTATTGGGCTAAGGCCCTCCCCTTGCAGTCCACATTTCAAATATCCCACCTTAATGCCCCTTAACCACCATTGAGCAGATATATTTCTTTTTCCTAGCAAAGAAATGTAAGCTCATGCTTTGGCCCTGGCTGATCCATCGTGAAGTCAACAACATCACATAAACATTCCTTACCAATACATGCCTTCAATATGAAAGAATGCGCTTTCGGAGTTCGGTAAAAGGGTATGGTTAATGTGCTTGTTATGACCTTATCACAGCCTTCAGAGTTCAGACTATACAAGAACCAGGAATACATACTGAGTGTACTCACCAACAAACATTTTCAACCACAACATGTATTCATGTTAAAGATCAAACCGACTTGTGAAGAGAACTTTGTAGAAGCTTGAAGAAAGATATAGAAGTATGAAGAAAGATGTAGAACTTTGAAGAAAGTAGAAGAAGTTTGGAGAATTTAGGAGAAAGCTTAAAGAAGAAAATAGAACTTTGAAGAAGTAGAAGTTTGAAGAAAGTTATAGAATTCTAAAGAAAGAAGAAGTTTGAATAAGTTTGAAGAAGAATGTAGAAGTCCGAAGAAGAGAGTAAAAGTTTGCAAAAAGAAGTGGAAGACTGAAGAAAGAAAGAAAGAAAGAAAATTATTATTTTATTCGTATTAGTTGATTTGTATTCCTTATAAATAGGAATGAATCTCCTCATTTGATGCATATAATTTTTGAAGGAACAAGAGAGTGAGAGAGAGAGAATATCAAGTCAAAGTGAAGATCAAGCAATCTTGGACAAGAAATCAAAGTCAAGATGAGTATCAAGTTCAAAGCACAAGAAGATGCGAAGATCAAGTCAAGATCAAGACTTAGATGAATTTAGGACTTAGGACACCTACATATGCACTCACATGTAATTGTATTAAATTATGAGCATATCATGTCACTAGATTGACCTAGGACATATTAGGAGAGTGCATGAAGCTTAAGGTGAGCTAGAAAGACCAAAAATCCAACCCAAGTCCAAGTCCCAACCTAATTGGGAACTCTGTGCTACAGACAGATGTCCATCTAGTCACAGAGTGCCAGACGGTGCTCCATCTAATCACAGAGTGACATACGGTAGTCCATCTGGCTAAGGTCAAACGGTCGTCCATTTGGTCCTGACTTAAGCCTAACGGCTATATTTTAATGGATACAAATTGAGATGGAGCTCTGTCTGATTAGACAAACATCCGTCTTAACTAGAATTTCATTGAAATTTTCTATACATTGGGAGGTTGAGCCAAGCAATTGTAAAGTCCCCTCACTGGATGCTCAAGCCCAAGTCAGATCAAGCAATCTTGGACAGGGAATCAAAGTCAAGATGAGTATCAAGTTCAAAGCACAAGAAAATACAAAGATCAAGTCAAGCTCAGGACTTACATAAATTTAGGACTTAGGACACCTCCATATGCACTTACATGTAATTGTATTAACTTATGAGCATATCATGTCACTAGACTGACCTAGGACATATTATAAAAGTGCATGAAGCTTAGGGTTAGCTAGAAAGACCAAAAACCCAACCAAGTCCAAGTCCCAACCTAATTGGGAACTTTGTGCTGCAGACGGATGTCCGTCTGGTCACAGAGTGTCAGATGGAGCACAGTCTGGCTAAGGTCAGACAGTCATCCATTTGGTCCTGATTTAAGCCTAACGACTATATTTTAACGGATACAAATTGAGACAGAGCTCCATTTAATCAGATGAACATCCGTCTAGACTAAAATTTCACTGAAATTTTCTATTTGTTGGAAGGTTGGGCCAAGCAATTAAATGCCTTCTTTATAAGCCCAACCACCCGCATTTGAGAATCTCTACATTGCCTATTGAGCATTTATCTCCTCATTACTCTCAAGCTCTCAAATTGGTGAATTAGCATTGATCATTAGCCTTCCAACTCCATCCAACTTTGAAGAACATTCCAAAGTTTTCAAGCTTATGGAGTCAAGCTTGGAGTTATTGAAGGCCATTAGAACCTCATTAGTGGTGCATTTCATATATTGAGCACTCATTCATCTTTGCATCACATTCACACAAGGGGTAAAGTGTCACTCTCCTTGTTAGGTAATATCCTTCACTTCTTCATATTGTATTGATTGTTCAATTATAGTCTAGGTTGATTAGAATTGGTAGAGGGTGTTCTTGCCCTACTTAGAACAAAGATTCTAAAGGGTGCTCTTGCCCTACTTAGAAAAAAGATTATAAAGGGTGCTCTTGCCCTATTAAAGATAGATTATAAAGGGTTTGATCTCTACCCATTGTATTGAAAGAGAATCACTAGTGGAATACTCTCTTAAGACCAAGAGAGGAGTGGACGTAGACTTGCAAAGTCAAACCACTATAAAATACTTGTTTTATGGATTGATTGAATTTTTAATTATCATTGAATTCTACAATTTACTTTGAATTTGCAATTAAACCAAAAAATTAGGCAAATCCACTAGTTGCAACCTATTCACCCCCCTCTAGGTTGCCTTAATACAAGAGCAATTCACATCTCGTGTCAATTCCTGATTGTATTCTCCTTCCCCGTGATCGATTCTGTGCGCTTGTGGTATTCATATTTATTTAACAATTAAGTGGAGATCTGAATTGACTGATGTTGAAGAATCAGCGGATGAGTTGTGGCAAGGGGTGAAATGCCACTTGAACCCAGAGCTAGCTGGTTCTCCCCAAAATGCATTTAGGCACAGCAATTGACTGAACATATAGGGGTAAAGCACTGTTTCGGTGCAGGCCTTGTGAGCAATACTAGATCGAGGCAAACTCTAAATACTAGATATGACAACCCCCCCCCCCCCCCCCCCCAAAAAAAAAAGGGGTCAAGGTTGGCCAGTGAGACGATTAGGAATAAGCTTCATCGTCGAGAGGGAAACAACCGAATCACCAACCAAGTCCTTAAATGATCGCTCAGTGATAAAGGAGGTAGGGGTGCAGAGACAATCAGGAGGTTTGCCTAGAAGCGGCTACCCTTGAAAGAATGTGTAATAACTCACTGATTGAGTGCTCTTGTGCCGAAGATTAACAAGGCTAAGCGATTTGCTAAAGTTGTGGGATGATTTTTCTGTTTATGGGTCTACCTTTTCTGATTGCCTTCACCATCTCCGCTTAGTTCTTAAACGTAGTAGAGCCAAAAATTTGGTTCTTAATCAGGAGAAATGTCACTTCCTGGTGAAGAGTGGAATAGTCTTAGGTCATATTATTTCCAAAGAGGGAATTATGGTTGATAAGGCTAGGGTTGATCTTATCTCTAATTTACACCCACCTAAGAGTGTCAAGGATATTAGATCATTTCTAGGCCATAATGGTTTTTACCGTCACTTTTATAAAAGACTTTAGCAAGATAGCCAGACCTTTAACTTCATTGCTTGTTAAAGATGTCCCCTTTAATTTCACCTTTGAGTGCTTACAAAGTTTTAAACTATTGAAAGAAAAGCTCTCCACCACTCCTATAATACAAGCACCAAATTGGTTAAAACCCTTTGAGTTAATGTGTGATGCTTCTGACTATGCTTTAGGGGCAGTTCTAGGTCAAGGCTAAATAAGATGCCCGTTACAATTTCTTATGCAAGTTGAATTCTCAATGATACTTAACTATACAATAAATGAAAAAGAATTTTTGGCTATTATGTTCGCATTAGAGAAATTCCCCTCCTATTTGATAAGTAGTCATGTCATTGTTTACACTATTCATTCAGCTATCAAATATTTGTTAAATAAGAAGGATGCAAAATCCCGACTCATTCGTTAGATCTTGCTACTACAAGAATTTGACTTAGAAATTAGGGACAAAAGGGAACTGAAATTTTAGTTGCAAACCATCTATCCCACCTTCCTAAATCTATAAAGGAAGAGAGTCAAATTCTAGAAACATTTCCAGATGAGCAATTGTTGTCGGTGAACACAGAACCTTGGTATGCAAATATTGTCAATTATCTTGTGACCGATGAAACCCATCGCATTGGTCCACTCAAAATAAATATTGGTTCCATTCACAAGTGAAATATTTTGTCTGGAATGATCCATACTTGTTTAAAATGGGTCCAAATCAAATCATTAGGCATTGTGTACCTGAGCATTAACAAATGTCAGTTCTTTCATTTTGCCATGATCATGCCTGTGGGGGTCATTCTGGGCCTAGGAAAACTATAGAAAATTTGCTTCAATGTGGGTTATATTGGCATATAATATTTAAGGATTCCTTCTCTTTTTGTAGAGCTTGCAAGGCTTGTCAATCACATGGTTAAGTGACCAAAAGGAACATGATGCCTTTGAATCCGATTTTAATTGTTGAAATCTTTGATGTCCTGGGATATTGATTTTATGGGACCATTCCCTAATTCCTGCAAAAATCTACATATTCTGTTGGTCATAGATTATGTGAGCAAATGGATAGAGGCCATAGCTTGTAAAATCAAATGATCACAAAGTGTTGGTCAAGTTTTTTAAGGCCGCGTTTGGTTCCGCGTTTCCCTGGAATCAGGTTCCAGGGAAAAAAAAAAATCCATTTGGTTCTCTTTTGACTCGGAATCAGGGTTTGTCCATGATTCTATTGGAACCCGTTTTTCAGTGTAAAAACCTGATTTTATTGGAAACCACCTCAAGAGGTGGTTTCCAAATAGAATCACCCAAATCGAACCATGGTATAAATTTGGGAGACTCAAACAGAATCACTATTATCGGGCTTTTCTGGATTTTAGGGTTCAGCTCTGCGAGGTTCTCTTCCGTCGAGCTCGAGTGCTGTTCAGCTCCATCGCCTTCTTAAAAGCTTTCTTCTTCCCATTTGGCTTCCATTCGGAGATTTCTTCTTCCCATTTCTGCAAAATGGCGTCGTGGTTGCCTCTGTTTTGGTGAAGCTTTGGTTGAGCTCCTGCTACCGTAGTTCAGCTCCATCGCCTTCTTAAAAGCTTTCTTCTTCCCATTTGGCTTCCATTCGGAGATTTCTTCTTCCCATTTCTGCAAAATGGCGTCGTGGTTGCCTCTGTTTTGGTGAAGCTTTGGTTGAGCTCCTGCTACCGTAGTTCAGGTTGAGCTCCATCGCCTTCTTAAGCTATGATTTGGCTTCCATTCAGTGTTATCTTCTTCCCATTTCTGCAAAATGAAGTTGTGGTTTTCTCTATTTTGGTGAAGTTTTGATTGAGCTCCTGCTACCGTATCTCAAGCTCATCCTTGAGCTCCATCGAGGTGAATCGCAAGTGCAGTGTCGAGCTTCTTCTTCTGCAACATCTAGGTGAGTCTACCGTTGCCTCTGTCTCGCGAGCTCTGTGGTTGAGCTTCATTGTTGAGCTGTATTTGGTATTATCGGTTTTCCATTCTAACATTTTTTAATGTTTTTTTGTAAACGCAGGTGAATCAACAGTCTTGCATCAACCTGGTCCTGCATCTTCTTGTTGTTCGGCTTCTACCAAATCGAAGGCACATATAGAGTAGCTTTTATTTCAGATTTCTCTGTTATTTTGGTTATGTGTTCTAGTTGCATCTGGGTTAGGAATATGTCAAGTTTTGTCATCGATTGATTGCATTTATTATCTCATATTTATTTGTTTTGGAGGTTTTTTGAGTATTATTAAGTGTTGGTTAGTCAAGGGGATAGTTTGATTACTAGTTGGTATAGCTGTTATTTCTATTATTTGTGTAGCCTCTCCAATCTCTAATATTTTGATCAATGATAATCATGCAATAGGTGTTTGTTATATTCTGAGAATTGCATCCCTATTTTGAGAGTTCGTATCTTCACACTGTTTGTAAATTTGTTGTTGTAAATGTGATTCTTGTGATTATGTCATCAATTCCTTGCTGTTTCTGTGGACTTCAGATTTGCTTACTGTTTGTAAACGAATTATTGTAATTATAATCATCAATTCCTTCCATACTAATATATAGGGCTTCAAATACCCTACTTTTAGGTCTTCTAGGGTAATTAAGTGGTGGACAGAAGCTATTTCAGGGCTAATGTTATGGGTTGGGGATCAGACCAATAGGATTCAGGTAATTGGCTTAGAGTTAGGGTTTTAATGGAATTCAGGTGAACCTTGCTGTAGTTGAGATTTCAGAGTTGATCTTCCAGTCGGGGGCTGTGGGAATTAAAGGAACATAGGGCTGAATTTATGTGGCAAGATTCCTAGCTTGACTTCACCCAGATTATCTGTCTATTAAGGACCAACTACTTATTGGAGAAAATGTACCTTCCTTGAATGAAGTCTTCTTTCGCTTAAACTGGCTGGTTTGCAATTCCAAATCTTCTTTTCCTGCTCCTATCAAGGAGAATGCCTTCGACGACGTGGAAAACCCTCATAGGGGTCATGGAAGACCAAGGACATGGTGTGGTGACATTGGTGTGGTGGACAGCACAAGATAAGTCCCTCACCACTCCTTTTGGAGAAACCAACCACACTTTAATATTTGTTGAGCAAACATTGCAAAATCGATTAAGCTCATGAGTTAGCCAGACTGCATTCGAGAGTACTTGTGGCACCTTATTGGCAATTATTCCAAAACAGGGACTGTGTAGATGGAAATTGGAGGGAAAGAAAAGGAACCAAACTTGGGATTCTAAGGGTTGTTCGGTTTTAACAAAATCTATATGGGTAGGGTAATTGGGAGGAAAGGTAAAATTAGATTATTTCAATCTTCATGGGATGTAACAAAAATAATGGGGAAAGTATAACTAAGATACATATAAAAAATATGGATTGGATCTTGAACGATTCTCTTCTATCTCCTTCTTGTTCTTTTCTCTTTTTTTTTCTTTCCTCTCTTTTTTTTTATTTTTTTTTTTTTCTGGATTGAGAAACAAAGAGCCTAGAGAAGGGGCGGAGGTTAGGGGTCGCTGGGATGGTTGGGAGAAGGGCTTAGAAGGGTCACAGGAAGTTGAGGAAGGTGTCTAGAGGTCTGAAACAAGAGAGGAAAGAGGCAGGGAGGGTGTGCAATTGAAAGAGGATACAGGGGAGTGGTGGGGAAGATTCTGTACTTACTTGGGGCTGCTGCGAGTGATTGATGACTGCTCGTAGACTGCTGGAATTACGAAGTAAGGTGCAAACCAATGGTATGTTGCTTGATCTTGAGCAAAATCCCTTGCTTAACCATGGCCCCCTCAACTAGGAAACCATGATCCTCAAACTCAATAACTTTATTCAATAATCAAGACTGAAGAATTTCTTTAGTTGACTTAAAACTCTAATTAGCACATGTTGAATTCTGTTTAATTAGAACTTTGATAATGATTGTCCCTGTTGTCCATTGCTCCTAATTTCCTTTCCTTGATTCTATATTTTTCATAATCCTTCGCTTTCATTCCAGATGTGTATCCAATTTTAGTCTATATCCAATTTTAATCATATATATATTTTCCTATAATTACATTTCAGGCCCAAGTCCGATACTCACCTTGCTGAAAAATGGCTTACCCAAGAGATCGTGTCTTCCCCAACCGCACTGAGTTGATAATTATTATGGTGGCCACTGTGGTTGTCATCATAATGGACCGGTATATAAGAAGATACCTTAGGAGGGAACCATATAGACTAGATGGTCGACGTGGATTTCTTGAGACCCAACGTATGATTGGTGGCACCGAGCGTACGTGTCGTGAGCTAACAAGAATGAACAAGAAATCAGTTCATAGCTTGATTCATTTGTTGCGTACGAGGGGGCTCTTACAAGACAACAAATTGGTATTAGTTGAGGAACAAGTGACGATGTTCCTGCATTGTGTTGCACATCACATTAAAAATTCAACTCTGAAGCACAATTTTGGGCATTCTGGTGAGACAATTAGTCGACACTTTAATAAAGTGTTAAACGCAATGATGAAACTGCACCCATTACTTCTAAAACCCCCTAGTCTCACCACACATGCGAAGATAGCTGAGAACCATAAAAGCTTCTACCCATTCTTTAAAGATTGTGTTGGAGCGATTGATGGGTCTCATATACCAGCATGGGTCTTGGATGAACAACATAAGAAGTTCCGTGATAGAAAGGGTGAAATTACACAAAACATTTTAGCTGCATGCGACCATGACAAAAAATTTACATATGTACTTGCTGGTTGGGAAGGGTCTGCATCTGACTCTCGCATTTTAGATAATGCTATTCATAGAGATGGAGATGGGAAATTAGTTGTTCCACCTGGTAAATACTATCTTGCGGATGCTGGTTTTGCCAATCAGAGAGGATTTTTGACACCATATCGGAATGTTAGGTACCATCTCAAGGAATGGAAGAGGGGAAATCAAAGACCCAAAAATGCAAAGGAGTTGTTTAACTTGAGGCACGCGAGGTTGCGCCATGTCATAGAAGGTGCTTTTGGTTGGTTGAAGCAACGTTTTAAGATATTGGCAACTCGAGCAGAGTTTCCATACAGAACTCAAGTAAAGATTGTCATAGCTTGTGTATTGCTTCACAACCACATTTTGAACCACAACACTCTTGAAGAAGAGGAGGAATGGTTTGCTGGGGAGGGGACGCAAGGGTTAGGGACCACAACAGGTTCCTCTTCTGCACCTCACATTGTTGAAGATGAGTATGATAATGAGTCTGATGAAAATGAAGACCACGACGACATCCATCTGGGTGCAGAAGCATTTCGAAATGGACTGGCAGAACAAATGTGGCATGCATACACAACAGAAGTTTATGATGATGAAGACGTAGAATCGGAGAGTGACAATGAGTCAGAATCAGACGATTAAGTTTTAACATTTACTGTTTAAAATGAAGTACATTAATTAAATGTATGCTTTTGAGTTTGAAATGTACTTGGATTTGCTTTAATTTTCTTGTTAACTTTGTAGTATAATTGTCACAATATGTTTAATTCTAGTGTTAGAATTGCATCCCTATTATAATTGTGTGGATTTACTATGACCATCATTTTGGTATTAAGTACATCATCTGTTTCAGGATGTCAAGCCATAGTGTAAATGATGTGACAACTTCTTACTTGAAGTATAAGAACAAAAGATGCAATTGTGGGAAACTTGCAGCCGTCAAAATTTCAGTCTCATCCAAGCATCCTGATAGGTTGTACCAAGGGTGTGAAGACTACCCAAATGGATGCTCTTTCTTCCGTTGGTGTGAGCCAATTGGAGAACATCACACACCCTTAGAGACATCCAGTGGTATGCAGATACAACAAGATGTGGATGTGAAAGATGTGTTGAAGTCTCAAAAGAAGAATGTGCAACATATGAAAATTTTAGTTCAAGATATGACCATGGTTAAACTATTACAAATAGGGCAATTTATTGTGTGTTGTGTAATACTATTTATAGTTGCTAGGCATGGTTACTGATTTGTATTGTAGAAATGGATGTATTTTATTAAATTAATAACTCTTTTGTTGTCAGATATACTAAAGCATTTTGTTTTTATCTTAATTATGTGGTAATCTTTTTGTCATATATTATGAAATTATGGTGTGGATTTTTGTGGTAGCATTGCATCATAACTGCATATATACATGTACTTTGTCACTCAATTATATTTGTACCAGATGGAGCTTGTAAATGCATCACAATCACGAGACAAAGACATAGCATCGTGGCCAACAAACATATCCCTCACACTCTTGGAGGAGTTCTTACAAATCCATAGAAGTGGTAGAGGTGGAGACAACGGACTGAAGAAAGAACATTGGATGGAGATAAGTAGAAAGATACATCAAATGTATGGCAAACATTATGATTGTGATCAATGCCGTAATCATTTTCGTATCTGGAAAACTAGGCTCCGTGCACTTTCAGATTTACAGAAGCAAAGTGGTCTTGGTTGGAACAATAATGAAATGAGATTTGATGTAGGCCCTCACTTTTGGACTGATGTCAAGGTAACAGTTTATATTCATATACTATCATTTGTCAATTCACAATACTATATGGTAGCTTCTAAGCTGTAATTTTTTATTTAAAATTGTAGAAAAAGGAGCAGAAGTATTGGAAAGAGCATTCTGTGCGTCAAATTCACCTAGATGTTGCTGCAGCCTTAGGCAATGAGATTGCAACCGGTCATGAGTCTGCAACTGCTGCAGATCTTATGCATGACTCACCAATCGAACCACATGACCAAGACACCCCATTGCATGGGACTGGGATAGACAATTTGGGTTTAGACCTTGATGCCAATGCAGCTGAAATACCATGCAACCAAGGAGGACAAGAGGGGGGTGCCAGTCGATCTCGAGGTAGACCACGGGCTGATGATGTCTCTGGACAGCCTAAGAAGAAGAAGAAAGGAGCTGATAAAGTTGTGAGTCCGTTGAAAGAGATATCAGGTGCTTTGAGAGAGTTGGCCAAGAGTGTGGTAAAGGAAAGAGAGGAAAGAGAGGGAAAAAAAGATAAAGAAGAACTTGTTTGTGATGCAATTTGTTGGAATTTATTAATTTGAAAAAAAAATGAAGGGAAAGAAAAAAGGGGAAAAAAGGAATAAGTAAAGAAGTGAGAAGAGAGAAAAGAGAAGAAAGGGGACCCAAGAAGGCAGATTCTTCTTTCAGTATGATTCATCCATAATCCACGGCATTGGGGTGGATATTATGGATGAGGAAGAAACTTTGGTGGTGGAGCAGAAGGGACAAAGGAAACCAAGTAAGGAAGGAAGGAAGGAATTCCACAATAATGAATGAATTACTTTGATGTATTACCAACATGGCAGAGATGGTAGTATGTTCCCCCAGAAATGTATGGATCCAATGGGAGGATCAAGGGTAAAGAAACCATGGGAGAATTGATAGGGTTTGAAACCTTATTGAGGATCAGTGGGAGGAGGAATTTCTAATGAAGATTTGCAGAATGATAATCCAGATGATAATTTTGTTAATAATTATTGTTGGATTTTTCAGGTTGGATGAATTTGTAAAGAAAAAAAAAAGGATTGTTTTGAAAAAAATGTCAAAGAAAAAAAAAAAGAAAGGGGAAGAGGGAGGACGGAGAGAAGGTGAGCCACGAAGGGAGAAGGAGGACTCGGATGGGAGAAGGGAGAAGGGAGGAGAGAAGGTGAGCACGAAGGGAGAGGAGGACGGATGGAGAAGGGCAGAGGAGGAGACGGGGGGAACGGGAGAAGGGAAGGAGGGGGAGAGGGAGGGGGATGGATTCGGATGGAGAGCGCTAGAAAGAGACGGATTGGGAGGTGATCCGTCGAACCGCGAATTTTTGTCCAATTTTGAATGTGTTCTATTTATTGGACATCTAGGCTCACAATCTATGTGATGTTTGAGCATTAAGGGCCTAATGGGGTAGTGGGAGCTAATGAGGTAGAAGTGTTAGGGAACCACCTCAAGCTTAACATGATGCATGTTTATTTTGATAAAACTATTTTTATTTATGGGTCTATCAATCATGTTTCTGCACAGAATGAAGTTAGTGTATAAGTCTATGTGGGTTTGCATGAGAATTTGATTGAATGTTTTTTTAGCATCTCTTTTGGTTTAAGTGCTTATCCCATAGGTTGACTATGCTAGTGTGATTTTTGTTGCATGAGTTGTATTTTATGCTAGATTTATTGAACTCATTCTGTATGTAATATCTCTAGAAAAATGGGCTACCAAGAGCATTGTTGGACCTCACTAAAGGAGATAAGTGAATGAGAGGAATTATGACCCCGGCACCGAAAGGTGCAATATCTCTGGAAGAGCAGGATATGCTAGAGAATAAACGGACCAGAACCCACGAGGAAGGACCAGCACAGCATCGCAGGGGACCTGATATATACAATGCTGGAAGAGGAAAGACGGGAGGGATTACAATCGAGCTCCATGAGGGATGACCGATGCCGTATGAGAAGCATAGGACGCAAAGTCTTTGTGGGAGGCGTGAAGTTCCGGATGGAGGGACTTCCACCACAAGAGGCGCCAGCTGGACTCACTGACGGTTATAAGATGCGCGGGTCACACCATGAGGCAGCATATAACCATCATGTCAACATGATTAGTGAGTTGAGCGCATGTGGGCGCCAGAAGGCGATGAGGAGCAAGTCTCGCAGTCATCGGGTCATTGCCAAAGACTTGGGAGCATATGAAGATCTTCTTGACTCATGCCGATGAGGTCAAGACCGATCAAGCGCCAAGCACCTTGAGCTGATGAGGATCGGATGTTGGCCGATACCCCTCAAAGCGATGTGTTGCTGCTGAAGCTAGCACTAGTAAGAGTGCGAGGCTCAAGCGCAAGAGAGAGAAAGCTCAACCTCAGCGGTCCAAGCAAAGTAACCGGGGTGGGAACAAAAACAAGAGTGGGCCCAAGCGTTCAAGGGGACTAGTGCGGCAAGAAGAAATCGCTTGATTTGCTCAAGTGCGAAAGCCTGGTCATTTTGCTCGTGATTGCACGAGCAAGAGGTATGTCGTGTGTTATACCTCATCTTGTTATGTAACAAGTTCTACTATGCTTGCGAACTAAATCCTTTGTGGATTGTTGATGGTCAGACAGAACACATAACAAGGGAACGCTCGAGCCGTGGAATACCGTCGTATTCCAAGAGGAAGCAAAGGATAACGATGGGGAACAGCTCAAGCGTGGAGGTTCATGGCATAGGCACATGCAAATTAGTTTTGCAAGGTGGCGGAGTTACTCCATGATGTCGTATGCTCAGACATTCGGCGAAATCTTGTTTTGTTATTTATCTTTTAAGACATGGTTTTAGAATTGTATTTGAAAACAATTCTTTGGTTTTGTATCTGGGTGATACAGTTTATGGTTATGGTTTTCTTGATAATGGTTTCATTGTATTGGATACAATTGATTATTCATTTAATTCTAGTAATGCTTTTGTTTGCCAAAATACGTGTGTATTGATTCTAATTTGTGGCATGCTAGACTAGGACATATTGGCTTAGATAGGATGAACAGGTTGGCAAGAGAAGGTCTCTTAGGCCAAGGTTCACTATCTGATTTGCCAACTTGTGAGTCATGTCTAGCAGGGGAAAAGCAACTAGAAAACCATTTAAAAAGGCTTTGAGAGCCTCTCTTCCTTTAGAACTTATCCATTCGGATGTGTGTGGACCCATGAATGTGCATACTAGAAAAGGACAGTCATATTTCATCACATTCATAGATGACTATACAAGGTATGGTCACATTTATCTAATTTCTCATAAGTCGAAGCTCTGGAATGTTTTAAGAAATTCATGAGCTTGGTTGAGAATCGGTTAGATAAAAGGATTAAAACTCTTAGAACGGATAGAGGTAGAGAGTATCTCTCCGATATGTTCAAAGGGTTATGTGATGAAAAGGGGATATCTAGACAACTCACTATTCCGGGGACTCCAGACAAAATGGGGTTCTGAGAGGAGGAATAGAACCTTGCTAGACATGGTGAGATCCATGATGGCGCAGGCAAATCTACCCATCTCTTATTGGGGAGATGCTTTCTTGACTGCGGCCTATATCCTCAACAGAGTTCCAACCAAATCGGTTCCTTCCACACCATATGAGTTGTGGACCGGAAGGAAGCCAGATTTGAGTTACTTGCGCGCATGGGGATGTGCAGCATATGTTCACTCTACTTCTCACCAATATGGAAAGCTTGGACCCGAGAGGAAGAAAGTGTATCTTTGTGAGATATTCCGAACCCTCAAAGGGCCATGTCTTCATTGGACTAGATGAGAGTGAGAGGAGAACGGAACTTGAGTCTAGGGATGCAACATTCTTAGAGAATGATTTTCCATCTCTTTCGAGGAGTTAACAAAGAATCATCGGAATTCTTTGAGATACAAGATAGTGGTCTTGTCACTCCGGGGAATCAGATTTACGGATAATGAACCTGGGGTTCATCCGAGAAGATCCTAGTGGGAGTGGGAGTGCAGATGTGATAGCTACCTTAGACGGTGAGCAATCGACATGCACTTGCGCCGTAGTAGGCGCGGGCTAGTTCCTCGTCGACGTTTCGACATAGAGGATGAAGCCTACATGGTAACTCTGAAGAGATCGACTGTGAGATGATTTCGGTCGATGAGCATGAACCAAAGAGCGTGCGGGAAGCTCTTGCGGGGTCAAGCTCAAAGGAATGGTTAAAAGCAATAAAGGAAGAGTTGGAGTCGATGAAAGTTAATCATGTCCGGGACTTGGTTGACTTGCCGCCGAGCCGAAAGGCGATTGGGAACAAGTGGGTTCTCAAGATCAAAAGAAAGGCGGATGGATCTATTGAGAGATTCAAGGCTCGTTTAGTGGCTAAGGGCTACACCCAACGAGAGGGCGTTGATTATGAGGAAACTTTTCCCCTGTGGTTAGGTTTGCCTCAATTCGCCTCATACTAGCCATTGTTGCTCAGTTGGACTTGGAGCTTTATCAGATGGATGTAAAAACTGCTTTTCTCAATGGAGAACTTGAGGAAGAGATCTATATGGATCAACCTCAAGGCTTTGAAGCACATGGACTTGAGCGCAAAGTGTGCAAGCTTAAGAAGTCCATATATGGCTTAAAGCAAGCATCTAGACAGTGGAATGTGCGCTTCCACCAAGCTATGATGGAAAATGGTTTTTCCATGCTTGAGGAAGACCAGTGTTTACACCAAGAGATCTGATAATAATTATGTCATTCGACACTGACGTAGATGACATACTTATGGCTAGCAATAGCAAGGAGCTATTGGAAACCATTCAGAAATGGTTGTCCTCCGTATTTGATATAAAGGACATGGGTGAAGCAAGCTATGTGCTTGGTGTCAAGATTGTGAAATAGGCAAAAGAGATTCGGGTTTATCTCAAGAGACCTATATTGACAATGTCTTGAGAGATACCAAATGCGCAAGCAAACCAATTGATACTCCGGTGAAGAAGGGTTTGCATTTGAGCCTTGATATGGGTCCTAAGACTCCAGAGGAGAAAACCAAGATGGAAAGAGTTCCATATTCCGGTGCGGTGGGTAGCCTTATGTACGCTATGATGTGTACTAGGCCGGATATTTGTTATGCGGTGGGTTTGGTTAGTGGTACCAATCAAACCGGCATAGAGCACTGGAAAGGTCAAGAGGATATTGAGATATCTCGGAGGAACGAGTAACTACATGTTGTGTTACCAAGGATGGATTTGCGGTTAGTTGGCTATAGTGATGCCGACGGGCTGGAGACATCGATGAGCGCAAATCAACCTCGGATATGCTTCTTGCTAAATGGCGGGGCCATTTCGTGGTGTAGCAAGAAGCGAGGCTTGTATATCCCTCTCGACCATGGAAGCGAGTAAGTGGCATGCTCAGCTGCGGTTCAAGAGGCTGTTTGGTTAAGGAGATTCCTTCGACATCGGGATTGTGATGACATCCAAAGAGGCTGCCCTTGTCTCTGTGATAGTACGGCAGCTCTTAGCTATGTCAAGGACCCCAAGTATCATGGGAAGACCAAACATATACAATTGAGATATCACTTTGTTAGAGACATTACATCAAGAAAGAAAGTTGTACTTAAGCACATATCTACTAGTTTGATGGTAGTGACCCTCTTACCAAACCTATAGCCAAGGATGTTTTTATTTCTCATGTAAAATCCTTGGGCTTGCGTAGATTGTGACTTATTTTTTGTCTGAGACTTTCTTATTAATGAGTAATATGAGTTCATTCCAGCATTTATTCTTATTCACTTTCGTGTGATTGTGTTTCTTCTAGCATAAAACAACATATGTCAATAGGCAAGAGAATGACTCACTCACAGAGCATTCGCCTCCGGCACCTTGGAGGCGAGCGAGAGATGAGACGGATTGTGAATGACTTTGTGTAGGTCAATTCATAATCATGATGTCACCTTGATTTAGAATCAAGATGAGTTTCTCTATTGTGAAGAGAATCGACATGAATGTTCCCACTATTCATGTTGCCTATAGGAGCAGTGCGAGTACTTTATGTGGCGCTAGGATGGCGACAATAAAGTAACTCGGGTTAGGCGCAAGGGGTTGCAGGACTAAGACCTGTATGGTGTTGAGATGGACATACGTTCTATTGTATATAGAATGCTCCACCATAGCACATATATCATACTATGTGTGCTTAGCAATCATTGGAAATGAGAGGATGGATCCCTGCTCCTCTCATTGTGTGAGTCTGGACCTTATGGTCCATTAGTGTTCTTAGTGACTTTCGACGACATCATGAAACGAAGGGTTGATGTGGCTACTTTGGGGTGTTACCTATGGTCATGATAGATTCGACCTAAAGGGGCACTACCGGGAAAGGAGTCAATCCGAGTGTAGTGATGGTGCAGGGGCGAAAGGAAAGGTTTGATTCAACTGCACCCTAAAAAGTGTTTCGGCGCCAACGATGTGTTACGGTAGTGAACATTTTAAGGACAAGAAGGTGATCTCTCGGAGGGATCGAGATACCTTTAGTCCGGTGAGTTTGAATAAACCTAGGACACTGTGTTATACTAATGCTTATTTGATTTGTTTCTATGAGTGATGTGCCATTACGGCCTTCGGGAAGGTTTCTAGTTTGGGGCTCACGCGTGTGGAGGTATATCACCGGTGCACAACCCATTTTGCCGGTATGACTTGTGGATATTAGTGTACGGGACACGGGTGGTCTATGTATCGGGATACATAGTGAAGAGATCAATATATATGTATATCCGGGATATGCATGTGTGTGCAGGACACAAGAGGTCTATGTATCCGGGATACATAGCGGAGAGATTGAATGTGTATATCCGGGATATACAAGTGTGTCTGCAGGACACATTGAAAGATTAACACTTGCCCTTGTGCAAGTGGGAGCTGTTGGAATTTATTAATTTGATTAATAAATTAAATGCCCAAAGGGCAATATTGGAAACTCACTATTAGGGCGGTTACAAAATAGGTTATATATTTTAGTAACCACCGCATTAGTGAGTAAGTAACTGAGTAATTCATTCGCACGAGCGAATCTCGAGAAAGGCGGCTCCATCTCTCTCTCCTCTCTCTAAGAATCAGAGGCTTAGATTTTCTTCTTTGCTAGTATTGATCTTCATTCCATTAATCCACGGCATTTGGGTTGTGGATATTATTCCCTTTCCGTGATTGAGGAATCTCGCCGGTAAACCTTTGGTGGTGGAGCGAGAACGTGGATCTAAACTTCATTGTGAATACTTCAAGTAAGGAAAGCGAATTCGGGTAAGGAATTTTTCCCCATCAATTAATTGAATTGAATTACTTTTGATGTATTACCAACACAATTAATGAAATACGGGATCTTGACATTGAGGCCCCCCTTGTACCAAAAAAAAAAATAAAAAAAAAGAGACGGGGGGGGAGAGAGCGCGAGGGGGGGAGGGGGGGGGGGAGAGAGAGTGATATGGGTAGGTGGGGAGGAGAGAGAAGGGGGAGGAGGGGAGGGTAGGGGTTTTTTATTCCTTCGGTGGTGCCGGGGGCGGGGCGTGGTCTCCTTTTTTGTTGTTTGTGTTAGGTGCTGGGGGGGGGTGGTCGCGTTCCTACATTATTGTGCAGGTGATCTCAACAGCACCACAAAAGATGAGCTCTGCAGAGACATATACTGTTTTGGGGAGGTCTTACTGGAAATTATAACCAATGGCAAGCTAACAAATGGTGGAGTGAGCATTCACAGCACACCAAGAGACAGAAATTTAAAAGAGATCTATGATAAAAATGAAGTTGGTGCCACTGTTGAACTGAAAGGAGAGACAGAACTTGTCCTTGAGGTTGCTTTGCTTTGTACTAGGAGCAGACCATCCATGGAAGATGCCTTAAAACTTCTATCTGGGTTAAGACCTCACAGCAAAAACTGTTGATTTGGAACCACAAGGATTACAAATCCTGTTTAGATATGTCCACGTCGAATGCTATCAGAAAGTGTTTTGTATGTAACCAGCTAGTAGGAGTGACTATGTTTGCACCTATTGATAATTTTATTTTCTGTGTGTTATGTCATATAAAGTTCCTTGTGTATTCTTAAAAACACTCCAACAGGTTGACAATGGTAAATTTGTTAGACACATCTTTTTACATACACTGAAAGTCGTTTTCATTTCATGTATTGCCTGTTTTTGAATGGATAACATGAGCTGCTTTTGGGCTGCTTTTTGTAACATGATCTAGTTTAATCATTTGATCAATTGACCATGTTTTCTGAGCAGGTGAGGGATTTTGAGTTATAAATTTCTAAATTTCTGGTAAGTGAAATCTGTGTGAGGGGACCTTTGAGCCTTTAAATATAGGAACTGCCCCATTTGACCAAAGTTGCTTACATATCTAGTGAGCAACAATTTTTTTGGGAAGTTGCTTCAAAACCTATTTTAGTTGAGTTGCTGTATTTTTCAAAATCTGGATTAGCATCACCCTGCTTATTTAGAAAAATATGAAATGGGAAGGGTACATTTTTTTCAGATTAGCAGAGGCACAGCATTCTTGTACATTTTTTCTCTCCATTCCTATTTTTTCAGGTACATCAGAACACTCAATTTAGGCACATCTGGGAGCCTGGGATTTCACCAACATCCTTTTGGTTATATTCATTTCTATGTAAGAGGTTGGTACGGTGGATGTCATGGACAAACCACAAGATTGGTGATGATCTTTTGAAGGTTCAAGGTTCTATTATGGTGACTGGTCCAGTTGAAGTATAACATGGTATTCAAAGAGCTACTGTCATGCAAACTTGAATTGTACAGAAAAAATACTATTGATCAACCATACATGTTTATTAGCCCTCAGTGTTGTACCCACATTTCAGAATTGATTGTAAGCTTTTTATATTAAATGTCTTAGCGTGAGCCAAAATGTTAAAATGTCTACTTGTAATTGAAGGTGACAAAGGACTTAAGTTAGATGGCTATACATATGTGGCATGGAAATTAATTTTTTTTTAATACATGACAAGAAAAATCACATACATTTCTTGGATACTTTTTGGGGAGGCTGATGCAAAATGCCTATTTATTTTTGTACAAGATTTTCTAGTTTTTTTTGGACCCAGTACGTCAAGTTGTTGTTGGTCGTTTGTTTAAAAGGTTGAATCCACTCCCAGAATCAGGGTAACCAAACAGTTTTTCAGATAGATTCAATTTCAGAATCAGGGTTACCAAACAGTTTTTCAGACAGATTCACTTTCAGAATCAGGGTAACCAAATGATTTTTCAGACAGATTCAGTTGTCAGAATCAGGACAACCAAACAGTTTTTTTATAACAAATATGATTCTATAGAACCTAATTCCACAGAATCATGATCTATAGAAACATGACTCTGAATCGGATTCCATAGAATCGCGGAACCAAACGCGGCCTAAGGAAAAATATCTTCTCTCGTTTTGACACTCTTCATGCTTTGATTAGTGATAGGGGCAAGCATTTCTGTAATCGGCCTTTTGAGGCCTTGATGAACAAATATGAAATCATTCATAGGCTTACCACTGCATACTCCTAGCAAATGAGTGGTTAGGTAGAGGTTTCCAATAGGCAGATTAAGCAAATTTTAGAAAAGACAGTTCACCCAACTAGTAAGGATTGGCCAAACCGTTTGATTGATCCTTTATGGGCCCACAGAACTGCATATAAGACGGATTTGGGTCAATTTCCATATCAATTAGTGTATGGTAAGGCTAGTCACCTACCAGTTGAATTAGATTATCAAGCTTTCTGGACAATCAAGAATTTGATCTTGCCGATGCAGGTATCTACCATCACCTCCAACTATCTGAGTTAGAGGAACTTAGAATGAAATCTATGAAAACTCAAAGATTTACAAAGCTAAAACTAAAACTTTTCATAATAAAAATATTATTAGCAAATCGTTTTCTGTTGGCGATAAGGTTTTGTTATACAACACTCGGCTACATTTGTTCCTATGAAAATTGCATACTAGATGGAAATGTTTGTTTATTATTCACTGTGTTTTTAAGCGTTGTGAAAATAATTGATTCTCATTCTAACCAAAGTTTCAAAGTGAATGGTCCACGTTTAAAACATTTCTTTGAAATGCCAAGTGTTGATAGTGTAGAGGCCATTGATCTCTATGAGCCTTTTTTACACTAATGATTGAGATACTCCAAGATATGCCATCATTTGTCCTTCTTTTCATGCATGCATTGTGGACATTGCATTGGCTAAGTGTGGGGGGAACTCAAGTTTCATTGTAGATTTTGATTTTAGCTTTCGATGAGTATATGTACCCTTTCTATTTCTATGTTATGAAAAAAACAACTAAGAGTGATTTTGATACCCAGCTAGAACATATAAAAATCCTTTTTATGAGGAAGGTAACTTGTATGTATCTTGAAATGGAATTCCCTTAGAAAAATAAGAAGCCCTTGACTTAAGGTATTGGACCATCTATGGGTCTTGTGGGTCTTTATTCTTTGGTTAGGAGTTGAGACCAATTTTTGTATGGCATAACACAAAGAAGAGGGGGGAGGGGGAAGTAGAAAATTAAAAATCAAATTACTTGTAACTAGACAGGGTACTCCGACTCACGAATTGAGGAGACTTGATCAAAACTCTTAGGAAGGAGATTTAAAGAAAAGAACTCTAGCATCACTGTCTATGTGGGCATATGCACAAAAGTGAAACTACAAGTAACTTGAGTTTCTGGTGTTTGCTCCACCATGTTATTCAAGCCAACTATAGTGGAGTAGAGTGGAGTTCACTACTAAGAAAAAGAAAAAATATGGGAAAAAAAAAAAAGAAGAAATAAATGTGAATGTCACTAATGCCTTGGTGAAAATGTCCGGTCAAAAATACTCCAGAGTCTTAGTCGTCGATCCCTTTACTCTATGAGTGGTTTTGCCTAAAGGAGAGGTGTATTTGAAAGATATAAGGTGAGTCTCTTATTTAGATATGTGCTTGGACTCAAGAGTCAATATGGGGTAATAAGGTTCAAGTGTGGGGGTTCTTAAATCAGTTGTGATGATAATTGTCATTGTTGTTGATTGTGTATGTTTGTTTATCTATTATCATAATTAGAACTTACATTGTTTACTTTGAGCTGAATTGGAATTTTGGGTGCATATTCACTGCAAACACCCAAGAGATAAAACTCATCAAGGTAACCTAATGGTTTAGAGGCTTGTTGCACATGTTAAGTGCAACCGTGATTCCTACGAAAGTAAGTTAGGATTTTATTTTCTTGTACTGGTTTCTTTCTTGCATTTCTTTGGTTCTTTATTTTCGCTTGAGGACAAGCTTAGTTCTAGTGTGGGGGAATCTGATGAACACATTTATGTGCAAAATCTTACAACATAAATCATACATTTTTACATATTTTAAATACCTAAAAGTATTATATTATTTTTGTATTTGCAGGGTAAATCTGTAAAAAGAGCGAATGTGGAGCTAAAAGGCGCGAAAAGAAATATTTTGGAGGATGTTTAAAGGCCAAGATCAATCTCTTCTTGTGGGTCCCAATTCAGAAGTCTAGATTAAAAGATATGAAATCATTTTCAAATGGACAAAATAGGGTTTTTAGTTTATTGTATTTTTTATTTTTTATTGTTCCTTCCTCATGTATATCCTCTTTTTTACTTAAGAGTATTCTCTTTTATGTTTAGTCCCACATTGAAAATGTGAAGCATTTTTCTAAAGCAATGAATGGATTTATGCCATCTGTGATACACACCAATGACAACACCCTCCTTGCAAGGTATCAGCAATACAATTTGTGTCCCTTGGAATAAACATAGATTAATTTACACCAAAATTAGTACACATGTCTTTAATATTTTGAAGGATAAATATCACCTTAGCTAGTTGTACTCGAGAAGAATGATGGAGCATCTCCATAAGGTCCCTGTTATCATATTTCACGTGGATGAATTATACCCAAGGTTTAAAGTATCCCACTATACTATACGATACTAGCCGATACGTATCCATATTTGACCCAACCGATACGATACATCTCAATACGTTTCTCCATTGAATTACACTAAATTACAATAACCAGGGCGATACAATACTCGATACAGGACGATACGTCTCTTAAAATCACCTGACCGATACGATATTCGATACCGATATTACAATTTCATGTTGGGGGTGTCCACTATAGATTACTAAATACCGAATCATTCATTGCTCGCCAAAAGTACTATGCAAGGAAGGATGTTTTTGATAATGCTGCCTCTGTAACCCTTTTATCCACTCGAAAGAGGTTGACTTGATTCCTTCCCCATTAGTGTCATGTAAGCAGAAAGACTAGTTCCAAAGCAGACCAACTTGGAAAACTCACACCCAAAATTGATATGTCATGTTGTCTCAACATATTCTCCACAACGGTTGCATGAACAATCTACTGGAATGTTTCGGATGTAATAACCCTCTCATGTTGCTAATCCTTGTGCACATAGCCTCCAAAAAAAATCTCTTTCAGGAAGTCTTGATCAACCATATCTACGCCCACTGAGTTAAGGACCTAGAGTTGACCAAAAAAAAAAAGTTAAGGACCTACAAGTGATTATGTACTCACAAGGATGAAGGAGCAACAATTTCTTTGTCTCTTATTTCCATTGTAAAGAGATTGTAGGTTGATTTCATTGAGAAATTAATAATAATCTTTTGAAGGTCCTCAAATCTGGACATCTTTTCTTGGAAACCACCTATCCTTCCACACACAAATTAACCTTCTCCCTGTTACCGATTTGCCACCTTAATCCAACTAAGAGTGTGCTTCTTATTCCCTTAACAGCAGCACCCGAAGCCCACCCGACGGCGAGCCAACCGCCAAGACCAACCCGATTGTCCTCCAACCACCCAACCCAACCCGGCCACCGCAAGCCAACCAACGGACTCGAACCCGAACAACCCCCCGCATTCACCAGCAAACCAAAGCATAACCACAGTGATCGCCCGAGTCCTCTAAATGTCTGGCCAAACAGATATACCCACCGAAGCACCTTGCTATACAAAAACCGCAAAAGAAAGGCCCTCACCACCAAGACCCCAAATGAAGAAGCCCGAAGCGATGATACCCACATATGTCCAAACAACCACGGGGACAATTGGTAGAGGATAACGCAGACGAGAGGGGCCGACGCAAGACATTTTAGACAGACAGAGAGCAAGAGGACCCACCCCGAAGGGGAGGAGCGCCCGGACCAGCCCCCAACACCAGAACCCGGAACGCAGGGGGCGGCCAACCCCAACAAAGCGACGCAGACCGCGGAAAACGGCCAGCATCCATGCCGAAACAAAACAACCCGATGAACCATCGGAGAGTTAGCAAAGATTTGGATTTGTAGAACACCGCATTGATCCGTGGGCAACGGGGGAGCACATGTGGGATGGAATGCTCGCTCTACCCTTCCCCTCAATAATGAACAATCATGACAACCCCGAGCGATGACCACGGCATGGCACCCATAGGTAGAAAACGGCCCTATATGGAATGATTAATGCAAGGGAACACGAAGACCCCCGGACTACGGTGATTTCAAGAAATTATCTAATGATGAGAAATGGGGAGGAGGCCAAGACCACAAACCAATAGACAAACGAGAAGTGATTGATTTGGCCAGTATGAGATTAAAACACAGGGGTCAATGGCCGGCAAACAAAAGAAGGGGCCCGACGAAAAGAAGCCGATAGGGGTGAACATGAATTGTTTTAATAATGGAAAACCGCCATAGACATGCCAGGCCGGACGACCACACCCCGGAGGCAACCACCCACCCGAAAGAGACCGTAGATCCAAGAACCGATGGGAGGACCACCCGAACACACAAAGACCAGGGGGGACGGCCGGACCCAAAGCTCAACAAAAATTAAAATGTACAAGACCGCGATCGGAGAAAGTCAACCAACCAGCCCCAAAGAAATGCCGCACTCCCAGAAGAATGCCAAAACAACCCCCGACACAGCCGGAAGAAAACCAAACAACGAAACCCAAACAAGCCGAGAAAAAGGCACAAAACAGAACAAGGCCCGAGGGTGACCAAAACACAAAACCAGCCCACACCAACGAGGCAAAAAAGCCACCACAAGCAAGGCAGCGGGGAAGGCCAACCCCGACAATAAAGGCGAGACACGCACCACCACCCCCCCCGACCCCACAGACGAAAGCACCACCACAAGATAGGCCCACCAAGACTATCGCCACCCCGGAGGAAATAGGAAAGCCCCCAAATGAAAGGAGCAAGGCCCAGAAGATGGCCACCGCGAACAAAAGAACGGACAGCCAAGACCTAGCCAAGGAGTACCCACACGGGGCACAGCCAAAAGAAATAGAACAGGCCCATCCCAAAGACAAACCCCAAGAGGCCACACCGACCCACGGCACGAACCCACAAGACAAGCCAAAGCAACAAAGACTCAAACCACAGGGAACCCAAGCGGACACGAGGCGCGGAGGGCACACGGACAACAATTTGGCCCATGAATACCCACTAAAGAAGCGCAAAGCGGACAGCACCAAACAGACATGTGCAAAGCAATGACAAACGAATGGTCTATTGAGAACACCTGAAACAAGGGCGAAAAATGGACTAGATGGAATGCAAGCCCACAACAACCGGATAAAGCAAGGGACTCGAACACACACCCCATAGGGGAATGGAGGATGCCCTAGCCATACACCACCGCAAGAGACCCCACACAAAGGCACACGGAGGGCCCACCCCGGAATCAAAAGCACCCAGCACCACCATAACACCGATGATGCATGCCCCCCGCAGCAAAATGCCATAATCAACACACCCGGGACTATGAATGGACCGGTCACAAACACGAGAAGACGGAGTCCAGGACCCACCAGAAAACAGGACAGGCCACAGAAAAAGAGGTGCCACACAGGGGAACGAACCACCACCAGGTAGACAAAGAACAGCCCACACCGATAGGTGAGACCAAACAAAGGGATGGAGATCAAAAGCCGCGCAAGGAAACACCACAAGGGGCGGCAAACCAACACCATGTCACCCTCCCCAAAGGACCGCAAAAGATGGAACAACCGAAGATCCTTGGTGGAAAAATGATCAAACAAAGGCACAGGGTCCGAGGGAAACCAGTGACAAGAAGAGTAAGGAGGCAGGGCGAAATAGCAAAGGGCCAGCAAGGGGTGGAGACGACTCATCCAACGCCATGGCTCAAGCAGACGCAAAAAAGGAAACACCACGGGGAGGCCACAAAACAGTCAGGGGGGAGTGCAGGGTAGAGACCTCACAGGAGCCTAACGAAAATGGTAAGGTGAACACCCCAAACGACCCAGGCCCCCCCGGGAACAAAACAGAGTAGTCCAACCAGCCGAGGAAAGGAACCACCAGGCGAAAGCAATGGAAAACAAACACCAACCCCCATGAAGTTGATGCAAGCAACCCAACCCAACAAGAGGATGATTGATGACAACACAAATGGAAAAGAAAAACAGCAGAAAGAGCGGTAAACTCACGGACCAAGGAAAGCAATGGAAGATACCACCACAAAAAAGCAAGGAGACTGCAGAGGCAAGGGGGAAACGGAGCGAAGAGAAGCAACAAGGAGTGCACACAGAAACACCCAGGAGCAAAAAGGGAAGACAGATGGAACGACAGGCAACGGAGGCACAAAAGAAAGAAGGAAACAGAAAAGGAGGGGAGGAAAGCTAGAAAGCAGCGCAAAGGGAAACCCAAAACACAGGATTCTTTGGGCGAAAGCCAGAAGACGCAACCAACGCAAGACAAGGGAGGACGAGAAAGGGAGGGCAGGAGGGAAGCAAAAGGGGGGAGGGACCAAAAAAGGGAGGGGAAGGTGGCCCGCCAGGAGGAAGGAAGAGAGGATGGCCGCAAAGAAGGAGGGGAGGGAGACAAGGACTGTCCGGGGGGTTAGTTATGAAATAAAAACAGGAGAGGGCAAGAAAAGAGAAACACGAACAGCAAAGGGCAAAAAAAGAGGGGGGAGATGGAAAATGTTGCAAAGTTATGCTTGGAGGCTTTTCAATGAAGTTCATCATTTCCATTTGAAAAAAAAAAAAAAACTAGCTAGACTCCTTCAACCCTCGGAAGGCTTATGTCCAAGTTTTAGCCTCCAAGAAAGTAGTGTTTGGAAAATAAATGGACTTGAGAGATGTAGCCCAATGAGCGTCTAATGTTGCACAAAGTCTACATGTTGCCTTTGCTAAGACTGCTTGGTTCTTTCTCCTTGAGTCTTTAAAGCCAAGTCCTTTGATTTAGGTTGACACAGCCTTGACCAAGATACCAATAAATATAATTCCTTCACTTGAGTTCGAGAAGAAATTTGTTACGTTCTAGCTTTCTAATGGAATCATGAATCAAAGCTGGTGTTCTAAAGCTAGAACCTGCAAAATTTGTCAAAGGTGAGATTGCAACTTTCAGAAGCACTTTTTTACTTAGACTCACCAAGCAAAACTATCTATCTACTCTAAATTGGATTAACCAGCATCCTTAGATTCAGACCGGTGAAGAATGCAAGAGACAGTAGAATCTCATAAAACCTTGAATGGGTTGAATTAGTTCTCCATAGCATAGCTTCCTTAATGCCCATTATGAGCCTCAAAATTAGCCTTGAAGCCGGATTGATTTTATTTATTTACTTATTTAGTAAAATTAAAATAGCTATGGACCGTGACTATGGTGCGCTCATTAAGAATCATTTGTACAGAGCATGGAACTAGTGTTGTGGAACACAGAATTGAAAATAATGGCACTGAACACGATTCCTACCTCTCCTCCCCCTTTCCCCATTTTCATGCCAAAGCTACCTTCTCATCGTCCCGTCACAGAAATCCGCTTTTCTCGTTGGAATAACGCCAACGCTGAGAAATTCATCCGCCGCGAACGGGAACAGAAAGAAATCGAAGACGAAATACGACGAGAGCGAAGGTTCAATTCTATCAACAGACTAATCCAAAATTTCCCCCCAGAACCAACCACCTCCACCGCCGGGAACGAGAACTTGAGACCCATTGGCTCTCCGTCTATTCCTTCTCGCCCTTCTATTCCTGGGAAATTTTCAAAATACTCCAAAGATCCTAAACCTGAAGGTAATGTTTCAGAGACCCATCCTGCGTTTCGTCGATTCTCCAAGAAAATCTCGGCAATAAAGACGGAAGTTGATGTTTCGGTCGGAGATAATGGAGTTTCTTATCGAGTTCCAGATGCACCATTTGAGTACCAGTACAGTTATACTGAGACTCCAAAAGTCAAGCCTTTGGGGGTGCGAGAGCCACTTTTTGCACCTTTTGGCCCTACAACAATGCCTCGGCCATGGACTGGTCGAGCTCCGCTTCCTCCGAGTAAGAAAAAGTTACCCGAATTTGATTCATTTCGATTGCCACCACCACATAAGAAGGGTGTAAAGCCTGTGCAAGCACCTGGTCCATACCTTGCTGGTTCGGGACCTAAGTATGTTCGGTCCAGGGAAGAGATTCTGGGTGAGCCCTTGACGCAGGAAGAAATTGCAGAGCTTATCCAGAGTTGCTTAAAAACTAGGCGGCAATTAAATATGGGTTTGTTTTGTTCCAATCCCTGAAATTTTGTGTATGGGTTTTGTTTCTATCTTCTGCATTCTAATGTTATGCAATTGATTATTTTCAATCTTTGTGCTAAATATTTATTACTTTTCTACAGGCAGAGATGGTTTGACTCACAATATGTTGGAAAACATACACGCTCTCTGGAAGAGGCGCAGAGTGTGCAAGATAAAATGCAAAGGAGTATGCACGGTTGACATGGACAATGTTCGGCAACAATTGGAGGTTGGGCTTTTGGTTTTGATTCCTATAGCTTTTTTCTGTGTGTGTCTTTTAGGATCCATCTTCTTCTATTTTTAGATAAGAGGAAAAATACATGAAAAACACAGAGAGACAGACGTTACAGTCATCCATAAGGTTCTTGGCATATAGTAATGTTTGTTGACTGGGTATCTAGCAGGGTATATACAAACCTTAAGTACATAGGTTGATTACAAAAAGTAAGGGAGTGGTTAGTAGTTCTGATTATAGATATGATTGTCAAAGCAAGTGTACTAGATGGAATGGCCATGCATTATATGGTCTGGGGTAGTTTGTTCCAGTCTGGGAAGTCCGAAACAGTGCAAGTAACTTGTAGACCCCAAAAAACAGCATTTTGGAGGCCTTGGTATAGCACTAAAGTCAGAATTTCCTGTTGCTGGCTGCAGCATCCCTGCAAGTGCCATTATTTACGATACCAAAATTCCATTTGCCAATGCTTATTCCCTCTCATGATTCCTGCAATCACAAGTGTGACATTGGAATACATTTTCCAGATAGGTAAGGTAATCATGTGACCTCTATTAGCATGTTGTTCAATTGGTTGGTTATTGGTTAGAGAAAAAGCTTTATCTAACCAAGCAACCCATGAGTTTATTAGAACAATCAATCTGGTTGGGTTTATAGGCATTTGGGTAAACCTATTGGTATTCCTAGTATTCCAAATTAGATTACACGTAACCCATTACCACATTAAAAATCCAGTTTAGAGTTGAGAGGTCCCATCTATGGGTATTACAGATCTGAATGCATAGGTTGATGACAGAAGCGAAGTTAAATTCCTGCATTCTTATACCCAGTGGTCCAGCCACCCGTAAATGATTGGTCCAGACATTTGAAGAAAAGATGGGAGATTGTTTCGCCTTGATTTTTGCAAAAGCAACATAATGGTCCAGCTGCATCCATCTGGAGAGAATAGATGCCGTAGGCAACCCTCCATTAAGGAATTTCCAGAAGAACATATTATGCGTGGGAAGGCTTTTTAGCCTCCAACGTACTCTCCACCACTCTTGGTGGTTCTTACCTTCTTCTAATGGGTTATTTTCAACAAAGAAAGCTGTGCTTGCTATTACACCAACTGTAATCTATCTTCTTCTATTGCTAATACGTTAGATACAAATTTTTTTTTTTTTTGGTATACAGATACAAAATTATTTTAAACTTATTACAAGGTAATCCTTCGTTTAGGCTGTGTTTGATCCAATGGAGAATTTTCCTTGTAAATAAGATGTTAAAACAAACAGTGGAACCATCCATGGCTTATGTCAAGAAATACCAAGGGATAGAAAATTTGAAGGATGGAGGTACTTTTTGATTGTTTTATGATAGGCTTGCATGATTTATACCGCATTTTGCGATATTATATGACATGACAGGAAAAAACTGGAGGGAAAATCATTTTCAGTAGAGGAGGGGTGTTATTCCTGTTCCGTGGCAGGAACTACAATTACAAGACTCGCCCTCGCTATCCTATTATGCTGTGGAAACCTGCTACCCCGGTGTATCCAAGGTTGATTCAACAGGTTCCGGAGGGTCTAACACTGGCAGAGGCAACAGAGATGCGTAAGATGGGGCGGAAATTACCATCAATATGCAAGCTTGGTAATCTGCTCAGTATTTCTTTACATTAGTTATTCAGAAGAAAAGAGGAAACTGTCTTTTAGTTTATCAAGGAATCATCTAATAGTTCTTGTTCATGGTTTAACAGGTAGAAATGGTGTTTTTTCTAACTTGGTGAAACATGTCAGAGAAGCATTCGAAGAATGTGAGCTGGTGCGAATAAATTGTGAGGGAACGAGGGGAAGTGACTACAAGAAAATAGGTGCTAAACTCAAGGTTCGATAAAGTTGAATTTGTTTGTCTGAGATCAAATTTTATATTTCTTTCAAATAATAAGAACATCTGTGTAATTTTTAATTCAGGATCTTGTCCCATGTGTTCTTTTATCATTTGAACATGAGCACATCCTTATGTGGAGGGGAAGAGAATGGAAATCGTCTCTACCCAAATCAATAGATGACTGTAAGGAAGCCCAGGAATCTGAGATATGTAGTGAGATTTATAAAGCACCCAATCATGCTGATACATCGCAGTTGGGCATTGCAACAAGCTTACCCAAGGATGTTTGCATGGAGACACATGATACAAATGGTTGTTCTTTGGCAAGTGAAGATACAAAAACTGAAGGAGTAGAAGATGCACTGTCTCATCCCAAAACTGATATTCAGCCTTCAACAGCAACAGCAAGGACTGTCGATGATGCAACAGAATCAACATCTGACTATAGGATGAGGGCTGTTGATGATGCATCAGAATCCACATCTGTAGTTATCAATAGTACAACTACTGACGATTCTAATTCAACACTTCTTAAGGGTGCTGATGATGAGTTAGAAGATATGTCAGTGGGTGCAGGACCTCATCTTTTATCTGTTCCTGCATCAGATGGAATCACAGCAGAAGATGAGCTACAAGATGCATCAGGCAATTTGCATCACTGCAAGCAGCTTACAAGCCCTGGCTTGGCTTGTACAGAAGGAGTTAAACTACTTCTACAGCAAGCTATTGAGAATGGAAGTGCTGTTGTACTGGATGATGAGAGTTTGGATGCTAATACTGTTTATGAAAGAGCAGTTTCTCTCGCCAAGGCTGCTCCACCTGTGCCTGTGTTCAAGACAAGAGTAAAGAATGTCAGAGTCCGGAAGATTGAGAAGCAAGAACATGGTGTTACAAAGGTGGGGGAAGTTGTTGCAGCTTCAGATAAGAGAATAACTGTCAAGAAGAGCTCGAGAAGTCAAAGAACAAAAGATTTTGCTGATGTTCATTCTGATGTTGTACCACTTGGGAGCCTTGGAGTAGATGAAATTGCCAAGCTATTAGCTTAGCAGAGAACTCAACTTCTCTCTCTGGGTTCTAGTAGCGCAACATTTTATAGGGCTTGTCCAAATTGTTTTTCCTCTTTTCAAGAACTTATTCCAAGTTTTGCTCAGCATTGGTGCCTCCCATCTTTATATAATTCTGTTTTCTAAAATTTTTGAAGTTATTTATAAAACTTAATGTGGATAGGGCCAATTAGTTGTTGAGAACAAGTTATATTTAAGGAGTAAGAAATGTAGTTTTTAGACCATGATAATGGTTCAGCCCACCCATTAAAAAGAAAAGAGAATTTAACCTGTTTTTAAGGGCAGAATGAAGTTTTGGTTTTTGTTAGTATATTCTGCTTCTACCTTTGATCACGAACAATTGCTCATACTCTAATTTGAGAAGTGCATCCAAGGGCTAAGGGTGATTCCACCACTGATGGCAAATGCATTGAGTGTCCTATCAAGACTTCCCATCTCATTTATTACTTCTACATTACCAAGGTTCTAATGTTTTCTAGGGACCCCATCCTTGTTATAACTTTTGTTTACTCATTCATTTTTAACACAATTTAAAGATGTTTTGCCGCAACTTTTTGGGGTTAAGATGCTAAATGTTAATGTAAGTCATTACTCATGAAAAAATATGTCATGTACTATCATCATATTAATTGCTTTGATATCTAATAAATTATTTACATCTCAGAAGTAGAAGATGAATATATACTTACAACTGATACTTCAAAAGAACATGTCTTACTGGTGATTTTATATAAATATGAATCATCATAGGCTTCTTTGCTAAACCATGGGACCATGCTTTGCAACATTACATTCATATTTGAAAATTTGTAGAAATATTGTGATATAAATATAAGGAGTTCAACATAATCTGCACATAGTTCTTCTCTGTTTTGGTCTTAAATTATAAGACCATGCATAATGCATGTTGACAATTAGAGACATCTTATTGTCGTTTTTCTTGTCATTTGCCTCCTTCACCATATAATCACTGGAACTATTTTTTTCCTTGTGCATTCCAACTATTGTGGCTGAGCTCTTGTCTACTCTTTGCTGTATATCTTCTTTCTAAACCCTTTTCTGATAAAATTTTAAGAATCAGCAGCTCTTGCAGGACTTTTGTACTTCTGGGGTAGTTTTATGCATGTAAGCGTTATGTTATATGCTTCCCTCAATAACCACAAACTTCTTGCATCAGCTCTTAATGGACTTGTTTAAGGGTGGAAAAAAAGCACTTATAATGGACTTGGTCACTTGTAGATTCTTCCCTCTGCATTGTGACTTTCTTGCATAGGTACAACCCCTTGGTGGAAGACTAGATATCTTGGACTGGACAGTTATCAGGTAGATCATCTATCACTTGTTCTATGTTCTTAAGCAGTAGGAGTTTGGTTCTGTGGTTGCATGTCTTCACTCATATGTGGTTGCACTCAATTGAACTATTTAAGTTTTGAAATCATGCCTAGGGCTCCAAGTGTAGGTCTAAACATATGGAGACTCTTTTGAATTTAAAAATGATGATAGAAAAAAGAGTAAAAAACATAACATACTTGACTACTCTCTTACCCTTTCTAAAATGTTCCTTACTACAACATGGTCATGTTTTAACTACAAAACTAAGACAGACTGGCGGATTGGATTTGAATTAAAGAGGGAACCTGATGAAACCCTAATAATATTTCCCAAAAATTCATACAAGAATGCAAGAAATAACAAGATAACACTGGTTTCTATGGTGCCAGTCACCCCCCACACCTCACGGTGTTCCCTCAGCCTACGGCTACCCACAAGACTCTCCAAAATTCGATGATCTCTCTTCCCTCTTTCCCTCTATTTATTATTTCAAATAACCCTAACTAACCCTCATTCCACATGGCCTCTCATCCTAGGGTCCTAACACTCCCTCTCTTCTACCTCTATTTATTATCTCAACTAACCCTCATTCCACATGGCCTCTCATCCTAGGGTCCTAACACTACCGACCCCTCGAAAATCACCTTGTCTTAATCCCCATCGCACCGCTGCATCTCAGGAGCCTGCGTGCAGCTGTTGGAAGACGATGGATTTTCCTCGGCCGCTGCAGCCCCAACGTTGCCGCCCCTTTCTATTCGAGTTCGGAGGTTGAAGACGATGGTTCCCCAACTGTTGGTTCGGTTGGACCATTTTCTGGCAAGTTCTTGGTTTGGGTTTGGGTTTGGGTTTTGACCCGTTTGAGTTATTTGGGTTTAAAGTAATGCTGAAAAGGCTTGGATTTTGGGTATACGAAATGGGCCAGGCCCATAAGTGATGATGAAAAGGAGTAAGGTCCAAATACTTAAACCCATAGGTGAAGAGTAATGGGCTGATCATTGGTTTGATTGTAAGGATTGGGTTTTGGGTTATGAAACTGTAATGGGCCCAAAATAATTCTATTAAATGGGCTAGACATGAACACTTAAAATCATGGGTTAACAAATATGGGTTGGATATTGAGTTAATGAAATACTATGGGTGGGGATTAATGGAAGGTGGGCCCAAGGGGTTTCTTAGGAAAACGACGGCCCAATCTTTGAACTTGGATCTCTTGGGCCTAAATCGATTCTAAGCATACGAATTGGGCCCGAATTAGAAGCTCCTTGGCCCTAAATGTTTGAACCAAGCGATTGACCGGTTTGGGTTGAGCCGACCCAACCTCAAAACCCTAAAACTCCACCGTCTTCTTCCTTTCCGTGAATAGAATTTTTGGCCGCCCGCAACTTGCCGTCGATTGTACCCGGCCTCCTTCTATGCTTCTTCACTCACCGCATCTCGATTTTATAGCAGAATATTGCTCCTCCACTGGTCCGGAGGTATCTTCACCAATCCTATCTTCATCTTTGCTCCACGTTTGGTGATGCGTGACTTCCGTAGCCGGCGACTCATCCTTCATTCGATACTCTCAACCCGGTTGTTGTCTATCTCCAAATTTGATGTCGGTGTTTCCCGTCGCAAACTCACACCTCGGGGCTCTTGAATCCCGTCCAAGAAAAGCCGCCAATCTGGATAGATCCAGCAAGGCCTCTCCTTCCGATGTTGGATCGCACCCCCAACCACTACCTCCCAACGGCCCCCGAAGAGAAGAACCTCAAAATCCACCGAACCCTCCTCACCGAAAACGAAGGCGGGCCATCACCTCCCGGATCGACACCTCGATGCCAATTGATGAAACCCAATAATATTTCCCAAAAATCATACAAGAATGCAAGAAATAACAAGATAACACGGCTATGGCAGCCACCCCCACACCTCACGGTGTTCCCTCAGCCTATGGCTGCCCACAAGACTCTCCAAAATTCGATGATCTCTCTTCCCTCTATTTATTATTTCAAATAACCCTAACTAACTCTCATTCCACATGGCATCTCATCCTAGGGTCCTAACACTCCCTCTCTTCTACCTCTATTTATTATCTCAACTAACCCTAACTAACCCTCATTCCACATGGCCTCTCATCCTAGGGTCCTAACAGAACCTAATGATCTTGTCTATCATTACATTTTTTCCCCCTTTTAATTCCACCATCAACATTAAATTGTTCACAATTTATTTGATTCTGTGGTTGGTGCACATGCATGCCAAGAAATCCTTTTTGAAAAAGAGATTTGGCTATTGAAAAAGACACTTTTGAGATTGACAATGATTGTTCTTTTCTGAGGAAACTAGAAAGCTTTTTTATTTTATTTTTTCCCTTCTTCTTAGTTATTGGAATTTTAATTATTTGGATTCTAGTAGGTCTAAGAGAAGAGTTAGCCAATTCTGTGATTCCAAATTTTCTCTTTCCTTTTGTACTTCAGAGGAATCCCAAACATCTCTTCCTCATGTATCTCACACCCTTTTTTTTTTTCTTGTTCCTCCTGCTTAAACCCTCAATCTGTTTTATGCCGAGCAAGTGAGACAGACAATGAAAAAGAACATGTAGGCTTTAATGGAGTGAATCTCCCCTGAATTTGGCTCCGCTGCGACCTGCCACAGACTTTACTAGCCAAACCATTAAAATCATTTAGTTGTTTATTCTAGAAAGCGAAGGAAGACACTTTCAAAACTGCAGTAAAAGTTTGTGGCAATAATTTCCCCCTTTTCACCTTCAGACTGAACTTGCCAAGTCCAAAATTTCCACAAACAGGAAAGAAAACAAATTACCTAGAACCTACTAAACCAGCGAGCTTAGAAATTTGTTGAGAAAATTTATTTTGATAAAATTTATTGAAAATCATTATTTGGATCTAGCATAGATCTGGGAAGTGTTAAATTGGAAAAGAGAATTACCATGTTTGGCTATTTATCTCAAACTTAGTTTTGGAATTTCCAAATTTTGGCACTTCTCACCTGTTCTGAGTGTTTACAGAATGCCAACGGAATGAGTGCTTTGTGAATGTATTGTCTTAGGAGTAGATGGTATACCAAGATTTTAGTGACAGTGATTAAGGACAATCTAAGTTTAATAATGCTTAAAATTGTTGATTCTTAGTGCTGGAACCATAGAGCTGGTTAGCTTAAGATATTAGCAGACCTGACTGTTTGGAACTATTCTGTTGGGAAAACAGTTCATGGTCTCATTTTTAGAATTTCTCAAATTTTGTCTCTAATTCTTATTCTCCTTTAGTGTATTAATGTTGGTTAACAAGATGCATATTTCTCTTGGAAGTAGGCATCTCTAGGTCATGCCTCTATTCTGATCTAGCAGTTGCTGTTGAAAACTTGTGTATGCTTGAAACCCCCTTTCCAGTTCTCTTTTCTAATAAAATTACTTGACATAATCTATGCAAAAGTTAGTAACCACTAAGCCTCAAATAACAACTTTAACTCTGATCATCAAATAAAGGAAAAAGGGTTGGGGGGTTGTTTTGAGAAAAAACTTGATCAGTGACCAAAAGATGTGTATGATTTTTTTAATGGAAATTTGTATCTTCTCTACTATAACTAGGATTTCAATTGTATGTTACCCCTTTATTAACCATTTGAGTGATAATCTTACGGAAATATATCTTCTTTATGCAGTAAATGGGTTTTGATCCTTTGTGAAATGGACAATTGGCAATTGAGACACCCCCCCAATAGTCGGATTTCATTTTGTCAGCAGCCTAAATATAGCTTTGGGGGGGGGGGAATCATTGTAAATCTTAACTCCCTCTAAGAAGCAGTGTCTGATGCCGTCCCTGAGGCTCTGTGCTCCCCTAGGTTATATTTTTTGGATGAATAAATAATATATTAAAAGAACAGCAAACAACCAACAAGGGAAAATATAAGAGAAAAGGAGAGAGGGGGGGAGGGGAGAAAGAGTACAAGCTCAAGAGAGAGAGCAGCTGAGATCCCAGAAACTAACAATCAACCTATTTTGGGGGCTGTCAGCGACCGGGGGGTGGGGAATAGAAAGCAATCTAGAGAAAACATCAGAGTAGATGGCTTTCCAAATCAAGACAAGGGATCGAGATTTGGGACTCCCCTAGGTTATATGCTCAAGCTACTTGTGGATCCTGATGAACCTAGTCACCTATACAGGAAATCGATTCACAACCACCCCTTTTTGAAAAATTTAGGTTTGTCTAATTAATCTTTTATCCTTTCCTCTCTCCCTACAGTTGTGGTCTTCAAAATTTAAACTAGAACTCTCTTTTTATGGTAACATCAATACTTCTAGGCAAGAGATAACTGCTTTTTTGTGTAGTTCCTGCACCACTATGGGCCCAAAAAGAGCATGCAGATGGGCCTTAAATTGATGGGTTTTGACTTCACAGTGGACAGAGTAGTAACTTTATGTGCTCCTGTATCTAGGTGCAAGGATCAAGCAACGAAACAACATTCTTTTTCTTGCAACTTCTTTCTTGCATATGACTGCATTTCTCACTCAACAGTTTGTCTATACATATTTGTAACTTCCCTCCTCTTCCTCAAACCCAGTGCCAATCTTCAACAAGCACGTATCAGCTCTATGGACAAAGCACTTGGTTGGTGAACTTTTTGACAGCTGAAGAGCTTAATTCATGGAAATTTAGGGAGAATTTTTATTTGTATTTTAGCTGTTCAGAAAACTTTAGTCACCTTGATGTTAGAGTATTGAGTTATATATGATTGTTTGTTGATTTTACTAGTGTACTACTGTTGATTTCTCTAGCAATTCAGTGAGTGCTTTGTTTGTTGATTTTACTAGTGTGCTACTGTTGATTTCTCTAGCAATTCAGTGGGTGCTTGCCGCATTGGTTGCACCAAATCATTTATCAGAGTCAAACTGAATATCCACTTGTCAGATTTCATTGGTTGGTCTAGAGAAAACATTCATTTTCCTTGTAGTCTGTATGAAGAGGGGCTTGAACTACCTATTAAGATACCCATCTTAGAAAGTGAAGCCATATACATGTTACTGTATTTTAAAACAAGGTTTTGTACTTCAAGACAAACTAGCTTGCCACATGATGGTTATCCATTCCTTGTACAGCTTAACAGAGGAACGTTTAGAATACCCACCCAATGGATAATTGGTTAACCTGATGAATGATTAACTAGATGGATGATTGGGTGACTCAATGAATGACTAGATCTTAAATATTTTGGTCATATTGAGAAAAACTTCTGTAGCTGGATTTGTCTGTGTTTTTCATATGTTGACAGCAACACACCCATTTTTATGCGTGGCGATTAGATGGGGTAGAAATTTGGTAGGCATGTGGCTAAGTGTTGAAAATTCTAGATTACCTAATGGATTCATAGATTACTCAGATGCATAGACAAACATGGGAAGGTAAATGATGAATTGAAGTCCAAAATTTGTCATTTTAATCCCCACTATTCCCTTGATTTTTGCTGATTAAATTGCCACATCGTTTTTGCAGGGGGCACTTCACATGAAATATTGATGCAGTAAGGATCATTACTACTTAAATGAGGTTGCATAGCATTAATGTTGATACGATAAACAAACTGAGCGGCACCCAATTTCCCAACGTGTATACTAGTCATTACTCTTAATGCTCAAACTTGACCAAAGGAAGGAGAAAAGGTACCCAGCTTTCTTCATACCTTTTCAGGTTGATTTGAAGACCTCAGTTTTGAACAACTTAGGAGAGCATGGAAGCTGATCTAGCCGTTACAGTGAGATCAACTCTAAGGTATGTCTTTTTGATTAGTACATGTTCTTTTTCTACCACCGTGTTTGTTCTACCTTGAATTAGAATACCAGTCTTTTAGTTGGTTGAGTTTTCCAAAGTTTTTGTGCACAGCATTTATTCCTAGATAGAAATGGCAATAAGCACACATTCCTCTCGTCAATCATTCCTATCTGGATTTGTGGCAGAGGCCTCTGCAAGATGGAGGTTGCATAGAAAGGCCTCTGCATCCTTTCACTGCCACTCGCTCATTGCTTCTTTCTGTGGGAAGATCTAAGATGCATAGCACTTTCAATTACAGAGACAGTTTCACTTCAATGTTAATGAACTCTGTTATGTCTGTATTCTTCCCACCAAATACAGACCTTAGATTCTAAGGCTTCTTTGAAAAGAATTACAATTTCTCTCCAGAATACAGTCAAAGCTAAAGTGGTTATTGACTTCATACTTGAAACTAGGAGCAAAACCCTCAAAGAGGAATCTGTTGTTGCTTCTTGATCTACAAAAACATCCAGTGCTAGGCCCTAGATTTACTGGTTAAAATAAACGCGCAGGATGGGAATTGGTGAAGGCACACCAAGACAGAGACCTTAGAAATGATTAACAGGGCTATGTTTGGACTGCATTTTCGGATTGATTTTGCATTTTCATGTAGTAATATCAACCAATTCGATATGAAAGCATAGCCTGTCTCCACGTTTCTCAACTCCATCTTCAGACTACCACTCAGTATCGGTTCTGACTTCTGATCATGGTTTAAGGTAATCCCATGATAAAATACATATCTATATTGGATAGAGCTAATATAATACATTCGATGCGTCGTTCTTTTTTTGTTTAAAGGGCAAGCATTGGATTGCACCATAATGTATTTTTTTTTTGGTCCACAAATAAAAATCATAACATTAAGAAAAAGAGTGTAAGCCAGGAAACCTGGACGCCAACAAAGAAACATCAACCATGAATAAAGGTGGGATATTCCACCAAGATCGAGAGAGGAAAGACAACGAGCCCCCCTAGCAAGAAAATCAGCAAAAACATTGCTAGTCCTAGGAACAAAATGAAACAGAACCACATTAAAGTCTATGACAATCTTAAAAATTTCAGAAACTAAATTAAGACTAGACCAATTTAAAGAAGAGCTAAAGCCTTGGAGAGCCAAAACGACTGGTAGGCAATCAGAGTTCACTTGTATATGAGATATTCCTAAAGATAGTGTTAGAAGTAGGCCATCTCTCACAGTAAGAAGTTCCATCAAAGAAGCAGAAGGTCCAAAGCATAATGTATTGACCAGTAGGATACGAGACGGTACGTCTCATGAAATCACTTGATCGATAAGATACTTGTACTAAATATTTTAAACCCTTTAAACCTCGCTTTTGATCACAGACATGAAAGTCCCTAATTGGCAGATGGGAGTTTAGAGTTTTAAATTTTCATTCATTTCTAGGAAGGTTAAGGAGTTTTTTTTTTTTTTTTTTTTTTTTTTTTTTAAATCCTTTAATCTCAAAAGAAGATAAAGAAATCAATCATTAGAACCCCAATTCCCCAACCGAGAAAGATATTCATGATAAAATTGTGATGGGTATTGGTTAGCATTCAAGGCTGCCATCCCTGATGCGCTCCCTGTGATCTTTGTACAACACTTTTGCCAGCAGATTAAATAAGCTACACTTCTATCCCACCAGCATGAGGAGGAATCTTCTACGCCACACTGATGGCAGGATGCGAAATGGTTTTCTTAGGCCGCGTTTGGTAACGTTCTTAAAAAATATTTTTACCGTTCTTATGTTCTTTGAGAATAGAAAAACGGATTTAAAGCGGTTGTTTAAACGGTTTGTTCTTCTGTTATTTAAAAACGGACTGGTCAGAAAAGTGTTCTAGAAAACGTTTTTTGCAGAACATCAAAAAGATGTTCTTACCAAAGAACAAAAATGGAAGTAATAAAATTGGTCCAAATTGAAACTTTATAACGAGTTTATCAAACACCAACAACTTATTATAATAGTTTTCTGAAAGTATTTTTAGAGCAGATTTATCAAATGCCCATTTCCAAGCAAATAACGGTCTTTTAACACAAAAACACTAAAAAATGATTTTATATAAGAAGTGGTCTCTCAGAACGGAAACGTTACCAAACATATACTTAGTAAGAGGACTTGTAACAGCCAGGGAGAGATAAAATAAATATGAAAAATCCCCCATGGTTGGCTAGACCATAGATGAGATTGGTAACATTTTCGTCTTAAGAAACCAGTTCTTATGCAAGACTATTTTTTAACGTTTCTGTGCTAAAAGATCATTCTTTGCTTGGAAATAGGCATTTAATAAATTCATTCTAAAAATATATCTAGAATACGTTGGTGTTTGATAAATTTGTTTTGAAGTTTCCATATTAACTATTTATATCATTTTTGTTTCTACCATTTAGTAAAAAAAAAAATTTTGATGTTTTGCAAAAGGCATTCTTTAGAACACTTTTCTGACTGGTATGTTCTTAAAGAATTGGAGAGAAAAAAAAAACCGTTTTAACACACGTCTGTAATCCGTTATTTGCGTTTTTAAAAGCGTTACCAAACGCTAAGTGGATTACTTTTGGTTTCATATTCCTAGGTTTTCTTAAACCAGGAAGATCAAAACCAAATCGAATTTTCCGGAACCGAAGCCGAACCCAATAAAAACTCGGACCAGACCAATTTAAACCAAAAATAAGCCAGACCAAAACTGATTCTATAAATCAAAAGCAGACCAAACCACTTATTGGCATTTTTTATTGTAATTTTCGTTTTCTGTATTACAAACAGAAGGACCCATGCGGCTGGCTTATGTCATGGTCTGGGAACACGTGTGTGTATTAATGGTGTCTTTCACAAAACCCAACCTTCAGATTCCCATAACAACTTCATCATTCACTCACTCATTGTGAAGATCACTTCAAATTATAATTTTAGTGTTTCACCCATCCCATTACCGACAAGCAAAACAGTACAAGAACATTAATGGTGTTTATAATAATTTATTTCTCGTTGCATCAAATTGCTAATTCTTACTATTTCTATTTCTCGAAGAGATAGAAAAGGAAACACACATTCACATAACATTGAAGTAAATAAAGAAAGCGAGCGAGGAAGCCAAAAAAAAGGAATCGAAAGTTAAATTCTTCTTCAGAGCTTTCTCTCTCCATCCCCTGTTTTCTCCCCTTCCCCCACATCAACTAAAAGAAAACAGTGCTAATCACCTTAGCTTGACCTAGAAGATTTAATGTCCTTCACATAATTAAGGTTAAGCTTTCAAAATTTTACTGTTGACTAAAGAAAAAGGAAAAAGGAAAAAAAAAACCAAACATTTTCTCTTTGCCTTTTATCTTTAGCTACTTTTCTTCAATGTATATACATGGAAATCTATGTTTAAATCCTAACCAAAAAAATGAAAAATCTATGTTTAGATAGAATGTTAACTTTTTTTTTCTTTTGGTACAAAATCAAAGGAAAGTCAAAGCAGGGCAATCTTGTTGAATGGTAGGCATCTTACTTCACATTTGAAGTTGCACATAGAAGACTATTTATTTCAGCGTGTTCTACGTAAAATTTTGGGAAAACGTCAAAGAAAAAGAGTTCATTATCAACAATTAATTAGTGACGTTTAATTTTGATTGTGAACGATACCAAAGAATTAGGATTCAAGCAATGCTAAGCAATAGGATTGAGAATTAGAAGCGTGCACCATTGTTTGACTTTGATTCGGGTATTTACAGTCACCTCACTTAAGTTTTAGGGTTTAAGAAGTGTTCAAACAACTTTGTTGAGTAAACATGTCTAGTCAGCAGTGAGGGTTCCTGTCCGATTGCCCACCATACCTGATCTAGCGCTCATTGGATCGGTTGTTAGGCTTTCCAGCTGATGCACATGGATGGTCTGATAGTGACTTCACACCAATCAACTCGAACCTCTGGCTCGATGGGTTTATACTCAAGTTGGCAACCTAACAAGTGATTGATATATTTTGTGCCAACAACGGACATGGTCTTTAAGTATCCCTTCTGATCAATTTGATTTTTTTCAAATTTTTTCGAATTTGGCTACATTCAATGTTATTGATGATTATATCTTCAAACTTGGTTCAATTGATACCAATAAGTTAAATAATAATAATAATAATAATAATAATAATAATAATAATAATAATAATAAAACAATTTAGATCAACATCAATCTTCAATTTTAAAATCTAACAAATCTAGGGTTACTTGGAATGAGTTGACCACTAACAAAGAGTTAGTTCAGTTGACAATGATCAACAATTCTTAAAAAAAAAAGGTCAAAATTCAACTCTTAGGTGGTATAAATAATTGTCTCACCTTCAATATATAAAAATCACTAATTTCAAAGAAATATCACTGTGGAATCAATCATCGATGAGTCATAACAACCCTGAAATTTTTCTTGGTTTTGGCAACCACCCTCATACTTTTCAGACGATAATATCAACCTATCTCAACAATCAAATTTGATGTTCCAACCTTACATTAATAGATACTAGCCGTTTGCATTTTTTGCTGTTTAGAATTTAGATTTCATTATTTTTTATTTAAGGACATTATTTAGATTTTCAAATGTTTTTGGAATTTATGAGTTCCACAACCATTTATGGTCTCATGTAGGAATTCTTTTAGAACTTTTAATGTTTTCATGTTTTTATACCGTTGCCCTAAAAGTTCAAAAAAAGAGAGGGTATGGTTAGATGCCAATAAATTCTTACCATTTTGATTTATGTAGCCTTTTTTTTCTAAAAGTTTGTATTTTCAAAATTATAAATTACAATAAACATATCAATAAAAGATTAATCATTCTTGATTTGGAAGGCAGGAGGAATCAAACAAGCTTTTCCCAATAAGAGAAGAAGCATTTTATAATGTGTTGTGCAGGCTATAACAGCTTTTGCTTAAACCCCTTCATCATAAACTCTGGAAGCAAATTTCAAACAGGAAGATGATTCTCTTTGAAGGGTCTAGATTCATGATTTTGGGTTCAGAACCGTTTGATCCCTGCTGTGGCAATTTCGACCCGGTACGTCGCGATTACGAGTAAGATTTCCCCTTTCTATATGCAAATACTCATACCCTAATAATGTAATAGGAGGGCCATTGAGATTAGACCCAAAAAGATCTGTAATTGAAATTTGTTTATATCCTCAAAAGAACCACAAATCCAAATCCAGGTAACCCCACCACACTTCCTGCTTCAGACCCTTGAACCTGTATTACTTAAAAGCTACCATCTGAAAGGAGCAGATAGAGAGACAGAGAGACACCATTGTAGTTGGATAGGAACACCTTTGGAGCTCCTGACTATCATGGTCATGGGAGAAACCAAAAAACCCAGAATGAAAACCCATCAAAATCAGAACCAAAAGCCAGATAAAAGAACAGAGAAGCCACCTTCATGGGCAGCAGTGAGGAGTATCTTTACCTGTAAACATTACCAGACAGGTGAAGAGAAGCAACCCATGAGGGAGAACAGTAAGAGATGCAAGAAAATGGGGTGTTCTGGGTCTCTTTGTAGCAACACAAGAGTAACACAAAGGCCTGAGATTCTAGTTTCTCCTGAAGATGAGAAGAAATGGTCTTCAATCAGTACTTCAGTGGGTTCTTGCAATACTTCTGCCTCTAGTAGATCCATGAAAGCTCCTTTGAATGAACTCAATGGAGTTGTTTCTGCTTCTTCTTCATCATTGTCTTCTAGGTTTTCATCTGGGACTGGTTCTTCTGTTAGTGGGTCTTTCAGGGGAATGCATTTGAGGAGACTTTCAGGTTGTTATGAGTGTAGAATGGTTATTGATCCAGTTCTTGGCATCCCAAGAGATCCCTCTTTGAGAGTCACTCTCTGTCCTTGTCCTGTATGTGGGGAGATTTTCACAACTGCAGAGAATTTGGAGCTTCATCAGATTGTTAGACATGCAGGTAAGACTTTGTCACAGAAATCATCTCTTCCCATTCTTTTGATTTCTCCAAAAATCCATTCTTTATATGGAAACCCACAAATTTATGACATTAAAAACCCAACAAATTTTTTTATTTTCGTCTGTTTTGTAGCATCAAATTCTTCTTGTTTGTGTTCAGATTTCTGATTTCTTTTTCTGTTTTTTCCTCCCTTTCTTTGTTTATGGATTGGGAATTGCAGTATCTGAACTGGGTCCTGAAGACAGTAGCAGAAATATTGTAGAGATCATATTTCAATCGAGTTGGTTGAAGAAACAAGCTTCAGTCTGCAAAATAGACAGGATTCTCAAAGTTAACAACAGTCAGAAAACCATCACCAGATTTGAAGATTACAGAGAATCTATTAAAGCAAAAGCAAGCAAGCTTGCAAAGAAAAACCCAAGATGTGTAGCAGATGGAAATGAGCTCCTGAGGTTCCACTGCACAACTTTTGAATGTTCAATTGGAATGAGTGGCTCCTCCAATCTCTGCAATTCAATCCCACAATGTAATGTTTGTAACATTATAAGAAACGGATTTAAGATCCCAGGAGTGAGTGGAGGAAATGAGAACACTGGGATCTTCACAACAGCCACAAGTGGAAAAGCCCACGACAAAGCTGAAATTAAATCAGAAGATGAGAAGAGGGCAATGTTGGTTTGCAGAGTCATTGCAGGGAGAGTCAAGAAAAACCAAGATGGAAATGCAGAAGAGTTTGATTCAATAGCTGGACCTACTGAAATCTACTCAAATCTGGACGAACTGATTGTGTTTAATCCCAAGGCTATATTGCCCTGTTTTGTCGTAATCTACAGAGATTTTAGTTGATTTCAGTTCATTAATCTCTTGGTTTTCCTGTTTGTTTTTTTCTTCTTGTTTTGTCTACTGAATGGAACTTTGCACAAGAAAGAGAATTCTTGTTCTGTGTTATTTGTTATTTGTTGTTTGCTTTTTAATTTGGGTTTTGATGCTAATACAGCTGGGAATTAGTGTAAAAAATAAAAATAAATGCCCATAAAGCTAGATTATAAATTTGCTAAACCCAAGGAAGTTGCTAAGTTTCCATGCTGGTTCCTGTTCTTGATTGTAATTTGCAACTGACACCAAGAATTGACCTGACAACTACCATTTGACCTCACCAAAGCCTAATAAATTGTTCAATGGAGAGGACCTGAAATTAAGTGGTCCCTTCCAGGGTCAGGATGGTTGGTTTTTGGCTCCATTCCAACCCATTAACTAGCTATGGATTGAAAAATATAGTGGCTTTAAATCCGGGTCTGAGTGTAACTTAGATTTTGACTTTGATGAGAGGCTCCGAGTTCAGTAAAATATGAGATCTGATCGTCTTGCATCCCTCTCCCTCTCTTTCTCCCTTTATTGGCAAGTGAAACTCAATTATTTTGACGATGTTATGTGTTTAATGGGGTTCATTTTGAACAGTCTGGTGTAAAATAGGTAAAAAATGCTTGACTCAATTCGTTCTTTCAACTTTAGAACTTTTGGCACAGCAATCAAATATTTAACATTCGGTATCAGAGCTTGCACCTTATTAAGGGTTTAAATCCTGAAAAATAATACTTAGAAGAAGAATACATGGGATAGAGTGAAAGCTACCAAGAAAGTATTACTTGCTAGTTGCTACTCAAGAAAATTAAAAATAAAATTGACGGACCAGAATATAGCTTCTTGGAGAGGGTTATCTCCTGCTAGAGTTTGAGTTTTCTAAGTAAGTCGTCAACGACAACATCTACGGAAACGTGGTGGTATATTTGGTGTATGGATGCTAGATTGAGTCAGTCTAGTATGAGATAGATTAAAAGGTTTAATTCAATTCGTTCCATTAACTTCAAAACTTTTGGCACATTGATCAAATACCTAATGGAGAAGATTATATAAAGTAGTAAAATTAATAAGATGTAAAACACCTCTCAAAAAAATAAATAAGCTTTTACTAATTATTTTTTTTAATCTAAGGTTCATCTTAGCTAGTTTACATGTATTTTGACTACATCCTCAGAAGAGCTTTGTATAATTAATATAAACAGGACTTTGTCCTTGGCCCTGAGAAAATTCAAACTTTAACCTTGGTCTTTTGCTAAGTAAGTGACCCCTTAGCAAAGAACGAAATTTTGTTTCGCTGCCAGCAAACTGGGCGAAATGGCGAAATATCGCCTACATTTCACCGAACTTCCTCATTTCATTCATCATTTCTTTCTCATTAACTTCAAAGTTTTAGGTTCTAAGGTTGACACCGTTGCTGAGAGTTCACCGCTGCAACCCAAGATCTGGCTCACAGTGTTTCTTTCTCTTTCTCTCTTTCTTTCTTTCTTTCTTTCTTCTTCTTCTTCTCCTTCAACGATTCAGCGAAAATAGCTTGTATGTTTGCAGAAGCCTAGACCAAAGGAACCCACAATCCAGATGATCGACTGATATGAAATCTTAACAGTAGCTAGCTCCCCTGAACCAGTCAGTCAGTCACCCATTACCTAGGTTTATTCCTCAAGAATTCTCATAGGAAAGATGCCGACATAGACTCTACTGTGAGGACAGTCCCCAGAACTGAAAGACAGAGTTGAAAGGTGTGTGAAAAGGGTTACAGCCACCGCTGGTACTACTCCAATTCTGTGTATTTCTCTTTCTCTCTTTCTTCTTCTTCTCCGTCTCCTTCAACGATCCGGCAAAAACAACACTAAATCCAGCGATTTTCGTTTGATTATCGTGATTTTCAGGCAATTTTCGTTTGGTTCGCCGGAAAATCGACTATTTTCTGGCAATTTTCAAAGAGTTTCATTTTGCCCCCTGATTTTGGTTCGCTGGGGGGCGAAATCACCGAATTTCGGCGAAATTAAGTTCCTTGCCCCTTAGGGTTAAGTAAAACTAATTTTCATACTATAATTTTCATGAATATTACTTGAGCTAATCTGATTGGTGTACCCTAAAAAGGATTTTATGGAATCTTCTGACATATACCCTATATGATTGGAAGTGGGCCACCCACTATTATGGGCCTTCCTCTTCCACAGCAAAAGCCCAACGTGTAGTCAATTTCCTGGACAAATTTTGCCGCATGAGTCAGAGTTAGATTAGAAGATTAAATCATAGCATTTTCACTGTTGACCAAAATGTCAGAAAAATCTATACATCTTCAGGAATTTTTCATGTTCAACTGTTGGTTGTGGAGCTGGCATTTTTATGCGGTAGAAGATTGTGATCTTTCCGTATCTCTTCATCACATGTTTAAAAATTATCTTTTATTTAATTTTTAATCCTTAGAAATGATCTTCTTCCAGAATATCTTGTAAAAAAAAATATGAAAAAACACTGTCTTTTATTCTTACTATTAGAAGATCCAAACTCTGGATTACCCAACAAATAATCTATGTTGCTAGCCCAATTTATTTTCTAAACTCTTTTATAGGAAAAAAAAATTTCTAAATTATTTATTTTGATTAAATATAATATTAAAAAAATTTATAAAAAAATACTTGAAAATCAATTATGATTGCTATTAAATTTCTCTCTTTTTTTTTCCCTTGAAAGTCAAAATGAATTTTAAGATAAAGACAGCTTGAAAATTTTAAAAATACCATAGATGTTAAGTTATCAGCTAATCCTATTACTATAATAGGAGAGATGCATTTGATATATAACATAAAAAATAAGAATATAAACATTATAGTTTGTAAAACTCAACAAATCCATATGTTAGTTGCTCAACTATATATTATATTTGAGAAACAAGATTTTCACAATGTGAGATTAGATTCGTCCACATGTTTTCTCACATTCTTCATGGGTCACACACATCATTTTCATTAAAGTTCTCTAATTCGAAGATTCGATTTTTTTCTACTTCAATTGGTTAGAAAACCGCAATTAATTTATAATAATCTCTTTCTCTCTTAGTGTATTCCATTTCATGACCTCATAGACTCTCATGGTGACCCCACCTAAGCAAGTTGATAGAGATATTAATTGTGGATTAATTTTTCTTAAGAACAGGTGTTTAACTGTGTCACATTCCTTTAGAATATGCTTCTTCCACGTGAGTTTGCTTAGAGACATAATCTTAATTATTAGTTTGGACCCAAAAGGAAGAAAAAATTATTGTTTTAAGAGTAGCTTTGGTATAAATTATTGTTTTATAAGTAGCTTTAGCATAAATTATTGTTTTCATAAATAGCTTTGATGTATATGTGGTGTGGCTGTCTGGGGTTGTCTTCATGCAATGTTTTCACTTACCCAAACAGTAAAAAGAAGCATCTATGCTCACAAAAAGCTCTACAAAGTAAGAATAAATTCTGAACTTCACATGGCAGTTGGGTCCATTTGGAAATTATTAGAGGTAATTATTTTAATTTTTTTTTTTACTGAAAGTTATTCGATTCAGAAAGAGAGAAGATGAGAGGATAACTTTTTATGGGGAAAGAAAAACTAAATAAAAAAGGATCAAGGAAGAGTAACCTTGCAGGGCTTTACCAAAAAGATAAAGATTTTGGGTCTCATTTGTATTTATTTGAAATTTAGAGTCTTAAAATGTATTTTATTATTTAATTGAGTGGTAGAGAAATGGGGGAAATAAATGTTGGAAATAAGATGTCAAGGGCTATCGTATAAGACACAAAACATAATAACAAGTATTGAGTTTGAGAACTTATCTCATTCAAATGGCATGAATAGTCTCATTGTCAAAAACACTATTATGCACATCTATCAAGTGATACTTGAACAAAGTTGGCAGAGTTGAGACGTGTCGGTGTTCACCAGCACTTTCTTTAAAGTATTTAAACGCTCCGAAGTGCACACGGGTTCTAAATGCATTTTCACCCCCAAGATCAATCAATCCCTTTATCACAAACGGTGCACTCCATAGCGATGAATTAAGGATCTAAAAACTATATTCACGAATCCATTGTTGACACAATTTTTAAAACAACTTCACAAAACAATGTCTGTTATAGAATAAACAACCCCTCTCACCATTATATAGGAGAGTAAAAGACACTACTAAGGGTTGTTTCCAAGAAACACATCCCTTTCCTTAAGGCTTGTTTGTTAACTACCTGATAATGACAAAGTAAATAGCTAATCGGGTTCAACCACGGTCGGGACAAGGATCTCGGTCAAGACCAGGTTCAAGTGTTCAACCACAGTTGGGTCAAGGATCCCGGTCGGGACTGGTTCAAGGGTCGAACCAGCAAATAGTGTAACCACGAAGAAACATGACCGTTATAGAAATAAACGTGCTCCCGTCAAATTTGGGATATACGATCGTACCATACATGAAAACTACAACCGACTCATTAAGAAGAGAAAAAAAACCTTACATTCGGACGGCTACCAAGAAGGATCATGAACGAATCCAACGACCGAAAACAAGAAGTAAACCCAATATAAACTATAGGGTCACACAAAGCAGAGGTATCTGAATCGTTTCCCTCTATTAACATTATTCAATTAAGCTCTGCAATTAGTCAGTGCTTTTTGGTGTTCCAACTACTAACTCAACCATCGGAGGTGGCTTCCCGATCTCCGAGTCGGTCCACATCTGACATTGTTTTGTAGAAACCTGAAGGCTGAACAATTTTTAGACACATTATTACTAAACTAGCCTCTCAAGAGAAACACCTATTGGCCATTTAGATATCCATTAAGAAAAGACACAACTAATTAATCAAAATGAAATTTTTAAATTTTCAAATAAAACTATTAAAATTACAACAATAAAATCCTCCATCTTCTTGAGTAGAGGATCCCAAGAAATTGGTCAACTAACACTCCATCAGTATTTCTGCCTAATTCTATATCCTAGTGTGGACCTCTAATGAATTTCTGTGAACTGTTTTTGTCAAAATACCTATCAAGACGAATATTGATTGCTTAAGATTAGAAAACCTACAAAGACAACTACCTAATGTGATAGGCACCTTTAAATGAACGGTGAGTGGATAGAGCCTCTACCATTCAACATTTAGAGAAAGCAGTATTTTAGGAATCGTGTTTGGAAATAACAATTTGATACCTATCTAATCGGCTCATAATGGATAGATTTGCCCTTACTTTATAATAATTTTCCTCTTTTTAAACTCTTTTCTCTTATACTCCATTTGTTTTAGTTCCACATTCAGAACTTTTTATCAGGAAAATACCAACATGAAGTCATGAACATCTTTAAGATAAAAAATCTTAGAAATTTTCTAATAACAAAATTTATATGTAAGAAACAAGAGTTACCATGAAAAAAAAATTTCAACAAATCTTTATGTTTTTGTTGAATAAAGAGATCCTTGGTGATATAAGACCAGATGGTCATCAAAGAGTTGGATTTTGCTCCGTTTTCTTATTCTATTCTAATGTGTTTCAGGGGAGTCTTATCTTGTTAGCTATCAAAGATACCAGTCCCACTAGAATGTATGATGATGGAGGTAGAGGAGTAGAGATTATCACAACTCATCACAAATACTACTGCAAACAAGACAATTCCAATGAATAGAGATGAATGTATTAGGTAGATTGCTTGGGTCAAATTTAGCTGGTGCCATTAATTATATTTGACTCTTCTCCTTGGAGAGAATCTCACAATAGGACTCAATAAGTGCTTTGGATTAGAATATCACATGTAATTGAATCTTATCACTCAGTGATACGTGTGGTTTTCTACCCAACCGACTTTGGACCCGGGTGGGCTAAACCAGATACTTAGTTGGGACCTTAACGACTGACAAAAGAAGAGTGTCGTTTACGTTGGACTTACATGGCAACATTGCCCTAAATAGAAGGTCAACTACAAGGATGATTGAGAGGGACAGACGACAAGGGAGCGTAATCCAGGGAGAAATGACAGCCCTTGTCGGGAAACCTGCCTAATCCGGAAAAAGTAATACATACACTATTTAAACAAGAACTCACCCCATTGGTAAGCATCCAATACATTCTGAACATAACCCTGTGTAGCACTGGCATGGGGTCTTAATATGTTCATTGTCTGACTTAGCCATCGGAGGCGGCTGCTCGGCATACGAGCCGACCCACGTCTAATCTTTCTTGAAGGACTCATTGTCTTGGGAACCAGAAGGGGCTTAGTCGGCATTAGAATAATAAATGAGACGCATTATTGGGCATTCATTTTTTATGGTAATATACTTTTCCATTCCACAACAAAAGATGAAGATACATCCAAGTTACATAACCTCAATATCTAAGGTACCGTAATAGGCCAATCAATCCTACTCGACAAGGAGACTGATTTCCTAGTCAGAAAGTGTAATTATTATTCTCCTTTAGTTTATAAGAAAAGGAACAAGAGCTTAATCAGTTCCTCAGATGATTCATGTCCTCAACCACACGTCGCACAATTATAGGGATGTCAACTCGGGCATTAATAGCCTTTATATAAGAGAGGCAATCGAAATCAACATCAACTAAGTCAAAGCTTTCAGCCATAAAATGTAGCAAGCCTTCCCTCATCGCCAATGTTTCTACTTCAATAATAGGCCTCCCATACGTGTCCGCAATAATATAACCAAGCCTAGCAGTTGAGTCCTTTAAAGCTGCATTTGAGTTAATCTTCATAGTGCCCTACAATGGAGGAAACCCACTTTCAATTGGGAGACCCCCCCCCCCCATAGAAAGGACCCAAACACTCCTATTAATTTGGCTTGGCTGATTTTTATGTTTTGTAGGACTTGATGTGGACCTTTTTGGGGGATAGTTTTGAGTAATAAATATTGTTGGGAGGGACCATTTTACCATAAACAGATATGGTTGTCTATCGTGAAGAGTTATGATCAGATATTGTACCTTATGCATGGTAGATTCAAATTCATTAATATCAGTTAGTGAAGGAAATGTTTTAAAAAAAAAATTTCCCCTTTTCTTTTTTGGGTGAGATAGTGATATTCAGAATTTGGGAAATTTACACTATCTTCTATGAGGTATCGTGTAATTAAAATTTTACCCATTGAATTTTTAAATTACAACTATCACGGTCAAGCAAATTTATATCCATGGTACCGTGTGTCGGCGATATATCGCCGACACACGGCGAAACTTCGACGTGTTGTTGGGGGGGGGACATGAAACCCCCCAGCAACACGACTTTAGCATTAAATCTGCGATATATATCGCCCATGGTCAAAAAGTTGACCGGAGAACCGAGAATTTTGGGAAATGAGACGGGGAGATTAGGATAGTTTGGATCGTCTCTCTGCGGTGTTTCTTGCCAGAGGTAGTTGGTGTTGGTGATGGTGATGGTGATGGACACGAACGCCGCGACGGAAGGAGAGAAGATGATTTGAGGGATGTTGAGCTGGGACTGCCACTCTCATTCCATTTCTATTGCTGACTGTTTTTGCCTCTTCACCAAAACCGAAACCCTCACCTTATAAGTTCGTCGGAGTGATCCTTGCTGGATGACCAGCACTGTTTCTTTACATCGTCATATGAATCTTGTTTAATCATTGTGAGTCTATCTATCTCAGAAACATTCTCTATTTTCTTAATCTTGTTGCTTTGTTCACACTTTTTTCTGCTTCCATTTCTGCGCCTGGGAGCCTGGGACGTGAGTTTGTGAGTCTAGCCGAGGAACGCGTCGGAATTTATGGTGGAGGGCGGCGAAGGTTGGGAATGGAACCACCGAACCAGTTGAGGAGAGGATCGTAAAACTAACGCAAAGTGGACATCAGAGCTTTGAAGGCAGAAGTGGGAAGTTCTTTAGCGTTCTCAACGCCTATCGGTATAGAAGGGTGAGATGGGAATGGAAGAACTAGGGTTTTGAATTTGTTGATGTGAGCACCATTGCCGGCAATTCCCATGATCTGCGCTGTAGAAGAAGATTTTGCCATTTAAGCTCTCGAAAAGTCAGGCGACATGTTGCCTGTGTCGCCAAGCACCAACACGGCGAACACCAGGAGACATGTCGGACCATGCTTATATCTTCATTCTTTATAAATAGGAAAAAAAAAAAAACCCATTTTCCCAATTTCCAATCTTTATTTTGTTCCCTCCCATTTTAACTCAGAAATATTTTGTAATAGAATAAATTCATCTCTTGGTTAATGTTGGGTTTAGTGATGAAAATCACTTTATCTTTGTTTGAATTCAAATTTTGAATTTGGTGGGTCCACTTAGTGTTAAACATGGGTAGGTGTTTGGTATCATTAAGAGGGCCTTGGGAGAGGTAAATGGAGAGAGAAAAGGTGAGTTCTAGTGACCAAAGTGGGTTTCCAAAAACGGATTAGCTTTGAGTCTCTTCTCTGTGGTTTTGCAAGAAAATGGCTCCTCGTGCCCCAGCAACCCAGAAGCGAGCGATTGAAGGGTTCCAAGAGCTAAGGAGAAGGGATTCAAGGAGCTTTGAGAGGTTAGGACCGATTGAGGAACAGTATCACACCAAATCTGACTATTTGAAGATTAAAAAGAAACCCTCCCGTGGATGTAACAACTCGAATATTTCGGATTAGTGAACCGAAAATCTGTGTGTTGTTGCATTCATTCATCTGTGGTGGTTTGTTGTTTATTTGCTTTGTGATTGTCTTTCAATTTATATTGCACAAGATCTTGGTTTATTTTGTTCATTTGGGTGATTTGTTTAATCATCCGGTTCCGTGGATTTGGTATTGTCTTCTACGGTTAATAAAGTTATAATTCTAGCAGTTAATTAAATGTTAATTATATTAGAATATAAGGGTAATATATGTAATTTAAAAGTTTGATGGATGAAAACGGGATTTGGGGAGGTAAACGTAATATTTCCCAAAAAATTTGATAGATTAACCTTCAGAAAACTTACGTTATCCATCAAAATCAATCATTTATCATTTAAAATTTTTTTTCTCTTTTTTTAGAATGTTTAATTAAGGGTATAAGTAGGCCTGTAAACGGACCGGATTCGGCTTGGATACACCAATATTCGAATCCGGCAAAAATTTAGAGAAGGCATCCGAAACTTTATCGGATATCCGATAATAATCCGATCCGATAAAATATCCAATTATTGATTGATAATTGTCACTTTTTTACATTTTTTATTATAAATTTCTAATTTCCGATTACCAAATACCACTATCCGAATCCGAATCCGATTATCATCTATTTTTAAAGAAAAATGTTAAATACTTTACTCTATACCGGATAAAAATTTATCCGGATATTATCTGACCCGATAAGCAATTATCCGAATCCGGTTGCTTAACGGACGGATACGGATATTTTCAGGTAAGAAAAATTTCGGATACGGATACCCTTAAACGAATACAAATGCGAATTCGAAGGCGAATTTTGGCTATCCATTTACAGGTCTAGGTATAAGTTTGGTCTAACAACCCCAATCCATATGGGCAACTAATCTTGAGCTCGAACAAGGTTAGGCCTAGGATTTTTCAACCTTGGTGTTGGGTTCAGATTAGAAAATGTAGGTTCTATGTCAAGGCTAGGCTGGGCTAGGATTGAGGCCTTGGACCTAGCTTGGCCTTAATTTTAGTCTACTAAAACTTTGTTACATGTCCGTTGACACAAAGAGGGGAAAAAATTAATAAAAAGAATTAGGACTAACTTGGTCCAGTCCAACTTGATCAAAATCAATCAAAGTAAGCTTGGGTTAGGTTGAACCCGTTAGAGTATGCATAATTTTTAATATTTCATCTTTGAATGAGGGTCATAGCAAGACTAATGAGTGGCAAAACTAGGAAAGATCATATTAAGGTCGGTTTAAAAGTCTCTGCAATAAACGATAAACTACAAGAAAGTCTTTTGAGGTGGCATGGCCATGTTCAACGGAGGCTTATAAATTCCGCTATGCAAAAAAGAGATTTAATCTAGAATTAAGGAATTAGAAGAATAGGAACAAAACCTAAATTTGAAGAGAATGGTGAGAAATGATATGGATTTTTATTTGTTCCTGTACTAACACCCTCCCATTACCTCCAGTTCGCTTTTATATTTTAGACACGTGGATCATTCCAATCGGATGAACAAAATTCATCTGAAAAACACACATTTCTAAGTTCCTTGGAGAAGGTGAAGGAGAGGAGAGAGAATTGAGAACTTAGAAAAGTGTGTTTTTCAAATGAATTTTTGTTCATACGATTGGAATGATTCACGTGTCTAAAATCTAACGAAGAGCTGGAGGTAATGAGAGGTGTCAGTACAGGATAAAAATCTGAAATGATAGACATGGTGTAGGCCTTGTATCTAATATGGGCCTTAAACAAAACTAATTGGAAGACAAGAATCCATGTAGTCAGCCCATTTAGTTGGGACAAGACTTGTTCTTGTTGTAACGAAGATTAAGGTAAGTTAGCTAAGCCAACAAGTTTTTAAAGTATTTCAAGAAATAATTTGTTATTATTTTTGGGATCTGAAGCAAATTTTATGAAATGTTTTTTAAAATATTTCTTTAAATATAAATAAAAAATTTAATACATATAAATTGAGTTATGAATTAGATCTTAACAGCTGCCTCGGTATTGAATTTAAAGTCATGGTATAAAAATTAATTAATTAATTAAATTTTTATTTTTGGGGGGGGCGGGGCCCCCCCCCCCCCCCCCCCCCCCCCCCCCCCCCCCCCCCCCCCCCCCCCCCCCCCCCCCAATTTGTTACAAACAAGGTACTCTTTTGTCAAAGGCCCACGATTGATATCTTCAGCTTCCAACCAACTTCAGATATGGGCGTAATGGAAGGTTAAAAATAACAAAAAGTTGGGAACAAAATCCAAACACACCTCAAGCCAACAACGAAACATTAGAACAATAATCCTAAACCTGAAAGTTGTCTATAACACGATCTTACCCAATTTGGGATCACCCAATTAACTTAATCTACAATGGTCAAAGGGGTAAACATCATACAATAATTAGATTAGAAACTCTTTCAGGCGTTAATGGAAGGGTGAGGTTTGTTCATCTTAGTAGAAAAGCAAACAAAGCTGCTGATTGGATGTCTAGGGTGCAACTTTGTCCCTTAGACCCATGGGCTTTCTTCCCAGATCCTCCAGTTGGGTTAGAAAGAATTCTTATGGTGGATAGAGAGTCTTGTTTAAGTTAAGTTTTCTGTTTGTTCCTTTGGGTTGTTTAACCGGTCTTTGTACAAGGAAAAAAAAAAAAAAAAAACCTTTTTATAATTTGGTGACAATTTAGGTCTCATTTGGTGACTTACTATAAGTGTTTTTGTTTTAAAAATATAAAAAATAATTTTAAATGCTTTCTGAAATAGAAACACTTTTATACACATTTGTTAAAACTTATTTTTAGAAGTCGAACGATATCATACCTAAAAGCAAACAACAAAAAGAATTGAAACATATTACAATTATGAGGCCAAAGGCAATGATTTCACTGGAGGCAAAAGATGAAGAACTTTGGTCACTAAAGATAAAAGAAAACGAAAAAATCAAAAGTATTTCTCAAAGTAAAATTTTATATTGAAAAATATCACAAAGAACAAAATAGTTTTACTAAACGATTTCAATTTATCCTTTTGTTTCTCAAAATCACAATTTTTTTGGCAAATTATCAAAAGGATCCTTAATTCGCTTAATGTAATTACTTAATTAGAAGCATTTTATTTATTTTTTATTTTATTTATTTATTTATTTTATTTTCTTGAAAAGGTAGCTTGTTACTATGGGGTGGGAACTAAATTATTAATATACGCAGTGGGTGCGAACCTAAGACCTTCCCATGGGAGGGCAGGTATTTAACCGCTTGACTAAAACATCATTGTTCAGAAGCACTTTATTTGATAGACAAGAATCATTTGTCAAGTTAGAGACGCAACTAATTATTGCAAACTAAGCATGTGATTGAAAATAAATCAACTTGGAGACGCAAACCGATCAACTACTTGGAGACGCAACTAATTAATGCAAACCAAGCATGTGATTGAAGAGACATGGTTAATCTGTACCAAGAAGAAAAAAAAAACATAGTTAATGAGATTGATTCCACTCATGCTAATTGTCTTTTTTTTTTGACAAAATCTGGTAGGACTGAAGGTGATTGGAATCATTTAACATCACTAACCACATTTTATTCTTCAAATAAAGGTCACAAATCACATGAGAAGCTTGATTTTTATTGACAAAAGATCTAACTTTTGTGAAGCTAAAACACATCCATGTTTTATGGAAACTATTGTGCTAATCTGATGTATAATACTATCTATCAATGTTAACAGCTCTACTTCTCAATAATTAATTTTTCTAACTCAAAAAAGAATGCCCGAAATTTTCTTTGTGAATTATTCAAGTTCTATTAATTAAAAAAACAAAGAAGGGAGAATCCATTGGTGAATGCTTAGTTAATTTAACATAGCAAGGAGTAAAAACACGGATAATTAGTAGAAAACTTTTCGTTTTTAGATAATCTAATTGGCTCGACAACGAGGCGCTAATGGCCAAAAAGTTGCCCTTCAAAAGGTACCTTTTTTCTGAGTGTGTCGATCAATCTACGTTTTTCTCTTTTTTTCCCGAGTGTATCAAGCTACTGAGTTTATTTCTGTGGAGAAAATCTGATCTTTGAGTGCAGCAAAAATGAATTTTGAGTTCTCGGTAGCCCGCCCGAGACCATCACAATCACCATTATGGATATCCTACTTCCCAAAACATCATTTCCGAGGTTCTCAAAAGCTTGGATTTCCTGTAAGGTGCTCTAAAGAACCCAAGCTACGTTTCAATCTATTGGGTCAATCTCTTGGCGATAAATGGAAACTAAAAGACATCGACGCAAGTGGGTCATCTGTTCTTTCTTTCAATCTTTCTTTGATCTTTGTGTTGGTTACTTGTTTCTTCTTTTGTGTTGGTTACTTGTTTCTTCTTTTGTTTCTAAATTTGCAAAAAGAATTCGGATTCAAGTAAGAGCATAAAATGTTAAATCTATTAAAATTAAGTCTGTCAGCCTGTGTGAACTGATTCTGATCACTTGAACTTAGTAAAAGCGAAAGATGAATCTGAACTGTTTCCTCTGAATACTGTGGAGATAAATAAGTGATCAAATGAGCACAGGAGCTATAAAATCATTGGAGAATTCAGCAACGTTTTGTTGCGAGAAGGTTGGGATTCTGCAGTAGGAGTTCGAGATACATTGTGACCAACTTCGAAGAGTATTTAGTTGCCTTTGGCTTGTCATTCCAAATTGTGTAAAATTTGTCTTGGGGGAGTGGGAGGGAGTACCCACCTCTGAGGAGTCTCTTGACGAGTTTCTTTTCCAGTGGCAATGTGGGTATAGCCATCTTCAAATGGGGTTGGTTGGACCCTTGGGATTTTGAGACTTAAGAGAGGGAGTCAAGCGTGTTCATGTGGGTATAGCCATCTTCCAATGGGGTTGGTTGGACCCTTGGATTTTGAGACTTAAGAGAGGGAGTCCAAGCGTGTTCAAGTTCTTTTTTTTTTTTTTTTGTTGACACCTTCAGAATTTTTTTCCCATGGACAGGACAGTCTTTCGCTTTTTGTCAAGGCGGGAATGTGGCGATGTCTGGTCCCTAAATTGGTGTCCCCTGACTCTGCACCGGGTTTGCCCTTATAGATATTACTCTAATCAAGTAGCTTCTCCCTTGGGATGTCTACCTAAAGAGACATCGAAGGCGAATTCTTCTGCCTCGTGTTTGTCTAATGTGCATGGTGAATTCGGTGACAACCTGTTTCTCTGTTGCTTTCCCACTGAACTTCGTTTTTTTTTCTCTTTCTGAAGACATGAATAATTTATCCCATATTGATACATGTTTATTTAGTGGAAGTGGAAAATTCTTTTGGAATGGGCTTTTGATTGTATCTAATCAGCATGCATATGGATGCAGCAGAATGCTAGGCAATACATGGAAGTAAATGAAGCTATTGATAAAATCAAAACCAGAATGACTTCCTGCAGGATCTGCTTATCCCATTGTGAGGCTAGAAGTGTAAATGAGCTGTCAAACAGGGAGTTCAGGCCTATATTATGATTCTGGAATGACTTTCCTTTGTTAAATGTAAATCTTTGCTGCTTTGGTTGGTAGACTTTGTCTGTTATTACAGTCATGGGTTATCTGTTTTCTCTAGCATGAATTCATATGAAGCTGTTGTGCATGGTGAAGTACTCTTGGACCTTCTAGACAATGAAACACAAGGAGTAGGTGTCTCAGTGGTCTGCATCATTCAAAAAAGGTCGAAGGAAGCAGCAATTGATTTATCATTCTTTGAACCCTGATATATCATCCGCTTAGGCGTTGTTTCTGAAGAATGGGAACAATGGCAGATGCTTGCCTTGCCATCTAATATTGACGACATTCTTATTGTCGTTAAACACTTCAGCCCAAGTCACCAAAGTTACTCCAAAGAATATCCCAAACATTCATCTCACTAATGAAGCAATCTTCCTCATCATCTGATGGTGAAAAAATAACACAAGTGTCATATGCATTAATTTCCTAGGAAGCCCTTGGAGTACTGAATACTGGACAGTTTTTGCGAAGTACCTAGGGCATCAATCTACCTACCTCAGCATAGCATTTTGATGCAAGGAGCAGGTGGCAAGTATTCAGTGGATGTTCCTTCCTAAGGAAAAGCATTAGCACATGGTTGTTCTATTGCCTTCATAGGTGGCAACTCCACTGTTGATAGATGTTTCAATTCTCATCCTTAGTCTCTAGAACCCCTTTTGGTAATGTCTTTTGAGCTCTGGCAGGTTTTATTAATTGGTATTGAGTGGTTATTTGTTCATTCTCCTCAGTTGTGAAGTGCAGAGGTCCAAAATCTTGATTTCATCCTTGTTAAGATCTGGACTCAATTGGTAGTCAGTCATAGTTACGTAACTGTCTTCTTTGGCACTGTATCAGTTCTATGTGTATTTTGTCTTTAAATTTAAAATGCTTGTCCTAGAACAAGTTCTTGGACTCTTATCCACTATATGGGAAGTGATCAAGAAAATACCATGTTGAATGGCTGGTTGAATTGGCACCTTTTTCTCCTCCAACTTGCGTATAGATTCTTTTGGGGTGTAATAATGAACATGTGTTGCAAAACAGCCCCAAAGGGAAATACAAGGGGAAGGAAGGGGGCTGGGGTGGGGTAGCAGAATACATTAGGGAGAGAGTGAATTGTGTAAAATAGTAGGATCTAGGCCCTAGCCCCTAGGTAACAACAATGTGCCTGTTCCTTGGGGATTCTACGAGAAGTTTCTTAAGGTGGGTGTTAGAGTTAACATCCCTATAGATGGCCTTCCAAATCTAGTCATTGGATCTAGATTTGGAAGTCCATGTGTGGAGGTTGCGCTACAAAAGGGAGGGGGGAGCAAAGAGAAAAAGGGGTGGGGGGCCCGAGGCAAAGCTAGCCTAGAATTAACAAGTAAATTAGTGTCAAGTCCTCAGGCAACAATACTATGTCTGTTCCTTGGGGAGTCTATAAGAGGTTTCTTAGGGAGGGAAGTGATTTTGGAGTTAACATCTTGCTGGTGGCTTTCCAGATCTGGTTAGTAGATCTAAATTTGGATATCCATTTGTGGAGTTTGTACTCCATCCACATGTGCGAGGTACATGCGCTAATGATCAGTTTCCCAATAGTTTCAGCAATCAAGGGACCACTAAAGGAAGATTTGAGGCAACGATACTCAAAAGGCAAAAGGTAGGGGGACCTTGAATGGTGCCAAATAAAGGCAATAGTAAGAAACTAAATAGTTTTGGCAAAGGGGCAGGCAAAGAAGAGGTGGGGAATGCTTTCCTCCTTGCGTAGAAGATATAAGAGGGGTTGACTGAAAAAGAGCTGTGGTTTAGGAAAGATTGGGTGGGGAGACAAAGGAAGAGTGCTCTCTAGGAGGTGAAGGCTTGGCAAGGATTGGGACTTTGGGAGAGGGAGTACAGTTGTGGTGCCAAAAAGAGGTAGAGGTGAAGATGCCGTTTCTGGAAGGGAGCTAGAGGAGCTTATCTCTAGAGGGGCCAATGGGAGAGTGAGGTGGAAGGACATTCTAAATAGGATTGGGCTTATGGGGGAAGGGAGAGGGGTTCTAGGATTTGGAGGTGATGAAGAAAGAAAGAGGGGAGCTTTTTGGAATACCAAACAGAGCATGCGGTCCCATAACATGGTAAAGTATACCAAGAGGGTGCTAGGGGTCCAGCTAGAAGGATATTGAAGCCATCAGCAATGGAGGAGGAGGAGGTAGAGAGATCTAGGGACACAAGGAGAGGAGAGATCTCTAGGTTCAAGAAGGGTTAGAAGGGATGGTAGTGGTCCAAAAAGACTCGCTCTCAAGGAGGTGGGAGTAGACCCAGTTAACTTTTCTTTAGAAGAAGTTCTCCGTATGAGTTTAAGAAGGCCCATGTTATTGTACTCTTTGATTCTACAGATGCCAAGGCCACCTTTATAGTTGAGTTTATACTTCATAGATTTTGGACCTGATGATGGGATGGGGGAATCTAGAAGTTTCTTGGCCTTTCCAAAGGAAGCTACAAAACAGAAACTCCATGGCCTGGTTTAAAGAATTGGGGATGAGGAAATCTTGGCACTAATAGAGTAGGAGGATAGGAGGACTGATTTGATCAGAGCAAGTATACCAATGAAGAAGAGGACTTGCCTTTGCAGAGTTGGAGGTGGTTTCTGATAAGGTCAAGCATGGGATTGCAACGCTAGCTACTAAGGCGGGTGGGAATGTGGGGCAGGCCAAGATATTTAATGGGAGAGGAGCCTACGTGGAAGCAATGTTCTGGAAGAGGAGGAAATGAGAGAACTAGGGACACCTGGGAAGAAGAGTTTGACTCAAGAAGGTGAAGGCCTGAGAGAGATGCGAACCGCTGGAGGGAGTTGGGAATGAAGGAGATGGAGGTGGGATCAGCTTTACAAAAGTTCACAAGGTCATTTGGGAAGCAAGTTGAGTGAGATTTCCAGCTTTGCACTTCGGGAGAGGGGAGATCAATTGGTGGTCAGTGAGAGTTTGGATACTATTAGAGAGAACTTCTAAGGAAAGAAAGGAGGTAGTGGAGAGAGGGCAGCCATGGATGCCAACTTGGAGGAGAAGAACCAGGCTGAAGTGTCATTGACAAGGACAGAGAAGGTGGGGGTGGAAATGCAAGTGAGGATCCATGTCCCATCTAAGGGAGTCAAAACCTTTATGGATGTCAGTTATAAGAAGGGCAGCAGGGTAGGTATACTTAAGGTTGAAACCATTGACAATTTTAGAGCATAAGAAGGTGTTATCAATAATTCTCTCACTAGAGATGAAGGTAGATTGGTTGGGGTTGACTCAAAGGGGGACAACAAGCTAGATGCGGTTTGGAAGGATCTTTGCAATGAATTTGTAGAGAAAATGGCCTGAAACCCATCATGGAGGATGGCCCTGCAGATCTGGAATGAGCCACACAAAGGTTTGGTTTATTTGGCAGAGCTGATAATGGTTGAGGAAGAAGCTTCTAATAGCTTTATTGAGACCATCGTTTATTAAATCCCAATAGGAAAGGAAGAATCCCATACTAAATCTGTCAGGTCTTGGTGCGCAACAGTAAAGATTTCTTCCTTATAAGGAATGACTTGGAGAGTGTCCCAAAGGGACAAAGGGGAAATTTGTTGATTCAGGAAGGGGGATTGGGATGGTTGCTGAAGTGGGAGGATTAAGGAGAGAGTGGAAGTGGGATATGGCTTTATTTTTGATCCTAGGTATAGGGATCACAAAGCATCTTCCTTATAGAGGAGGAGGGTGATGGAGTTATAATTATCATGGGCTTAGAGAGAGCGGTGGAAGAAGGCAGAATAGGAGTCTCCAAGGTTTAATCACTTGATGTAGAATTTCTATCGGAGGAAGATTTTGCTGTTGTGTGGCAAGAGTGGTAAGCTCTTATGAGAGTCTGTTTTCCTCCACAGTGAAAAGAGGGTTAGAGAGGTTGGGCAGAAGCTGAGATTGCATACAGGAGAGATTGTTTGGGTAGAAGAGATACGAAAGGAGATATTGCCGAAGGTTGAGGAATTCTAGATTTTGAGCTCAGATTTTACTAAGCGGAGCTTAGTGGCAAATTCAACAGGGTGGGGGGGGGGGGGGTTGGTGAGGCGGCTTGTTCCAAGCTTTGGTGACAGTAGGGGGGAAGAGGGGGCGAGGTCCACGTATAAAAAAAATTGAATGATTTAGGGCCGAAGGAGTTGAAGGATTGGATTTGGATCTTGCAGAGAAAAGGAGGTGAGTGGTTTGTGTCTGTACTTCTATTTCGAAAACTGTTCTTGATTGATGGTTGTGATGAAGAGGAGGAGGCCATGTGGAAAGACATTGAGGCGATGCAACATCAATTTCCAGAACTAAGTTTTGAAAACAGGACCGAAATTTTAGAGAAAAGGAATCATTAGTTGCTTTGATAGCTAGCACACATGCATACGTGGCTCGTGCATGGGTGTAGGAGCTGGTAAACAAAGCTGTATTGGTAGTTTATGTTGAGTTGGATACAAGGCAGAATAGTTTTGTTACTGGGTAGTGGACTAAGTAGCTAATATTGTGATTAACATAGTTGTTAATGCCCCAAGGCGGTAGAGGGGTGCCTAAGAGCTTTAGGCGACACGGAGCCAACCTAGGTGACTAAGGAGTGCGAGTACTACTTTCTATTTCCTGACTTCCTGTATTTTCTAACATTATGTAGTATGTTACAAAATATCCTTAAAAGGAAGAACATGGTTAAGTACGCTTCTGCACAAGCAGAGTAGCCGGGGGGGGGGGGATTTCCCGTGCTGCCTTACCCAGCAATTTTTTTCTGAGTGGCTGTTTCGATGCCTTGACATCATATACCTTTGATTAAAAAACCAAAGTCATGATACATGGAGTCGTCAAAAACCAACAATAAGCCACATGAAATCATCTATATTAAGCCACAGCAAGTCATAAAGAAACATGTGGCCAGAAGACAACAGAACTGAACGAGCAATCTATTGAGTTTGAAACAAATAAAACAGATTGTTATATACTGTTCTTGGAATTGGCCATTGATAGTATATGTAATCTCACATTTGGTCTATACCATTCTTGAAAATATGATTCTACCCATAAGTAATTAAAGTGCCGTTGGTTTAAGTGGTCAGTATGTTATTTTCACATGACACTTTTGTATTTGGTAGAGAGCAAAACCAGCTTTCCAATAAATCTAGGATTGCTTAAATTTGATTTGTATGAAGAGACTTGTGTTGTGGACAAACTTTATTTGGTATGCATGAATGTTGTTGACTTGTTGTAATTGTTCTGAATAAAAATGTTTATTAGGTATCAATTCAGATAAATAATATACTGTAATTTTGGGTTTTAACAATGTTTTGCCATAGTATGATCTTAAAATTTTGCATACTTCTGAAAGTCCTTTCTTTCTTTTTTCTTGAAATAGGTTATTAGCTTTGTATTTTTTTTTGGAATTTTGTTTTTCAACTATTTTTATTGGATTTGGATCCGGGTAGTTATTTATGAATGCTATCTCAAGTAAATAAGATATCATTCATAAACAAGATTCAAAATTTCATTTTGTCTCAAGGATTTGACCACCTTGAGACGTTGAGATATCGAAATTTCCGCTCTTTGGCAAAATCTGGTATTGAATTTTGCCAACTGTCAGCAGTTAATTTTGGTTGTTTTTATTCATTTGTTACCTGAACAGCTTATTCTTTTAATGATAAATGGTTGTTTTTATATTAGAAAAAGGGAAGATACAAAAAAGTCAATCTCCTAGAGCTCCAATCGGGGGAAGAAGATTCATCAAAGGAGGGCATTCCGTCCTACACAGGGAAAAAACTCAAAACCCATTACATTCTGAAGTAAACATGAGCTTCTGCATCCTTCTTAATAAAGTCCACTAGCTCTGCTGGAAAATCACTAGGTGCCCATTCCACGGGCTCTGTGTCAGCTAGATGCCAGTCATGAAATCGTCTGGCTGGTTGTGCTCCCTCCACACATGCACAAATTCCTTTACATGAAGGACAACCGCCATCTGTTTTATTTCCCCTTTCAAAGGTTGGACTGCTACACGGCCCTTGGATTCTCCCATTAGTAATGTTTATTGCAAACTTGGGAACAGATCAGATAGAAACAGCCAGTTCTTTTGATATGCAGATCTTCAAGCCTTCATAGATTGCTTTCATCTTCATAGCTAATACTGAAAGTTTTCCTTTACCTGCAAAAGCCAGCATAGGATCTTCCCCTTCATGCCTTATCACACCACCAAAAGAAGCTCCTGAGTTGATTAAAGCCCTATCACAATGCAGTGCACCATTTGTTGAGGAAGCTTAAACTAGGAAAAGCTCTAGGCAGAATAGACTTCCAAGTTCCAATCAAACTGTATATTCCACTTCTCCAGATTGGAGCATCCAAAGCGTCCATTGAACATGATCTGCCACCTAAAATGACTTTCTCTTTTCATGTAGCACAGCTATTTGCCTATTCTGAATTAACTTCAGTATGATCATTCATTACTTAACCCTTCCTAGTCGTGACTCATCTGTTCTCAACATAACAGAGTTTATTTATTGAATGCCTCTTAGCTGCTCAATATTCTGCAACTTACAACATAGCCAGTTGTATGCATACTCATGATGTCTGGAAAATTTTACCTTTAAATTATAAAAGGAATATTTTGATCACACCACACAAAGGACACAGCTGTCAACTTCATTATCCTATTTTGATTCTCTGTGGTACATCGGTATTTATATCAATTTCTTTATTTATGAACTATAATCAAACTTGGATATCTAAAATAATCACATTACAGAATCTCATTGCTCTTCACCACCTCTGTCTGTTCTAGTAGCATACAGTTAATGGGTCAGTTACGTTGCACCATCTTGTCACCTCATAGACTAACTTCTTAAAACAGCATCCCTCAATGCGATGATATTTCTGGTTCAATTCTGATTTCTGAATCAGAACTCTATGACAGAGACTTCTTTCTTCTTTAAATACGCTTGATTAACACCACTATTAACATCTCTTGATGGACATTTTGTTTGGGTTTCTCAACAATGCTACAGGTGTGGTGCAAGACAGATTAAACTCATGGCTCCTAAAGACCCAAAACTTTCTGAATGAAGTTGCCTCTCCATTGGTGAAAACTGGGCAGGTTAAGAAGACTGATCCTGAAAATGACCTGGACACTCAAGAAATTGGAGAACTCTTTCTGGCAGAACAAACTATTGATTGTAGAACACAGAATGGAAATCTTTCTTTAGCGGCCATTGCATCCATTGAGCAGTTCAGTAGGTAAAGAGGCCTAACAAGTAGTGGTTTCAAGTATTCACATTGATATGTTTGGGTGTGAACTTTCTTTTACTGTTACTTGATTTGTTTCTTACTTGTCAGAATAATTTTGGCATGGTGATCATGTAACACTTGAAGACTGTGAACCAAAATATTAGGGTGAATGACACTTAGCTCCCCTCTTAGTTGTCCAAATGACTCTTAGACCCCCTCTTAGTTGAATAATGACAGTTACACCCCTGCTTACCTGGCAAAGGTGATAAATCCCTCCCTTATGTTAACTTTCTCAATTAAGTAAGAGGGGAGGTAAGTGGCATTTACCCAAATTATGATTATGTGTTTGCGGGTTAGCAAGACTGCCATCTTGCCAACTTAACAGGATGGGCTCGAATTTTGCCATGTGATAGCTTAGGTAGCAACAGGTAAACAAGAGAGTGGTCCATCCTTGCCTACTTCGCCAATTTTCATTTTCAAAGCACTTGACCATATGAGATGTGTTGAAGTATAGATCTATCTTTTAGCCATTTTGACTAGAAAAAGAACAAGTTCAATAAATTACACAGCTGTAAATACAGAGAAAGGTCCACCCATACAGAAGGTGCTTGACCTAGTCTCTGTTTACTTGGACCTTTGGTGTCTACTTTTTCTCCTCTCAGTAGGATCTGTTGGTCACATGGAAGTCCTCGAAGTGTGCTGCTTATTAATCAATGTAAGACACACTCTGATATGCTGTGATAGCAGAGGAAGCAGATAGATATTTTACGATGCACGTGTTGGACATTTTTTGTATGGCATCCCTGTAACATATTTTTAAGGGGTGACACTTAAAGGTGTATGCTGTATAGACTGATGTCATATGTGGAAGAATGAGAGTTTCTCATCTTAAATTTAATGCCATAGCATCTGAGATGCTGGATTTGAATCACATGTATGCTTCAGTTTGTGGGGAGAACTTTAATGGACATTGCCACATGGTTTCTCCCCCTAAATCTGAAGTGTTAAGGGTACTCTAGGGTCTAGGCACATTACCATTGTGTAATAGTTTTGATATAACACATTTTTACCTTTTTCCTCTCTTGGCTGTCTTTTACAGTTTTTGTTAAGGATGTATTTCTTTTTCTGAGTGAATTAATATGCAGGAAAAATAATGGTGCTCTGCCACCAGGTCTACCGAGCAAGGAAAAAATATCGATCGAAATGAAAATTTCTACCTTGAAAAAGGTCGAAATTTCGACCGAAACTGGATACTTTTTATCTGACTCTTCTTGAAAACTCAATTTCGAGCCTCAAATGCACTCAAATTGATTTGGATTTTTGCATACTACCTATTTCAAGCACAATAAACACGATCTTGACAAACCTCTTCACTAAGTGAAAAATAACTACAGTGTCTACTTCTCCACTAATATTGGATAATCAACCCATGGAGGTGCCAATAGGAATACACGGTCAATGCCACAATGGTAATCCATTGTGGAATAAGTTCCATGGAGTAAACTAGCCCACCTCATCACTCATGATCAAAACTACAAATGATCTTTATGATTCACTTATAAATTCTAATTAATATTCATAGCTCATCTCACCACTCATGACCAAAGCAATAAAAAGTGTTTAGGGCTTTAATAACACTTACACTAAAAAACTACTGAAAAACTACTATAGTAATACTAGTTTACTAAAAAACTACTGAAAATGTAACATCCAACATTCCAAGTATATAGTACATGAATCAGAGAAGAAGCAGGAATGTTATTACTTACAAGTCTATTCTATTCAAGCCTCAAGGTCTCCCTCTTCCGTTTGCACCCCATACAAATGACAATACAACTCCCATGATGTTTGCCCCATATAGTTTTGGACATAGTCAACAACTGCATCTCTGTACGTGGCCTCATCCACATGCATAAGATTTCTTGAATGTGGGAAGTTGTGAATCTCCAAAGGAACTGGTGGTGGTGGGCCTTGTGGCTGTGGAATAGTGTGGAAGATCTGCTCAACCAATGAAAGAGCACCCTGGCTCTCAGGAGAAGGATAAGGATACTGATAAAGTCCCAGTGGCTGACTCCGATAATTGACAGTGGGAGGGACACAACTATCTTAAAATATATCTTATGTAGTTTAAAATATATAAAATACACACAAACTATCTTAAAATTATCCACAACATGCTCCAAAAATTGCATATATGCTTCCACTAATACTCTGCTATTTTAAAATTTAAAATAGAAATTAATTAGTTTTTTTTAATATTTAAATATTTTTTTAGTTATTTAAATGTATATTAAATACAGTAAAATTACATAATTAACAGAAAAAAAATTAATTCAACACCATCACAGCAATATGGTGTCTCAACTCTCACATACATTCATTTGAAGCTTATACATGTACTATACATATACATTTTTAGCAATATACATAATTTAGTAAATGATTTTTAATAACAGAAAAATAAAAAATAGTAGGAAGAATAAAAAAATAATTTTGACACTACAAATTCATAGATTAACACTCTAAAGTAAACATACATAAATTTGGAAGCAATCTAATACGAGATAAGGCACAAATGAAACAAAAATAAAAAAATGAGGAAGTTGGTTACTTACCTTGCAAGATTTGAGAAAATGCACAAATGTAGGACCAAATCAAGTGTTTGAAGGAAATAGAGTTGTAGAAATTAGGTGTAAAAGGGGATGAAAGCAAGAGAAATCACAAAAAATTTCTAAAAGAGGTTGAAATCTCCAGGGCGATATCGCTCAAAACAGGTAAAAAGGCTTGGTAGGTCGAAAACTGGGTCGATTTGGACATTTTAAAGCTTACGCAGGTATTGTTTTGGGCCGATATGGTATCGGGCCGATATTTCGACTATATCGGTCGATACGAAACGATATCTTACACTTTTCGTTCCTACAACTGTATGTATTCGATTTCATTTTTTGCAGGCATTTCAGTCGAAATATCGACCATATTGGTCGAATTTTTCTCCATGCTACCGAGTCTATCTCTCGTTTCCCTTTTCTTTGTCTTCCTTCCTTGCTTTTGCTTCCTTTCATCTTCTAAATTCCATTGTAATATAATTTTTATACTTAATGTCAGGGCATTTTGCTGCTTAATTATTGTCTATGGTTAAAAGGTTTTGGCCTAGGAATGTTCTTGAAGCAGTGGATGATTGATACTGTTACTTGTGGTGAAAGTTTAACATTAATATCTGTTTTAAGTCATAAGTTGAGTCCAGTTGAGAGTTTGGTCGATTGGAGTCTTTATTGTTTATGTTTTTTAGTCCCACATTGGGTATCATTGTACTTGCTCATTCATAACTAGTATTATAAATAAAGCCTTGCTATGTCACACAAGACATAAGCAAGGAACAAATTTCGATCGATTTATGGGAATTTCGACCTTGCAAAAGCCCGAAATTCCTATGTTTCGGTTGAAATTTCGACCAAAACTGGACACTTTTTTTCTTCTAACAATTGTAACTTCAATTTCAGGCCTCATATGGACTCAAAAGGATTTGGATTCTTGCATACTACCTATTTCAAGCATAATAAACACTATAGAACTACTAGTTTACCAAAAAAACCATTGAAAATGTAACATCCGACTTTCTAAGTATATACTACATATGAGAAGAAGCGAGAATGTTACTAATTACAAGTCTACTCTATTCAATGTCTCTCTCTTCCTTCTGCACCCCATACAAATGACAATACAAGTCCCATGATATTTTCCCCATATAGTTGTTGACGTAGTCAAGCAATTGCAACTCGTACGTGGCTTCATCCACATGCCTAAGATTTCTTGACGGTGGAAAGTTGTGAATCTCTGAATAAGGAACTGGTTCAACTGCATATGGAAAGGCTGGTGGTGGGCCTGGTGGCTGTGGAATAGAGTGGAAGATCTGCTCATAAATGAAGGAGCACCCTGGCTGTCAGCATAAGGATAAGGTCCATATTGACAATAAGGTTCCAGTGGTCGACTCCGATAGGTGACAGTGGGAGGGACACCATAAGCTGCATAGGTTGCTCCATAACCATAAGGCTCCACTAGTGGCTAACCTTGAATCTGATAGCCAGGAGGGACACCATATGGTCCATAACCATAAGCTCTATAAGTCGACCTAGTAGAACCAATATTCTCCACAGCAGTATCATATGAGGACTCTGCAGGCCTATGCCATCCGGATCCTCTGGAGGTGGAGTCTCTAGAATCATCAATGCTCATCAATCTCATAGATCCCACCAAGCTCTCGGCATCAGCCAGACGATAGGACCCATATGATGGTGTGTCCTCTGTGCTATAGTCGTGCTGTCTCCCTTTCCCCTTTCTCGAATATGTAGAGGAAACATTTTGGCCTTGAGATGCAGCTCTAGTATGGTCTGAATCTTGTGTCGCGTGGGTGAACTAACTCTTGCCTGTGAATCTCGGTGGTCGTCCTCCCCCCTTGACTCTCACGTATTGTTGTTGTTGTTGGTGGTCTATCCTTAGGATCAGCTAAATCCTAATCATGCGGTCCAACACCCTCCTCATCCCCTCCATCATCATAATCATCATCGTCATCATCATCACCATCGTCGGAGGCCTGAGTCACATTATCCTCAGTGTCAAACCAGACAATCAAATCCTCACTCTGGGTGGATGCACTAGGGTGTGGCACGAAGGGACAGGCGGGCGCTGCACGTGCACTCCCCTCCTGAGCCATGAAGTCCTCCACATCAACCCCCATCTCCTCTGCAATCTGTCTACTGGGATGACCTCCCTCCTTATCTAGCAATGGCTCTCCATTGGCCTTGATCCAGTCAACTATTGGGTTATCATCATCATCCATCTCAAATATGTCAGCCAACTCGATATTGTTACTCTCTTTGTCCATCCCCTATCTAATATGATCCTCCCTCAGTCTCATTCTCATATTATAGTGTATGTAGACAAGGTCCTCTAGACACTTCACACCCAATCGGTTGCACCTCTTCGAGTGAATGAGGCTGAAGGTGCTCCAGTTTTGCTCACAATCAGTGGCAAAACATGTCTGGGAGAGCACTTTGCTTGCAATCACACTCAAGTGGGGTGAGTCACGTCCAAATTGCAACCACCACTCAGCTGCAACAAACATAGACTCCAGTCATTTCAATACTTAAATAACTAAATTAAAGATAGAATATAATAATTAAATATATAATGAATTAAATGAATGAACCTACCCCCAGGGGCAGATTCCCGTCCCGATACTGCCACAGAACGACCGAAGCTCCCAGTGGCATCCTTAAATGCCTTTATTTAATAATATATAAAGAGAAAAAATAATAATAGTTACTAGGTTAATGACTTAGTATAAAACTATAAATTGTAAATTTCAAATGATTCAAATCTTTATCTCACCTCCGTAAGGAGGATTACTTGTTTAGATGGATCCGGTTCCAACTTCTCCACTATAGTTTGGACGGCATCCATCAAATCTTGCCTCATCCTAAGATTGTCCTTGTAATGGTACTTGGGGTTTGAATAGTATGCTGTGTAAGAAAAAGTATGTTATAATAGGGAATAATCAATGCTTAATAGTGTGATAACATAATGAAAACTAAATTGAATACTAGACTTCAACTCACCAGCCTTATGCAGTGGATGCTGCAACATAGACAACCATCTAACTTGGATGATTTCGAGGACTTTCTTGTTGCTGTGTGGGTTGGATCTGAGCAACTTGCTGCTTCATCCTCTCTATTGCATCAAATATGTGTAGTAGAGTAGGTTTTCTCTGCTAATCTAACCATCCTTAACACTTGCACCACAGGCTCAAGCATCTTCACCACTATCCTCATATTATGCCAGAAAGTCTCATTGAGTGTGCTCAACTGTGCTCTCCTTCCTCCCACGGATGAAGAACCCTCCCAGCTAAACCACTGCTTTGATGCAAACATGCTCCTAAGGCCAGTCTTCCTACTCTCAAAGCTCTGCAGTGCTATCCAATTAGTAGCAAATCTAGTTATGCCTGCCCTCACTAAGTCACCCTGACACTTGTCCCTCATCATCTTTAATGCATATGTGTGGTTATAGATATAGGTGCTAACTTGTCGGGCTTGCTCCACGGTCTTCTTCACAAGCTTGACCTTTCCGATGCCCTTCAACATTAAGTCAATGCAGTGAGCAGCACATGGAGTTCAAAAGAGCTTATATTTGTCCATTAAGGCATCGATAAGAAGTCATAAAGTGCACATGTAATGTTAATATATGTATTTAAAAATGAAAATTAATACTATATGTTTTGAATCTTTTGATTCCTGGAGTTCTCCGGCATCTTCAACCTAGCTTTCTTGTAGTTGGAGCCATTATCAGTCACAATTTATATCACATTTTCCACTCCAACCTCCTTAACCACTTGCTTTAATAATTTATAAATATATTTTGCATCATTCTTATCACCGGATGCATCTATTGACTTGAGGAACACTGGCCTCCCATCACAATTCAACATGAAATTGATGATGGACTGTCTGGTGGGACCAATCCAACCATCAGCCATCACGGTCACTCCATAATGAGCCCACATGGGCTTTAATCCCTTAATATACTCATTTAAGTCCTCTTTATGCTTAGGCAAATAGATATTATATATCTCATATGGAGTGGGTCCTCTGTACACCACTCCCAGCCTTGCCTATCGCCTCAATCATATCCCTATAGTAGGGCCCTTGGGCTGTATGTGTTGGAATACTATGATAATAAGCCCATTTGGAAAAAGCCATCCCCACTTTTTCCTTCACACTCCCCCATAATTGCTTCAACTTTCTTTGCTTATGCTCAGGCCTCACAAATAGGGCCGGATCATTGTGAAGAATCTCCAGATCCGGATCTGTAGGATGTGCTGACAAAACTCGACCCCTTGTAGGGGCTCGTGGGATAGGAACCTCCTACCTCACACTCTGACTCCTCCTCATAGGGACTTGGGAGCTGCATGTGCCTTCCATACTTACTGGCTCTCTAAAGGACCCACAACCGAGAGATGGTAGGGGGGATCAGTAATTTGAGGACGAAGTCTAAGGTTGGGTTATTAATTTCAAAAAGTACAGGGGTCAAGGTAGTAATTAAGCTATAGTACAAGTGGGCATCATTAATTATCCTATTCTTTATATTTTAAGTTGTTTCCCCAGATCTTAGTCAATGGATGTAGAATTGGCATGTTGGGCAAAGCTTTATCTTCTGTTGGTGTGCCTTTTTCTTTTCTTTCTTTTCTGAACTAATGATGGCACTTAGGTGGGTTTGTTACATCATTCAGATTTGCTAAAATGCTGTGAAAATGATTGCTTAAGTTGTTACATGCAGGATGAATGGATTAAGTGGGAAAAAGATGCAACGAATATTTGAAGCACTTGCCAATGAGTCTGTCTGCAGTGATGCACGTTACTTACTGGAGTATTGCTGCTTTCGATTTTTGTCAAGGGATAGTTCTGATATTCATCCTTGCTTGAAGGTTTGTGATTCATCAAAGTAAATGAAATTTATGTTGAAATACTTATTTTTTTTGCTTTGCTTTTTTTGAGGGGCCTCCTGTATCATAGGCAGAGCATGACATTGCATTAGTGGGTGGAGATGGAACTATATCCCTGCTCTGCAGATAGGATGCTTGATTCCATAAGTGAATGTTGTATTTTTGAGAAGAATCATATGTGCAACTCTAAAAAGTTAAAGAGAAAACTGGTTATGATGTGGGGTATGTGGACCTCAGTTTTTAAGTCTAAACCAGACTGGCAATCAAACTGACAGAACGGGGTACCCGTTTATTTGGATTCAGTCTGGATACAGGACAATCCTGTGCAACAACCAGAATCAAACCTGCTTTTTTTCTAAAAAATCATTTGGTTCGATCTTATTGCTAATTAAAAATTAATGTTTAAAGGTTGAACTGTTGAAGTAATTACTATGTGCTACTTATGCTGCTATTGTTTAATAGCTCCCAGTTTTTCTTTATCTCAGACCTTTAGCCCTCACTGTGCTATGTGTGCTGCCCAAAACCTGAAACTAAGCCTTTTTCTGTTTGATTTCTGGTTTAGTTTTGAGAACTATGATTCAAGCCCTAAAGATGCATTATTCAGAATTTGTTGAGACCAGCCTGAATCTAGTCACTTGTGTTATACAGATTGACAACAAGTATTAGAAACATCTTAGAATTACTTGAGGAGGCCTGGAACCTTATTGTTATAATGTTGAATTAGCATTGATGTGGGTCCTTGTGGAAACGTTGGTAGCAACATTCTGATTTAAAGCGCTTACCAGATTGTGTATTTATGGCAGTACACTGGACATTCTTGTGGTGGGGGAGGGACAGAATGACCCCTATGTTCAGATCAGCTCTTATTATATGACCTCAAGCAAACCCTGTAACATAATTCTGGTCAATAGTGTGGTCAAAGTCGACCTTTCCTAAAGGGGTCATATTTTTACCATTGTTTGCAAAATATTAGAATTAGTAAACCTAAAAGCGCTGTATTGTATGGTTTAATTTAAGGATCAGAACAGTATATTATCAAACTCAAAACTCACTCACCCAGAAGAGCCTCTTTAGTGCCACAAGCATTAAGGGAATCTGCTAGTTAGATTCCTCACAGGAGCGTGAGCAACTTCAGCTGACAGGTGGCTAAAACAGTGCTCTGCTGCCAGGCTTTTGGTGTTGGTTCTTGGCTGTGTCATGATGCTCAACACTAACAGAATATATACAGAAAATAGATTGATGATGAACCTTCAGACCCTTCTTGAATCAATTTCATACACTAATAGTTTTAGAAGAGATACAAGAAGAAACAGAAGATTTAGTAGAGGATGTAACCTTTGATCTCCCACCAACTAGGGGTGCAAGTTTGGCCCTGGCGGCCCTGACCCTCCCTAAGCCCGCCCTGAGCCCGAATAGGGCTTGGGCTAAAGATTTTGGCCCTAAGGGCGGGTTAGGGCCAAAATATTCTGGCCCTGAACTAGGGCCAAGGGCGGGCCTTTATTCTCTTGGCCCTGATCCTGGCCCTGATTTTGGCCCTGATCTGGCCCTGATCCTGGCCCTGATTTTGGCCCTAATCCTGGCCTTGATATTAGCCCTGATCCTGACCTTGATCTTGGCCCTGATTTGAGTCTAAAGACTCTGGACCCTCCACCCACATGGAGAGGAATTAATTGTAATACATATGGGTGGATACTTGACACGTGTCAAATTTTAGAAACATGATCATGTTTTGTAGAAAATTAATAAAAATAAATTATAACATCATTTTCAATGTAATAAGCATCTATTTGATTTTGGCCCTGATCCTGACCCTAATTTTGGCTCTAATTTTAATATTAATTTGACGATGATCATGTACTACAGTACTAGATTTTTACCCTGATCTTCATACTAACATTGATATGAGTCTTGATTTTGGCATTTAGTCACTTTGATCATATTAGACTATAAATTCACTTTTACATTATTTTCTTTTAAGGTAATTTTTACTTTTTCAACAAATTCATTTTTAGTTCAATAAAATATTGATTTTGTTTTTTGCTTAAGGCAAGATAATATATTATAAATAATAAAAACTATTACATAAAGAATTAATATCTAACAAATCTATACCCCAACTTCTCATCATGAATATCTAACAAATCTACTGTGATATTTCAAAAAAAATTTATTAAAAACATATAGCTATGTTTGTAACTAAAACATCATTTTCTTTAACTACTAAAAAAAATACATTTTTTTTGTTGAATACTAAATTATCGTCGATTTACTTGTTAACAAGGTTTTGAATATGAATTTTTTTGTATTGAATAAAGATATCAATTTATTGAATAGCTGTGAATGAAAACATACCTACCTACGGCTTAAGTTCTTGACTTTGAAGATAAAATTTTCATTTATCAGATTCCTTTTGAATTTTGAATCTTTGATGTTTCTAAGTTTACAAAAAGAGTTTGTGTGACATTCTCTATAATTGACTTGACTTTCAAATATGCCTAAATTTAATTACAATTCTTTGCTCTACTTATTCTATTTCATGAATAATTTTAACTCTTTGCTGTTGGAGAAAAACCAAAGGAAAAAAAGAAAAAAGAGAGAGAGAGAGAAACTTGGGGGAAAGACAAATTGGAAATTTGGAATGAAGTTTGACCATTGTCTTAGAAGTTAGAAATTAATTGAGAATTGAGATAAATCTTTTTCTTTTTCCCTTCGAGCTTACATATAATAACCATAATTTTCATCGAATAGCAAATTAGAAAACCCTAGAAATTTGAATTTATATATTTCTCTAAAATCTAAATGGGTATAAATAGTTAAATACATATTGAATATAAGTTTTGGATTATTTATTGACATCTTTACTATTTTATTTTCCAGAACTGAGTTTGGAATTTAAGAATTTAATTACTTTAATATGTATTTTAATTACTACCTGTTTTACATTTGATATTTACGACCAAAGATATGGCCAATTAAAGCTAGGGACAAGGCCAATTAGGGCCTGGGCCAATCAGGGCCAATTAGGGCCAGGGGGACAGGGCCAATCAGGGCCAATCAGGGCTAATCAGGGCCAACCCATCCCGACCCGGCCCAATTAGGGCCAATTAGGGCGGGAATGGGCTCAAATTATACCATATAGGGGCTGGGCTTGGGATTGCAAAAGCCCGGCCCGCCCAGTTGCAGCCCTACCACCAACAGGCTTGGTTAGAATTCCTCCAATCCAATTTTTTTTTTCACTTTTAACTGAATCTTAAAATTGCCCCTTGAATAGGAACAGCAAAGGCATTTTAGTCATTCTCATTGATAAAATTGTTGGATGCCTAGAATTGTCTACAAACTTTAATTTAAAAAGAAAGAGTCCCTAGCTATGTAAGAGAAAACAAAGCTATGTATTCTATATTAACATGGCCAATAGCAACCATGACACAAGAAGGAAACCCACTATGCTAGTCTACGTGTTGGTGGAACACGGTTGACACTCCCCCCCCCCCCAAAAAAAAAAAAAAAAAAATATTGGGCCCACAACTCAAACCCAAAGAAGCCAATCCAAAGCTTGCCGAATCCCCTCAAGGGCATTTTGGTCATTTTCTAGCATTTTTGGGGCTCAATATGGGTCTAGATTGAATCTCCTCAATTCAAGAGTTATGGATCTAATTTTACTATTTTATTTGGGTTAGTAAATTTTGAGTTATAAAGAGTTCAAGTCCATTGTAAATTAGTTGTGGATAAGATTCTTTGTCCAAGAGGGTTCTTATCTTCTTGGAGTTTATTTTGATTAAGGGTTGTCTTTTATTAGTAGAGTCCAATTCAAAGAGTCCATGTAATGAGATGGGATCCTAATTTATAAAGGAACCCCACCTAGAGTCCAAATCCTCTAGTTAATTAGCTTCCAATCTAAAGGTTTTTGGTCAAGAGGTAGGATCCTTGTCCATTCGGGAATTCCAACCCAAGTTAGGGTCTTTTGAAGGCTATAAATAGCCTATTAGTTCATTGTAATTTTCAGTCTGGAAATTTGGATTATTGATGAAAAGTTATTAAGGACCGGAGATTTGTTTTAAGGGGGCCTCGGCAGATTTTAGAAGATACCTCAATACTCAGCATCATTCAAGTTCCAACAGGTTTCTTCAAGCTTTTGAATTCTGTCCTGTAATTTCCAGCAAGTTTCTGCAAGCTACAGCCATCAAATGGCAGCTCTAGATCAATCCTAGGTTAGTCCAATCACTTCCCAATCCCATTGGAGCCCCTTCCGAACCCCTCCCTCTTCTTCTAGACCACCTGCAAGCTTCTCCTCACCTCCCCATATATTTATTTTTCAGAATTCTTCTAGAATTTTCTGACCTTTTTCTGAATCCAAAATTCGAGGTCCGATCTACAGAAAATCTGACCGTTAGATCTGTCCCAAACTTTAAGATCATCACCCCCTAACCCTAGTGACCCGCCATCCTAATTTTAACCCAATCGGATCAAGCCCTAACCCTAACTAAGAGTCCTAAGCCAAGTAAGAAACATATTTTTAACCATAGCCTCGAAGGATTAATTCTGAAATTGTAAAACAAAAAAATCAGATTTAATTCTAGCCTAATCGAACCCTTGAAACATTCCATACTCAACCCTAGAAGCCTTAAAACACCCAAACCCTAGTTTTCAGATATTTTTGTTAAAACTTAAATCTGACTTTCTGTTACAGTAGGGTTTTTTCCAAGTTTTAGAATACCCTAAACACCCTGAATCTATCCTCCTTTTGCTGGAATTCCTTGCAGCCCTTATATCTAGGAAAAATTACCATAATACCCTTAGCCATAGACTGGGGTTTACATCATGTGTCTTGAAGTGTAAGTGTGTAACTAAACAACTTAAAAATAGAAGAATTTAAAAAAAAAAGAAAAAAGAAAAAAAAGTGGAGCCTATGGCATGGGCTAAAAAGGCTTACTATGAAACTTCCGTGCATGAAATTGGCTTCATAATCAAGCAATGCAAATGCTTTTCATGATGGATATTTGTTAACATAAACTCCAAGAAACATGAAAAAGCAAAATAGAACAAATATACATAAAGATTTAACATGGTTTACACCCCGATGTGATATGCTTTGTCAATGGGAAAAGCTCAGATGATTCACTATGTAATGAAAGAAAAGTATTCTTGAGACCTCTCAACAATCCTAGGCCTTGAATCAGGTCAGGGAAGGAATGGGCTTAGGTAAGAACATTCAGGACTGGGATTGGGATCGGAAAAGCCCGCCCCAGCCTGGCCCTGTTGCAGCCCTATTTTCTGAAACCTTGCTGCAATTTTAATTTCAGAATTGAATTTGAAATTGTAGGGTTTTAGGGTTTCTAAGGAAGAAGAGGAATTGCAGAATTTTCTAGGGTTTGGAGGGGAAGAAAGGGGCTGTCACTTTGGTTTGATGGTAGAGGATTGGGAAGGGATTTCTAATCCCAAAAAGGGGTAGGTATTGGGTAAGGGAAGCCTGGGGTTTTGGTTTAGGTTAATATTCTGGTTTTGAATTTTCTAGAAAATTCGTAAGCTGCCGCAAGGTAGAAAGAGGAAGAAGAAAAGAAGCGTGGGCTGGGATTGTTGGTCTAGGGCTGGGGAAGGGAAGGGTTAAGAGATTAGGGTTGGGGGAGGGGATAAGGGGCTGCCGCAGGGTTGGGGAGGGATGGGAGTGACTCGCAAATGGGGAAGGGGGCTGCAACTACAGAACTAGGGTTTGATGAAATGGAAGAAGGGTGAGGATGGGAGGAATAAGAGGGAAGGGGCTGGATTGAGGGTTGGGATGTACTTACTTGCTGTGGAATACAAACCTTTGAACAATTGCGGAAATTCTTGAAGATGCTGAGGCTGCTACAGGCCAGACAGAGAAAGAGAGCTTGAAACTGTAGAAATTTACTTAACCCCAGCAGCTTTGGGCTTCCCTCCTTGGGTACCCGTGACTCCAACCAACTCTTTCAATCAATTCTTTATTCAATACTAATCAACTCCTTGTTATATTGTAGAGAGACTTATTTATAGCCTTTAGAAGGAACTCACACTAAGACTCAATTTTGAAAGACAATTCAAACTGAAACCCTACTTGGACTAAGGACTCATACTCATAAAAGGACTAATTCATATTTCACTCTAGAAGAATCCAAATTGAAATCTAAGAGTAGATATGGGATCCTTGAACTTAGGAATCCTAACCTAACAACGACTCAATAACTTAACAAATATGGCTCAAACTCAAAAACAAAGGTAGATCGAGGGTCTCACAAACATACTAGAGCCAACTAAACCCTAAGTGGACTCACCCGAAATAGTGTAAAATTACCAAAATACCCCTGCTAGTACTAAAGGGCCGTAGGGCATGGGGATGCTAACCAAGGCCCTATTTTGGCCCTAAGTTTAGTTCACATCATGGAGTCTGACATATATTGGAACAATTTCAAAAACATTAGTATTTTTGATAATATTTGAACTTTGATTTCTTAAAAATGTACTTTTTATTTCAGAAAACTCAAAAATAAAAAAAGAAAAAAATAAAATAAAAATTAAAATCATATAATTGCTACTCCAGAACAGGTTCATCCATTGGGTCAGGTTGTACTGTGCTAACATCAAAGGCCTCAGAGAAATTATTGTTCGGATTGCCATAAAATTTTTTGGGGTAGGCAAACCTTCAAATGGTTTCAGGAATTCGAGACAACAGATTTTCTAGTCATTTCCACAAAAAACAATGTAGAATGGTCTTAATAATTGTATTGGCTATATAACATTGAATTTTCAGAGGGAAACTTACTGAGTCGATGATTCCTTTTTTTGCTTCAACATCAGACTTTCTTCTTCTTCTTCTTCTTTTGCTTTGGAAATTGTGTGTTGGACAGTGTCAAATGTGAAAAGTCCTGTCTTGGCCATGTTCTTGAAGTAATTTAGTGAAATCTAGTATGAAGAACAATTGTTTGTAAGAGGAGCAACTTTATTCCTCCCAACCCAGACAAGATTCCATTTTTGACATTCATCAAGAATTTCCTTCTGCCAAAAACTTAGACTAAGGAGGATGGATGGATGACTCCGATGTTTCTTCCTCCTCTCCGATGACGTCTTCCCCTTCCCCGCCGGTGATCTCCTCTGCTATCCCGCCCCACTCTCAGCCCTCCGCCACCTCCACCACCCACATTCCACCCCCTTCGCTCCCTCCCACTGCTCACTCCCCTCCCTTACCGAATGCCTGGAACACGCCTCTTACTTCTCTAGCCCCTTCGTGCAATCTATCCTTCATCCCTCCTTCTTCAGACTCCCCCATTCCCTCGGTTTGCTGCCCCTCATCTGCTACTGGTCCAAAAATCCTTCGATGGAAGAATGCTGTCCTAGGGCAATTTCTTGGCCCTTGCCCTCCTATTGGTATTATCAAGGTCTCCTTGGCTAAACAATGGAATTCCTTGGGTTCTTTGGAAACATTTGTCATTGACGATGGGATTCTGGTTGTTCAAGTTTGCCTCCCCGCTTGTCAATCGAAGGCCATCAATGGTTCTCCTTGGTATATTGGGCAATCCCTTATTTTTATCAAGCCTTGGGAACCCTCCATGCCGCTCCGCAGAGTCGACTTCAATTCCCTCCCCTTGTGGATCAATTTGCCGGGCCTCCCTCTGGAATTTGGAACAAAGAATGTTTGAGTCGCATTGGTTATGCTCTGGGTCGCCCTCTTCGCTCAGACCTGAAGACTTCCAGACTCGAGCGGTTGTCCTATGCTCGAATTTGCGTTGAAGTGCCTGCATCCAAGCCCCTTCCTCCCTGCATATCCATTGCCAGTGACTCGGGTGTTCATTTCAATCAGGTTATTGTCTACGATTGGGTCCCTGCTTGGTGCTCCGGCTGTTTGTCGTTCGGCCACGATGTTCACAAGTGCACTGCTGGTTTTGCTGCTCCCTCGCCTCCCTCGACTGTGGTTCCTAGCCCGATGTCGTCTTCTCCCTTGTCGATGCCTGAAAACCCTGAGCCCTCTATCCAACTGGGAACATGTTTCACTCGTATTCCACCATCGATCGATGTAATGTTGCCTGTTCCTGCTCCTGCTTCTTTGTCTTCTCATCTTATCATTGATTCTTTGAAGAAATGTTCCATTAATGCTACACTTGGAATTATTTCTGCTTCTGATAACCCACCGTCCCCATCCATCGCTTTATCTGGATCTACCAATATGCCCTCTGCTTCTCTAACCCCTTCTTCCAAATCGCCTGGACCCCCAAATTATCGCCGGAACCTTTGCTTCAGCTCCCTCTTCCACGGCGCCGATAACCTGTACTTACCGGAGGCGTCGCCCTAAACTTCAGTCTTCCCAGCCATCGAATCCCTGCCATCTCACGGCCATCGATGCCGTTGCCATCCCCGCTGCTTCTACAGATATCGAGAACCCTCCTCCCAACCTCCTCGAGCCATCGCTATTCTCGCCTGAATCCCAATCTGTAGCTTTCCCCTTCCGTGTTTACTTAGATCTTGAGTTTTCTGCAATCCCTCCCCCGTCTCTGCTCCTTACCAATTCGGTCATTGGCCTGGACGATGCTCCCAATCTCGTCCCTATTTCCCAAGATTCCAATTTATCTACCTTAACCCCCACTCAACCTTCGTTGTTGGGCCCCTTGCCCAATGGGCCCAAGCCTCCATTTCCTAATTCCCTCCTTAAACTGGATTCACGCCCCTCTCTGGACCCTTTGGCCCATGGGCCTAGTCTGCCCATTTCTGACTTTGCTCTAATCTCCCCCATTTCCCCCTCTCGGAACTTCCAAGCCCACTCCCCCAAATTTGCTTGTACCATTACTCCTCAGGCCTGTAGCCCGTCCACTACCGACATCGTTTCGGATCCTCAGCTCTCTCCCCAATCACTTGTCCTTGACCGTGCTGAGTGTCGTAGGAGCAATCGCCCCGCTAAAGAGCACAACCCGTTTGGTTGACCTCAAGTCGTCTAAGAAAAAGAAGAAAAAGAAGAAATCCGTAAAATAGCTGTTTGGCCCTGTTTGGCCCTTTTTTCAATCTTTCTATGTGGTTTGCTAGTGTTTTTAGCTCTTTCTCTTTGTTTGCGATGTTGTATTTGTGTCTTTGTCTTTAATATACTTATTTATTCATCCAAAAAAATCAAGAAAATTGTGTGATATCGCTCCCCTTGGTACTCAACATTACATGCAAAGGGCTAGGTTCAAGGAAAACGGTACCATTCATGCCATGCTCCATTGTCCTTACTTTTCCTTCGGATGCGGAACATTGGAGAGCCATTGCAATGTTTCTTGTAGGAAAAAAGGGAATCAAGAAGCTCTGCATCATATTCTAAATATTAATCCTGTGATCTAGGAAGCATGGGCCTTCACTTGAAAACTGTCTGGTCAGTGTGATTATGATTTATGGCATCTGCATGCAGCGGAGTGAATCATAGGGTGGGAGTATGAGAATTGTGTATACATTGTGATGAATCAAGAGGAGGATGTTAACTATTTGAATTTAGGAAACAAATTACCTTTATCTGTATGGAGGGGCTTCCGGGAGTGGTTGAGTGCCGCGGACTTCTAGCTTTTGTATTTCTGGTCATTGAGAGACACGAGGGGTTGCGGGCTCTAGCATATCAGAGGGCCTGAATCCTATAGAGGATGATTCCTTTGGTGGTTTTCTGGAGCTTATGGATGGAAAGGGTATGCAAATATTAGAAGCCAAGGGAAGGCTGGTGTGCCAGGTGGGAAGAAAAGCTAGTAGAACACACACACACACACACACACACACACACACACACACACACACACACATATATATATATATATATATATTTTTTTTTTTTGGGTCCTTAACTCCTTTTTATTATTATTAGCCTTGGATTTTAATTTTTTTCTTCCTTTAATACGAATCCTAAAGCTAATTATGGATTTCATGTTTGCAATTGTTGCACTGGGCTACTTGATTTGTTTTTCAGTTAATAGTTGACTATGGAAATTGTCCTTCCCCTCTGCCTTCAGTTGTTACTTAATTGAGAATTTGAACATTAATATTTGTTGAGGGCTGAGTTGTTTTGTGTTGTTATTTATAACAATTCCCTGGCCATTGGGATAGTGTCATGAAATATGTGAGGTAACTTTGGAGACTTGAATCAAGAAATGTTTTACATCCTCTGGCAGGACTTGGGGTTTAGACTATGTGGGAAGTTTTCTTTTCTATGATCTTGAAAACTTTAAAAGGTCTGTAAATTTAAAGGCTCTGAATGGTACTAATAAAACATTGAAGTTGTATAAATGTTAATGAGGCTCAAAACAGTGACAATTGCTGTTGTTAAATTTCTTTTTAATGTCATCTGAGACAGTATTACTCCTGGAGTTGTTTTACCAGGAGCATACTTTCGGATCTTGCTTCTTATTTTCAAATGGACTCTTTATAGGAACCTGCATTTCAGAGGCTAGTTTTCATAACAATGCTTGCGTGGGAGCATCCTTATTCTGAAGACACTGGCTCAAGTACCGGTGGTTTAAAAACTGCTTCTTTACAGGTTTGGATCATTCTTGAATGCATTCAACCATATCATTTTCTTCCATCCACATTATAAAACATCAGTGGTATTACTTCAGCTTATTTAAATATTTTCTTCTAATGGGTTAAAAAGAATCAATAAAAAATGAATATATGTTTGATGAAACTGACGATGACTTTTTCCTTTTGACATGTGCTACTACTGCACAACACAAAGTTTAGTCTACCAAAGTTTGATTTTTTTTTTCTTCTCTTTTTCTGTTGGATAGGTAGAAAGAGAAAAAGATGCCAAGGCCTGCACATAAGGCATATGAAGGCTATCCTAAGTTCCTAACCCTCAAAGCTAACAAGACCTGTCTCTCCTGAAGAAAATGCTACCCCAACAGGATTTAATAAAAGAAAAAAGAGGTGAACAGAGCTTCATACACTACTTTGATGGGTATCATTAAAGATAAAGTACAAAGAACAAAGTGAATAGACTGTGGATTACAATACCACCCTTGCTTCATACCCTACTTCAATGGTTTCATTGTAGATAAAACACATAGAAAGGGAATAGAACATGGAGTAATGATACTATCCTCCCTCAAACAGAAATTTCTCACACCTTCCACAATAATTTTTGAGCTTAGGTAAACCATCCCTTTATTCTCCAGGTGTACCTTTCCTTCTAACCTAAAATGTTCAATGTGTTGGCCATCTGAAAAATATGTGTATACTCTATGTGAGATATTTGGCCCAGTTTCCAACCAGCACCCACAATACACTTCTCAACAAAGCCACTATTCTCAAATCCTTGATTTCATTGTTAGATTTGTCAGAATCCATAAGGGTATTCCAGGCACTTGTGATGCAGAATTGGCAGCATATACGAGGAAGAGAAAAGCCCAATGGTCCAGCCCATCAAAGCCTAAGGATATGATCCAAAACAGCCCATGGCTTGCATGGGCTAGGACTATTGTAGTGGGATAAAATGAGCCCATGGTTTCATGGGCTTGGATTACTTTAGTGGGAGAATATCAGCCCACTATTTTGAACTAAGCCCAAGTCTAGCTTTGAAAAGTCAACAAAAGGAGCTAGTAGGTGGTGTTGGTTAGTGGGTGGGGTATAGTTGGTGGATATTTTCATTATTGTTTTGACTAGTGGTGTTGGGTAGTAGTTGGATGTTTCCAATGTTGTTTTGACTAGTGGTGTTGGGTAGTAATTGGATGTTTCCATTAATGTTTGTAGTAGGTTGTGTTAGCTAGTGGTTGGATGTTACCATTAATGTTTTTGTCTCTTTAGAATGCTATATAAAGAGACTTATGTAAATGGTGAAAAAACAACTTGGGAAATGAAATCAAATTGCTTGCTAGCATTCCTCCTCTTGGAGAACCCTTGTGTTTGATCAAGGTAGATTGGTGTTCGATCCAATCGATCCACCTTGCGGTGAGAAGCCCATGTGTTAAGACTCCTTGTGTTTGATCAAGGAAGGTTGGTGTTCGATCCAATCGATCCACCTTGCGGTGAGAAGCCCGGGTGTTATGTGTTACATTGTTATTGTCACTTTCTTCATTATAGTTCTGCCCCTATTGGAAGATCTATTCAGCCCGTTATAATACCATTCTAGTTTCAGCCATCTTTCCCATCTAAACTCTGTTTCACTTTAAGTCCATCAAATTTGCAATTGTCTCCCTGTGAAAAGGTCCTATTTGGGTACTGTTTTGATCAATCAAATTCGGTATCTACATCAACTTGTCTATTTTATTATAACTTGATGCAGTGTGCTATCTCTTTCTTTATTTGCCATTCATCTCTCTTAGCTATCTTATATTAGCACGAGGGAAAAGGTGGTAATTTGCCTTTCTAGTGTTAGTAATCAATATGTGTTTTAGCTTTGGAGACAAACACAACACAGTCAACACTGCATTCTTTTCTTCTCTTTTCTTTGCCTCCATCTCCTATACCCCTCATCCTCCATTATCGTGTTTTCTCCTTGCTTTATGCAACTTCCAAGTTCCAACTCTCCTTCATGTTGTCCTTTTCAGCAAGAAATTCCATAATTAATTCAGGGACAGCAAATTATGATGGTTGAATGTAACATAGTTCTCAAGGCAAGGCTTAGGCACTGGGGTGGGCGGTTGATGTAGAATCAAAGCTGCAGAGAAGAAGACCATAGGACCAGGACCAAATTGACCAGCACTTGATCAAGCCAGCTCAAGCCAGTCCAATCAGCCCAGATGGTCTTCTGGAACAGCCAAAAAGAGGCCAAAACACTGTTCATGCGAACAGTATCACAGCCTGATATTGGACTTTAAGTGGAAATATTCAAGCTTCACAACCTTTACATGCTTTGAGGTTTTCAGTGAGTCTCAATGAATAATATCCTCCATGAAATGGTCGATGTTCTGAGGATCTACTTATGGAGCATTTATACTTTTTATCTCCTACCTTTTTCTGCTACACACTGTATGGAATTGTCTCTCATAACTCCAGTACTTCATGTTGGTGCATACTAAGTAATGTTCATGAAAGGAACTGCTTAATGAACTTAACAGCCCCCCTCTGCAGGGAAAAAAAGCTGTTACTAACTTGGTTATGCTGGCAGCCATTTTAGCTGCTTTAGCATGCATTTATACTTTTTGTCTTCTCCTACCTTATTGTGCTACACAATGTATGGGACTGTCTCTAATAACTTCAATACTTGATCTTGGTGCACATTAAGTGATGTTCATTAAAGGCACTGTTTAATGAACTTAACATCCCCTCCCCCTGGAAGGAAAAAAAGCTGTTTAAGTAACTTGGTTTAGCTGGAAGCCGTTACAGCTGCTCTAGCATTTTCATTTACCCAGAGTGTACTTAATATGTGTCGTTTGATGTTTAGAAATTTTGTGTATTTGAAATGTATTTTCTTATTTTCCCAACTTTCAGTTTTAACTATATTTTTAGCTGAAATGAAATACGTTATTGAAATTGAAGGGGAAGCTTGTAGGGGAAGAGGCTTTTGTTCGTATTGCTCCAGCAGTTTCTGGTGTGGCTGATAGATCAACTGCCCATAATATTTTCAAGGCCCTTGCTGGAGATGATCGGGGTATCTCTTTAAGCTCGTGGACTACCTATGTTGGTGAACTTCTCAAGTAAGCCTAAGTTACTGTTTCTTAGCAGTTTAGCTCAATAAAACTTGTAAGATTGTTCTAAATGCTGCCAAAAGGTTTCTTATATCTGCATCTGTTATTAAGCTTTAAGAATTATCCAGGATGCTAAAATGCCTTTGCTATGGTTGTGGAATTATTTGTGCAAGAAAATATGTAGAGAGGTCAAACTGTATAAGAAAGTATAGTTAGTGATCGGTTATTGGGTGATTAATCCTCTTTCATTTATGGAGGTTCAGTTATAAGGATATTAAGCTTGGAGATCCTTTCATGTTCTCTTATAGACTGAGGTATAGTGCCTCATTGGCAGATGAGCCAACTGGACTGGGTTTTCCAGAAAGGGGGTTGTTAGGAGTTGGGACTTGGAGAGAATCTATGTGCACATGGTCCAACTCCTACCCTTCCTGCACTAGACTTCAGAGTGTATGATTTTTTTTATTTGTTGTATTTTATATTTTTATTCTTGGGCTTCACTATGCTAGGTACTTTCTTGTTTGGGGATACGTTTCATTTTGAGTTAATAAGATTAGTTATTCCTAATTGAAGGCTGCCTCTCTTCCCCCTAAAATAAATATCTTCCCTGACAATCAGTATTTCACTTTCAGTCCTTATTGTGATCCTCAGATTTATTTTTTGGGTAAATAAATAAATTCTTTTCACCAAAGGTGGGAAAAGAGGGGGTGGAGAAAAGAGAATACAAGAGTGAACTAAAAGAAGAAAACAAGACCCATCTAGAAAAGCAAGGGCCCGGCTAAGCAAAATAAACAAAAATAAGCCGTAGGGGGGCAAAATCCCCGACCAAACAGGGTGAGCTCCAGGATTGTTATTTGACACATCCACCCTTCTGATTTTTCAGCTTGTTTTTACACTAGCTTTGTCTCAGAGTTGGCATGTTTATGGATTTGATGTCCTTGCATAGTTTTTTGTAGGAATTGATTTACATATAGCAGGCTACTCCTGTCCAGGGTCCTTCACTTATCTGTTGGCTTAGTGTGGAAATAATTGAATCCTTTGGATGATCAATGTGACCCCCAAGCCTCTTACTTATAATAATGTGAAATATACAATATTACATAATTACCCTTACTAAAAAAATTGAATAATAATAACTTGAACCACAACTTATGATTAAACCAACCTACAAACAAGCCAAGCCTGTCAATACCCCACCTCAAGTTGAGGCATAGATGTTAATCATGCCCAACTTGCTCAAAATAGGGTGGAGTCTCCTTCCTTTAGTCCTTTAGTAAAGATGTTAGCTACTTGATTTACAGATCTCACAAAAGGCATGCATATCAGCCCTTACTTCCAACTTTCCTTTGAGAAAAAAATCTATCTATCACAATATGTTTTGTATGATTATGTTGCACTAGATTATTGGCTATACTGATAGCAGCCTTGTTGTCTCAATACAACATCATGGGGCTTGTAGTAAGGAACCCAATATCTTCTAATAGACCTTTTAGCCATACAAGCCACATACTCCTCGAACCATGGATTTATTCTCGGCCTCTGTACTAAACAATGACACCACATTTTCCTTCTTACTCCTCCAGGTCAATAGATTGCTCCCAACAAAATGTATAGTATCCTAGTATTGATTTTCTGTCTGGTGAATTAGCCTAATGAGCATTTGTATAGCTTCCACTTTCTAATTATCTAAGGTTGACAAAAGTAATCCCTTTTCTAGTGTGGATTTCAAATACTGAAGTATTTTAGTAACAACATTCATGAGTAGGGTATGGGTCATGCATAAATTGACTCACTAGGTTTACTAATAAAGCAATGTCAGGTCTGGTGTGGGGGCAAATAAATCAATTTTCCAACCAACCTTTGATGTCTTCCTTTATCCATTGGTACTCCCTCTTTCTCTTTAAGCTTAATGTCTGCTTCAATTGGGGTATCCATGGCTTTACATCCCAATATTTCCACTTTTGAAAGTAAGTCTAGGATATACGTACGTTAAGACAAATAGATGCCTTTTTCTGACCTAGCAACCTCAGTTCCGAGGGATACTTAAGTTTCCCTAGATCTTTAACCTCGAATTCCTTGCCAAGGAAGCTCTTTAGCTTTTGTATTTCTGCCCCATCATTCCCAGTGATGACAATGTCATCCACATAGACAATAAGAAGAGTAATGTGAGTTCTTGACCTTTTCACAAAGAGAGTATGGTCAGCATTACTTTGCTTATAACCAATCGATGTCATGACCTTTTGGAGGCGTCCAAACAAATACCTGTGAGATTGCTTCAATCCATAAATTTGCCTCTTCAATTGACAAACCTTCTCTGTTTGTTTTTCTACCAGAAAGCCATTTGGGATTTCCATGTAGACCTCTTCTTTCAATTCTACATGTAGAAATGCATTCTTTACATCTAGTTGATGTAAATACCAATCTTGATTCATAGCCACTGGTACTAGGACTCTAATTGTATTCAATTTTGCATCAGTTTCTAAGGTCTCTTGATAATCGATTCCATAAGTATAGGTGAACCCTTTTGCAACCAATCTAGCCTTCAACCTATTGATTGAACCATCCATATTTTGTTTCACCACAAACACCCACTTACAACCTATTGGTTGTTTCCCTGGAGGAAGAGCAACCAACTCCCAAGTACCATTCTTCTTCATAGCCTGCATTTCCTCTACGATTGCTGCCTTCCAAGTCTTTGGAACAGATGTAGTAGATAAATAAGATATGAAGGCTCGGTAAGAGTCAGACAAAGAACTATAGGAAACATATTTAGCTATAGGATGTTGAGTACATTATCTGACTTCTTTTCTAACAGCAATAGGAAGGTCAGAAGAAGATGCCTTAGGGGAAATTACAGGACCTAAATCTAGATCGGGAGATTGGAGTGGTAACTTGTCAACCTTCTCTAGCTGTTGTTGCTGATTGGTTTACCTCTGATATGTCTGCACATCCTTGCTATGGTCAATTTGCTTTTGGAAGACCTCAATGGTGTGCCTCACAGGATTGGTCTCCCCCTAGATAGGGTCCTCATAAGGTTCAAATGAGGAAAGGGGAGAGTGAGTGTCTGGAGGTGTGCTGGCTGAATGCTCCCCCTAGTTAGAATCTCTTCCTGAACCTCTAAATGGGGCTGAATTGGGTTTGAAAGGTCTCTACATGTGACAAGAACGTCCAAGGTGTGAAAAAACACCTCTACTCTTGGAGTCTCCCTGTGGAGAGGTGTATAATAAGGACTAGAATCATTAAAGATGACTACCATGGACACAATTGTCCTTTTGGAAGAAGGATGGTAACACTTGTAACCCTTTTGAGTAGCAGAATACCCTGGAAAAATGCAGTGGAGGCCATGAGGTTCCAGGTTCCAACTTACTCTTGTGAGTCGTATTCCTGGCATAACACAGACAACCAAATATCTTTGAGGAACTATAAAGGAAGATGTCCCTTGAAGAACCTTATTAGGGGCATTTGAAGTCAATGATTCTACTAGGCATCCTATTCATGAGGTAGGAAGTAGTGATAACTGCATCACTCCAATGTTGGTCGGGGACATTTATGGCAATTGGAAGAGAACGAGCAATCTTTAAGAAATGCATGTTCTTTCTTTGGGTCACTACATTTTAGGCACTGTATGTCTGTATCAACACAATTGGTCTGGTGTATTTTTCTTTCTTTCTTCTTCTTCTCTTTTTTTTTTTTTTTTTTTTTTTTTTTTTTTTTTTTTTTTTTTTTTTTTTTTGTTTTTTTTGTTTTAAAAGATAAATCCATGTGAGTCTAAAATGAAAATCAATAGGAAGTAAAAAAAAAAAAAATAAAATCGATGGGCAGTAATAGGCATGTGTCTACAAGGCCCCTACACGTCAATATGAATTAACATAAATGGAATGAAGCTTCTGTTATTGTTAGAAGGCAAATAACTTGAATGAGTCTGTTTAGCAAAAACTCAAGATTTACAAAAAAATTCCCTATGACAAGATGAGACCAAATCGGGAATTTTTTTCTTAGATTTCCTATGAGGGGATGTCCAAGCCTATAATGCCACTGGTGAAGGGCTGACAAATCTGAATTGATCTAATGAGGAGTTGCAAGCATAATAGAAGAGGAGGCTCCATTCGATTCCAACAAGTCCTTTGTCCACTTTACCACGTCCAATCTCCTTCCTCGTTACTAGATCCTGGAATACACAGTAGGAAAAAACGTTACCTTACAGTTCAAGTCATTGGTAAGACTACTAATGGAAAGAAGGTTAGTAAGAAAAAAGATGGAACATGTAAAATTGAGGACAAACAAAAGGATGGTGAATGCTGTATGGTTCCCTTTCCAACAATAGAAGAGTAAGAGCTAGCAGCAATATGGGCCTTATCTTTCTTTGAGGTTGGTAAATAATCCAATAAAAAAGAAGCAAAACTTGTCATTATGGTCTATTGCTCTAGTATCAATAATCTATGGAGCAGAAACTGAGGAAGTATGGAAGCCTATAAATAAGATACCTGAAGTAGCAAGGTAGGAGTTCAAATGTGCAGTTGAAGAAGCATTGGAAGAGGCAGTGGCAGCGGAGAAGACTGTAGAATGGGCTTTAGAGCAAGTAACTCTTCCTGGGAAAAACTGATTTTTGGAGTAGGTGCTGCAGGAACAGTCTTTGAATGATTAGCCTTTGGTTTACCCTTCCTTTGGGCCCTTTTTTATTCAATATCAGCAGGCATCCCATGTATTTTCTAGCCTATGTCTTTGGTATGATAGGGCTTGTGGAAGTGCTCAAAGTTGACTACATCTTTGGCTGATTCAATTTTGGACACCATAGTCACATTCGGAAGAACAAACTTTTCCATTACTAGGTTGTGCAACATAGCCAGACGACGAATCTCCTCACATTGAACAAGTGTATAGAATTGTTCCAATGTAGGAAAGGGGGAACGACTCAAAACCTGTCATCATAATGGTCCAACTCTTGGTAGAGAGACTGTAATCAGCATAGTACTAGGCAACCGTCAACTCTCTGGGCGGTCTCATAAAGTTTCTCTCTTAACTCATAAATTTGTGCATCATTCCCCAACTGTCCATAGGTCTCTTTACTGGTCTTCCAGATTTGGGCTGTTATATTCAATAATAAAATATCCCTTGGCAAGATTTGGATGTATAGAATTCAAAAGAAACGACATGATAATAGAGTCATTTGAAATCCACTTATCTTGAATTGAAGAACACTAGTAATCAAAGGTTTGGTGGTGGTGCCCATAATAAGGCCGATTCAACCTCTTCCAGCCATTGTCAAATAAGCAGAACGAGACCAGATCAAGTAATTAGTTCCATTGAACCTAATAGAGAGTGGTGGAAGGGTGGGATAATTTTAATTACTTGTTGGAATGGCAGAAACATCCGATGTTATTATATCTTTAGCCCACTCACCAAAAAAACACCATGAAAAAAAATTCTTGAGGAGGTAAAAATCAAAGTCGGATTGATCCAAAAATTTTCAGATCAAACCCACTGTAATTTTCTGATCAAACTTGCAGTAGTTTTCTGATCAAACCTGCTGTAATTTTCTGATCAAACCTGCTGTTCTTCAGTCTTCAAACTTTTCAAAGAATCTGAAATGTCGCAGGAGTAGATCTTTTAACAAAAAATATTTCTTTTCATTGCGGTTGAAGAGAGGACAGTATTAATTTCTGCAAGAAACTACTGCATGGATGCTGCCCTGTGATGGTTTATACAACCAAGAAAGAAGCCCAGCAGAAGAAGAAAAAAAAGGAGAAAGAAAGAGAGTCGGTGACGGTGTTGGCTTGAAGGGCTTCTTTCATTGGCAGAAAACCGAAAGAGAGAAAGAAAGTCGAGGCGGAAAAAAGGAGAGGAAAACATCGAAATTTTTCTTTTTTTTCTTATTCTATTTTTCACTTGTCTCTGATACCATGTAGAAACGATTGAATCCTGTTGAAGTATATACACTTGGGCTATTTATTGTTCACGACACTATTCACGTGAACAGTAAAAAATCTGTTTTTACTATTCACGGTACTGTTCACGCGAACAGTAAAATTTGTGTTATTGTTCACGTGAACAGTATATGCTAGTGATGCTACTCTACTTTCTATTTCTAATGTTGGAGTCTTGCTACATAAGTCTTGAGATTTTAGAAAGCATAGTTTCTATTTTCAGAATTTTCTATTTTAGGAGCTAGGAAGTTACTACAGTTGTAATTTTTTTGTTTCCTTTTTCTAGAGGACAATTACTTGTCTCTTAAGTTGTATTAGATTCATTAGAAGCTATAAATAAAAGGGCTTTGTGATTCTAGACTCTTAAGCAAGAATCTCAAGCCTCTTCTACTAGTTCTTCATCTCTCTTCTCTTCTTCTTCTTCTCTCTTTTCTTTGTTCAAGTTCAGCTGCTGTTTTGATTATTTAATGCTTGTTTTCTAACATGGCATCAGAGCAAGTTTAATCATAGGGACTGTTTTCTCTCTCTTGGCTGCCCAGTTTTTTTTCCTTTTTCTTATCTAAAGTAACCCCAACCTTCGCTGCAGTAATTGTGCATGGCTGTCCTTCTTCTTTAACTTTTGAAGCACCAAGTATCTATGTATTAATACTATAAAAAGGCCCTAAGCTTTCTTGGGATATGTCTACCTAGTTGATTCAACTGAGGCTGCTACTACCCTTTTTTTGTGTGCAAATCTGAAGTTCAATCTGCACTAGAGTGATGTCTTGGGATTCCTCTTGATTCTTGCAAAGATATGCCCATAATTCGGATTGCAAGACCTAAGTATTGTCTTCCATTGTTTGTGCTATAAGTTTAGTTGCAAGTTGTATACTAGTACCCTTGTTTCATTGAATTTCTCTCTTCTGAAAAATTCTGCTGCTACCTTCTTGCTTTACTACTTCTTCCGTTGTTTATTTCAGAATCAAGTTTAGCCTTCTTTTTATCTAATACTTCTACAAAGACCTAGAGGACTATTTTTCCTTCATATCGAGATTTGTTAGAGTTTCAAATCTAGCAGAAGTTTGCTGCTATGGTCCAAGATCTGATATTATCTACTACTGCAGCAACTGTTATTGCACTTCTTCCAAGTGGATTGCTGCAACGACTACTGCAATTTTGAGATTCCAAGCTGGTTCAATATATTTTTTTTTCTGATCTAATTTTCTCCTGCCTAAGGGTTAGCGGTGGTCCAGAATTTTTTTCCCCCCTTGGTGCACAAGACTTTGTCCTGTGAGACGATTTTCTGCTGCTTGATCAACTTTATTGGTGAATAATACACTGCTCATCATTAATTGTCCACGTGTAATGCTACACGTGAGGGGGAGAATGGCACCTTATTCTATATCTACTCAAGATGTGCTGATGGATATTATTTGTGAAGACTCAACCTATGGCATTCTACAACGATATCATTACATGTCTTTACCTATATTGTCTTTTACCTTACCTACTCGGTCCGTAATAACCCATACTACCTTACCTACTTGGTCCGCAGTAACCCATACTGACTTTTACCTTACCTACTTGGTCCGTAGTAACCCATACTATTTTTTACCTTACCTACTTGGTCCGCAGTAACCCATATTGTCCTTTACCTTACCTACTTGGTTCATAATAACTCATATTGTCTTTTACCTACCTACTTGGTCCACAGTAACCTATACTGTCTTTTACCTACCTATTTGGTCCGTAGTAACCCATACTACCTTACCTACTTGGTTCACAGTAACCTATATTGTTTTTTACCTCCTTACTTGGTCCACAGTATTTAATATTGCCTTATACCTACCCATACTTTACCTGTTACTTGCCTTCTTGTGAAGCGTTTATATGGACTTTGGAGTTACAATTTTGAAGATCTAGTGTGGATATTTCTCCCTACTACCGGCATTATATGGATAGTGTCTTTGATCCTGCTATACTTATGGACTTTGTTCGTCTTCAACATCGTCGATTGTTCTCAATATTGGATGGTTCTATTGACATGAAGAATTCAAGTTTTTTTTGAAGTTGGTGTTGATTATCTCCTGGGTGAAGTTTTCTTAGTGTTTATCGACATATGCCATTGCTACACGATTCAAGATTGGTGCTACTTTTCAAGTTTATTCTTATTGTGCAAGCTGAAGTTTTCTTTGTGTACACTCCAGCTTGAGGGGGAGTGTTGAAGTATATACACTTGGGCTATTTACTGTTCACGACACTATTCACGTGAACAGTAAAAAATTTGGTTTTACTATTCACGGTACTGTTCACGTGAACAGCAAAATTTGTGTTACTGTTCACGTGAACAGTATATGCTAGTGATGCTACTCTACTTTCTATTTCTAATGTTGGAGTCTTGCTACATAAGTTTTGAGATTTTAAAAAGCATAGTTTCTATTTTGGTAGTAGTTTCTATTTTCAGAATTTTCTATTTTAGGAGCTAGGAAGTTACTACAGTTGTAACTTTTTTGTTTCCTTTTTCTAGAGGACAATTACTTGTCTCTCAAGTTGTATTAGATTCATTAGAAGCTATAAATAAAAGGGCTTTGTGATTCTAGACTCTTAAGCAAGAATCACAAGCCTCTTCTACTAGTTCTTCATCTCTCTTCTCTTCTTCTTCTTCTCTCTTTTCTTTGTTCAAGTTCAGCTGCTGTTTTGATTATTTAATGCTTGTTTTCTAACAAATCCCTTGGATGATCAATGTGACCCTCAAGCCTCTTATTTATAGTAATGTGAAGATTACATAATTATCCTCACTAAACTACTGAATAATAATAACCTGAACTACAACTTGTAATTAGACCAACCCACAAACAAACCGAACCAACCAACACTATCCCACTTGCCTCAAGCTAGCCCCTTCGGCATGACAGCAACTTTCCTTCTTTATACTGCCTTCGTAGGGTGCTGATAGCTTTGAAAATCCCTCTATGACCTAGAGCAAGCACCTTGGGATGGTATGACAGCTGGAGAAGATGGAAACTTTATACTGGCTTTGCACAGTTTCGGCCTGACCTTACTGTCTACATCTGAAGAGATTCCATTTCCAACTATTTTAATAGTCCTTGTGTTGTACGTGTATCACTTCTCACTAGCAGTTCCCTGTCAGTCTGTTACACATTCAGATTGTACAACAACCTCTTTCTGCTTCATTTGAGATAGAAAAGGGCATACCCAGTGCCAAAGCTCCCACACTGTGGGGTCTGGGGAAGGGACTTTCTAGGCAGCCTTACCCCTGCTTTTTGCAGAGAGGCTGATTCGAACCCGCGACCTCCAGCGCACAATGGAGAGACTCCACCATTGCGCCAGGCCTGCCTTTCGAGTGACTCAGTTGGATATAGGAATTCCTCTCTCAAAGCAGAAAGATCCCTTGGATCCTCTTCAGCAGTTTCATACGGTTGACTGCAAGCCATCTCTGTCACCATTCCAGATGGGGTTGACTTTAACTTCCACTTCAACTACTCCATTATTGATGTAAATTTGTATCATGAGTGGTTGAGTTTCTGATACTTTATGTGTACTTGACCTGATATTTAAAATGCAGTTGAGCTTATTTCTCAGTTAGGAGTTTGGACTGACTCCTTATGAGTCTCATTGGTAGCCAGCCAATGTATTCAGTGATTTGTGAGGGGTAAGGTAATATACACATTTCGTTCTGCACAGTGCGATCGATTACCAAGTGTTGACTGCCTACACAGTATGATTGGACTAGTTCTTTGATGACCATTGGTCCACTTCTGGCTACGTGTTGTCTGGTCACTTCTTTAATTGCTTGATCATGCAAGACACAGCAGCATATTTCTCTATCACCGACTGAGGCAGAATTAATGCAACAGATTATGGGAATCTATCTGACTTCGGCTACAGTCTATGGTTCTTTTGTTTGACAGTGCTATTTATGTTCTGCATGCTACCATTGATGACCAATTTGCCAGACATGTAGAGGTGCACTTGGATTTCATCCATCAAAGCTTACATTCCTACCGAGAAGAACATTACAGGAATCTTAACTAAACTCTTCCCTTCACTATATTTTCTCATGCTGTACGACTTTCTTTGGGTGAAGGAAGGTGGATTAATGGAATTGATTAGTTGACTCATCCACCTTTTCTCCTTCCAACACATAGTTCTTTCCTCAGTGGGGTTTTGACCATCTACTGGGGAGTTTCGTGTTTTGCATGATAGCCATTGTGCATGAGAATGTAATCAGGGCTAGTTGCTGGGACATATCTTTATCCTCTGACAGCATCGTACATGGGTACCTCATTAAGTGGTTAGGCCTAGCTTCTGGGAGTTATTTTTAAGCTGTCAGCGCTTCTCCCCATTATAACTTAGATGGTGTTAGAGTGTTGTTTTAGTTCTCTCTAGCTTGAGATTCTAGGTAGAGAAGAATGTGATATGTTATTGATTGTCATATCCAACAGTTTGGTGTCAACTTGATTGCTTGGTTTCTGTTGTTGCTTCGCCTACTTAAAGAGTGAGATATATTTCTGTTTTAGATATTATCGGTTTCTAACATTCATGAATCTCTTTATGGCTTCTTGATTTTTGGGTTTATCATTTTTTCGCAACTGCTGTTGCTGCTACAAGTTTCCGCCACCATTTGTTCATTGTCTCAAATGCTCAGTCTTGGTCAACAAACACCTTAATTGGGCTCCTTTTGAGAGGATTCTAGAGATAATAATCATTTTTACTTTGTCTTCTAAACTGATCTCCTCATAATGGTATTGATGTGAACCAGATTCAGGGCCACAACAAGGGCCAAAACAGGGCCTAGGGTGATAGCCCAACACCCTATGGACCTATAGGAAACCAGGGGTATGTTAGTAATTTTTGCTTGTTTTAGTTGAGTCAGCTGAGGGTTTGTTGGATCCATTATGTTAATAGGATTCCAACTCTATCCTAGTCAAATTAGGAGTTCCAATTAGAGAGGGATTCCCTTAGTTACAGTCCACTTCTTACAAGGATTCCAGAACTCCCTTGTTTTGCAATTTGGATCATCCTAGGATGAATTATGCAGAATACTCGTTGGAATCAGAGTCCCAAGTCTAGTTAGAGTCCAAGTTTGAGTCACCTTCTAATGTTGAATCCAAATATGATTTCCCTCATCTAAGGTTATAAATAAAGCCGCCTAATTTGTAAATGACAGATAATGATTGATTAATAAATTTGAGAATTCAAGATGCCAAGGTTGGATTCACGGGTTTTCCTAAGAGGGGAACTTGCTGCTGCTGTTGTCTAAGATTTCTGCAGATTTTAAAGTTCCTCAACCCCAACTCTCTTCTTCAAGTACAAACAAGATCCCACACCAGCCCCCTACCTCCCTTCCTCCTTATTCTCTTTCTTGCAGCCCTTCTTCTCCTTCCCCCTTGCCTGCGGCAACAACCACCCAACCTCCAATCCCAAACCCTAAATCCATTGAACCCAGCCCCCTCCCTACCGCAAATCACCCTACCCCCTTCCCAAGGCTGTGGCAGCATCCCTCACATCTCCACCCCTATTCCCTTAATCCTTTCCTTTCCCCAGCCCTAATGTCTTCAAGCCCAGCCACTCTCTTTCTGTTTTTTCTTCTTCTTTTCTTCTCTTCTCTCTCTTGTAGGATAGGATTTTCCAGAATTTTTAAATCTGAATTTCCCCACCCTTTGTCTGTAGCCTAAACCCTAGATCTCCCAAACCCCTCATCTAATTCCCACCCCCTTTAGGATTCCAATTCTCCTCCCCTTCCCTTACCTTTGATCCCAAGTGCAGCCCCTTCCCTTCACTCAAAACCCTAGAAAAAACTAAATTTCATCTTGTTCACCAAACCCTAGAAACCCTAACCCTACTTTTATTCATAACTTTCCAACTCTTCATCTGAACCCCATTTACATTTAGGGCTTGCATCAATTACTAAACCCTAGATTTTGCATTCACATCAGTCTTTTATTCATAGGTATTTACCAATAATGTACGTAATTATTGTTGTACTCTTTTCTGCATCTCCTTCCTCCCATCCATGGTTCAAATTTCAGTTGAGATCGACTGAAACTTCAGCAAAATCTTGGTTTCCTGAGAAATTGAGATGAGGTAGAAGAGCAAAAGAAATAGTCCACCAACTCAGTTCAGTTGATTGAAATCTCACAGATCTTGGTGGTTTTGAGCTTCTCGCCTCCAGGATTTTGACATGTCTTCCATATCTCGAGTTCTCGACACAAATGCTTGGTTTCATTTTTATGTGGGGGGGGGGGGGGGTATTGTGATTTCTTAAACTTTGAAGCTTCTACTGTGCATCATTGACTCTCAAAAAGGTGGATTGAAAGATTATTATGGCACCAAAGAAGAAAGGTAAGATGTTCCACGCATGTCATGGGATGTGTATGTTGCACATACTGAGGAAAAAACATATGTGGTGGTATGCGGCTATTGGGATGGATCCACCAAGGAACTCCACATGGAATTGAGAGTGCTGTTGTGAAGTGGAGACTAGATCATTAGTTTTGCTATTTGGTTAAGGATTTACATAATTTAATTTGTGCTCTTGAAAATAGTGTGTTAAAAGTACACTTCTTGTATTTGTCATTGTATGTTCTCTAAGTTACTAACCTAGTGATATAAATTCCAGTGAGCAATGGTAGACATGGGTCAACAATCATATCATTTTCAGTGATTTTTTTTCTTCCAAAAATAGCTCATTCATTTTGTGTAAAAGCCTTCGATTAGCCTGAATACCAAAAATTATATGTTAAAAACCATGATTTAGGTGGTGAAACTACACATAGAGAAATGGAGGGGGAAAATTCCCTAGTTTTGAACAGGTTTTGTGAGATCTCAGTCAGATTGCCTTGAAACTGAGATTAAAATCGTGCCCTTCACCCCAACAACAAGAAGAAAAAAGAAAACAAAAATGTGCTCTAGGGGGTATGTGGTGCCATATCAACTAGATGCTCTTATCTGTCATTCTTTCACTTTTTCCTGTTCTTTTTCCATTCGACTTTCTTGAGTTCCCTGTTGTATTATTGTCTATCAATCTCCTTGATGGAAGCTCTTGAGGTTATGGATATTGACAAGCATAATGTTTTGTGAGAGTTGTGGAAAAAATTTAATGTTATCTTTTGAAATCGGTGCCTTTATTGTTTCTTTTGTAACCCAACTTCCTGTCATTTGCATAATTATAATTAGCTGTACGTCTTACAATTGAAACATAAAAAAATGACATGCCTAAAACAAAATGAAAAGAAGCCTCTGTGAATGCGATATTCAATATCTAGGTATTTTCCTGCCGATTTAAATTCTTGGTAAGGTTTTTGATGCCGATTTTCCCCCTTTGTTCTTAATGATGCTTTCCAATCTTTTTAAGTATTAATACTGAATCATCTTATTTGTTTGATTTTGTCAGAACAAACACCATGAAATAGTGAATCAAAAAAGAAACAAAAACAAAAACACACAGAGATTTAACATGGTTCACACACTGATGTGGTATGCTATGTCCTCGGGTGAAGAAAGAGTTTTTCCATTATGTAGAAGAAGAATAGAAGGAGATCTCACAACCAATTGCCAAGAATGGCGTTACAAGAACTCTCACCCAAAACCCTAATCGAAAATCCCAGATCTCTCATAATATGTGGTAGGCGAACATAAAAACAACAACAACAATAAGCCTTGTCCCAACTAAATGGGGTTGGCTACATGGATTCTTGCCCTCCAATCAGTTCTGTTCGAGGCCATGCTAGATACAAGGCCTAAGCTATACATATCCTTTCTCACCACTTCTCCTAAGGTTATCTTAGGTCTACCCCTAGCTCTTCTAGTTCCTTCAATATGGATTATATCACTTCTCCGTACATGAGCATTTATAGGTCTTTGTTGAACGTGGCCGTGCCATTTCAAACGACTTTCTCGAAGCTTATCACTTATGGGAGCAACTCCCAGACCAACTCTAATATGATCATTTCTTATCTTATCCATCCTAGTTTTGCCACTCATCCATCTTAGCATCCTCATTTCTGCTACACTGAGTTTATCTATATGCTTCTTTTTAACAGCCCAACACTCTGCACTGTACATCATAGCTGGTCGAACAACGATCCTATAAAATTTTCCTTTAAGCTTTAATGGAATACGCCGATCACATAAGACCCCGGACGCACCTCTCCACTTCATCCACCCTATTTTAATTCTTTGGGAAACCTCATCCTCTAAATCACCTCTTTTACTTATGATTGAACCTAGGTACCTAAAACAATCACTCTGAGGAATCTCTTTATCGTCAAGTATCACCACCTCATCTTCTGCCCGATCATGACTAAAGTTAAAAACTAAATATTCTGGCTTCGATCTACTAAGTTTAAAGCCTTTTGATTCCAAAGCTACTCTCCATGATTCTAATTTGGTATTAATCCCCACTTGGGTCTCATCAATCAACACAATATCATCCGCAAAAAGCATACACCAGGGGACCTCATCTTGAATGTCTTTGGTTAACTCATCCATTACCAATGCAAATAGATATGGACTTAAAGTTGACCCTTGATGTAGCCCAACTGTTATCGGGAATTCATTACTTTGTCCCCCCACTGTTCTAACACTAGTCACCGAACCATCATACATATTTACTTGCAACACTTCTTTTCTCTAGTACTTGCCAAATTAACGCTCTAGGGACTCTATCATAATCTTTTTCTAGGTCAATAAATACCATATGAAGGTCTTTCCTACATTCTCTATACCTTTCCATAAGTCTCCTAATTAGGTAAATAGCCTCCGTTGTAGATCTAATATATATATATATATATATATTGACTCCAATCGGGCAAACGGGTAGACCCACCGGGTCGGGTCTTACCATACAGTGGGGGCTCTGCCCTCACATCCCCTCCATAGATCTCCGCAAATGGGTCACTCGGGTCGCCCACCAAAATATGATGGTGTGGGTCCATCTTCCAAATCGGGTACAAGAATTCGGGTTAAAACATAATAGATTTTAACTTAAAATTAGTTCTTAATAATGTAATGATTGTGAAAATCCAACTAAACAAGATGAATGCTTGATTGTGTGGGTAAATGTAGCTGCATTGACCTTTAAGATGGACCACCGTTTGATCTTGCTTGAACTTCACATATTTTCTCAATTTTCATGATGCATCTGTTCTCTTTTGTGCAGGGTACATGAAGGTCGAGTGTCATACCAGACAGGAGAAACCCTTCAGCTTTCTAATGAGCAAATACTGTGCATTGGTTCTAGTAAGAAACGACCTGTTCTAAAATGGGAGAATAACATGGCATGGCCTGGAAAACTTACTTTGACAGATAAAGCTCTATATTTTGAGGTAATGTTCCTTCAAAAGGATAGATAATCTCAGAAATATTTTTTTTCTACCCAAAAAGAATCATGTGAAGGTCACATTTGTCTTCCTGTTGGGACTTGGGAGTATTTGGATGATGGTTTCTGCAGTTTGTTTGATTAAGTTATATTTATGATTATATTTATGATTTTCAACAAAAGAATATCTAGTTGAGGAAGAGGTGGGTGTTGGTGAAACTCTAAAGGCTACTCCACTGTGTCATACTGGTTATAGGTTTGAGACTGATTACGGCCTCAGTGCCAAAGAAGGGAAAAGGTTGCATGCATTAGGAGCCTTCATAGACCCTGTTGAGGGGATTCCTCATGCACCGGGAATGCCCTTTTAATATATAGCTGATGAAACATATGCCTCATAAATAATAATGATGGAAGCTATCTACCAGGCTACTAGCTGGTGTTTTTCAAGAAGTGATATTGTTTGCAAGTAATGGGTTATGTTAAAAGTCAGTCGACACTCTATGGAAAGAGGGAAATGGGTTGAGAGTTGGGATATTTCTGCAGGACAGATGAAGTGTCAAGGACAGGAATATCCACGAATTTAAGTTCGGAGGGATGCGAGTGTCAGACGGACATGTTTTTTCTTGTACCTATTTCCCAGGAATTTCGTGGCAATTGTTGGATTTGGACTAAAAGGTCCTGGTTAAAATGAATGGCTGAACCCAGGTTGTTCATAAAGGGCAGTTGGAGTGGCCTGCATAAAATTTAAGTATAAGAAAACTTGGTCAATGATGGATTTAGGTAGGAAATTTGTTGGGCAGGTTTGGGCTGGATAAAGGGGAGTAGGGACATAGTTTGAGAACTTTGTTTTGGAGCCCAACTAAGTAGGCAAAATACCAAGTAGGACCAATATCTTACTGAGTTGGGATACCTTTTGTGAGCTTGTCAGTCTCCAAGACTCCAACACAGGATGGGGTTTAAATCTCTACGATGTCCTAGGCATGTTCACTGTTGAGTAGAAGTGTCAATCATCTCCATGGTTTGAGATCTTGGTCTCGACCAGGATATCAGTCCCTAAAAAAACCAGTATCTTGACCGAGATGTAATAAAAATCTCCGATCAACTTGACCCAACTCGAGGGCCCATCTTGGTGGGTATTAGGGCTAAATTTGGTTGGAATTTGATACTTAGCCTATTTGAGTCCTTCTAAAAAAAGTGGTGACCTTAGATTTGTGAGAAAACAATTGTAGTATGAGTTCCAACCAAGGTTGTCAAGGTGGCAAGGTGACCAAAGCGATTGGGGCTCCGCCTAGGCAATTAGGTGACAAAGCGGCGCCTAGGTAGCAATAAGGTGACTAAAGCGGTTGGGTAAAACTTTTTCAATACAATTACTTTTAAACTACTTTTTAATACAACTACTTTCTATAATAAGCTAAACAAACATTCAATAGTCACATTTGTCCAAGAAAGAAAGCATTCAAGAATCATAATTATGAAAAATTATCCAAAAAAAGAACACAAACATAAGTTTCATCTCATCAAACATCATAACAATGACTATGTACTAACATGGCCAACACAATAAGATCTTATTATTCCGATTTCCAACTCATTGTCCATTTAATGATTCATTGATTCTCAATGTTGAGTATGACTTATGCTTGACATTATGTTGCCAACTGGCACAGAGGTCCGGAGCTTGTAGAGTACCTATGTCACTTTGGGTCTCGGAGTTCCTTTGCAATTTGGGCCTCGATTCCGAAGTGACTAAGCTATTAAATTTATATACTGGTATGTAGAATAAATTATGACTTAAAAAAAAAGATTATGTACAAAATGTAAAAAAAGTAGCTGCTTTAGCATCTAGGCGGCAATAAGCCGCACAAGGCGACAAAGTGGTACTGCTTAGGCGAAAAAGCGACAAAAAACAGCTTGTCAATTAAGTGGTTCAAAATAAAGTGATTGCAAAGCCGCCTAGGCAAACATTTTGATATCACTGGTTGCAACTCGACCCTAATTTTGAGACCAATTTTTTGAAGGAGTGAACATGCAGATTATAAACATGATTTACAGAACCATTACTTGATATAAATGACAAACTCCGCCAATGTTTTGCTATCAGTCCCAAGCCTGGGTAAAGTAGGAGGGTTAGTGGTCAGATAGGCTGCCGTTAGGCTTGGCACCGGAAAAAAATATAGCCAAACCTTTTTCATGGATTTGACCTTATATGATAAATGCTATGCTAGGGTGTTCCTCGACAAAAGAAGCGACACGCTACACTATGGCTTGGATGTAGTGATAAGTGGCCAAGGGTTAGCTAGGGCATCTCCTGTAAGCGGTGTGTCGCATAAGCGCCCGGATGTGGTGATAAGTGGGCAAAGGGTTCCTGTGCCGTGGATGAGTGCGGGTAAAGAAGCTAGCCCAAAAATGTAGGATTAGATTGTCATCTTGAAACATAGGACTTTAACAGGTAAGAGCTTAGAATCGATAGATGTTACGAGGAAAAGAAAGATTAATATAGCTTTCATTCAAGAGACTAGATGGAAGGGTAAAAAAGATAAAGAGTTGGATGACTTTAAACTTTGGTATATTGGGGATAAAACTAATAAAAATGGAGTAAGTATAATAGTGGATAAAGATTTTAAGAATGATGTGGTGGATGTTAAAAGGGTGGGTGATTGGATTATTCCTATCAAGCTTGTAAGGAGAAAGAGATTGTAAATATAATTTGTGTATATGCACCTCAAGTAGGATTAGATGAAAGTCTAAAGTTAGAATTTAGAGAAAATATGGATGGATTAATGCAAGGAATTCGTCAAGGAGAAAAGATTATCATAGGAGGTAATCTAAATGGACATATTGGAAAAGATCTAAGAGGCTATGAGAGTGTACATGGAGGCTATGGTTTTGGAGAGAGGAATGAGGAAGGGATTTCAATTTTAAATTTTGCTGTTGCTTTTGATCTATGTATTGTACAAAAAGAGAGAGACGCATTTAATTACCTTCAAAGGTGGACATCGTAGAAGCCAAATATATTTCTTCCTAACTAGAAGGACTGATAGATTGTTGTGTAAGAATTGCAAGGTGATACCACGGGAAAGCTTAACTATACAGCATAGACTTATGGTATTGGATATGTGCGTTACCCCAAAAACTTTTAAAATGTGCAAGGTCAACTATCCCAGGATAAGATGGTGGAACTTGAAAGGAGAGTGTTTGAAATGCTTCGCTAATGAAGTAGTTAAACAAGGAAAGTGAGATTTTAAAGGGGATACTATTGTGATGTGGAATGAGATGGCTATGTGTATCAAGAAGGTGGCTACAGATGTCCAGATGAATCAAAAGGAAAACTCCATTCTTATAAAGAGACTTGGTGGTGGGATAGTGAGGTTTAAATTGCCATTAGGAATAAGAAGCTAGTTTTAAGACATGGCAAAGAACTAAGGATTTTGAGGATATTCAAAGGTATAGGTTGGCTAGAAATGAAGCTAAGAAAATTGAGGGAAAAGCATGGGAAAAAAAGTGTAAAGAGTTATAAAATAAGTTGGGCATAAAGGAAGGGGAAAAATGTATTTATAAGATAGCTAAAATAAAGGATAGGAGGAAGAGAGATTTTGATCATGTTAGATGTATTAAAAATGGAGATGGTAAAGTACTAATATGTGATGAAGACATTATGAAAAATCTATCTCTTTAGTCTTCTAAAAGAGCATGCTTCAAGCACCTGTAATTCAGACAATTACAACATTCAGCAAGGCGCCAATTTTCAAACATATATGCAGAGATTTTCGATGTCTGAAGTAAAAGAAGCACTAAGGAGGATGAAACTAGGCAAGACACAAGGTCCTGATGAAATCTCAATAGAAATTTGGAAGAGCTTAGGAACCCGCAGGCTAGTTGGTCGACTAAGTTGTTTGATAAGATTATGAGCACAAGGAAAATGCCAGGATGAATGGAGGAGAAGCATCATGGTTTCAATTTACAAAAATAAAGGAGATATTTAAAGTTGTAATAACTATAGGGTCATTAAACTGATGAGCCATACTATGAAATTAAGGGAGAGAGTAATTGAAACCTATTTGAGACACTTAACTACAATTACGGAGAACTAGTTTGGGTTTATGCCGGGAAGGTCTACAACAGAGGCTATTTACCTAATTAGGAGACTTATGGAAAGCTATAGAGAGTGTAGGAAAGACCTTCATATAGTATTTATTGACCTAGAAAAAGCTTATGATAGAGTTCCTATAGCATTAATTTGGCAAGTACTAGAGAAAAGAAGTGTTGCAAGTAAATATTAGTTAAGGATATGTATGATGGTTTAGTGACAAGTGTAAGAATAGTGGGGGGATAAAGTAATGAATTCCCAATTACAGTTAGGCTACATCAAGGATCAACTTTAAGCTCATATTTTTTTGCACTTGTAATGGATGAATTAACCAAAGACATTCAAGACGAGAACTGGTGATGTTATGTTGATAGATGAGACTTAAGTGGGGATTAATTCCAAGTTAGAATCATGGAGAGCAACTTTGGAATCAAGAGGCTTTAAATTAAGTAGAACAAAGACAAAATATCTACTTTGTAACTTTAAACATCGAAAACTTTGCAATACTAAGGAGTATTGACATTCTTTGAATTGCTTATGTTGTTTAGAATGAATGTATGTGGTGATACTTTTAACTTTCATTAACTTGCAGGCAATAGGCTTGAAGGGTCCGAGGGGAGCTATGAGAATGGATCTTAGTAGAAATGGTTCAAAAGTGGAGAAAGCAAGAGTTGGACCTTTGGGATCTGCACTTTTTGATTCTGCCGTCTCTGTTTCATCTGGTCCTGAGTGAGTATGCTTTTGTAAGCCAATGTCTTCTAGAAACTTCTAGAATTTAAATTGGACCATGCACTTCCAACATTTGCCTTTTTGTTTTTGCTTTTCTATTAGGTTACCTTTGTCGATTAAGTCACTTATGATAGGAGAATATTTGTTCAATATTTCCCCCTATAATGGAAAGCAAGCATCCAGTGTAGTGGCAATGAGCTTGCAGTTTGGTAGTTGTATGGAATTTGTTAGGACATTGAAAATTTGAAGTGGAACAACAGTTAAATGGTATAGCCGTATAGCAAACCCTTTTTGTTTATATAGATTTCTCTCTCTCTCTTTTTCCTCTTCCCCAATTCTTGAGTACCTGGGCTTGAGCCAATGAATTTACAAAGGGAAGAGTAAAGCCTGAATTAAAAAATTGAGAGGATAGAAAAGACAATTCTCTACTACTTGTATTCCGCCAAGTCAGCAAGTTATTTATGTCACCAAACTCAATCACTACCGAAAGGAAAAAAAACTAAAAGAAAATTCTCTACCCTGCTAAACATGTTCCCAAATTCTTGGGTCTATCTCTACAAATCTTGTTCTGCCATTTACTCCATTTAATGCCTTTTTTTTGGGGTTAAATTATACATATGGGCTACTCCTGCACAAATTGTTTTCAGCCATCTGTGTCTCCTTTTCACCACTGCAACTTGCTGGATATTATTTGTCCATCTGTGCTTTTTGTTTCTGTTGCATTTGGCTGTATCATCTTGATTTTCCTTACCTCTCATCACCTATTGGTTTCAATAACCAATGGGTTGAGGAATTTCAGATCATATCGGGCAATCTGAGGCGAGTGTGTTAGTACATAGACTGGCTGATGCCACTGATCCACTGACCATTCCACGACTAAATTTTCTCAAAAATTGAATTTATTTTATTTTATTCTGGTTAGATCATGATGGCATCAGATAGAACTGACCCATGATACTATCTAAACACTGGATCCTTGATCACCCTCATCAATGTTAGCATTATCTTTGTCCCGAATACTACCATATTTTTTCTTAATTAACTTTATTTTCCCAACATGTATCTCCTTGAAGCTATTCCAGAGAACTAATTTAGATCTATACCAGGAAATCATCTGTGGTGGCTGTTGGGGAGTTAGTGATCAAGTGGTTCACTGCACTGTTCACTTGAAGAGTGCTAGGCAGTACTGTTTACCTGAATAGTAACTTGTGAACAATAACTTTCTTATGCACCTTATATTTTTTGTACTTTTTTCGTGAAGAATAAGTATTTAAAACACCCAATGGGAAAGAACATACAAGTGCTCGCCCAAGTTAAACAGACCTAGGGGATTATGAAAACAGATTAGACTATCTAAGTCCCATGTAACAACAATATGCTTGTTCCTTGGGTTATCTACAAGGGGTTTGTGAGGCAAGAGGGAGAGTTTGGAGGTTACATCCTTGAAGATGGCTTTCAAATCTGATCCTAGGATCCAGATTTTTGAGTCCTTATGCAGATATTATGCTCCATCCAAATGTGGATGTTTTAAGAATCGATTATGGTAGAATGGCTTGAAAATCAATGTGATCCCAAGCCCTTTATTTGTAATGGAGTGAAAAGTACGTTATTTCATAACTACCCTTACTTGGGAAACAAGAAATAACAAACTAAATGAATAAATAAACCAAACCACTTAAAAGTGGAAATTGCAGGCACAAAGCAAGAGTTTCCCTCGTAGTGTCAGCTGTCATAGATGCCTTGAAACAGGAGGCTTTCCAATTGCTCTTTGAAGAAAGGGCTAACGGCATCTGGATTGGGGCCAGGTGGAGGAGAGAGCAAGGGCCTAGATGGGATTAGAGAATGGGCAGGCGAAGAAGAGAGAAGATATGGTTTCTGCTCCCGTGCAGAAGATGCAGCAGGGGTTGGTTTGGATATTTCGGTGGAGGAGCAAGGCCTATGTGAGTCGGAAAAGGGAGAAGGTTCTTTAGGTAGTGAAGGCTTGGTAAGGGATGGGGCCTTTGAACCATGATTGGCCCATGGAACAAGAGGAGGGTGGGAGGTGCAGGTGAGGTTCCAACTTGGCCAGTGGAGAAGGAAGAGTTTCAAGAGGGGAGGCAGGGTTTTTTTTTTGTTGGGGGGGGGGGGGGGAGTGGCCAAATAGGGTCGAGCTCCTGAGGATTCTGGAATGGGAGAGGGGGCAAGGTGTGGGGATACCAAAGTTGTAGACCGCCCTAACTCCATCTCATGGTAATGGATGCTGAGTGGGTGCCAAGGGTTTAGCCAGAATGAGGACAAGGACACATCTGCAGTCTGCAATTTTAAAGTACATAGCAGGTAAAGCTAATGGCGAAGCGAGAGAAGTTTTCGTCACGTCCCAAAAGGATTGGGTGGGAGTGGGAAATTAGCTGTCTAGAAAGTCAGTCGTCAGGAGGTGGGAGCGGACCTAGTTAACCTATATGGAGTTGTCTTTGGTGGTGATCATCTAGATGAGTTTGAAGAGCCAAATAATGTTGAATTTTCTGATGATACGAATCCCAAGGCCACCCTTGTATTTGGGCACGTAGACATTTGACTAGCTGATTGGGTGGAGGACTTATGGGGGATTCCTGGTCTTTCCAAACAAAGCTAGTTTGGACATCTGAAATAATCTCATCTAAACACCTCATCATGTGGGGTCCTAGCCTCTCATAGTGTCCTATACTTCCTTGTAAAAAGCTTTATTAAGCCTCTTTCAAGTTGCAACTAGTTTGGTCATCTGCAATGCTGTTCTGTTTGCATGGTTTTTCCTTCAATATGTGACATTGGAAGCATATAATTAAGGATTTCCCAGCTTCTCTTAAGTGAGGAAGAAACCCTCTAATTTATGTACTTTGATGTGCCTAGTGTGAAGACGCTCTATTTTATTTTCATCTAGAACGTCTAGAATTTGAAATTTTCATGAATCATGATGATGCAACTTAGAAGCATGTAGCATGTTAAATGTGCATGATCTTTTAGCTTTGAACTCTTGACTTTTTGTTTTTTTTTTTCACTTGAAAGTTTCCTTTTCCCATACATTTACTTCTATTTATTTTTGTTTCAGGTCCAAAACATGGGTTCTTGAATTTGTTGATTTTGGGGGTGAAATGAGAAGAGATGTCTGGCATGCTTTCATTAGTGAAGTAATTGCACTGTATGAGTTTATACGTGAATATGGACCTGAAGAAGGTGATCAATCAATATATCAGGTATATGGTGCTCATAAAGGAAAGAGGAAAGCCACAGTGAGCACTATCAACAGCATCGCTAGACTGCAGGCCCTTCAGTTTATTCATAAATTGTCAGAGGATCCAGTAAAGCTTGTCCAGTTCTCTTATTTGCGATCTGCTCCTTACGGTGATATTGTTTGTCAGACCTTGGCAGTAAACTTTTGGGGCGGTCCATTAGTAACAAAGTTTACTGATGCTGGGAATCAAACAGCTCAAGGAATTAGACCTTTGGGTGAGGTTCCTGGGAATAATATCCATTTGTTTGACATAGATGGAAGTGTGTATTTGCGGAAGTGGATGAAATCTCCATCTTGGACATCTAATACATCAATTAATTTCTGGAAAGTATCTTCAGCTAGACAAGGTGTAGTTTTGACAAAAAACCTTGTTGTGGCTGATATGTCTCTTGTAGAAAGAGCATCAAAAATATGCAGAGAGAAAAGTCAGGTTGTTGAAAAAACACAAGCAACAATCGATGCTGCAATGATCCAAGGGATTCCCAGCAACATTGACCTCTTCAAGGTGCATTAGATCTCTTCCACCCACCCACACACACACACAGAGTAAGTTATGTTATTTTGTTAACCTTTGGGAGAAACATTTTGTATATATATATATATATATATATATATATAGAGAGAGAGAGAGAGAGAGAGAGAGAGAGAGAGAGAGAGAGAGACAGTTATATTATTTTTTAAAACTTTAGGTACACTTCTGCTCCACTCTATAAATATATTCCACTTCACACCAATCTACTCGGACTCTGCATTCTGCTCTCCTACAATTGACAAGGCCCTACACTTCATAACCACATCATCTACAATGGCTGCTATTAGCTGGTCCTTGGTTCTTGTTGTGTTCCTACAAAATTCTGTAACTCCTCTCACTCCACGGGTGCTGGATGGTAGTCAGAGAAAGCCAATTCCCCAATAGCTCCGATCCTATCATTTGTTCCCATATCGCATTCAACCTAGACTGCCACATCTTCTTAATGAACAAGCTAAGGTCTGCATTACTTTTCTTGTAGCCGTAGGAAATCATGGCTCTATGAAACCTCCCAAACCAAGCCCTAGGAGACTGCTTCTACCCATACAAAGCTCTCTTTAACTCATACACTTTCCCACAAGTTTTATGAGTAGAATACCAAGTTGGCATGTCCATATACACCGCCTCTTGGAGTCTTCATGTAGGAAAGCATTTTTCACATCTAACTATTGTAGACTCCAACCCTTATTTACAGCACATGAAAGAACAGCCGGAACGGTGTTCATCTTCGCAACTAGAGCAAATGTCTCCTGGTAGTTAATCCCACAAGTGTGAGTGAAACCCTTGGCCATCAACCTTGCCTTGTATCTTTCCACGGTCCCATCTGCCTTGTGCTTGATATCAAACACCCATTTGCACCCAACAGTTCTCTTCCTTGGAGGTGAAGACACCAGTTCCAATGTCTTTTTTTTTCTTTTTCCAGAGCTCTCATATCCTCGTCCATTGTTGTGTTTGAGTGAGATAATGTTTCCTGCCAAGTATTAGAATAGAAGTAGAAGATAGAGGAAATAAAACTTTGAAACTCTAGGGATAGGGACTGATATGAAATTGTAAAGAGATCTTCCACTGGGGATAAGAAAGAAGAGAAAGAACTGGTTTTTAATGGCTTGCTTGCTTACCAGACCATCTTGGTTTTTTGCACTTCCTAGTCTAATCGAGTATGTTAGAAAGATGGGAATATACATAGCTAGTTGATCGATAGCTTTCAGTGGAGTCTTTACTTGAAGAGGCTTTAGGGCATGGTGAGAACAGCTAGAAAGAAAGTCTACATGGCATATAATGGGAAATAGGAAGCTTGGAGCGAGTATGTGGCTACTTTCTCAATGCATTTTGTAAGTCCAAAGTAGGATCGAAGGCTCAATTCAAAAGGTGTCAATTGCTGCTTTCTTTGATAGGTCTGCAGAGGTCTAGGCTCCCCTTGCATATCACCCACCGGTTGTTCATGTCTAGTCACCCTATCTTCCAAAGGAGGATCATTTGTAGGAATCTCATGAGAAATATCCTAGGGAGGAATCAAAACCGGGACATCTTCACTAAGGCTGTTTCCCTAAATAGGTGTAGGAGAAAAGAAAGGAATTTATTCCTCGAACACAACATCCGTGGAGATAAAGAAACCACTAGAAGTAGGATGATAACACTTATACCCCTTTTGTATAGGAGGATAGTACAAGAAAATGCACCATAACCCGCAGGATTTAACTTGCCATGAACATGGTGGATGCGGGAAAAGGCAACATAGCTGAAGACCTAAGGTGGACTGAAAGGTTGCTGCCCCTAAAAGAACTTCAAGGGGGCAGCGCTGGTCTAAGACTCTGAGAGGCATTTGGTTAATCAGATAAGCTATAGAGGCACATGTATAGTAAAAATTAGGGAATGTGTTACCTCAAGTAGATGTCGATTTTGTGTTTGGCATCCCTATTTTGAGGTGAAGTGTTGATGCAAGTAGTCTGGTGTATAATGCCATGGTTAGCTAGGTAAGAAGGGAATGCACCACCTAAGTACTCGGTCCCATTATCTATAGAAGGATTTTGATTGTGGCCCTAAACTATGTCCTAATCATATTATGAAAATTTTGATAACATGGAAAAACATCACTTTTTCGGTGAAGGAAGTGAACCTACATGGTCCTAGTGCAACAATCAATAATGTGACAAAACACCTATGGCCATATAGAGGCACAATTCGAGAAGGACCCCCACACATTAGAGTGAATGATTGAGAAAGGAAAAGTACAACGATGGTCTGAAATAGAGTAAACATGCCTAATCTGTTAGGCTAAAATGCAAAAAAAACTCTTCTAAATTACATCTTTTAACTAAATTCGAAAATAACTTAGACAAAATAGGTAAAGGAACGTGGCTAAGACAATGGGGCCACTGCAATAACGTAAAAAGTGTAGGAGAAGTGGAACTAGAGGCCATAGAAAAAGTTGATGGAGACCCATCAAAAAAATAGATTTTCCTTTTCTATTTATCATTACAAGTGTATGCATTGCTTTTAGGTCTTGAAACACACAGTGAGAAGGGAAAAAGGTTACTTTGTAGTTCATATCACGAGTATGGATACTAATACATAAAAGGTTAGCCAAAAATCTATGCTCATGCAAAACAAAAGATAGAGTAAGAGAAGGCGCACATATAATAGATCCTTTCCCAAGAGATAGGGGGAGAGATCCATCAGCCATTTGAACAGCCTGAGTTAACGGAACAGAGGAAACAAGGAAGATGAACCAATCATATGATCGGTTGTCCTAAAGTCGATTTCCAGGAGGGATAAGTCGAATTGGTATTTTGACAATATAAAATACATATGGAGGACTGTGGATCAACAGAGGTAACAATGGCACTTATTCTGGAAGTCGGTGCTGAAGAAGTCACATCAAGTCCTTTCATCAACAACTGAAGGTGCTGGAGCTTGTCTGAAGAAAGAGGCATTGGAGTATCAGGGTGTTAAATGCTGCCCTACTTCCATTCATACCTCCTTTATGGAAATTTGTTGGTCGTCCATGCAACTTCCAACACTTATGTTTGGTATGATGCTCTTTTCCACAATACTCGCGCTTCACTAGAGCGTGAGAATAACCAAAACTAGATTTATTGCTATCCAGAACCAGCCACTAATGCAGACTTTTCAGACGTTTAAGTGTGTACTATAGTTGTCCTCTGATTGTCCTCAGTGTCAACCATAGTTGTCAAAGAGTCCACCTAGGCATGCATAGGCGGGGCCCCTTATCACCTTAGGTCATTTTTGGGTCAAGGAGTCTTGGTGTCGCCTTGGTTTTCGTTGCCCTCTATTGCCTAGCATTGCCTTGTCACCTTGACAACCCTGGTGTCAACCATAACATAAGCTTGCTCCAAAGAGGGAAAATGTTCCCGTGATAAAATGTGTGCACGAATTTAATCATACTTAATATTCAACCTAGCCAGAAAATCATACACGATAAGCTTATCTTTCTACTTCTGATAAGCAACAACATCTGCAACATAGGATGGCGTAAAGCAACAATAGAAGTCAAGAGTTTGATAATAGCCTCGAAGAGTGTTGTGGTACTGAGAGTCTGAGACAAGGTAAGATCCTTTTGTTATAACTGATGCATTTTCCTTCTGATTTCAAAGCACTGAGCATCATTCCCAACCTTGGAATACAATTCTTTGGCAAGTCCCCAATCGTGGCAGCATTAGGCAGAAGAAGGTAACTCTCTGCAACACTTGGTTCAATGGAATTGAGAAGAAATCCTATAACAAGCATTCATATGTCTCCCATTTGTCTTAATTTATACCAGGTGAGGAAGGCTTGATATAAGTTCCATAAAGATGGCCAGTAAGGCCACGAACACCAGCCGCAAAAGAAACAAAGCGAGACCAACGAAGGTAATTGGTCCCATTAAGCTTAATAGTGGTCAACTAGAAAGGAGAAAAATCACGGTCCTAAGAAACAGATGAAACATGAGAATTCTCAATGCCAGATGTACCAAGAAGAGGCGGAGGTTACTAGATAAGTCATCGTAGGAACAAAAAAGGTCATGGATTAAGGAATAAATTTTATTAGGAGAAAAGATGCTCACTACCAAAAACCCTCCTTTTTTAATGTCACAGGATGCATGGTTCTGTGTGTTTTGTTGGTTGGTTCGATGGGTTTGGAGCAGGTCTAGTCTGGTTGATGGGTTTAACGGTTCTGGTTTTGAAGCAAATCTAGTTGGTTCGATGGTTGGGTTTGATGGGTTACTCTAGTTGTGACACTACTACAAGGTGAGGCGATGGAAGTTAAAAAGAAAGAAAGAGTTGTGGTGTCCAAGATGTTGCTGGTTGTTGGCGATGAAGAAGAAGAGAAAGTTGCAGGTTGTGATGGACCGATGGTAAAGGAAGCACTAGTTGCAGGTTGCGATGGTGAAGGAAACAAGAGTTGTAGGTTGCGATTGTAAGTTCCTACACCTGTGATGGTAGGTCTTCTTTATTTCCCCCCCTTTTTCTACGATTGCAACCAGTTGCAGGTGGTAGGTTTCTTTTGTCTTTTTGTCTCCCCCCCCCCCACCTTGTGATGGTTTGAGATCTCGCAGGATATCTCGCCTTTTTAAGAAGGCGAGACAAGATGAAGGGCGAGATTCCCACATTTCGCTTGAGACCTCGCCTATTTTGCCATATCTCACCCTATCTCGCTGGAATTCTCAATTTTTGTTGGATGTTTTTGCCATGGTAGAAGATCTCGCCGCCTTAAAAAACCAAGATCTCAACCATCTCGGCAAGATCTCGATCGAGATATGTGATCTTTTGGCGCCATATCGGTGGCCCATCTCGGTGGGTTTCAAGGTCCTAATTGGGCTAAAACTTGTTGTTTAGCCTATTTAAGGCCTTTTGAACACATTGGTGGCCTTGGATTTGTCAGAAAACAACCCTAAGTATGATTTCTAATTCTACCCATAGTGTGAAACTGAAATGTTGTAGAATTAGGGAATGCAAGGTTATATGATATGTATTATAGAACCTTTAAGGCATATAAATGAAAAACAAGTGTATCAAATGCATCAAATAAATTAAATGTCATCAAAATTCCATCAATATGAGTATCACAATCTCAATTTTTAATAATAGAATAATAAAATTATACAACCATTAGAAGTTCTATAAAAGTCATTAAATCATAAGTTCATAAGACAAGTAGAGAATGATTGATCTTCCTTCGATGTTGTAGATGTGCTAAGAGTAGCTATAAGTGAAAATTTAGCTAAAATCAGCAAAAAAAAGTCAACGAAAATTGAGAGTTCAGCGAGATATGTCGAGATCCAAGGCAAGATATAGCGAGATATCCCAATTCTCTGCTCTCGATCTCCATCTCATCTCGCTTCTTTGAAAAAGCAAGATATCTCGTGAGATCTCCCACCATCTTTTTGTGAATTTCAGCTGAATTTTCACTTGCAACTACTCTTAGCACATACACAACACCAAAGGAAGATCAATCATTCTGTGATTGTCTTATGAACTTTTTGAGTTATGACTTATATAGAACTTCTAGTTGTTGTATAGAAAATCAAAAGTAAAAATGAAACTTGGTACCAAGAACATTACTACTACTGTTAATTGATGCCACTAATGCAAAAACCTAAGAGTCGCCTAACAGTAGATTTGGAGCATATCACAGATTCAATCAGTAGGAATCAGAAAATGCATTGGCCACCAGCAAGAAAATTTAAAAACCGACTTTTCATTTATAAGCCTTGAAGGTTTTGTATAACCTTGCTTTCCCCAATCCTGCAGCATTTCGGTTTCAAACCAAAGGTTGACTTAGAATTCATATTTAGGGTTGTTTTCTCACAACTCCAAAGCCACTAGTGTGTTCAGAAGGCCTAAATTAGGCTAACTACCAAGTTTGATCCCAGCCTAGATCCTAAAACCCATCAAGTTGGCTAGAAAAAAAAAGACCATATCTTGGCAACTCTCAGTTTTTTGAAGGAACGAAATCTTGAGCCATGGTTGTAGGTCATGGTGATTTTTTTTTGGGGAGAAAAAAAGGCAGAAGAGTGAAAGGGAGTCTTGGAATAAAAACAGTAGAGCTGGCGATGGGTCTTGTGAGGTTGCATAGGGGTCAATTAGGCTATAGGTAGAAGGCGATGGGAGAAAATAGGGTGGCAGAACTTTTGGTGATGGCTGCAGGTGGTTGGTGATAGGGAAGAAAAGGGTGGCAGAGGTTGCTTTTCAATTTTTTCTGTGATTAGCACAATGGCAAAAGATGGGTGGTGCTCAATGATGGATTAGAGTTGGCTCTAATACCATGTTGAATGAATTGAAGAATTCGTGACTTGTATCTGAAGGACACAACAGGAGCTTATTTATACTAGTAATTTACTAAATATAGAATAAATCAAATCTTCCTAGTGTGGGAATATTACAAGAAAATAAAAGATCATAAAGGATCCTCACAAATCTACCCTAAACAAGGAAACCCCAAATATGAAAATTAAGTCCACTAAATCTGTCATACAACATTGGGCTCTAGACCCAGGCCAAAGTGGTGCACCTATGGGCTGCTCGAACCCTACTAGGTTTTTTTTTTCCATTTCTCCACTTCTTTTGATTATTGTTCTAGTCCGGTAATTTTCCTTATATTTTATTGAGTCCATATCTAATTTTATTTCTTTAATTGAGTTAGTTTGGAGAGTCCTAATTAGAGTTGGATTTCCAATTGGAATCTATTTTAAGTCAACATTCTTTTTGGATAATTAGTTATTATTTTTCAAGTTGTTCTCTTTTATTTGTGGTGGTTATTTATTGAGATGTAAAGGTGATCCTAAACCATAAAGGATTCCCTAGTTGAGTCAAGCTAGGTTTCTAAGATAAGAGTCTTAAGTCTTTGCCTCCAATTGTAAAGTTATATATAATATGGCCCACCCTATGTCACTGTAAAGGAGTTGATTTTGATGAAGAAAATTTCTGTCAAGGAGGCAAACAAGGTCTTGGTCTTCTTGGGAGGGCCATGGCAGATTAGGAGCATCATTCTTCAAATCCAGCGATAGTTCTCGGAAGTCCAGCAAGCATTCTTCAACTACGGAGGTTCCATAACCAAGCAAGTAGTCAAGTACAGCAACCAGAGCCCCCTTCCCCCTTCTTCTCTCACACGCAACCCTCCCCCACACTTCTTTCTTCTTGCACAGACCTTCCCAGCCTCTCCCCTACCCTATGGCATCACCAAGAACCATCCCGCAGCCCCTTCTACACCTTCGGCAGCCTTCCCCTCCCCTTTTCTTTTGTTTTTGCCTCTTCTGGGATCTTGTGGAAGTCCTGAATTTTTAGAACAAGAAGAAAGAAAAGAGAGAAAAGAAGGTAAGAAGAAAGGAAAGAAAAGAAAGAAGGCAAGATCAAGAACCAAGACTCTTGAAGTTCTCCAAGAATCCATTACCTACCCAATTGCAAGTTTCCCTATTCCCCCATCCCTAATTGTTAACCTCTTATCTCCCTCGCATGAGTTGAATTGCGTTCCCTCCAAAGTTTCTACCCATTAGGGATTGCTTATAACCTTAATTTGACTGAAAACCCCAGTTCATTTTATCATCTGTTAAAACCCTAAAGTCACCAAGCCATCCCAAAACCCCCTCCCATACCCAACTATATAGTTTTAGTTAACCTTAACCATACCAAGACCCAACTGCAGATTTCCCTTTCCATCTTTGGGTAAGTCTGGAAATCTCAAAACCAAACCATATTGATTTGTTAACCCTAACATTATCCTTCCAATTAATTCCCCAACCCATTTAGGTTTTTGTTAACTGAATTTTCCCTGTAGCTTTCCCCATAACCCAACTTCCCAAATTTGAACCTTTTTTTTAGTTCCATCACATGTTGTTAAAACTCTAAATTCCCAACCTTGATCCCTTTCTTGCTGGTTCTCAAGAGAGAGGATTCTGGGGTAACCATAAGGTTAGGGAAATACTTACGCATCTAAATACCCTAAACCCCAGGTTACATCAGATGGTCTCCTAGGCTGACTTGGTAGTAAACACTGGTAGTAAACACCAATGGCATTTCCTTTCCAAACAACCAGGTCCCACTGATTTTTTTCTTAGCCTACCCACAGTTGGCATATCCTTCCACACCTCTATGAGATTCCCTGATTGCCAATATTCATTCTCAATCCCTTAGGAATTTGTTCACCAGCTCCAACCTTTGGCACCCTGCATCATATCTTATCCTGTTGGTGTATATCTTACTGGGTTCCCCTTATGGGTGCTAGTTGTCTGGCCACTTAACATACCCTTCCCATCACCAATCAAATGTTGGACTTGTGGCTAGACTTCAACACCAACCTTCAGACCCAAGAACAATTTTGACCTTGCTTGATCCTGTTTCAAGTGTCTAAAATATACCCTGTATACCCAGATGCTATCTTTTCTGGAAGGTTGCACACTGCATTCCGAAACAAGAAATGCATTTTCCACTTCAATGAAGTCCCAGTCCTAAGAAAGTTTGAAAGTATGGACTTAAGCTTAGTGATCACATTACAAGGCAGCCCAAAACTCCTGGATCAATATATTTAGGAGCCCTGGAGAATCGAGGATAGAAGTTGAAGCCTTCCACATAAGTCATGAACCTAGCTTTCCAACCTTTGACTTGCTCTTCACTTTATTGAAAAGAAAGCCTTCCTAAAGAAATTGAAACTCAAAGTTACCTAATAGGTAGCTTGGTTTCAGAGAAATTTTGTTGATTCCAAAAGTTGCATTATGCTATTCTAGGTAAGGCTCCTTACAATAATGGAGGACTTAGCCCTATTGAGATGCAACCCAAAGAAGGAAGCAAACTCAATTAGAGCCCCTATATTTGCCTCGGTTGACCCCTGGTTCACTTTTACAAAGATGAATAGGCCACCAGCAAACATAAGATTGGAAATGTGGGATTTCCATCATGTTCTATACCTGGGCAGCAACTTTATTTGACCCTCCAGCTCCAACCTTCATAATCCCTGAAAAGGCCTCCATAGCCAAGGTGAATGGTTGAGGTGACAGAGGGTCTCCTTGTCTAATTCCCGTCTCCTGAGAGAAAATAAAAGTAGGTGGTCTGCCATTGACAATGATAAAAAATTGCAGAGTTTCTACAAGCCTTCAGCCACCTCAAGAATGTTATAGGGAATCACATTCTTCCCATAAGCTCCATCAAGAATTTCCTGCTAAAGTAAATCATAGGACTTGTGAAGGATCCACCTTTGACACTACTGATGGTAATGCTACTCTTTTGTCCAATGCCTCTGATAATGTCATGATAAACAATGATATTATCAACAATTGATTTTCCTTTGATGAAGGCAGGTTGGTTTTGACTAACCAGATCACCCATAGCCCACTGCATCCTTTAGTAAGGATTTTAGTAATGATTTTGTACAAGTTACACTTAACAAGGCCTGTATTTGCAAAGGTCCCCACTTCTCCTCCCTTGGGAAACAGTGTAACAAAGGCTGCATTTATTTGGACATAGGAAGTCTGAAAAAATGAGAGCATAGCCTTGGACGGTGTGGCTATTGCATGATCAAGGAACGGTTTTTCACTGGTTCTAAGTTGCGTATATTAATAAATTCCTGCCATAGTATCAAAAGGTACTTGAAATCTACATGTTCTGACCTACCAGCCGAAGAGAGAGCTGCACGTCTGATGGTCTTAGGGTGCTTACAATGGCTTTTTATATCTAAAGTCCTAAATGACTACCATTTTAGATTAACTTTCTGCTGTGTCAAATGCAAACACTAAACGAGAAGTGGAAAGTTCAAGCAACATCCTTGATCTCGAAGTGATTATTGTATCATTTGTTTGTTCTGTTTGGAAATTGCAAGTGATGCTTTGCTCCATCCAGATGCAAATGCTTAATAGAAACTAAAGTCATATCTCACTGGCAGTTATTGTCTCCTCCATATTTTTATTTTTAACTATCATATGATGTGTTTCTTCTGTTGGGGAAACTTACACTGTGTTTTGTGCTGTAAAACTTTGGGGTTAGTTTAATGTTTTCAGTTGATTATTTGTTGTTCTTACTTCATATAGTTCAAATCCTTCTTTCTTTTCCTTCCAATTCCATGTTATTTCTAGTTGAATCATTTGTACTTTTGCTTGACACTCAGGAGCTTCTGTTTCCATTGTCACTCATGATCAATAACTTCGAAAAACTTAGGCGTTGGGAGCAGCCACATTTGACAGCCACTTTTCTTGCATTTTCCTATGCTATAATCTTCAGGTAAGAAAAAGAGATCTTTAGTTTTTGGAAAATTTTATTGACATAACCTCTTTGTTTCTTAGCTCCCTTTGTACTGATCCTTTGAGTGGTTATTAGGTCATTTGGTGTGCTGGTGTTCGGTTAATTAGGAGTGATGATGTTAGGTAGAAATCTAAAATATATGAGCTGTCACCATCTATGAAATATGGTTCAATATTTTGGTTCTGCTGCAGTTTTGGCCTAGGAAATTTGAAGGTTTTCTCCAAATGTAGAATTGGGCATAAGATTTTCAAAGTTGGAGTATCACATTATGCTCCTCTAATTTTCTACCTTGCAGCAGTGTGGGGAATTTGGAATCGTGGGAATGACCAAACTGGGTTTATTCAGTGATTAATGTTGTCTTTGTTTTTCCCCCTCTTATTGGTGAATGGATTGATGCCAATTGAAAAACTAGGGTTTATTTTTTATGTGATTCATCCACAATATTCTAATGTAGGACCAGGGTAGAATTGAATCAGCTTCAATTGGACCCACTCAACCAGATCAAATTCAGGGTATGAAATTTCGGTGGAATATCACTGAAACTGAGAGATATTTTGCCGTATCGGTCAAGGGCGAAACGAAGAAGGGGGTGAAATGACATATACCATAATTCGGCCATATATCAGTGAGAAAATCACAATATATCAACGTAAGGTCAAAAATTGCGATAATTTTGGTGATAATTCAATAAATCGCGATAAAATCGGCAAAAACTTTCCATATTTATACGATGGTTTCTTGCATTATTGCCTTGTTTTGCTTCAATATTCAAAATCTACTTGTAGGAAGAGAATATTATTGGAAACCATTAGTGTTGACTTGGGGGTTACTATGGATATCATCTTCTATTTGTGTCTCTAGTGGCATGTCTACCCCCCAATTCCTATTAGTAGGGACGACCATTCATTTTTGGCTTTTTCTGGCTCTTTTTGATCTCATCTGTACTCGATGTGGCGCCCAATTGACACAGTTCAACATTCCTCAAGAATAAAGACAAGTGGCCTTTTGTTTTGAGGAGTTTCCCTTGGATGGAAGAAGTCGTTGCTCTTCGGCTTTTGAGTTCCAATAGAGGTTTGCCCCCTCGGTTTGAGTAATAACCAAGTGCTTTACCCCTTTCCCCGATGAATTTGCTCGTTTCGACAAGTACCCAATGTTGGTTACCACCTACGAGAAGAACCTTTTGTCTAAATTCACATATCAGCTCCTCTTTCCATTCTAACCCTCCTCCAATCTACGTGAGAGTGTTTGCAAAATAAAAGTAACCGCAAGCGCACTGTATCATATAGCTAACGGGTCGATCTCAGGAGATATACCACTTTAACTTAACCCCTCTTAATGGTAACGCAAGAGTGAGAATATTCAAAATTTTAACCAGTTAATTAAACTAAACTAATGAATCTAAATAAGCGGTCCTAACACATGCATCTAACATGATTGAATTGGAAGTAAAAATAAAAACAGACATAGCTTAACCATTCATCATCTAATAAAAGAAAATGCCTAAATAAATGAAGACAAGAATAAAAATTGATCACAATAGAAAAATAAATAAAGAAGAGGGAGGTGATCTGAGTGTTAACTCAAGATGGAGGGAACGAGAGTGCAACTAAGATGACTTTGATCATGGACCCTTTGTTGTAGCTTACAGTCCACTAATGGGGGGGGGGGGAACAAATATAAAAGAAAGAAACTGCAGAAAGTAAATAACAAAACAAATAAAAAAAACAATAAATAAAAAGGGAACCTTAATCAAAGAGAGGCACGATTGTAGGCATCTTTGATAAGGACACGGGGGGGGGGGGGGAAGGAAAACAGTAAATAAATGTTGGAAAATAAATCCTAAGTTAAGAATATAGAGGGGGTAGACGAAGTGGGAATGGAGGAGGGAGAGAAGATTAATGACGAAAGCTACGTACTTGCATATTTGAATCTTGAATAACAAAAAGGAAACCTTTATCGATCGATTTAAATCTCAACCAACCCTAATAACTACATCTGGAATGATCCAAATCTACAATTGCTAGACCCAGAGAAAAACGAATCCTCTTGGAAATTGAAACTTAAAACTTGAAATTGAAATTACATTGATTGAAATAAAGAAAATACACTTGCATAAAGGAAACTAGATTGAATAATCATCACATTACACAGAAAAATTGAACCTAAACATTCAATCTAAAAACCCGAACCCACCAGGTATTCAAAGAATTAGAGAAGACCTAAACAAACTAAAGAGAATAGAAAGTGTAACCTAAGTCTAAATGGAGAGGGGTATTTATAGGGTTAATGTAGGGGATTATAAATAAAGAAAGAGAAAATAAACAACATAAATAATGCTAATAGTAATAATAAAGGGTGAAATTGGGAAAAAAAAATAACAAATAAAGGACACCAATTCGTTTGAGAATCAAGGAAAGAGAGAGGAAGAGTGAGTGGGAGCTATTAAAGGGAAAAAAATAAAAAAAATATTGAATTAGGAAAACATGGAGAAGAAAGAGGGAGGAAGGAGAATTTTTTTTGGAAAAGAATGAGTTAATGTGAGAAAGAAAAGGAAAAAAATAAAAAGGTAATAAAAATATAGAAATTGGGTTGAGAGAGAAAATTAATTTTGGAAGGAAATAAAATCTAATAAAATAAAAAATTCTAAAAAAATTTGTGAAAAAGAAATTGAAAAAATAAGAAAATCCTAATCTTTGACTACTTGTGGGTCCCATACATACTCTAATATATTCTTTTCAATAACAATATAGTAAAATAAATCCTAACTAATCTCAGCCATCGATAAAAATTGACTTCTTTATTTCTAAGATATCCTTAGAATTGGCCTATAATCGCATCTCGATCCACTTCTGACCCATCATGCATAGAACCAAACCGTCTTCGTAGTTGAGAATTTGAATTGGACCTCTTAATGTGTATCGTAGTTGAAAACTCCAAATATTCACTCTAGTCCTAAAAAATCATAAAATTTGCAAGAACAACATAAAACCCAAGGTAGCTCCACTTTTAGGCTACGTTTGTTTGCAAAGGTGGGGTGGAAAAAAAGGGGTGGGAAAAAACAACATATGGGTCCCATGTGTAGTGGGGTGAGGGAGAAGGAAATGAAAGGAAAGGGTTTTGTTGAAAAGTGATAGTGGTTGGTCCCACTTTTTTACTTTTTCAAACTTTTCCACAAAGTCCCACATATTTTGTGGGGTTTTGAAAAGGCTTGGGTTTGTCTCTCACTTTCCCACCCCAAGCAACCAAACTATTCACACTTTTAGAATTTAAAGGAAAAGTAAGAAAAGTTTGCTTTTTTCAAGAATTTTCCCACCCCACCTTTATTCCAGCAAACAAACGCAGCCTTAAGTGTGTAAAATGCATGCTTTATGCCTAAAATTTCACACAAATGTGCTCATCAGAGAATTTCCTTGTAATGGTCAGTCACTGTTGAGAAAATTGACTGTGATAGAATGGCTCATTTAGATTAGTGTGATCCCCAGCCTTGATTTATAATAAAGTGGAAAGAGCACTATTACATAAATATCCTTACTTGGGAAACAAGAAATAGAAAAATGCATGAACCAAAACTTGAACAGAACTGAACTCCTAGTAAAACTCAACCAACACACACTAAAATTTTGGCGGTTTCGTTGAATGTGAGATTGATTAGAATCATGCATGACTCTATGCATAGGAATACTGTCAGAATTATACATGTTGTTACCTTGAAAATTCTCGCCATCTATGCGACTATACCTTCCATATATCATTACACTGATGAGGAGAATCTAGATCCACCATTACTAACATCAATAACTCCTTGCACCGAAGAAGCAAAGTTTAGATTGTTGCTGATTGGTCTCCTTCCTTGGGGGCGGAATTTGGGCCGACATTTTGGGGTGTCACTTGTTTTGTCTGGGGGCGAAACCCCAAATATTGGTGATATTTCTTTCCTTGGTCAAATCAGCCCCCGGTCTTCTTGAAAGGCCAAAAGAGGCCAAACACTGTTTGTATGAACAGTAATGTGAAAACTGTTAGCCCCTCTTTTGGCCTTGGTGGAATCACAAGTTCAATTGTCCACCATTATGGGCCAAAATTTTGATTAAATCTCGGTTTCCTAGAAATTGAGATGAAACCAGATGCTAGATTTAAAATTTCCAGGCTTTGACAACTTTCAACAATACTTTAAAAATTTCAGTTATCTCGAATAATATAAACACTAAAGTTGCGAACAATACCAACCTAATTTCAGCAGTTTCGACAACTTTTGACAACTTTTGGTTGTTTTGACCAGTTTCAACCAGTCTACCAAACGTCTAGTTCTACCCCAAAAATCCCTTGTTTGAACATGGTTTTGAGTCTTTTTACACATCTTGGCCATATCTAAGATTCTAGATGGTTGAACAGGCCTCGAAACTGAGATCTTGATCCTCGGGTAAAATATTACTTGAAGGTTCTGCAGTGCCAAGACCAGGTCATTTGAAGATTTTTGGAAGGGTTAATTTTGTCTACATTTGGGTGTTGGGATTTTCTCTGCCTCTGTTTCTAGTGCAGTCCTAGTTTCTATAAAGTTGTTTCCATTTGTTAGAGCTGAGAATAAGTTTTATCCTTAGCGTATATACTTTCTACTTCTGAGTATTTGTACTCTCAAATTCCTTTGTAACTTGCTATGCAAGCCTTGTGCCTCTATATTAACATGTACTAGGTTGTCCAGCCTTCCAACAATTCAATTAAACTTCAGAAGCTTGTGTGTGTAGGATTCTATTAGGAGTCTAATAAGAGTTTGTATAGGAGTTAAATTAGAGTTTGCATTCATGTAAACTTCTATTCCTTGTAATAGTCTACTTTCCATTTAATTATAAATAGAGGGCTTGAGATCATGGATCAATAAGCCATTCTCCCACAATTGTTTCTTTCAACATGGCATCAGAGCCTAAGTTCGATTGAAGAATTTTTTCCTTCTGCAAAACCCATCGCAGATTTTTTGCAGATTTTCTCTTTCTTCTGCTACCGTAAAACCCATCGCAGTTGCAGAATTTTCTGCAACTGTAATACCATCGTAGAGCTCTTTCTTCTGCAACAATTGCAGAACTTTTTCTACAACCATCGCAGGATTTTTCTGCAACTATCGCAGACATTCAAATTCCTCTTTTTTTTTTGCAACTATCGCAGAAATTCAAATTCAGAAATTTTCTGCACCTATCGATTCTTCGATTTTGGATGGAAATCGCCATTTGCAAGAACAAGAAAAAGGAGGGAAAGAAGAAGAGAAGAGGAACCCTGCTGATACCACCGCTGCTACAACTGCCTCTCATCGCTGCTTCCTGCGCCATTGAGAGAAGAACAGAAGAAAGAAATCTTGCGCCATCGAGAGAAGAACAGAAGAAGAAAGCAAGCAATGAGTTTTTTATCTAAATCTAAAACCGATGCTTGAGGGGTTTAATTGGTAAATTTGCATTCTTCTAGGGACATAATCGTAATTTTACAGTTTTTGGATCTATTTATAAGTTTTCAAGGACTTCTTTGCAAATTTACATAGTTTCAGGGACTTAATTGTAAATTTGGATTTATTAGGGACGTATTTGTCATTTTTCAAAAAAAAAAAAAAAAAAAAAAAAAAAAAAGAAAGAAAGAAAGAAAGAAAGAAAGGAAAAAAAGGGAAAGAGGAGATTTGATCATATCATTGTTTGGCTATTGCATTCTGCGACGTTTTAGTTTTTTTTCAAAAGGTGAAGACTGAAGAATTGCAGACAATTTTTTCAACATGGCCATTATCGATGGTACTACTGCTCCCACTGGATCCGAATATTTTCCCACTCTTCATTCTCTTTCGGTAAGATTTGACGGCACAAATTACTTGATCCGGGTCTCGGATCGCTTTACGACTATTCTTTGGAAGAGGACTAGTTGGATACATTACGGGCACCACTATCAAACCCACTACCATAGGTGTTTCACAGATAAATGGATATCAAATGACTCTCTTATTATGTCATTCCTTTTGAATTCCATGCATCCAAATATTGCCCGGGGTTACCTATTACTTGATACTGCAGCCCAAATCTGGAAGGCTACTACTGAAACATATGGACAATTGGGGAATGATGCACAGGTTTATGAGCTACGAAAGAAGCTTCATGAGACTACCCAAAAGGAACTAACTGTGGCCCACTATTATCTTTGAGTTGCGATCTCTTTGGCAAGAGTTGGATCATTATGGGGATTATCACCCCACTAATCCGGATGATGTGGCGACATATAAGAAGTACATTGATAAGATTTGAGTATATGGTTTCTTGGCAGGTTTGAACGTGGAGTACGATCAGATCAGAGTGCAAGTCTTAAGTCGTTCTCCCTTTCCTACACTAGAACAGTCTTATGCTCTTGTTCAGTGTGAGGAAAGTCGTCGATTAGTCATGCTTCATACTCTTATTATGGAGAAATCAGCTTTACAGTCTGTTCGCACTAAATCTGATCCGGCTAAGGAGATTGTTAAGTGTGAGCACTGTCACAAACCATATCATACCAAGGAAAATTGTTGGAAACTGCATGGGAAGCCTGCTGATTTTGAGCAAAAACGAGCACAAAGACAGGGAAAACCAAAGGCTAATCCTTCTGAGACAGTTTCCACCACACCCTCTGCAGACGTTGGTTTTTCACAGGAGGAGTTCGCTACTTTGCGACGTATTCTGCAGTCTTCTACTGCTGATACAGCCTCGACCACTGCTTCCTCTACTACCCCTACCAACTCCTACCTAGCTACTTCAGGATCTGGGGAAGGAGATTGGTCGTGGTAAATGAACTTTATTTGCTCGAGCCGATTGGAGGATCTACTTCTGCTTTGACTACATCTTTTAATACCGGTCCATCTGGTAATATTAGACCTTCATTAGTGGCACCATAGGCTAAGTCAACCCCCTTTCAAATTTTGTCATTTTCTCTAGATTTGTTTTTCTGATACTTTTATCTTACAATTACAATTTCTTCCTTTCCAAGTTTCCCCATTGGAATTTCCTTTGTTATTGTTTTCCCATGTGTAAAGCTACACGTGAGGGGGAGATTGAAGATGTCTACAATTCAAAGCCTTTCATGTAGACTTCCTTATGTAGAATTTTATCTTTGTTACCTTTGAAAGTTTGTCCCTTACCTTCGCAATCTTCCACTTTGGAGATCTAACATTGCTATAGAGTTATCTTTTTGACTGTGCAGAACTTGATCTCTGTTAACCCTGGAGATTTGCCCCTTAACTTGACATCTTCCCTTCGAAGATCTAACCTTGCAAAAGATTTGTCGTTTGACCTTTGCAGAACTTGATCTCTATTACCTTTGGAGATTGTCACTTATCTTGACAAATTTTCCCCTACCTTTGGAGATTGTCCTTTGGCAAACTTTCCCTTTAAAGATCTAACATTGCTACAAATTCCCTAGTTTCAGGGACCTATTCCCACTTTGGCTGTTTTACCCTAGCAATTGTTACCTCAAAAATATATTTTCCCCTCAGATTTGTGCAGAAATTTAGTCTTCTCAACATTTGAAGATTCTACCTTTTTTTTTGGGCGTTCTTCCGTGGAGACATAAAGTTGCAGTAAAGATGAGGACAAAGCAAATGGAAGTCTATAAGGCAGACGTAATCTATAAGTTTGAAGATAAAATTGCAGATGTTTACCTGGACAGATGTTTTATACTTTTTTGGTCAAGTTGGACATGTGTGATATCCATGCCTCAACTTGAGGGGGAGTGTTGGATTCTATTAGGAGTCTAATAAGAGTTTGTATAGGAGTTAAATTAGAGTTTGCATTCATGTAAACTTCTATTCCTTGTAATAGTCTACTTTCCACTTAATTATAAATAGAGGCTTGAGATCATGGATCAATAAGCCATTCTCCCACAATTGTTTCTTTCAACAGTGTGCCGTGTAGGTTGCACATCTGATCCATTTGTTTAGGTGCGCAAGAGACAAGCAGAGGGTGATGTATTACATTGACAGGAATTGTGAAATCAGTACACTCTTGCACAGTGTATTCGCACACTGAGTCAGCCACATAGAACTAGTCAGATAGTGTATCAGCGTTGTTGTCTAAGGACTGGATGACCTCAGAACAAATACATTCTAACGAATCCCACCAAGGATGATGTGACTCAGCCAACAAATACTGCACCATTCCCATCTAATAGCAAGTTGAGAGGAACCCTTCCTTAAAATTCTAACCAATAGCGAAGACAGCAAAAAGCATAAAGGTGTTGATCATCAAACATAGGAGATGGCTGCACTTCCATGACAAGTCCCTGATGGATTGGAGAAATGATTGTTCTTATATGTCTTTGCAAGTATGACCAAATGGAGGGTGGTCTACGATCACAAACGGAGGCTATAAGCAACTGCTGAGTATTATTGTCCCGTCCAAATGTGTGATGAGGGTCTAGGAAACTTCATTGTTGACCGCTCTATCCTAGGGCTGAAGGAGCCTATCTGAGAAAGTTAACTATCTCTACCTCCTATTCTCTTGTCCGAAATTCCTTGGAGTTGCTCTTCAACTGCTGCTATTGTTAGGTCTGTGAAGTTGAAGTTGCTTTAGATATCAGGCTACTTGTGTTGGACGGTTCTACTCAAACCAAGTTGGTGACTTGAAATTTTATTAGATGAAACCTTCTTCTTCTCCCTCTCTGTCTTAAAACCCTGTGGGTTTTATTGGCCTTCCATTCTACCTGATCCTCCTCTCAATCAGTCCACCTGTCATCCATTCATCCACTTTATTCTACCATTAATCCATAGGTTTGTATTTTTAGTCTGCCTCCATAACTGAGCATCCAAGCATCACTTTGGTCTCTAATTTGCAGCAGTCTCGCTTTCATAAAACTTCCCATTGATCCAAGTTTGGAGATAATCAGTTAGCTGTTCACTGTATGACACAAAGTTTCTACTTTCTGATACTTGTTTCTATTTTGATAAAAACAATAATAAGCCTTGTCCCAACCAAATGGGGTCGGCTACATGGGTTCTTGCCCTCCAACCAGTTCTGTTTGAGGCCATCCTAGATACAAGGCCTGAGTTATGCATATCCTTTCTCACCACATCTCTTTAGGTTATCTTAGGTCTGCCCCTAGCTCTTATGTTCCTTCAATTTGGATTATATCACTTCTCTGTACAGGGGCATTTATAAGCCTTTGTTGAACGTGGTGTGCCACCTCAAATGACTTTCTTGTAGCTTATCACTTATGAGAGCAACTCCTAGACCAACTCTAATATGATCATTCCTTATCTTATCCTTCTTAGTTTTGCCACTCATCCATCTTAGCATCCTCATATTTCCTACACTGAGTTTATCTATATGATTCTTTTTAACAGCCCAACACTCTGCATCATACATTATAGCTGGTCGATGACGGTCCTAGAGAATTTTCCTTTAAACTTTAATGGTATACGTTGATCACACAAGACCCCAGATGCACCTCTCCACTTCATCCACCTTGTTTTGATTCTTTGGGAAACATCATCCTCTATGTCACCTCTTTTATTAATGATTGAATCAAGGTACCTAAAACAATCACTCTGAAGAATCTCCTTATGGTCAAGTTTTACTACCTAATTATCTGTCCAATCATGACTAACGTTACAATTTGGATTTGTCTTCGTTCTACTTAGTTTACAAACTTTTTTCTATTTTAATAATTCGTGCCATATCTTCCAATTCAACAGTTGTTATCAAGCGAACCTTTCTGCAGTTGTTTACAACAAGACAAGTCTTAATTGGGACAAATGTTTATCATAGTTTGGCGGCTAGTTTGGCTTAGACCTTCCATTTCCAATTTTTGTCCTTGTTTGAAATTCAGTGAAATCTGGTACAATTGAGGCTAAGTGTCCCTATATAGCTTTACATTGCTGTCTTAAGTGTTCTTAGCCGTTCCTTTATCATAAATTTCCTCACAATTTCACATTTCATAGAGAAGATAACCTGTGTCATTACTGTAGAGTTCTCTATCTCCCATTTGGGATATGCTAGGTCATCAGGATCAGGAAATTTGATGGTGCCAGTAATGTAACCCTAGTGTTCCATACTATGAGGGGTTTCCCTTCACCATATGTGCCAAGTTTAAGTAGTTACTATTGTCCCACTTCACAAGAGTAATTTGAGTATTGGGTTGTCATAGAGTAGTTGAGTGGGAGCAGCACTACTGAAAACATCATTTTTTAATCCATTGACTCCACACATGATGAAGAAACCATGGTTATTAAAGCGGCAAAGTGACCAAAGTGATTGGGGCTCCGTCTTGGTGATTAGGCAATTAAGCAGCGCTCAGGCGGCAATAAAGCGACCAAAGCGGTGGAGTCAATATTTTTAATATAACTACTTTTAAACTATTTTTTAATACAAATACTTTTTATAATAAACTAAAGTACTAAACAAACATTCAACAATCACATTCATAAAAATAAAAATAAAAAAACATTCAAGAATCACAATCATGAAAAATTATCCAAAAAAAGAATAAAAACATAACTTCTTCTCATCAAGCATCATAAGATTCATAACAATAATTATGTAGATGATAAATTAATAGATCTCATTATTTGATTTCCAAGTCATTGTTTATTTAATGATTCATTGATTATCAATGTTGAATATGGCTCATGCTTCACATTCTTTGCCGAACAGCACCTTTGGGCCTCGGAGTTCATTTGCAAATTGGGCCTTGATTCCAAAATGGCTTACATATTTAAATTTATATATGGGATTGTAGAATAAATTATGATTAAAAAAAAATAATATGCACAAATTACAAAATGTAAAAAAAAAAAGCGGTTGCTTTAGCATCTAGGCGGCAATATGGCACAAAAGGCGGCAAAGTGGTGGTGCCTAAGCAAAAAAGCGGCAAGAAATCAGGCCGTTAGTTAAGTGTTCACAATTTAAGCGGTTTAAAAATCGCTTTGCCGCCTAGGCGGACGCTTTGATAACCATGGAAGAAACAAAGTTAACAGAGTAAGGTCAACACCTGAATTCAAGTGGGTAAAGTAGTTTTTTCAAAATCTGGTAATCACAGGACAGCAAATAGACAAGGCAAACATCTGGAAGAAAATCAACACCACCAAATCTTTCATAGCATAACTTCATCAAACAACTATTAGAGAATCTCAAACAACATAGATCGTCACCTTCAAACAATCCAATGTATCATAGACCCATTTCACAGGCAAAACAGAGAGAAACAAGACTTGGCGGTAACTCCTAAAAAAGAGAGGAATTCCACAATGCATGTGAGAATGGAGCAAGACCATGAGGGGAGGTGGAGTCAAATAATTCCTTAAGGCAATCCGATAAGCCAAACACCAGCTGTATTACTGGCCAATCAAAGGAGAAAGCAAATCTTTTTTTTCTTCTTTTCTTTTCTTTTCTTTCTTCCTTTTTTTTTTTTTTTTTTTTTTTTTTGGGGGGGGGGGGGGGGGGGAGACAACCTAGTGGTAATATGGGAGGGGGTGGGCTTGTGAAGCCTATCTTCAAATGATTTTGTCTTTTGGTGTCTCCATGGTCTTTATTGATACTGCTTGCAAGATTTCTTCAAACACTTCACATAAGAACCCCTTCCTTGGAACCCCTTTGTAACCTAGGAATCCAAAGTGAGAGACAAAGAAGAAAGAAAATAACTTGATTCTCAAAGCAATAAAATGTGCTATGATACCAAGTTCGAAGTCAACATATGAAATGAACAAGGAGAAAGGTGTAGAAACTAGAAAGAATGTTATAGAAGACGGAGAAGAAGTGAACTGTTAATGTTGAAATATTATGCGTTGGTGTGTTTTCTCCAACAGAGATATTACTTCACTAGTCGTAAGAAAAGGAATTATATACACCCCCTAGGGAGGTAAAGGGATAACACTAGAATTTGCAGGGGTCCCAATAATATCTAGGTAATGACTTGGATATCTAGGTAATATCTTGTTATTGTAAATCAACATTTTTTTTTTTTGGGGTTGGGGGTTTGAATTGGTTGAAGTAGTAGATTCTTGCCTAGTTTCAATATTGATAAAAGTTACACAGAAATGCAATAAATAAATAAATAAATAAATAAATAAATAAAGCACGCAACCACTAGCAATTATTAGGGTATTAGTGTGGTTTGGCTCAACTGAGTCTACATCCACTCCTCTCTAAGCTTTGAGAGAATTCTATTGTGATTCTTTACAAGTACAATAGGTAGGGGAAAAGCACCTTTACAATCTTGTTAGAGGATGAGGGAAATCTTTCTAGACAAGGATATCCAATTTCTTAAGGATGAGTGGCTCCTTGTAGGGCGCCCCAGGCCGGGCCCCGCGGGGGCCCCCCCCCGCCAGGCCCCCCCCGGCCCCCGATGAGTGGCTCCTTGTATTTACTCTAAATCAGTCCAGAGTTTAAGTACACAACCAATAATTCAAATGTAAATAAGATAAAGTTTTGCCTGTCAAAGGGTGTGGCAGAATACCCTTTGAGTGATTAATAAGTTAAAAATGATATGAATGAAGGTCTAATGCACCAATAGTCTGCAAGTAATTCCTCTTGGTGATACTTTGAAGATACAAAGGATGACACGTTGATGATGACGCATTGATGAAACATGCTCTTCAATTATGAGGAATGGAACCCAATGGAGAGTTTGAACTTCTAGGGAGAAAAGCTTGGTAATGAGAAGCTTTAGGTAGGCAAATCACTAACCTTATTCTAGTCATTAAGACCCCTATTTATAGCCAAAATGCAGATTATTCTGATTCCCAGTCGGTAACCGTCATATTTTTTGTTTTTCGGTTGACCTTTACATGTGTGAGTCGGTACAACTAGCTTTTACATAAATATAGCTATTGAAAGCTTACTTGGCTAACTGGTCTTTGATGGTTGGCTAGTACATCGACCGGTAGGCTATTGGTCGTCCAGCCGTGTATAGGTCACAACTCTATGCATTTAACTCTTAACAGTCAAAGCATTCTAATGAGATCGTCGACCTGTACATCAATCAGTAACTTCCAAAGGCAATTTTTGACCAATTTGTCTGAATGGGCAATTGTCCTAAGGTATGAGACAGTAGAAGCTTATGCATGAATACTTAAAAATCATGGAAGTGCAATTTTATGTAATTACATCATGCCAAATGCCCTATATTAAATACAAGGTCTTGAATCTTTGATCAATCCTGCACTCCTGATTGATGCCATTTTCAAGATAATTTGTCCATGAGTTGTGTGGGAAGATCTTTGGTATAGTATTTCTGTTTGTAGCAAGCAGTTTAATTTCTCCTTGGGCTTGACTTTCATGTATGACATGAGATCTTTGATTTGGCTTTCCTCCTATGTCCAAGCACTTCAAATATTCTTTATTTAGCTATTAGTCTATCACACAGAGTGTTAGTGTATTCTTATGTATTTGTGATCATCACAGTTAATGGAGGATTTCCAACAGATATCTCAGTGAGATCACACTATCTAAGAATTTTATTGTAATCTTTTTCCACCCAAATCTGACGTTGGTCTGACCAAAACAATGAATAAATAAAAGATCTCTGTGCGACTTGGTTTCTTGGACCTCTCAGTTTTCTGGACAACTGAGTTGACCTTCAAACTCCAGTCTGTGATAAGTTCCTACTTGGTTTTTTGACGATAACTAGTTCCTAAAGTAACATTATAACATAAACTCTAACAACAAGCATATGGGGCTTATTTATGTATTACGCCTTATCCTGGGTTTATATATGTGTTGTGCAAGGACCACAGATCTTGGCCTGCATGTACAGGGGAGTGTTGATGTATACCTTGATGCTGCCCTTCCCTAACAGCATGAGCTTTTAGGTGAACCAGTACCTCTTGTTTTAGTTATTTCTCTGGATCTTTAAGAGACAAAAAAGGTGATCATATATGTAGCTGGGGTATGAAGAAATTTTCATTGTTATTTTTGCTAACCCTAGGTCTAGTTTATTCTCTGATCTTTAAATTTTTATTTTTTTAATTTTTTTTTACTGATTAAATCCTCTCCCATCACCCACGGGGAATAGAACAAACATTTTGACTTTGGTTATGATTGTTTCTGTTTGGTCAGAAATTTGTTACCGTATATATTCCCTATGACATTGATGGCTGTAGCAGCTGCCATGCTGTTACTGAAGGGGCTTAAAGAGCAAGGTCGCCTGGGAAGATCATTTGGGAAAGTTACAATACGTGATCAGCCACCTTCTAACACAATTCAAAAGATCATAGCTTTAAAAGAAGCAATGCGTGACTTGGAAAAATATCTCCAAAATCTGAATGTTACACTTCTGAAAATCCGAACGATCATTTTATCAGGTCAACCTCAGGTATGCTTTCCTGATGAATGAATTTTTATCTTTTAATTGATGATGGCAAGGAAAATCTTGAAATCAACTAGATGAATACCTATTGGATGTAATGTCTATAACATCATTTATTCTTCAATGTATGCATCTAGTTACCTGATAGATACAAGTGGTTTTTTAATGTTCATTTTTTTTCCGGGAGGGAGGGGGAAGAAGGGGAGCTCCAATTTATGATATAATGCAAGGCTACCCATTGTAAGTTGAAGTCCATTTTTAGGATTGCACTGTCTTCTGGATGAGCTTTATAGTCAATAACAACATATTAAACCTTATCCCAACTTAAAGGGGTTGGCTACATGAAGCAGAACGTAGTAGGAAAGCTGTCCTCTAAACAAGATAAAGGGGACGAGGGAATGGGAGTTTGAAATGAAAATTGGAAATATAGACTGATGAATGCAAGAGGATAACAATATCAGCTATATGGATCTGCTACACAGATCCTGGCCCTCTAATTGACTCAATCTGCAATACTCAGTATGGAACCTGGAGTATGAATGTTTTTCCTCACAAGATGATATACGTCCAAAGATTTACTCCAAGTGGAAGGCCAAGGTCCAAGACAAACCCTAAGTTTGCAGGGTTTGCTTCCCAGCAGCACAACAAGGGGCTCGAAAGTATTTCTTCATTTACGTAAGGTCTCGGCTGGGAAAGGGCATTTGGAATTCTTCCAGCTAGATGGGATTCCATGCAAATGTCCAATTGAAAGACCTATTTCCAAGTCAGTCTCGGATTTCTATTAAGGTTAACTAAAGTCCTAATTGGATTCTGTATTCTAAGGCTATGAAAGCCCTCCTATTGATGGAAATATTACACCTTGATCTTTTATGAAATTTCTAAGCCTTGCTTCCCAGAAATATTGTCCTTTTATTGTTCACAGTTAGAATGGTGTTCTCAGTCCTTGGTAAGGTATCGCTACAGTATTTGATAAAAGGATTTTGTTGGTTGAGTTCTACTAGGAGTTCAACTCTATTAGAGTTTCTATTAATGTAAATTTCTATTTCTTGTTACCCAAGTAAGGGTATTTATGAAATAGTGTTATTTTCACTTTGTTATAAATAAAGGGCTTCAGATCACACTGATCAAGCGAGCCATTCTACAAACATCGTGTTTCTCAACATGGTATCAAAGCCTAAGTTCAATTAGGGAAGAGAAGAAAAAGAAAATCTCGCTGAGGAAGACCTACCTCCATTGCCAAGACATCTCACCCAAACCTACAACTGTTCCAAAAGCCATTGAAGAAACATTCGCCCAACCCTGCTTCTGCCATTAACCCAAACTGTCCCACACTTATTGTAGAAACATTCGCCCAACCTTGCTTCCACCATTGACCAAAGAAAAAAACAAAAAAACCCCGGCTTCGCCATCAACTTTGCTTCCACCTCTTCTCGCTTTCACCTTGAGACTCTGCTTCTGCCATCAACCCTACTTCCAGCTTCTTCTCTCTTTCACTTGTTGACATTGCATCGCTCCATTGCCTATCGAGACTCCATCGCTTCATCGCCACTTTACCTAAACCCAGGGACAATGCATCCTTTAATAACCTAAGCCCATCGAATGGACCAGACCAGCCCATCTTTAACTAAACCATATTTTAGTTTTTCCCCTCTAAACCTATGGTTCTATTAGCCCAAAACCAGAAAGAAGATGTTTCAGGGGCTTTGTTTGTAAATTTGCATATTTTCAGGGATTTAATAGAAAATCTGCATTTTTAGGGACCTATTTGTGAATTTACATAATTTTAGGGGCTTATTTTTAAATTTGCATATTTTAGGGACCTATTTGCAAATTCACATTTTTCATGGGCTTATTGTAATTTCCCATAGTTTTAGGGCCTTTGTTAAAAAATATGTATATATGGTGTTCCTTATATGCACCTTTCAAATCCTATTATTCTCTAGATTTGTTTGGGTGGTTTGGCTATTGCATTCTGCGACGTTTCTGTTATTTTGAAAGGGTGAAGATTGAAGAACTACAGACAATTTTTCAACATAACAACTACCGATAATACTCTTGCTCCCACTGGCTCCGAACATTACCCCACTCTTCATCTTCTTTCGGTAAGATTTGATGGAACAAATTATTTGATCTGGTCTCGATCTATTTACCTGATTATCGCCGGAAGAGGACTTGTTGGACACATTACAGGCGCCACTATTAAACCTACTACCACAGGTGTTGGACACATTACGGTCCCAAATAACTCTCTTATTATGTCATTTATTTTGAATTCCATGAATCCAAATATTGCCCGTGGATACCTATTACTTGATACTACAACCCAAATCTGGATGGCCACTACTGAAACATATGGACAGTTGGGGAATGATGCAAAGGTTTATGAAAAGCTTCATGAGACAACACAAAAGGAACTGACTGTGGCCCAATATTATGCTGAGTTGCGATCTCCTTGACAAAAGTTGGATCATTATGGGGATTATCACCCCATTAATCTAGATGATGTGGTTACTTATAGGAAGCACATTGATAAGATTTGAGTATATGACTTCTTGGCAGGTTTGAATGTGGAGTACGATCATATCAAAGTGCAATTATTAAGTCGTTCTCCCTTTCCTACACTTAAACAGTCTTATGCCCTTGTCATTGTGAGGAAAGCCGTTGATTAGCCATGCTTCATGCTCCTATTGTGGAGAAATCAGCCTTACAGTCTGTTAGCACAATCTGATTCGGCTAAGGAGATTGTCAAGTGTAAGCACTATCACAAACCATATCATACCAAGGCCAATTATTGGAAGCTCCATAGGAAAACTGCTGATTTTGAGCGAAAAAGAGCACAAAGAAGAGGAAAACCAAAGGTTAATCTTTCTGAGATGGTTTCCACAACACCCTCTACAAACATTGGTTTTTCACAGGAGGAATTAACTACTTTGTGACATATTTTGCAGTCTCCTATTGCCGGTACAACCTCTACTATTGCTTCCTCCACTACCCATACCAACTCCTACCTTGCTACTTCAGGTAAAACTTTTACAAGCTTCCATGTTTCTTTAGTTTTTGCACCTTGGATCATTGATACAGGAGCCATAGATCATATGACTGATTCATCCTCTTTTTTCTTACATTATGCCCCAACTCCGGAAAAGATAAAGTTCGAATTATTGATGGCTCCTATTTTTCCATTGCTAGAAAAGGAACTATTCAACATTCTCCGTCGCTTTCTTTGTCTAAAATTTTACACGTTCCCTCTTTCTCTACTAACTTGCTCTCTATCAGTAATCTTACACATGACTTGAATTGTAAAGTGATTTTTTTCCCATCTTATTGTGTCTTCCAAGATCTGGTCACGGGGAAGGAGATTGGACGTGGTAAACTAGATAATGGACTTTATCTGTTGAAGCCAATTGGAGGATCTACTTCTATTCTGATTGCATCTTCTAATCAGGTCCATTTGGTACTATCAGACCTTCATCAGTGGCACCATAGGCTTGGTCACCCCCTCTAGGAACTTTTAAGAAAGTATTTTCTGATTTAGTTTTTCTTGAAAAAAGGATGAATTTTTTTGTGAAGCCTGCATTTTTTGCAAAGCAGACTCGTTCTACTTATTCACCGTCTCTTCATAATAGAACTCTATTCCTTTTGTTTAATTCATACTGATGTGTGGCCCCATGTCGACGTGTGTCTATTACTGGCCATAGGTACTTTGTTACTTTTATTGATTGTCACTCTTAATCTACATTGATTTATCTTTTAAAACAAAAAAGAATGAGGTTTTCCAATGTTTTCTTGATTTCCATAATATGATTAAAACTCAGTTCACTACCACTGTGAAGATCCTTCGCAGTGACAAAGGCACAAAGTATATTAATGGTGAATTTCAAAAATATCTCTCTGACTTTGGCATAATACACCAGACCAGTTGTGTTGATATGGCTGCCCAAAATTGGGTTGCCGAAAGAAAGAAACGACATCTTTTATAGATAGCATGTTCAATTATGATTACTGTAAATGTCCCTGACCAATACTGGAGTGATGTTATACTCACTGCTTCTTACCTTATGCATAGGATGCCCAGTATGATACTTGGTTTAAACGTCCTAATGAGATCCTCTAGGGAGCCTCCTTTTTTTTTATTCCCCCAAAGATTTTTGGATGTGTGTTATGCCAGAATCATAGCCCACCAAAGTAAGCTGGCTCCCCACAGCCTACGTTGCATTTTCTGTAGTATTCTGCTACTCAGAAAGGGTATAAATGTTATCATCCTCCTTCTAGGAAAACCATTGTCTCCATAGATGTAATTTTTAATGAGTTTTGCCCTTACTATACACCTCTCTAGGGGGAGAGTCCTAGAGGAGAGGTGCTCTTTCCAACTCTAGACCTTTCTATCACACCACCACAACACAACCTAGGAGTTCAAAAAGTGTTTTCTGAGCAAGGGGAGACTTTGGCCAGTATACTTGAGGACTCTAATTCTCCCCCTCCAGTTTTCTGAACCATGTGAAGAACTTGGTCATGGGGAAACCACTTCTGTGAGGCACACTATTTGAGGTCTTTCAAAACAAGATTGATAAGGAGGTGCAGACTTATCAGAGGAAGAATTACAATTGGCCAAAGCAGATGGAGAAAGGTGACACGTTACCACTTCAGTCTCTTGCTCTAAAATCAGATTTTATTGTTCCCCTTGAGGTATCTTCTTCTGATCTTTCTATTGCCGTTAGAAAAGGAGTCAAATCTTGTACTCAGCATCCCATAGCTAAATATGTTTATTATGACTGTTTGTCTGACTCTTACCGTGCTTTTATATCATCTCTATCATCTATATATGTTCCTAAAAGTTGGCAGGAAGCCTGCTAATAAGAGATGGAAGGTAGCTAGGGTGGAGGAAATGCAGGCAATGAAGAAAAATGATACTTAGGAGCTGATTACACTAACTCCAAGAAAAAAACCCGTGGGCAGCAAATGAGTTTTTGTGGTTAAACAAAATATGGATGAATTAGTCAACAGGTTGAAGGCTAGACTAGTTGCAAAGGGGTTTACCTAGACCTATGGGATTGATTATCAGGAAACTCTTGCCCCTATTGTGAAACTGAACACTATCAGATCCTACCAACATCATGTTTCTCAACAGTTTTTGGTGAAGACAAGTCAAGATCCTTCTTTTGGTTGAGGATTCAAGCTAGACAACCACTCTTGCACATTCATAGCTTCATTACTGGCCTCCTTATCCAAGTATTTCATAGCCAGCAACCCATTGCTTTTCCTTTCACCTTTTTGTTTTATTTTATTGAATTTTCTTGAAATTTTAAAACAGGAAACTCCATATCTTCAAATTTGGCCATCCAAAACCAACCCCATTCTAACACCTAGAAGTATCCCGTCTACACCACTTAGACATATCTTAGTTTTGTGACTTTCATCCCATTCTCAAGAAATCTCCCTTTTGCCTTGAAACCTTAACTAAGGCTCCTATTGAGATTAATGGACATTGTTACATAAAAGATCATAACTTAGGCCACAGAAACCCCCTATCACAAAACCCTTCAGATAATCCCTAACCCAACCAAACATACCCAACTATTTTGTCCCATAAGTGGCTCTAATCTAGACTATGGAAGATTTGGATTCTAGTTGATCATCTGTCAATTTAAGACTAAATCATATGGTCATTTAGGCCTGTCCCTAACTGTTTAGCTCTTTGAATCAGGACCATTATGTTGAATGTGACCATGCCACCTCAGATGACTCTCCCGCAGCTTGTCATTGATCGGGGCAACCCAAAATGAGCTCTAATATATTCATTTTGTATTTCCTAGTTTTTATGTGCATCCATCCTAACATTGTCATTTTTGCCATAGAATGATCCTCAGTGACACTACTTAACTACCCAATACTCAGCCTCATGTATTATTGCTAGTCGAACAACACTGCTTGGATTTTTGTTTAGTCTTTAAGCGGATGTCTGTCACACAGCACTCCAAATGCCCCTCTCTTCTTCATCCTTCCCTTCTGGTTCTTAATAAGACCGTCTGTTGGATTCTACTAGGAGTTCAATTAGAGTTTGTATTCATGTAAAATTCTATTCCTTGTTACCCAAGTAAGGGTATTTATGTAATAGTGTACTATCCACTTAATTATAAATAGAGGGCTTGAGATCATTGATCAATAAGCCATTCTACCACAATCGTTTATTTCAACATGGCATCAGAGCCTAAGTTCGATTAGGATCTTCTTCTATTTTTTTCTTCAAACCCATAAACCCATCGTAGATTATCTTTTTTTCTCCAAAACCCTTCGCAGATTTTTCTTGTTCTTCTACAACCGTAATTCTGCAACCATCGCAGAAATCAATTCTTTTGAATTTTTTTCCCTTTTCAAACACTTCGCACCACTGCACTATCGTTTCAGTTCCACTTAGAAGGCCAGGAAAAGAAGAAAAAAAAGGAAAGAAGAAGAGAAGAAGAACCACGCTTCCTGCTGCTTCTCGCGACAAGATTTCCTGCTGATGGTGCTTCTTGCGATAAGAATCATAGATTAGAATCGCAGATTACAAACACAAGGTTACCGCTGCTTCTTCTACAACTTCCGCTGCCAATGCTCCTGCTATAGCTGCTTCCAAGGAAGAAAATTCGACCGAAACATGAATTTCGACCTTGCAAAAGGCCAAAATTTCGATGTTTCAGTCGAAATTTCGGTCAAAACTGGACACTTTTTCTGGAAATTGGAACTTCAATTTCGGGCCTCATATGGACTCAAAATGATTTGGATTCTTGCATACTACTTATTTTAAGCATAATAAACACAATGGAACTAGTATTTTGAAGAAAAAACTATTGAAACTTTATCATTCAAGTATACTAACAAATGACTGGTTCCAACAAGTGCAAATTGTATTGCATACATGCATAGAATCAACAATATACATGAATTGTTTGGTAGAATGGTTACAAGTACAACAAGTCAACAAAATAAAATGACCAACTAGATCAAGTGATGGGGTCTCAAATATACTAAGCTGAAGCCTATATATCATATATACATAAAATAAAAATGCATAATTTTAAAAAATAATTATTAAAATCAGAAAATGAAAATATTGTAGCAAATAATAAAAGATAAGTTTAACAAAACACAATCATAGATCATAGTCCTAGGGTAAGCATATATTAATTTCAAGGCAATACAAATCATTTAAGGCATGAACAAAACAAAAATAAAAAAGGGGAAGTTTGGAACTATTGGGTATGGCTCATGCTTCACATTCTATTGTTGTTGGAGTTTCCTTTGTAGCTGTTGTGGCTTAGGAGGTGTTGGAGGCAAAAAAATTAGCAAAAATGGTGTTTGAAGGCAAAAGAGTAGTGAAAATTATGTGAAAATGGGATAGAAATCAACAAAAACTAAGGAAAAACAAGCTGGGATGCTGAAATGTTGAAATTTTGGTCGAAATCTTTGAAATTTCGGTCGAAATTTGGCACTTTTCTGAAATAATTGGAATTTCGTTTCATTTTTTAAAATTGCAGACATTTCGACCAAAATTGTCCAAATTTCGGTGGAATTTTCTTCTATGGCTGCTTCTACTGCCACTGCTCCGCTGATCCTGAAATTGCCGGAGCTTTTGCAACTTCCGGTTGAAAGAGTCTCCGAAGACCACCTGCTGTATTTATGTTTTTTGTTTCAATCAGCCCAACCAAAATAAAAAGAAAAACAGAAAATGTAAATACGATGTTTGAGGGTTCAGTTTTGTAAATTTACAAACTTTCAGGGATTTGTTTGTGATTTAACATATCTTCAGGGGCCTGTTTGTGATTTTTCATAACTTTAGAATCAGAATCAGAATAAGAATCGAAAAGAATCAAAATCAGAATTAGAATTAGAATTAGAATAAAAAAATAATAATAAAAAAAGAAGAAGAAAGGGCGTTATGGCCATGGTGGGAGATCTAGCGAGATCTCGCCACTTAGAATACGGAGATCTCGACCGAGATGGCGAGATCTCGGTCGAGATATGCCAAAAAATTGGCAGTAGTCTCGGTGGCCCATCTCGGTGGGTTTTAGGGCTCTAGTTGGGCTGAAACTTGGTATTTAGCCTATTTAAGGCCTTTTGAACACATTGGTGGCCTTAGATTTGTGAGAAAATAACCCTAACTATGTCTCCTAAGTTGACCCTATGTGTAAAACCGAAATTCTGTGAAATGCAAGGTTAGAGTCTTAGAGAATAGAGATTATAGATATAGAGTTAGAGTCTTAGAGAGTCTTAGAGATTCTGACATGATGTAATGTAATTATGTAAAGATATCAAGTAATTCAAGACTTCAAGTTAATGAGTTATCATTTATCAACCATCAAGTATCAAATACAAATATACAAATACAAATATACAATAACATTACACATCAAGTATTCAAGTCAACAAGTGATCAAAGTTCAAACTTCAAACTATCAAAGATTCAAAGTAATAAATTGTTAAATGTCTTCAAAATTTTACAACCATAAGAATTAAAAAGATTACAACTTACAACTTACAACTTACAACTTACAAGACTAAGAGTATCACTCAACATTCCGCATCAATTGATTCTGAACGGTGGCCACGTATGACTCCCAAGTCAATTGATCACTGAAGTATGTCACATATCGGTTTATATGATCATTATATGTTTGCATGTCGAATCACTGGAAGAATAGCAATCTGGGATAACCGTCAATCGTGGGTGGGTGAAAGAGCCATTGTTGTTGTTGTTGTTGTTCATATACTTGTTGAGTATTTGGGTACGGGTTTCTAAACCACTCATTTAACAACCCACCTTCACTCTCATATGTGTACTCTCCCGGTGAAGGGTCTTGAGGAATAGTATGACCTCCATAAGAAGAATACCCACTGTAATCTGACCCGGTGCTGTGATCCCCGTATTAGTACCCCGATGACAGGCTCTGCTGTTGTGAATCACTTTGATCTAGGCTCATGCTTCCTATGTTCAATTCAAGATCATGCATGCTCGCATCATCATTCGGTTGTCCCTGCCCCTGCTTTGATCTGCTCTTCCTACTCCTACTATAAGTCCGAGAGATAGGGGAACTGTGGCTCACATGTGTCGGATGACTCGGACCTGGTGGAGGTGAGTCAGGTGACTCCCTTTGTTGACGCTGACTTTCACCCGAAACACGACCAGCCTGACTGCCTCCATGACTCGAACTCGATGTCTGATTTGGGCCACTTAGCCGTCTGGTATCATCGGCATCATTTGAATCCCCACTACTAGTTGTCACCTCAGTTGTTTCAAGTCGACCAGGTGGCTCCACAAATGGTACAGCTGATCCTTCTGATGCCGCTACAGCAGCCTGACCCTCATCAGAAGATAGGTGCTCAGCCACAGCATCTGGGCCCATAGCAGTAGCAATGGTAGGATCAGGCTGCCCTTCTGGCCCATCCAGCACTGGGCCACCTCGATCCCTAACCCATTGATATATGACATCATCTTCCTCATCTTCTGCGGGGGGCTTGTGAAATATATCAGTCAACTCAATCGGTTCACAATTGTCGTCATCTATATTATCTTGTATGTGCCCTATTCTCAATCTCATGTTGTAATGCACATACACTAAGTCCTCGAGCCTCTTACTCCCCAATCTGTTCCGTACCTTACTATGGATGAGCGAGAAGGTGCTCCAGTTCCTCTCGCAACCAGAGGATGAGCAAGTCTGTGAGAGTACTTTAATTGCTATGTCCCTGAGATTTGGCACACTAGTTCCATATAGAAACCACCAATCAGCTGCATAACCAAAAATAAGAATGCATTAGGCAAGTAAATCTTTATATTTATATAACTTATCAATTATCATTTATAGAGTTATAGTCTATAGACTTATAGACTTATAGACTTAATGACTTATAGAGTAGTGAACTATTTACCAGGATCAGTTTTTTTCCTAATTGCAACTGTAGAAGGCTTTCCAAAACTCCCAGAGGCATCCCTGAACTCCCTGATCTGTACACCAATTCTTCAATTATTGTATTATGTATATGCTTAATGCACTAATGCAAGAAGTTGAAGAAACAATTGAATAAGTTCTCACCTCCGCATTAATTGTCCCTTGCATGACGGGATTTGACTCAAGCTTCTCCACCACCGCTTGCACCGCAGTCATCAACGTTACATCAAGCCCCAGATCATTCTTGTAATGGTACTTTGGGTTGAGGTAGTAAGCTTGCATTGTGGAAATAAAAAATTTGGTTAGTGACTTAGTGATTTGGTTGTTTACTTGTTTATAAATTATAAGTTATAACTTATAACAAATAAAGAATGTAAATTAAAGTATACAACAAAAACTTAAAGACTTAAAAGTGACTCACCAGCCAAGTGCAAAGGATGCATCAAGTGCATCTCCCATCTATTATCGATGATCCTCTCGTAGGATTTGAAGGTGCTAGGGGCAACAGCTCTAACCAGCTCTTTCATTTGCTGGAGGGCAGCATATATGTGGGGCATTGTGGGCTTCTTCTCCGAATCCACCATCCTTCAACAAACACAATAGGCTCTATAATACCCAGTGTCCTATTCAGCTGCCTCCAAAAGGAATCATCAGCAATGGTTTGTTGGGCTAGTACTGCATCAAGATGGCTAGATCCACGCCAACCAAACCACTCCTCACTTGCAAACATGTGCCGAAGACCCATCACTTTCTTCCAGAAGCTTTTCAGAGCTACATAGTTGGTGGCGAATCTAGTCAATCCAGGTCTAACTAGATCACCCTTACAGTGGTTCCTCATCATCTTCAGCACATAACCATGGTTATAAATAAAATTACTTACCCTTTTAGCCCTCTCAACCACAATATTGATTGACTTTCTTTTCCCCAAGTCCTTCAACATAAGATCAATCGAATGAGCAGCACATGGTGTCCAAAAGAGGTGGATCCTGCTGCTCTTCTTCTTCATCAACATTTCACCAGCTTTTTTGAAGTTAGCACCATTATCTGTGACAATTTGGACAACATTCTTTGGCCCTACCTCGAGGACCACCTCCCTAAGAAGCTTGTAAAGTTAGTCAGCATCTTTGATCTTATCTGAGGCATCCACTGACTTGAGGAAGGATGTCTTTCCATTGCAGCTCACCATGAAATTAATGATGGACTATCTAGAAGGACCAGTCCATCCATCAGCCATCACAGTAACACCATATGTACTCCATTTTTCCTTTAATGAACCAATGTATTCATCCACCTCCTGCTTTACCTTGGGTAAAAATTTATTCATTACTTCCTAAGCTGTTGGGCCTTTAACCCCTACACCTGACCTAGCAACTGCATTGATCATCCCCTGATAGTATGGTGTTTTGGCTACATCGGGTGCAATGTTGTTATAGAGCATGAATTTGCTGATTGATAACCTAGCTTTCTCCTCCCTATTGCCTTCTCTACCTCCAGCAAACATATAGGGAATGCTTCTTTAATAGATGTCTTGTTGGTTGAAGAGGGAGGGGTCTTGGTCAAATGTGGAATCATAATGTCTAGTCTTCCTCCTCTTCCTTTCGGTCCTCTCAGTCTCAGTTCCCTGAAAACTATGTCTAGGTGGCATGGATGCCCCTGACCCCGAACCACCTGCTCCCCTTGTTTGTTCATATTGCCTCACACTCTTAGCATGTAAGGACGTTCTGCTAGCTTCCATTGCAGCTTCATCTATCTCCATTCAGCTCAGGACTCAACACCCATAACCCCTCCTCTCTTCATCATCGCTTGACTCCTCATCAACATCAAGAGTAGGTCTAGATAGCACTGTATCCTCAAATTCCCTTTGCTTTTGTGCCATCTCTTCCTTTTTTTGTTTCCCTCCCCTTAAAGTTGCTGCAATTGCTTTTTGCACTTCAAAAAGAACCCTGGGACACTTGGCAACATCTTTATAACCACCAGCCAAATGTTGCTTTAATCTGGTTGAACCACCAGAATTCAAAATCTTGAGGCAATACTTGCATCGGGATTTCTTCTTGTCAGCAGTTAGTGGATCCCCATGTTGCCAAGCAATGTTCTGAGTCCCACTACCAGTGCCGCCACTCTCACTAGTTGCCATTTAAGATTCAAATGTACAAAGATCGAAAGTTTGAAATACATACATGAATCATGAATATTCCCAAATAATCATTAGAATAATTTTTAAATACATAAAAACATGTAAAAACAATTTATAAAACAGCAAAACACACACTTTGTTCTAAGATAACATATATACACTGCTCAAACAAACATGTTAGTATTTTTAAAATAAACTGCATAATATGAGCATCATTTTAAAAAAAAAAACATATAAATTTTTAATAACTTATAAAACAACAAAACACACACTTTGTTCTAAAATAACATATATACAATGCTCAATAAGACATGTTTGTATTTTTAAAATAAACTACATAATATAAGCATCATTTAAAAAATTAAAAATTAAAAAAATTAAAAAGAAGATAATTTTTTAATAAAATATTATTTTTCATAATTATTTAATTATTTAAATAAAAAAAAGACAAGCAGCATGATAATCAAAATATTAATACATGAGATTGTAGCCCTCTAAATGTAATTTAACACAAATAATAATCACATTCATATCATAAGTATTTATTTATAATCTTTAATTTTAATTTTTTAGATAATATATTTTTAAATATGAAAATTCAAAAAAAAAATTAATAACAGAAAATTAAATTTTTTTCCATGAAAGTGTAGATCAAAGCTTGACCATCAACATATATTTATATCAGCCAATGTCAATGTCAATCTAAAAACTCAAAGCTACTCATGAGTTTTCTTGCGATGGCGTGCCAAAAGCATTCTTCTTGCTGTTTTGATTTGCCATCATGGACTTTCTACCCTATGAATGCTCAACCTGCCCTCAGTTGTCAATAGTTTCTCTTGGGGTCACTCTGGTTGGAAAGCAGAGGAAATCTGGATGCGATGCGGAAATTAATTGGAGAAGGGGTGTAGCCGTTTCTTCTTAATGAGTTTCCCTCTCAAAACCAAATCATTTATTTCTCTTACTCAAATCTATTAATTTCCATACCAACCAATAGTTGTTGTCTTTACTTTCTACAACTCACGGACATCCTTTTATAGGGATACTCCCCCTCTTCCCCACCACGATTGGTAAGTTTTCTAACATGCTCATCTATAGTTTCGATACTGAATAGCTTTTTGTCTGTCTCTTCCTTGTCTTTTCCTTTAGTGGAAAGGTACTCAGGATCTCTTCTGGCTGTACGCGTGTACGTGGCTGAATCTCTCGTTCTTCTTGATCATACCTCCATCTCTCTATATCCCATTCTTCTTTGACCTCACGCTTTCTATTTCTTCACTCTGCCCTACAACTGAAAGCTTTCTGCACACGATTCTGGTGGAAATCGCACACAAATATACGGTGATTTTCTGGCACTTTCTTTCTCTCGACTGCTTCTCTTTCTCTTTGCGGGTGGGGTTTCTGCAACCATGGGTCGTCAGAGTTCTTCCTCAACTGTTCGTGGACACTCACACAACACACCGACTTCTGGTATCCTTGGAAGCTCGCCTACGAAAGGTCGGATCTCGATGCTGGGTGCGTCACCGGAGACTGAAGTTAAAGCGGCATGTTGGAGACTGTCTGGGCATGGAATCTCCACCCTTGAAGGATCGGTTACCAGGCATCTCCCCCACAAACGCAGTAAGCGGGTTTGCTTTGGAAGGTTGCTGGGCTACAAAGATCTACTTGTAACAGAGGTGGTCGATCGGCTGGTGAGGATGTGGGAGAATGGCGGAGCAACTTACATTATTTGCTATAACCGCAACCTGATGGCAGCTGAGTTTCTGTCGGAGGACCACCGAAATCGTGCATTCTCGTTGGCACCTTGGTGGGTTGACTCGAGCATCCTGCACCTGGCTTTAACGCCGTTTCTAGACAGTGCCGCTGTTGATGACCTTGCACCCCCTTTGGCACTTTGGATACAACTCCACAATGTTCGTGAAGATTGTCTGAAGGAGCCATTGATAGCTGAAGCAGCCTCAATGTTTGGGAAGGTTGTTGATATCCAGACAAATATCAAAGCTCTAGGTCTCCCCACAAACGCTGCTCGTGTGAAGGTCATGTACAACCTTGACATGCCAGTGGAAATACAACTATCAATCCGTAACACAAAAGGCGAGGCGTTCCAAGTAAAGTGTTTATTTGAACTCAAGATGGTCTGTTCTAGGTGTGGACGCATATCACATGAGGACCTAAAATGCCCTTTTCGGAATCTCTCTATTGGGAGCCCTAACCTGGACTGCCCCCTTGCTGGATCGTTTCTGCGGGCAAAGACTCGTCCCATCATGTCAAGCTCTTCAAAGGTTTTCTCCACAAAAAAATTTGGAGAAGTTTCGGAACTTAAAACAATAAAGTTATCCTCGTTGAAAGATGGACAGCAAAAAGTGTCCGTGGCATCGATGGTTGTTGACAATTCAAACCTGATGGCTATGGACTGGTGATGATGCGAAGAGAAGTTTTCAAATCATGAAAAGCTGGGTGATGTTGGAAGCTCGGAAGGTTTCAATCTCAAAGAACTTTTCGATGAAAACCAACAACAGGCTGAAAAATACAAGAAAAAAGGGAAAGCAATCAGTGAAGATAAAATCACAAAGGTTTGTGAACCAAACAAATGTGGAGCTTTTGTGGAAAAGGAGCTGATAGAGGGGGCACAAACAGTGAATATATATCATGTGTACTGTAATAATGAGTTGGCCAAAGGGGGGTGTCAAAGCAGTGCGGCTAAGGCGCTTAATGGTGGAGTACCTTCTGAATCAGGGGAGAACCGGGAAACGGATGCTGGAAACCCAATCCGCAAGAGAATGAGAATGTCTACCTCAAACATCCTGCCCTTCGATCCTATGGAATCTTACCGATCTTTTGTCAACTCCCTTCTTGCAAACTCCTTTAACCCCGATTCTCTTCTTCTTTCTATTAGAGAGGATATTATGATGAGGACTCTTGAAAGGGAAAATCAGAATATGCTACACCCTTTCTCAAGTAACTTCTATCAAGCATCAGCACCGGATCAAACTCTGATGGACAACCAGGTGACCCCTACCTCTCACTTCCTGTGGTTCCTTGATTTTTTTGCCCTTACTGTCTTCGATTGCTGCTCCTTTGTTTTTCGGTGCCTCCATAAAATTGTTAAATATTTCTTCTAATGCTTTGATTGTTATCTGGGTTTTATCTAACACTTCTGATAATTGATTGTGCATGGTAACCCAGGTCTTCAACGATAGCCTTCATGCGATCTATCCTTAAGTTGATAATTGTAGCTGTAATCTTCTGCTTTTTGTTACTTCTCTCCTTGCTCTATAATTGTCCCACTTGGTTTAGTCCTAATCCCCTTTTTGAAGGACTGAGGAGAGAGAGTTTAGAAAGTATGAAATTTTTAAGCTGGAATGTACGTGGAATTAATGGAAGCTTTACCATTTCTAGACTAGAAAAATTGTGCAGAAAATTTACTCCAGATCTTATTTTTCTCTGTGAACCCAAGTGTAAGGATTTTAGTTCTGTGTCAAACCGATTTCACGGATCCTTATTATCCTACAATGTTCTACATTTCGTTCCAAGCAAAGGATTACGAGGTTTCCAGGGAGGTTTTTCGGTTCTATCAAATCCCTATAAATCCAACTCTGTTGTGTTTTCTTGCGACCATTTCATTGCGATCAAAGTTTGTGAGCATCTGAACAGTTGGATAGTCATTTTTGTGTATGCCCCACCACAATACCATCTCCGAATTCCTGTATGGAAAGATCTGATGTCAAAGTTAGCCTCACTTTCTGAACCATTCATCTTGTGTGGAGATTTTAATGAATTGATATATCCTACGGATAAACAGGGGGGATCTTTTAAGGCCTCACCTAGCCTTGTTCATCTGAAAGAAATAATCTCTAGCTTTGATCTGCATGAGGTGATGGGGGAAGGTTCAAAGTTTACTTGGTCAAATCACAAAAAAAACCCTCACCTAACTCTTGAAGTTCTTGATAGAGCTTTCGTTAACTCAAACTTTCTGGGTTTTTTCCCTAATTTAAAGCTCTCAATTCTACCCTGCTGCTGGTTCGACCACTCACCCTTACTCATCAATACTTGTTTCTCCTTGCCTTCGGGAAGGAAACTGTTTCACTACCAGTCTGCTTGGCTATGCCATCCTGATTTTAGGGAAGATCTACAGAAGGCTTGGGGAAGGTTGGGACCGGAGGGGTTTGATCTAAAGCTTGTTGCAACTTCTAATTTCCTTAGAAGGTGGAATGCTAAAAAATTTGGTAACATTCATTCTTTATGTGATAGACTGGAATTGGAGTTGGCTGCCATGGAACAATGCTTATGGCCTGATTGGGAGTCATATTACAAAAAACTAAGCTGGCTTCAACGGATTTATGAAGCCCAGGAATCCTTCTGGTTTCAAAAGTCTAGAGTCCAGTATATTTCTGATGGGGATAGGAATACTAGGTTCTATCACAACTCTGCGAAAATTCATGTGAAGAGTAGAAAAATTGAGTTCATTAAGCAAGGGGAAGTCTGGTTCTCTGATCCCGCTGGTATCGCTAATTGCTTTGCTAAGTTTATGCAGGAACTGTATATATCTAGCAACCCTACTCTTCCCCCGCTTATTGATATGCTTTTCCCTCAGGTAAGTTCTATTAGGAATAATGATAGTTTCTCTTCTAGACCCATTTTTGATGAAATTCATAAATCAGTGTTCTCTATCGGTGCCACGAAAGCCCCTGGGTTTGATGGATTTCAGGCATGTTTTTACCAACAATTTTGGGACATGATTAATATGGATGTGATGCAATTTGTTCTTGACTTTTTTGATAGTGCTACACTCCCCCCTGGAATAAACCATACGTTGCTTTGTTTTATTCCAAAGCATGATAGGGCTGTTGAAGTAACTGAATTTAGACCCATTAGTTTGTGCAATGTGTCATATAAAATAATTGCTAAGCTCCTGGCATCTCGTATTAAGCCTATCTTGCATAACATCATTTCTCCTTGCCAAGCTGCCTTTGTGCCGGGTAGACAAATAACTGATAATATTTTGCTTGCACATGAAATTTTCCATTTTATGAGAAAGACTAAAGCAAAAAAAGGGTTTGTTGCACTCAAGCTAGACATGTCTAAAGCATATGATAGGGTGGAATGGAGTGTTCTGTTGAAAGTTCTCAAATGTTTAGGGTTTGATGCCAAATTTTGTGCTTTGATATCTTGTTTAATCTCCTCTACGTCCTTCTCAATTAAACTGAATGGTGTCCCATATTCTTATTTTAAGGGGAGTAGAGGGTTAAGACAAGGTTGTCCTTTAAGCCCATACCTGTTTTTGATTATTATGGAAATCCTCTCTCGGCTCATTGGAGCGTTTAGAGCGGAGGATGCTTTTCATGGAATCAAGATTGCCCGTGTTGCCCCAGAAATTTCACATCTTTTTTTTGCTGATGACACTTTCATCTTTTGTCGTGCGACCATAGAAGATGTTTGTGTGATCAAAACTATTCTAGATACTTTTGGACTAATTACTGGACAGGTAATCAATATGGACAAAAGTGAAGCTTTCTTCAGCAAAAATACATGCCCGGCGATAAAGGAACAAATCCTTAATTGCCTAGGCATAAAGGAGATGAGTAACACTTCCTCTTACCTGGGAAGCCCTCTGTTCTCTGGGAGATCTAGATCTGATAGGCTGGACCCTGTCTTGAACAAGATGAAGCAGGAGCTGGCAGGATGGAAAGCACATTCACTTTCTTTTGCTGGGAGAGCGGTTCTACTTCAATCTGTTCTGCAAGGAGTTCCTATCTATCATATGCAATATATGTTATTCCCAAAAAAGGTGTGTAGATCAATGGATTCTATCTGTCAAAGATTTTGGCTAGGAAAATCGGGACAAGGTAAGAATCTCTCCCTCATTTCCTGGGACAAATGTTGTCGTCCTAAACAATTGGGAGGACTTGGGTTCAAAAGACTGGAACTAATGAATAAGGCCCTTCTCATTAAACTAGGATGGAGACTCTTGACTGAGCAAAATTCAATATGGGCCCAGTGTTTCAAGGCGAAATATTTCCATAATACATCTCTGTGTGACCCAAAAGTGTGGAAAAAAAAGGGCTCGATTGTATGGAATAGCCTCTGTGCTATCTTCCCTACTCTTAGGGACCTAGTTGTCAGGAATGTGGGGAATGGTGAAAATACCCTTTTTTGGGTTGACCCATGGGTCAAAAATAATAATCAGCATGTGGTGGGTATGTTTAATATGCAGTTTGCTCACTATAAGATTACGTTGGCTGAAGTGGTAAGTACAAGAGATAGGCTTGCCTCAGAAATTTCTCTCACCTTTGATTCCCAGATTGCTTCTGCTATAAATTCTGTCCAGCTCTCTTCTGAACAGGATGCATGGAAGCTAAGACACCCTTCAGCTCAGATCTGACCACCAAAATTGCATATAAACACTTATACTCCATACAGGACCCGACCGGATATGCTTGTTTATTTAAGAACTGGTGGTTGTTCTTGTGGAAACTTAAGATTCATCCAAGATTTGTTAACTTTTTCTGGCGGCTTTTGAATGCAGGGATCCCAGTTAATGCAATACTTGCCAAATGGAATTCAAATACAGATCGGTGTGTTCTGTGTAATTGCAATGCTGAATCACGTTGGCATCTTTTTTTCACATGTGAATGGACGAGGAGAATTTGGAGGGCGGGACCGATAGGATTAAGAACTGAAATGTTGCCTTTTTCAGACATCAGTGATTTCTGCTTTGATCTGTTCTATAATTCAAATCTTGATAAAACTATGCTAAGGTGGTTATTTTCCATTATTTGCATCACTTGCTATAGTGTGTGGCGGCTGCGAAATGCAATAATTTTCAAGAAAGCTAAAGCGGACCCCAAAGATGTGTTATCATACATTAATAAATGGTGTCATAACCTAAAGCTTAGGCCACCTGGGGCCTTAGACAATGACATACCCGGATCTCTAAATAGAGAAAATAGGGGAATACAATTTTCAAAGCTACAATCAGTAATACCAACAAATCTCACAATTTTATTCTGTGCAGGGACGGATAAAGGATACAATAACGAAACAGGATGCTGTTGGGGAGTAGCTCAATGCGGAAAGATCATCTACTGCTGGAACGGGAAATACCGAGGATACAAGTTTATCTCGACAGTTGCTAGAGGACTAGCTTTGGGGATCAGATTTGCATCAACACACAACTTGCGGCTAGAAGGCGTTCTAACAAACTGGGAGCAGATTAAGGAATTCCTACCAAAACCAAAAAAACAATGGCCGTTTGAAGCAGTCCAGGACCTACTTTTCCTAGCCTCTAATATAGAGAACCTAGAGGTCGTCACATCTATTAATCAAGAGGTCATAAACTATGCTGTAAGGATGGCTGAAATAGGCCTGCTACAGGAAGAGCCATGGGAAGTGTACAATATGTAATCATAATCACTTTTATTTGTATCAACAAAAAAAAAAAATTTGGTGATCCAGCGAGATAGAGGAGAGAGACAGGCTCGAGAGAGGCGAGATATGCCTCTCTCGAGCAAGACAGGGGCTTTAAAAAGGCCCTAAAGCATGCATTTTTGTCCCGTTAGCGAGATCTCGCCGAGATATGGGCAAGATCTCGCGAGATGGGCGATATCTCTGGCGAGATCTTGTCTCGCCTCTCTAAAAAAGCGAGATATCTCGCGAGATCTCCCACCATGGTTATGGCAACCACTGATGGTACTACTGCCTCCATTGGTTTCGAACATTATCCCACTCTTCATCCTCTTTTAGTACAATTTGATGGAACAAATTATTTGATATGGTCTCGATCTGCCTACTTGTCTATTGCCGGAAGAGGACTTGTTGGACACCTTATGGACGCCACTATCAAACCTCCCACCATAGGTGTTTCACAGGATAAATGGATCTCAAATGATTTTTTTATTATGTCATTCTTTTAAACTTCATGAATCCAAATATTGCCCGTGGATACCTACTACTTGATACTACAGTCCAAATCTGGAAGGCTACTACTGAAACATATGGACAGTTGGGGAATGATGCACAGGTTTATGAGCTACGAAAGAAGTTTCATGAGACTATCCAAAAGGAATTGACTGTGGCCCAATATTATGCTAAGTTGCACTCTTTTTGGCAGGAGTTGGATCATTATGGGGATTATCACCCCACTAATCCAAATGATGTGACTACTTATAGGAAGCATGTTGATAAGATTCGGGTATATGACTTCTTAGCAGGTTTGAATGTGGAGTATGATCAGATCTAGAGTGTAAGTATTAAGTTGTTCTTCCTTTCCTACACTCCAACAATCTTATGCGCTTGTTCAGTGTGAGGAAAGCCATCGATCAACCATGCTTCATGCTCCTATTGTGGAGAAATCTGATTCGGCTAAGGAGATTGTCAAGTGTGAGCATTGTCACATACCAAGGCCAATTGTTGGAAGTTCCATGGGAAGCCTATTGATTTTGAACAAAAAAGAGCTAAAAGAAGAGGAAAGCCAAAAGCTCATATTTTTTAGACAGTTTCCACAACACCCTCTGTAGACATTGGTATTTCACAGGAGGAGTTAGCTACATTACGGTGTATTCTGCAGTCTTCTACTGCCGATACAACCTTTACCACTACTTCCTCTACTTACCATACAATCTCCTACCTTGCTACTTCAGGTAATACTTTTACAAGCTTCCAAGTTTCTTCAGTCTATACTCCTTAGATCATTGATACAGGAGCCATAGATCATAAGGCAGGTATATCCTCCTTTTTCTTACAATATTCTCCAACTTCTAGAAAAAATAAAGTTCGAATTGCTGATGGCTCCTATTCTTCCATTGATGGAAAATGGACCATTTAGCATTCTCCTTCACTTTCTTTGTCTAAAGTTGTACGTGTTCCCTCTTTCTCTACTAACTTGCTCTCTATCAGTAGTCTTACACATGACTTGAATTGTAACGTGATTTTTTTTACATCTTACTGTGTCTTCCAGGATCTGGTCACAGGGAAGGAGATTGGACGTGATAAACTAGACAATAGACTTTATTTGCTTGAGCCAATTAGAGGATCTACTTCTACTCTGACTACATCTTCTAATCGGTCCATTCGGTAATATCAGACATTCATCAATGGCACTGTAGGCTAGGTCACCCCCCTCTAGGAACTTTTAAGAAAATATTTCCTGATTTGGTTTCTTCTTGTAATGAGGTTGATTTTTTTTTATGAAGCCTTCATTTTTGCGAAGCAAACTCGTTCTACTTATTTACCTTATCTTCATAATAGAAAATCTATTCCTTTTATGCTCATTTATACTGATGTGTGGGGTCCCTGTCGACGTGTGTCTATTACTGGCCATAGGTACTTTGTTACTTTTATTGATTGTCACTCTCGTTATACATGCATTTATCTTTTAAAACAAAAAAAATGAGGTTTTCCAATGTTTTCGTGACTTTCATAATATGATTAAAACTCAGTTCAATGCCACTGTGAAGATCCTTCGCAGTGACAATGGCACAGAGTATATTGATGGTGAATTTCAAAGATATCTCTCTAATTCTGGCATAATACATCAGACCAGTTGCGTTGATACGGCTGCCCAAAATGGGGCTGCCGAAAGGAAGAATCGGCATCTTTTAGAGGTAGCCCGTTCAATTATGATTGCTATGAATGTACCTAACCAATATTGGAGTGATGCAATACTCACTGCTTCTTACCTTATGAATAGGATGCTCAGTAGGATACTTGGTTTTAAATGTCCTAATGAGATTCTCTAAGGAGTCTCTTCTTTTATTATTCCCCAAAAGATTTTTGGATGTTTGTGTTATGCCAGAATCACAACCCACTAGAGTAAGCTGGCTCCCCACGGCCTATGCTGCATATTTGTGGGGTATTCTGCTACTCATAAAGGGTACAAATGTTATCATCCTCCTTCCAGGAAAACCATTTTATCCATGGATGTAATTTTTAATGAGTCTTAACCTTACTATACACCTCTCCAGGGGGAGAGTCCCTAGAGGAGAGGTGTTCTTTCCAACTTTAGATCTTCCTATCACACACCAACACAACTTAAGAGTTCAAGAAGAGTTTCCTTACCAGGGGGAGATTTCGGCTAGTATACCCGAGGACTCTAATCCTCCCCTTTCATTTTTAGAACCATGTGAAGAACCTAACCTTCACCAGGGGGAGACCACTCCTATGAGGCACACTGTTGAGGTCTTTCAAAACCAGATTGATCAGAATAAGGAGGTCCAGACTTATCAGAGGAAGAATTACAACCGGCTAAAGCAGGTGGAGAAAGCTGATATGTTACCACTTCTGTCTCCTGCTCCAGAATTAGATTCTACTGTTCCCCTTAAGGTATCTTCTTCTGATCTTCCTATTGCTGTTAGAAAAGGGGTCAGATCTTGTACTCAACATCCCATAGCTAAATATGTTTCTTATAACTCTTTGTCTGACTCCTTCCGTGCTTTTATATCCTCTCTGTTATCTGTATCTGTTCCTAAAAGTTGGCAGGAAGCTTATGCTGATAAGCGATGGAAGGCAGCTATGGTAAAGGAAATGCTGGCAATGAAGAAAAATGACACTTGGGAGCTGGTTGCACTTCCTCCAAGAAAAAAACCAGTGAGCTGCAAATGGGTATTTGTGGTTAAACAAAATATGGATGGATCAGTCAACAAGTTGAAAGCTAGACTAGTTGCAAAGGAGTTTACCCAGACCTATAGGATTGATTATCAGGAGACCTTTGCCCCTGTTGCGAAACTAAACACTGTCAGAGTTCTGTTGTCTGTAGCTGTGAACAAAGACTGGAACTTGCACCAACTAGACGTAAAGAATGCCTTCCTACATGGGGAGTTAGCAGAAGAAGTCTATATGGAAATCCCACATGGTTTCTCCAATGACAATATTGCAGGGAAAGTTTGTCGATTGAAGAGGTCAATTTATGGGTTAAAACAGTCTCCTAAATGCTGGTTTGGACGCCTCCTGAAGGCAATGACTTATTGGGTACAAGCAAAGCAATGCTGATCATACACTATTTGTCAAGAAGTCAGGTACTAACATCACACTTCTCATTGTTTATGTAGACGATATTGTCATCACGGGAATGATGGTGAAGAAATTCAAAAGTTGAAGGACTTTTTTGGCAGAGAATTTGAGATTAAAGATATAGGGAAGTTATAATATTTCTTAGGGATTGAGGTGGCTTGATCAAAGAAGGGTATATTCATATCCCAAAGAAAGTATGTCCTAGATTTATTATCAGGGGTGGGAATGTTAAGGTGTAAAGTAGTTGATACCCTTATTGAAGCTGGGGCTAAACCTAAAGAAAAAGAGGGAGAACCCGTGGACAAAGGAAGATACCAAAGGCTGGTAGGGAAGCTTATTTACAAGGCCAAACATCGCTAATGCCGTGGGGATAGTGAGCCAATTCATGCATGATCCATATTTAGCTTATATGAAGGCTATTACCAAAATACTACAGTATTTGAAGGGAACTCCTGGAAAAGGAATTCTGTTGTCACCCACTGATAATCTAAAAGTAGAAGCATACACTGATGCAGACTGGGCTGAATCTCCAGACAAGACGTCAATTTCAGGTTATTGTACCTTTGTTGGAGTTAATCTAGTTACTTGGAGAAGTAAGAAACAAAATGTGGTAGCTTTATCTAGTACCGACGCTGAATATAGAGATATGGTTCATGGAGTTTGCGAGCTACTATGGTTGAAAGGTTTGCTGCAAGATATTGGAGTCCAAGTTCCAAACCCTATGATGTTATATTGTGACAACAAAGCTGCTATTAGTATTGCTAATAATCCGGTGCAACATGATCGAATTAAGCACATTGAAATTGACAGGTATTTTGTCAAAGGAAAGTTGGAACAAAGGCTTATCTGCATGCCTTTTGTAAGATCTGGAGACCAAGTAGCAGATGTTTTCACTAAGGGTTTAAAAGAAAGAGATTTCCTTCCTATTGTAGGCAAGTTGGGCATGGCTTATATCTATGCCTCAACTTGAGTGTTGGATTCTACAAGGAGTTAAATTAGAGTTTATATTCATGTAAAATTCTATTCCTTGTAATAGTCTACTTTCCACTATAAATAGAGGACTTGAGATCATTGATCATGAAGCCATTCTACCAATATCGTGTTTCTCAACACTTATGGCCCTCATTTATGACTACCACTTCATCAACAATATCAACATTGACCTCATGGTTGAACTGCCACTTCCAGCTCTGGTAAAGCTCTAAAACCCACTTTTGCACCAAGAAGTTAGAAGTGATTGCTTTTTATTCAGATAAGTCGGGGCTCGGGATTTGATTGATTAATTACAATATCAGCCTCATTCCTATTGGAATCTTCTGGGATACTCGTGCATGGAAATGGAATGCACGAGTGGGTTGCACGGGCTGTTGACATCTACGGAGGTACTACGATGGCTAGCCTATGATACCTACTATATAATAAGATTTCAGTTGCAGGATAATGACCCCTTTTTCTCCTCTTTCCTTTCCCCACTTCTTTTATGTGCATGTGTCTAAGCATGGGTTTTATAAGTGTCTTGAATTCTTGCAAGAGTATTGATGTTTATTTTACTCTCAAATTTTTGGTGGTGACTGAAAGAGGAATTTTGTGAGGTCAGTGATAGTAGCAAAGGGCTTGAATCAAATTGACCTACAAGGTAGCCAAGTGAAGAGTGAGATTTAGGAAATTTCAATTTAGGGTTTTCTATAGAGAGTTCTTGTGGCAATCTTTTAGGTGTTGAGAGATCTCCATCATATTTTCTTTATTCATCATTTAATCGTTCACAGCTTCACCCTTTGATGTAGCACATCATATTGGTGCATGAACCATGTAAATCCCTGTATTATCCTTGCTCTGCTTTTGGTTTCCTTTGTATTTCTTGGTGTTCGAGATAGCAGTTTATTACTACGTGATTCTCTTTCCTTTTAATGTTAATATCCTATTGGGCACATCAAAACAATAAACGGAACCGAGAAGTAAGAATCTAACTGATCTGGGAGACTCCTGACAATCTAGTTCTCGCCCTTCAACTGGCAATTCTTGAGGCGGAGAGACCCTGGCGGTCCCCCGTCTCTTCCTCTTCCTCTTTCTCTTTTCTCCTTTCTCCTCATTTCTCTGAAAGTTCTCTCTATTGCCAGAAGCCTCTGCAGCTCTGCCTTCCTTTTCCCTCTTTCTTGTCGATGCAAGATTTGGATATTTCTCCTTTGAATCTGGAAGTTCCGATGTGCAGGAAAGTTTAATTGCTGCAAGTTACTAGACTCGAGAGATGGTTGTGAACACTGAAAGCTTCCTCTCCTCCCAGCAACACCTTCGGGATTTTCACTTTTCTTATAGAGTTTTCGCACAGGAGCAGTTAGGGTTCTTCTCTCAGAATCTCTGTTGAAGTCGCCACCACCGTAGCTACCGAGACTTCGACTTTTGCATCGATCACAGCCTCTGCTATGCTTCCGGTTGCCACCATCAAAGCCCTTGCAACTTCATGCGCCCAAGCCCCTACCACAGCATCGTCCGGCCAAAGATTTGGCTAAAGAAGAGCCACCACTGCCGAAACACCAGCCCCTTCAATCTTCTCATGAAGTCAGTGTCGTCTAGCCCCTTCTATCTTCTCACGAAGGAAAAGCCCCCATTGATGCTCCCTTGGTCTACCGGCATCGATAACGATGACCTACCATTGCTCTAGCGAATGCTGATAAGTCGCAAATTGAAATTGGTAAGACCACTCTGCTTCCTGCCACTGCCTTCGGCAACTCTGGCTGGGATTCCCACTGCTTCTGTTGTCACCACTACCCTGACACTCCTGACGCCTCCCTCCCCCAATGTCTTCTCGCCTCTAGTACCCCCTCCCACTCGATCGCTACTCCACCAGAGTGAATCACTTCAACCCTCCTCTCTCCCATCCCTCCTCCCCTTCTTGCCCATCCATTCCCTCCCTTGTGGGCCCCATCTTGGGCCCCCACTTCTTTTCTCTTTCAAGCTATTGTAATGTGAAGAGTTGCTCATCAAAGTATATTATTCACAAGACCCCAATAGGTTATCTATAGTTACAATACAACCTAGTTAAGTCCTATACTAAGTAGGAAAAGGAAATTTAAAACAAATAGAAATAGAACTCTAGACTTATTAGGAAACATAATCCTATTCTAATTAGAAAACCTCAGTCCATGTTTTCAACACTTCCCCCTCAAGTTTGAGCATAGATATTTATCATGCCTAACTTGCTCATAATGTAATTGAATACCTTCGTGCTCAAACTCGTTGTGAGCACATCAGCCCGTTGCTTCTTTGAAGTAATAAAGGTGATATGGATCAACCCAGCCTCAACCTTCTCTTTGATAAAATGTCTGTCAATCTCCACATGCTTAGTCCTATCATGTTGTACTGGGTTATGAGCTATGCTGATTGCTGACTTACTATTTGAGTATAATTGTATAGGAACCTCCAAATCTGTCCCATCCTCTTGAAGCAGTCCTTTAAGCCATAGTACCTCACAAATGCCTTGAGCAATCGCCCTAAACTAGGCCTCGACACTGGACCGCACAACCACAGCCTGTTTCTTGCTTCTCCAAGTCACAAGGTTACCTCCCATATACACACAATACCCAGAGGTAGACCTCCTATCATCTGGACATCTTGCCCAGTCTACATCTGTGTATGCATCAATCTTCAAATATCCATGCGCTGAAATTAAAATCCATTTTCCTGGAGTAGTCTTCAAGTATCTTAAGATCTGATATACTGCATCCAAGTGTGAGGGGTAGTGATCATGCATTTATTGGCTAACAATACTAAGTGCAAATGTGATGTCAGGTCTAGTGTGAGATAGATAGATCAACTTTCCCATTAATTTTTAATACCTTATCAGTTGGTTCTCCTTCCTTTGCCTTCAAGTGTAGGTTAGGCTCAATAGGAGTCTCGGTGAGGCTTACATCCTAGCATCCCGGTTTCCTCAAGAAGATCCAATGTATACTTCCTTTGGGATAGTAAATACACTACTAGTAGAATATGCCAACTCTAAACCTAGGAAATATCTGAGTTTTCCCATGTCTTTGATCTCAAATTCAGATCCCAAAAAAGCCTTCAATGCTGAAATCATGTCCTCACTACTGCTTATGATCACAATATCATCCACATATACTAAAAGTATAGTAGTGTATGAACCATCTCTTTTAATAAACAAAGTGTGATCTGCATTGCTCTGCTTATAGCCATTAGATATCATTGCCTTATGTAACCTTCCAAACCACGCTCTTGGAGATTGCTTCAACCCATATAAAGCCCTCTTTAACTTGCACACTTTCTTATAAGTCTCTGTAGTAGAATACCCAGGTGGTGTATCCATATATACCTCTTTTTGGAGTTCTCCATGCAAAAAGGCATTATTCACATCTAATTGTTGTAAACTTCACTCTTTATTAATTGCACATGAAATAATAGTACGAATTGTGTTCATCTTGGCAACAGGGCAAATGTCTCCTGGTAGTCATCGCCATAAGTCTGAGTGAAGCCTTTGGCCACCAATCTTGCCTTGTACCTTTCAACAGTCCCATCTACCTTGAGCTTGATCACAAACACCCATTTGCACCGAACAGTCTACTTTCCTATGGGCAAAGTCACCAAGTCCCACGTTTTGTTTTTCTCTAGAGCTTGCATTTCCTCATCCATAGCTTCTTTCCAATTTGAGTGAGATAATGCCTCCTGGCAAGTGTCACGAATAGAAGTAGAGGACAAAGAAGAAATAAAACTTTGAAAAAGGTCGAAATTTCCATGTTTAACTGGATACTTTTTATCTAACTCTTGAAAACTCAATTTCGAGCCTCTAATGCACTCAAATTGATTTGAATTTTTGCATACTACCTATTTCTAGCATAATAAACACTATAGAACTACTAGTTTACTAAAAACTACTAAAAATGTAATATCCAACATTCCAAGTGTATAGTACATGAATCAGAGAAGAAACGGGAATGTTATTACTTACAAGTCTATTTTATTCAAGCCTCAAGGTCTCCCTCTTCCGTTTGCACCCCATACAAATGACAGTACAACTCCCATGATGTTTGCCCCATATAGTTTTGGACATAGTCAACAACTGCATCTCTGTACGTGCCCTCATCCACATGCATAAGATTTCCTGACGGTGGGGTGCTATCCAAAGCTCTACAGTGCTATCCAATTAGTAGCAAATTTGGTTATGCCTGGCCTCACTAACTCACCCTGACACTTGTCCCTCATCATCCTTAATGCATAGGTGTGGTTATATATGAAGGTGCTAACATGTCGAGCTTGCTCCACAGTCTTCTTCACAAGCTTGACCTTTCCAATGTCCTTCAACATTAAGTCAATGTAGTGAGCAACACAAGGAATCCAAAAGAGCCTATATCTATCCATTCATCAAGGCATCAAGCCATCAATACAAAGTTATAAAGTGTACATGTATATGTGTAATGTAAATATATGTATTTACAAATGAAAATTAATACTATATGTTTAAATATCTGGAGTTTTCTTGTATCTACAACCCAGCTTTCTTTTAGTTGGAGCCATTATCAGTCATAATTTGAATCACATTTTCCACTCCAACCTCCTTCACCACTTGCTTCAATAATTTGTAAATGTATTTTGCATCCTTCTTCTCACCGGATGCATCTACTGACTTAAGGAACACTGTCCTCCCATCACAATTCAACATGAAATTGATGATGGACTGTCTAGTGGGACCAGTCCAACCATCAGCCATCACAGTCACTCCATAATGATTCCACATGGGCTTTAATCCCTTAATGTACTCATTTAAGTCCTCTTTATGCTTAGGTAAATACACATTATATATCTCATATGGAGTGGGGCCCTGTACACCACTCCCAGCCCTACCTATCTCCTCAATCATATCTCTATAATAGGGCCCCTGGGCTGTATGTGCTGAAATACTATGGTAATAGGCCCATTTGGAGAAAGTCATCCCCACTTTTTCCTTCACACTCCCCCACAAGTGCTTCAACTTCCTCTGCTTTTGATCAGGCCTCCTAAATAGGGCCGGATCTTTGCGAAGAATCTCAAGATCTGGATTTGTAGGATGTCCTGACAAAGCTCGACCCCTTATAGGGGCCCGTGGGATAGGAGCCTCCTACCTCACACTCTAAGTCCTCCTCATAGGGACTTGGGAGCCGCCTGTGCCTCCCATACCTACTGGCTCTCTAGAGGACCCACAACCCAGACCCCTCTGTTGCCTCCTCATGTCATCAATCCTCTGTTGCTCCCTACTCATCATCATCGCCCTCCTCAGCTGATCGGCCTCTGGATCAGGGTCACTCTCTCCTAGCTCATCCCTACCATAATCCTCAGGATCTGGAAGGTCATCTAAGTAGGCATCCTCGAACTCATCCCTCTGTGTTCTCTTCTCTTTCCTCTTTTGCTTTCCACCACTAATATATGAGGCCATTGCCCTCTTGACCTCTACAGGCACCTTTGGGCACCCTGTTACATCCCTGTTGCCACCAGCTAGATGCAGCTTCAATTTAGTAGCCCCACCTCCTCCAATTTGTTTCTTACAATAATTACACTCGTTCTTCCTCCTATCAGCTGTCAGTGGCCTCCCATGTTCCCAAGCTATGTCTGACATCTTTAAAAGAGAATGCCTGATACAAGAAACACACACTAGGTATCTTGAAAAGCTCCACAATATGCTCCAAAAATGACATACATGCTTCTAATAATAACTTCCTATTTTTAAATATAAAAAAAATATATGTATAACTATATAAGTATTTTTTTTAATATATAAAATACACAAACTATCTTAAAAATATCCACAACATGCTCCAAAAATTGCATACATGCTTCCACTAATACTTTACTATTTTAAAATTTAAAACAGAAATTAATTATTTTTTTGTATATTTAAATATTTTTTTAATTATTTAAATATATATTAAATACAATAAAATTACATAATTAACAGAGAAAAAAATTAATTCAATGCAATATGGTGTCTCAACTCTCACATACATTCATTTGAAGCTTATACATGTAGTATACATATACATTTTTAGCAATATACATAATTTAGCAAATAATTTTTAATAACAGAAAAATAAAAAAATAGTAGGAAGAATCAAAAAATAATTTTGACACTACAGATTCATAAATCAACACTCTAAAGTAAACATACATAAATTTGGAAGCAATCTAACATGATTTAAGGCACAAATGAAACAAAAATCAAATAATGAGGAAGTTGGTTACTCACCTTGCAAGATTTGAGAAAATGCACAAATGGAGGAGCAAATCAACTGTTTGAAGGAAATGGAATACTAGAAATTAGGTGTAGAAGGGGATGAAAGCAAGAGAAATCACCAAAAATTTCTAAAGGAAGTCGAAATGCAGAGGGCGATATCGCTCTGTAGGTCGAAATAGCGTCGATAGGTTGAAAAGTGGCTCGGTTTGGACACTTTATAAGCTGCGCAGGTAACATTTCGGCCCGATATGGTATCGGGCCGATATTTCGACTCGTATCTACTGTTATTTAGACTCGTATATCGGTCGATACGAAACGATATTTATACTTTTTGTTCCTACACCTACATTCCGTTTCGAATTCAAAATATGCAGACATACCGATCGATATTTCGACCATATCGATCGATTTTTGTTCCATGGTCCTAGAGGAACAGATTGTTCAAGGCCAGGAACCAAAGCTTTTAACTGGCTTGGTTCAGAAGGGGTCACTCCTTGCTTTCTTTGATAGGTCTTCAGAGGTCTAGTCTCCCCCTGTATATCATCCACCAGCTATTCCTATCCAGTCATTCCATCTTCCAAAGGAGGATCATCTGCAGGAATCTCAGGAGAAATATCGAAAGGAAGAATCAACACTAGAACCTCTTCATTAAAACTCTCCCCCTAAAGAGGTGTAGGGGGAAAATAAGGAATTTGCTCTTGGAACACAACATCCATAGAGACGAAAAAACAACGATAACACTTATACCCCTTCTGTGTAGGAGGATAACCCAAGCAAATGCACTTTAACCCACGAGGATCTAACTTTCCATGAACATGGTGGTCCCGGACAAAGGCAACACATCCAAAAACCTTAGGTGACACTGTAAAGGTTGCTGTCCCTAAAAGAACCTCAAGGGGACAACGTTGGTCTAAGACTTGGGAAGGCATTCGGTTAATTAGATATGCCGCAGTAAGAACGGTGTCACCCCAAAACCGAAGAGGCACATGCATAGTAAACATGAGGGAACGTGCTACCTCAAGTAGATGTCTATTCTTGCGTTCGGCAAACCCATTTTGAGGTGGAGTGTCGACGCAACCAGTTTGGTATATGATGCCATGGTTTGCTAAGTAGGAAGGGAATGCGCCACCCAAGTACTCAGTTCCTTTATACGTACGAAGGATTTTGACCTTCACCCTAAATTGAGTCCTAATCATATTATGAAAATTTTGAAAGCACGGAAAAATGTCACTTTTTTGGTGAAGTAAACCCATGTGGTCCTAGTACAACAATCAATAAAGGTAACAAACCATCTATGACCAGATACAGACACGGTCTGAGAAGGACCCCACACATCAGAGTGAATGACTGAAAAAGGGGTTTTACATATATTATCTTAAATAAGGTAAACATACTTGGTCTATTTGGCCAAAATACATGCTTCACAATAAAAATCATTCAAATTGCATATTTTAATCAGATCAAGAAATAACTTGAACAAAATAGGTAAATGAATGTGCCAAGACGACTATGCCACTGCCATAAGGTAAAAATGTAGGAGAGGTGGAACTAGAGACCGTAGAAAGAGCTAATGGGGACCCATCCATTAAGTAGAGCCCCCCTTTCTGTCTCCCACTGCCAATCGTAAGCCCCGTTTCCAGGTCTTGAAACACATAGTGAGAAGGAAAGATAGTTATTTTGCAGTTCATATCACGAGTAAGGCTACTAATAGATAAAAGATTAGCCGAAAACTTAGGAACATGCAAGACATTAGATAAGGTAAGAGAGGGCGAATAGATAATAGATCCTTTCCTAGAGATAGGGGAGAAAGACCCATCAGCCGTTCGAACATCCTGAGCAAAAGGGACAGATGAATAAGTATGAAACAAAGTTGGTGAGCCTGTCATATGGTCGGTTGCCCCAAAGTCGATTACTCAAGAGGGATAAGTCAAATTGACATTATGACAACCAAAAATACCTGTGTGGAATTGTGGATCAATAGAGGGAACAATGACAGAGGCTATACTCGCACTAGAAGTCAGTACTAGAGAAGATGAGTTAAGTCTAGAGATTAACTGGCGAAGGTGCTGGAGCTCATATGAGGAAAGAGGTGTTGGAGTACTCAGGGTGTCAAGATTGGCTTGATTTATAGATGCTTGATTGCTGCTCTTAATTCCATTCCTACCTCCTCCTCGGGAATTTGTTGGATGTCCATGCAACTTCCAACACTTGTCCTTTGTATGACGCTCTTTTCCATAATTCTCGCACTTTATTGGAGGGTAAAAATCACTAGAACTAGATTTATTATTGCCATAACCAGCCACTAATGCAAATCTATCAGATGTTTGAGTGAGTACCATGCTGCCCTTCGACTGTCCTCTATATCCACCATGGCATAAGCTTGAGCCAAAGAAGGGAAAGGCTCTCCAAAAGGGATATGTGCGCGAATTTGATCAAATTCTATATTTAATCCTGCCAAAAAATCATGAACTCTCTGTTTATCTTCCCATTGTTGATAGGCAATGGCATCTTCAACATTCTTCGGTGTAAACTTCCCATAAAAATCTAAAGTCTGGTAATATCCCCGAAGAGTGTTACAGTACTGAGAAAGAGTAAGGTCCTTCTGCTGTAACTGATTGATTTTCCGTCTAATTTTAAAGCACTATGCATCATTGCCAACTCTAGAGTATGTATCGTTAGCAACTTCCCAAATAGTTGCTGCATCAGGAAGGAGGAGATAACTCTCTGCTATGCTGGATTCAATAAAGTTGATGAGAAAACCCATGACCAAGCATTCATTTGTATACCACTTGGAAAGTTGCAGACCAAGTGTGGAAGGTTTTGTAGAAGTCCCATCAAGATGGCCAGTAAGACTACGAGCACCAACAACAAAGGAAACTGAACAAAACCATCTAAGCTAATTTGTCCCATTAAGTTTCACAATGGTCATCTGAAGCGGAGAAAACTCACGATCCCTATGAATGGAAGACATGGGAGACTCTTCAAATGTACCAAATAAGGGAGATATGGGATCAATCATCGCAAGGAGAAATCATTCAAATTTACAAATAGCTCCCTCTTGACTATTGAATTTACACAAAACCCCCGCAAGTTTTCGAAATTGTAGGAGAGTCCCTGGAACTATTCAAATTTGCAAAACAGCCCCAGTACTATTCATATTTACAAAAAGGCTGCCCCTGTGAATCGAAGGAAATTAATCCAGAATGTTTGCTTAAACTGGGAGAACAACAACAGTTGCGACAACAGCATCGACAACGACTCCTCCTCTGACTTAACATTCTTCGAGATCAGAGCTCACAGTAAGATCGGTCTTCTTCAAGTTATCACTAGCGGATTGAGAAAGCCACTGTTGAATTCGAGAGTGAGTTCTTTGTCAAGAAGTTCTTGACTGATTCCCATGGGAAGAAGATCGAGGACCCTGACAGCTTAGACCGTATTGAGAAGGCTTTGTTGGAAGAAATTCACTATCTGCTCTGTAACTCAGCTTTGTCTTTGATGTCTCTGATCTCATCTTCTCTTCACACTTTCAGTCCATTTCACTCGAAAATCTCTTCTTCTGCTCTTTGTCCCCTTTCTTTGTTTTCTACAGTTTCAAGTCTATCCAAGCCACTATCTTCTTCTTTGTGGCTGCTCCGTTATTTCTCTCTTCAAACCAAGTCTCTTCAAGCCGGAAGAAGAAAAAAAGGAGCAGCGACAGCAGCAGCAGCAGCGGTAGCGGGAAATCAAGAGAAAGTTTCTCTAGTTCTCTCTTTCTTCCCTAATTGAAATTAGGCTGTTGATACCATGTTGTAATATGAAGAATTGCTCATCAAAGTATATTATTCACAAGACCCCAATAGGGTATTTATAGTTACAACCTAGTTGAGTCCTATACTAAGTAGGAAAAGGAAATATAAAACAAATAGAAATAAAACTCTATTAGACTTATTAGGAAACATAATCCTATTCTAATTAGAAAACCTCAGTTCATGTTTTCAACACAAGCCCATTACCCCTCTTAATCCCAATCCTCTCTCCACTTCCCTGCATCTTCCCCTGGCCCATTCCGCTAGCCCAGGCCCCTGTGCTTCATCTTTTGTTTCCTTTCTGTCTAGCCCTCATTTTATCCCAATCCCTCATCTACCATGTTTTCCCTGCCATCCGGGCCCTCTTGCCTCTGGGCCCCTTCCCCACTTCTCTCACCTGTCCTTTCCGGCTATTCCACTTTCATCTCTCCCCCCTTGCTGGCCAAATGGTGGTGTCATTCCTAACCCTTTTTGGTCCCCGATAGTTGACAGATCTACCGCTCCAATTAAGGTCAACACCTTGTTGGCAAAGTCTTCATCGTTGATTTATGTTGCCGCGTTTTCAGAAGAGGAAAAGCCTTAATTTGGTGCACCTCTCTATGTCTAGTTTGCTCACCATAGCTCTTTTAGGTGGTTGCTAAATTTGTTGCTCATTTGTCGAGCCCTGTGGCTGTCGTTGCTCAGGCTTTGCATGTTTGCTATTGTACTTTAATTCTCTTTGGTAATAAATTTATTTATTCATCCAAAAAAAAAATTTAGTTGTTTTACCTCCTTTTGTTTTGAATTCAGTTATCAATGCCTGAAATGCAAAGAACCTTTATTAAAGCTCTAGTTACTATGTAAATAAATGTCTTCTACTCATTCAGATTCCCTTCCTCGGTAATTGATAGTATTATAATACCAATTTGCTTGCAGATAACAACTGAGGTTGCTCTTGTGCTATTGTCTTCTGCAACTGTTCTCCTCATTGTGCCATTTAGATACATCCTTGCTTTTTGCTTACTCGATCTTTTTACACGGGAGCTGGAGTTCAGGAGAGAAATGGTTATGAAGTTCATGTGCCTCTTAAAGGAACGTTGGGATACTGTACCAGCAGCACCAGTGGTTGTATTACCATTTGACAGTGGAAAAAGTGGACTCCTAAATTCTGATGAGACTATTGATGAACAGAGGAAACTAGATCGAATAGAAAGTAGTGGAAAGCCTAGATAGATCATCGCTTTCCTTGCCAACCTAATGTCATTATGCTAAACTTAATGGAAGCTCCATAGCTAATCTTGCAGTTGCAGGTACTCAGGTAATTGTGGCCTTCTTAGAGACTATATGATTGACTGTGGACCTTTTAGAGACTTCCTCAGTGACTTTATTTTTGCCCTTTTCAAGTCTTATAGATTGGATTTACATTACAGGGAAATTGAAGATGGTAATCAAGGACACTGGAATTTCTCTTGTAATATGGGTGGACAGATTTAGTAGTAAGGTTGTTGCAGCTTTGACTTTGCTCCTATCAGTTACAAAGGTTCCTTTTGGGTTGACATCTACTTTCTCATCAGCAATCCAGGTCCCTTCTCTGGGCAGGAATATTCCTTTAATCTGCACTTGGCATTAACGTGACAATGGCCTTGCCTGAGTCCACTCCATTTCTTTGGCCTGGAGTCCAAGTTTCTTCTGCTGCATAGTATATTCATGTAGCCCTTTTGGTTTTCTTCCTTATAAAATTGTAATTTGTACAGAAGAAAAATGTCATATTTGCTTTATGGAATTGTATAGTAACTAAAAGTTTTGATTCATTTCATTTACTATTGAATACCCTGATTTCTCTTGCCACTCACTAGATTTCGCAGAAGCAAGCCAAACAAAATTTAGACAAAAACAATTGTTCACGGTAAAGTTTGACTTGGATTGGCCTGGTGGAGTGTTTCTTCCCTTCCCAACTTACCAATACAAAAGAATCGATAAGAAACACCAGCATGATTTGACCATCAATTTGAGTTCAGCCATACTGGAAAATGGAAAACATCACCTTCACGGCTGATTAAGCAAGCCCTGTGTTGGCAATTCACGTGCATTCAACGTAGCTGATAGCATGGTAGAGAAGGTGCGGTTAGTGTGATGCACCATCCTCAGGGGTGGTGATCTCAAGTAGCAGTATCTCATCCTTCCAAGTCGTCAGCTCCTAGTGTAGCACTGTGATAAGCCACAAGCATCAACTAGGCTGTGAGCCCTTGGGTACACGCATAGAGGCCTTGCACTTCAAGTGCCTCCCTGATCTTTGTTTACATGTTAACAAAAGGTGAGATTGGGATTTCACCTCATCTATGTGGACTAGGCACATTTAGGAAACGACAGTGACAACAGTTGAGTATGTTGAAGGTTTAGTCAATCCACAATACAATGAATGTGCTTCCCCCCGTGCCAGTCCTCGTGACTGGTTTGATGATGACCAGAAAAAACCCTGCAAAAGGATACAAAGATCTTTCAACCATGGAGTGGAAACAAGCACCAAAGTCGTGCTCCTAGCCAACATGGCATTCCTTGCTAGGTTGTTAGCTATTGAGTTTTTTTTTTTGGTAGAGTTAGCTATTGAGTTTGCCAACCTAGGAACATGCTCAAAAACAAGGGACTCAAATCTAGTGTTAAGAAACAAGATATCATCTAAAATGGGCCTAATTGTGATATGAGATGACCATTGATCTTTAGAAGTAGGACTGATAACTACAAAACAATCTGATTGTATTATAATCTTATCTAGCCCATTTTGAGTTGCTTCAACTAAAGCTCTTCTAATTGCTAGTGCCTCCCCTTCCCTGTTGCTGCCAAAGCTTTGAAATTCTGATATGGCAAATACCGATATTCCCTGGAAGTCCCTGCAAATAATTCCTAGACCTCCTTTAGACTCACCTTTCTTCCAAGATGCATCACAGTTAATCTTGAGCCAATCTTGATGAGGGGGAGTCCATACAATTTCTTGAGGCTAAGGAGACATTGCTGTATTTGTTTTTTCATATTTCTCACTTTGTAGAACTCTTCAAAAGCACTCAGAGCGCACTCAGAGCTTTTAGTTGCAACTCGAAAGAAGTATCTTGAGTCTTGGAGAAGATGAAACTATTTCTAGATTTCCAAATTGACCATGCAATAAAGGTAGCCAAACACTTTAGTTGCTCTACCCTCTCCTTTCCACATTCTTTTCAATTCTCCCATGAATTAACTCAGTATTGAATATCAAAATCTGATGAAGTAGGGATCCTTGTTGATGTTGGGCTAGCAAACCATACTGCTTTTGAAAAAGGGCAATGCAAAATTAAATGATTTGTAGTTTCTTCTTGCAGCCGCACCTTGGACATGAAGAGTCAAGTGTTAATTTTCTAACATAAAGTCATTCTCCTGATGCCACGCCTCCTACACAAGCTCGCCATAGAAAAGACTTGATCTTTAGCAATGTAAAGCAATTCTAAATGGCCTTCCACGATGACGAATATGTTGTTTTTTCCATTTACTTAGCTTTGATGAAGAGGGCAACATACTTTTTTCTCTGTTTTTGCTATCGCTTAACATCAGGTATGCTGACTTGATTGAGTATATACCATTATAAGCTGCCCCCCATACCAACTTATCTTGAGTAACAAAAGTTGGAAGATGAATTTGTAATATAGCTGCTACTTCTCTTGGTGGAAAGATCTTGAACAAGGCTTGTATTCCACTCTCTTGACTCCTCTAAATCCGCCACCTTCTCATATGTCCCCATCAATAAGTATTGTTGCTGAATTTTAAAACCTGGAATGGAAGGAACCCAATTGTCATTCCATATTGAGATGTCTTTACCATTTCCCACCCTCCAAGTGAGCCTTTGTGTCAGTACCTTTATTCCTTCCCAAATACTTTTCCACCCCCATGATGAATTTCTACCTAACTTGGTTTTTAACACATTAGTGTTAGGGGAGTAAATTGCCTTCATTAATTTAGCCCAGTCCAAGTTTGGTTTATCAAATAATCTTCATGCTGCTCTAGATAATAGTGCTCTATTATGTAAAGCAAGTCCCTTCCTTTGATTTTTTCTGAGTGATTTTATCCCAGGCAAGCAAATGAACTATTTTTGAATCATTGTTTCCTCCCCAAAAGAAGTTGGCTACCAACTTTCTTGATTTTTCATTGATACTCTTAGGAATTTTATATAGTTGGAGACCGGTTGAGCTGCAGCTTTTAGTAGAACTTCCCTTCCAGCATGACTTAGGTAGCTTTGAGCCCCACCCTTTCAATTTGTTAGACTGCCTTTCCACAATACACTGAAAGACTTCAGTCTTACTAACTCCCACCTCCATAGGCATTCCTAAATACCGAGATGGGCCATCTCCATATCGAATCTTTAAAATTCGCCTGAACCATCTTCTCAAACAGGAAGAAGTATTTGCACTAAAAGTGAGAGCTGATTTTTGATAACTTATCCGCTGACCACTAGCTGAACAATACAACTCTAACACCTTCTTTAAGTTGAAACCCTTGTTGACGTCTACTTCTGGAAAAAAATATGCTATCATCCGCAAACAAGAGGTGAGGTATGTTTGTAGCTCTTGGTTTAATTTTCAGCCCGAAAACTCTTTGATTCTCCTCTTCAAACCTAATGTAGTTACTTAGTGCTTGTGAATACACCACAAATAAAGCCGGCGAAAGAGGATCTCCTTGCCGAATTCCTCTAGATGGGTAAAATACACACCTTTCACCACCATTGACAAGAAAGGTTTATCTCACTGTTTTGACCATTTGAAGTGTTTCATGGTATGGTTCACCTATATTCCCGGAGATAACAAATGAAAGAGGATCCCACTCAAGTTTCAGAGATGCTTTAGGCACACCAGCTCTCAGCGCATTTCTCAACTCCTGATCTCAATCCAACTTTCCCCTGCTTCCTTTATCCCCACTTCCTTCATGGCACATTTCAATTTGCTTGATTCTTCCCACAATCCTAGACTAGAATAAATATTCGACAACGTCACATAAACTGATGGATCTTCTGGCAATGCTGCAAGAAGTTGTCTACCAATGCGCTTACCAAGTTCAGCATTCCTGTGAATCCCACAGGCTCCAAGCAATGAGAGCCATATGTTGTGATCTGGTTCGTATGGCATTGAGAATACCAGCTTCTCCGCCTCATCAAAACATCCAGCTCGACCAAGAAGATCAACCATACAATTGTAATGCTCTAGACATGGTTCCAGCCCATGTTCCACTTCCATAGATCTGAAAAAGGTGTATGCATCTCCCACCAAACCAGCATGTCTACATGCTGAAAGAACTCCAAGAAATGTGATCCCATTTGGCTTTACCCCTGATTTCAGCATATCTTGGAAAAATTGTATCGCCTCCTCGGGTTTTCCATTTTGCCCACACCCAACTATCATTCCTGTCCAACAAGCAGTGTCTCTGGTGCTGACACCACTAAACAACGTTAAGCTGGCTTTGATTTCGCCACATTTCGAGTACATATCGATAAGAGAGGTGACAACCACCCCCTCCATTTCATATCCAGTCTTAATAGAGTAAGTGTGAACCTGCTTACCACTTTCAAATCCTGCTATATCTGAACAAGCTTTAAGCACACTCGAAATAACAAACTGATCTGCTTCAAGATCTGAGAGAAACATATCTTTGAATAAAGAAAACGCTAAAGAATGTGATCCCTTTTTAACACACCCAGCAATCAAACCAGACCACGCAATTATATCCTTTCTGGGAAGCCTCTTAAACAATAATAATGCATCTGTAATGTTCCCATTTTTCAAATAAAAATCTATAAGAACACTTCCAACAACACAATCTAATCCATACCCACTTGTAATAACTAAGCCATGAACTTGAATCCCAAGACTAGAATTAAGTGAGTGAGTGCAGACCTTCAAAACACTGGTATAGGTGTATGAGTCAAGTAATGCACCTGCATCATGCATTTTTGAAATCAGAGCAAGTGCTGAATCATGTTGTTCATTAAGAACATAACCAGAGAGCATAGAATTCCAAAGTGCCAGCTTATCATGAACAGATGCTTCAATTTGTGAGTACTGATCAAAAAAATTTGTTGCTTCTTCCACCCTAGAACATTTTGCATACATATCAACTAGAGAAGAACCAGTATAGCAATCAGACTCGTACCCAGATTTGACCACGTGACAGTGTATCTGTTGCCCCATTGTTAGGAGGTGCAGGCATCCACATACATTCAGAGAACAAGGGAATGTAAACTTATCGAACCTAATGCCTTCTCTGTGCATTGAAGATGCAAATTCCAACGCTCGTACACTCTCTTTAAGGGCCAAGCCTGCAAGAATGGTGTTCCATGAGACAACATTAGGTTCAGGCATTCGATGAAATAGACTCAATGCCTCCACCATCCTACCTTCCTTAGAATACCCTCCGATGAGCGTGTTCCATGAATTTGAATTTGGTAACAAAGCTCCTTCGAAAACCTTCTGAGCCTCACGTAAACTACCACATTTAACATACATATCGAGGAGGGCATTCATCAAAACAGTATCAGATTCCAACGTCACTTCAGGAATATTTTTGTGGACAAACCTACCCAATTCAAGGCTTCCCAAGAGGGCACATGCTTTCAGAGCTGCAGAAAACGTAAAACTATTAGGCATTTCTGATCTAGACTCCAACATCCAGTTGAAGTATTTCAATGCTTCAATAGGACTTCCAGCTGCGTTACATCCAGAAATCATTGTGGTCCATGTTACCACACTTCTCTTAGGCGCTTCATCAAACAACTGCTGCGCATCCCCCAGAAAGCGGAAATCCACGTACATTGCAAGCAAATTATTTACAACAAAAACCTCCTTGGATAACCCAAGTTTTATCAAGTGTGAATGGAATGCTATCCCATGACCGAAAGCTAAACGTTGCCGACATTGGTGTAGAGCCCTAACAACCCAATTCAAGTCCATTCCCAACCATGAAAAAAAAATCCAGAATACCTGGGAGCTGAACAGGGGAAGATTCCAATTTTTAAAATAATAAAACCGTTATACAGGTTTCTTCAATAACGGTTGAGGATCTCCGTTTGCCTGTGTTCATTGACCACGAACTCTGGCCAACATTAGTGTTACAGTTCCACTCTCATCGACCCATGTATTATCAAATTAAGTCCCACTTCCATCCTGATCAAGTGACCCATTTCATTTCAGTTCATCTTTCCTCAGTGATCACCACCTCCACGCCAATAGGGTCTGCCCATGACAGCGAAAGAAATATTCAAGAACAATTTCCCACAATAATCCATGCTAGCAGAAACAAGGAAGTGAATCCCACTGGTCCCTATTGCGTTAGTACGCCTCTGGGACGCACTGCATACGGCTATCCTCGGAGCGTTTCTATAATTATGTTGTGCAGGCACTGTACCCTTGGCCCCGAGGGGATTCAGACTCTTACCTCCTATGTAGAAGTGTTGGTCTTTTGCCAACTGAGCCACCCATCAGGGTTTAGTCCATCCACTATTCATTCTTCGCTATCTAGGGGACTAATCCAGAGACCAGACCACCATCAACCGTTTGAAACGGAAGGTTCTCTTGGAATATATGTCTTGGGCAATCATATAAGACAAATGAAACTATATGTATTTTAAGTACGAAAACTTATTTAATTCCAAAAACATAACTCTTTTTTAAAAGTGTAGTTAGTCAAGTCCTCGTTGTGATACTCATGCAAGTGATCACGTATTTTCATTAGACACGGCACTGATAGGGCCATCGAAGCTAAGTGGCTTGCAAAGTTGTTTTTACGTGTTCAATTCCATCGCCTAAGAGGCACTTGTTCTGCACGTACTTTCCAGACTATTGGCGGTTAAGCTACTAACTAACCACAAAGAAACTTCCCCTCGTAACTGACTGTCATTAACTTCTACTTGTAATAGTTAACTTTTGCAAGTAACTGACCACCGAAAATTTACACTGGTCCTCTTGGTGATGATGTGCCAGAGTCATTATTCTCTGCAGCTTTTCTTGCTATCTTGTGTTCAGAAATGATTTGAATTCTACTTTGTGATGGGAAAGACAACAATGTCTAATAGCAGAAATATACATTTGGAAGCAAATAGTGTCAAAATCAATCCATCTTGCAACAACCACAGAGAGCAGGCTTTCTCTTGTGTCCCGAAAAGAACAAGTGCCTCCCAAGGATCATGCGTTTCACTTCCAAGATCCATCAACTCTTCCATCACAAGGGTGCACTCGAACATGCAATATTACTTAGAGATCCAAAAGCTATATCGTTAACAGAAAAAATTTTTAGATAATGCTCACCAAGAATAAGAAACCCATCCCACCTTTATGTAGAAGAGTAATAGACACCACTTAGAGTTATCTCCAAAAGATATCAAACATATCTCTTCAGTACAAGCTTGTTTGTTAGCTATTCAAACTAGCCTTCTAAGACATGCATACTGACTATTTAAATGTCTATTAGGAAAAGACCCACAACAACAACAATAAGCCTTGTCCCAACTAGTCGGCTACATGGATTCTTGCACTTCAATCAGATCTGCTCGAGGCCATGCTAGATACAAGGCCTAAGCTATACATATCATTTCTCGCCACTTCTCCTAAGGTTATCTTAGGTCTACCCCTAGCTCTTCTAATTCCTTCAATATGGATTATATCACTTCTCCGTACAGAGGCATTTATAGGTCTTCGTTGAACGTGATCTTGCCACCTCAAACGACTTTCTTGAAGCTTATCACTTATGGAGCAACTCCCAGACTAACTCTAATATGATCATTTCTTATCTTATCCAAATAAAATTTTGAATTTTCAAATAAAATCATTAAAAATACAAACATATTTGACTGTTGTGCTGCAACTTTGGCAACTTCGATTCTCCATGATTTGGAGGTAGTGAGTTTGAATCCTTCTCACAGATACAGAAATGTTATTCAACTAACTTCAAGGAATGTTGTTCAAACACAAGATGAGCTGAGCACTCATCTCCCGAAATACCATGGGCAGAGCTCCCCAAGGGCTAGGGCTAGGGCTAAAGGGGGGGATTTTTAAAATTTTCTATTAACCACTTTATTTCCCTTCTTTTTCTCTTTCCATGAGCGAAATATCATTATTTCCCCTCCTCCCCCTCCCACCAAAATATTGGAAATAGGGGTGTCAATGTTAAGCCCGACCCATTAGAACTGACCAAGTCTAACTAAATTAAACCCGGCTTGACCGGGCCCCTTTACTAAATGTGTCATGCTTTAGCCCGACATGATAACTAAATAGTTAGTCCTAGTCCGCACTTCAGGCCCATTAGGCACCAAACCTACCTTACTAAAACCAACTTGTTAGGCCCAATTAAGCCCAAACTGATTTGTTTTTTTGACATAGTTTTTATGCCATTTGAAATGTTGAAACTCAAATGTTTTGTTAGCGATTTAAAATCTAGCTGAAATCCGAAATTAATGTTCTCAATGGATCCGTGTAATTCATTAGATCCTAATTTCCTCATTTACTTCTTTTATCCAAATTGTTTTACTCTTACTAATGTTATCTATAACTGCGATTTACTCTTCTTCTTTTTTGTTATCGACCCGGGTCGCCCCCCTGGCTGTGATGGGTGAGTCTCCCAGCGGGAATTTTTTGCATCCACAAGGATTCTATACTGGAATGTTGCTTAAGCGGACCAAACTGCTTACCACTTGGACCAACCCCCGTTAGTTATAACTGTAATCTTCTACCTGATATCAGTTCATCACATCCCCCAAGAGAAGGGGAAAAACAAAAGACTTGAATCTTCAGTGGATCATGTTCTTTCTTGAACATCCGCTAGTGAGTTCATTTAACATTTGATGTTGCCAATACAAATGAACAATTGATTTCTTTGATTTGAATGCATGGTAGGTAAATTTCATTTCATAATATAAAGGATAGGGAAAGAGAATGATCATTAAGATGTGAAATAAAGATTGAAATGCATGTTCTTAGAAACGTTAAGCATAATTTCAATTTGGTACACATTTGAAATACATCTACTCAAAGCTCTAGTGGAGCGTGGAGAAAAGAAAAAAGAAAGATGTGAACCCCAAGGGGTGGCTCAGTTGGCAAAAGACCAAAGCTTCCACATAGGAGGTCAAAGTTTAAATCCCCTTCGAGCCAGGGGCAAAGCCCCACCTATATTAATTATATAAAAGCTCCTCTGAGATGTAGTCGTGGTGCGCACAAGCTGGCCCGGACGAACCTTGGATCCAAAAAAAAAAAGTGTTTGAAAACTTTGAGAAATTTGTAAAAGTCCCATTTTTTATCCCATTCAATTCAATATTGCAAGAATCCAAAATCTACAACAATTTCAAATCAATTAAGCTTGACTATGGTGATTTGATTGTGGACTGAAAACCGACACGCCCCAATATGGGCCAAGACCAAACCGGAGTAAATACTAGTGGATAAAAAAATCATTCTTATTATAAAATAAAGAGAAAATATATTAGATACAAAGAAGAAAGACAAGATGAGTTCAATCAGAACTAATTCATTCAGTTGAGTGCATTACATATTTATAGTAGAATGAGCATCTACTCTGATATGGAAATACAATATATGATTCTTACACACAATAAGATATTCTTGATATGGAAAGATAGATTGTCGCCCAAGATAGAAGGTGCATAGAATGGAAATATTGACTGCCAATATTCTGTAATGAGATGGTTGTGATCTTCACCAATATTGCATCCTGAGGTAATTGAGATCTTCAATTGGAAGTACAATCTCTTTGGGGTAATGGACATCCATAATAAATATTATTTATAACACTCCCCCTTGGATGTCCATCAATAGATAATGTACCTCGTTAAAACCTTACTAAGAAAAACCCTATGGGAAAAAAATCTTAGTGAAGGAAAAAGAGTATGCATATCTAAATAATACGTATTGGTAGCTGCCTCATTAAAAACCTTACCAGGAAAACCCAGTGGGACAAAACCTTGGTTAAGGGAAAAAGAGTGCAGCACGTATTTTACTCCCCCTGATGATAACATCATTGAGTATCTTTGAATACGTACATTCCATTATCATATACCAACTTCTCAACATTTGAAGTAGGCAACGCTTCAATAAATAAACCTGTCAAGTTATCACTTGAACGAATTCAATGAACATATATTTCACCATTTCATTGAAGATCAAGAGTGAAGAAGAATTTCGGTAAAATATGCTTCGTTCTATCTTCTTTGATGTATCATCCCTTCAATTGAGCTTTGCATGCAGCATAATCTTCATATAATATTGTTGAAATTCCTTCTTCTAGTAGAAGACTGCATGCTTCATGACTGTGTTGTATTATTGATCTTAACCAAATATAAAATAGTTAACATTCACTTGAAAATAAATAGCATGTTTGAGATCTAGTTTTATGTAGATCAGATAAATATCCTGCATCTGCAAAACTAGTAAGTTGATATCAACATTCATAAAATAATATCATGTCAATAATTTCTCAAATATACTGAAATATATGTTTTATAACATTTCAGTGTCTTCGTATTGGAAAATAAATAAATCTTGTTAATACACTTATAGAAAATGCTACATCCGATTGTGTATTATCAGCAAGATACATTAATGCCCCAATTGCACTAAGATATGGTACTTCAGGACCAAGAAATTCTCCACTGTTTTCTTGATGTTGAAATGAATCTTTCTTTATATTGAGCGATCTCACAACCATTGGGGTACTCAATGGATGTATTTTATCAAGAATAAAATCTCTTCAAAATATTCTCTATATAAGTTGATTGATGAACGAATATTTCATTCGTCAAATGCTCAATTTACAAATCAAGACAAAACATTGTCTTTTCAAGATTTTCATTTCAACTTTCTTAAAATAATCTCATCGATTTTGGAAACTCTTCAGGTGAAGAGTTTCGGTGATATTTAAATCATCATCATATATACTTACTAAAATTAGATCCATATCCTTTAATAAAGGCACAGTAATAAATTGGATCATTTTATGCTTTTCATTTAGTAAATATCCACTGAGGAGATTACCATATATGCCTTGATAATCTTTGAAGCCTTATTGAGCAAACTTCCTAGGAATTTTTATATGCTTCAGTCATTTTGAATCCTTCAAGGATTTTCATATATATATTTTACACTCGAGTGAGCCATATAAATAGGCTTTAATAATATCCATTAGACGCATGTCAAAATTTTCATATACTGCCAGATTAATAAGATATCTGAAGGTGATTGCATCCACCACAAGAGAACATGTTTCCATGTAATCAATGCCAGGCATCTGCGAAAATTCTTGAGCCATAATTCATGATTTATATATCACGATTTCATTCTTTTTCTCATTTCATTTTTCGAGAAAACTCAATTGTACCCCACTGGCTTTATACCTTCAGATGTTGGACTACATGTCCAAAAACTTTATTTTGCAAGCAAATTCAATTCTACTTGAATTGCGTCTTTACATTTTGGCCAATCATTTCTTGATTTATATTCATCAACAAATTTATGTTCAAGATCCTCGTCTTGATATATTATTTCAACAATAAAAAATGTTGTCGACAACTTTATCTTTTCGGTTCCATCTTTTTCCTGCAATGACATAACTAATCGAGATCTCTTCATTATTTTCAGGTACCTGAACCTCTTCTGGGGTTTCATAGAAAGTTATGTCTTCAGGATTTTCATAATCAATTGTCTCCATTTTATGACCATCTTGATCATTTGCTCCTTTCTTTTTCTAGGATTTTATCCTTGGAACCGATTGATCTTCCACCTTTTAAATGTGGTTTAATTTCAATTGCACTGATAGATTGTCCTGCTGGGACATCAATTCTAATTGGAGCATTTACAGCTGGAATATGAGATTTAGTAACTCTTAGCAGGTCAGCAAATCTGGCAGTTGATTTATAATATTTATTGCATTATCCTTTGAACTTCAAGTTCACAGTGCTCAGTGCGAGGATCTAATGAGATAATGATAATACATTACAATCAATCTCTTTTTCCAACTGTTTATTCTCTCCCCCTCATGTTGGAAAAACTAATTCATTAAATAAATCTCCTATCATTGGCAATATATTGCATTATATAAGGAGATTTATATCCAACATATATTCCCAACTTTATTTGGGAACTCATCTTTGTGCGCTGTGGTGGAGCAATTAGAACATAAGCCGCACATCCAAAAAATTTAAGATGAGAAATATTTGGCTTCTGACCATAAGCCAATTGTAATAGGGAGAATTTATGACAACCTTTTGGCCCGATGCGTACAAATGATGCTTTGTTCTCATAACCAATGGTTTAGCTATTAATTGGAGACATTTAATAAATGATTTTGCTAAACCATTTTGGATATAAACATAAACAACAAGCTATTCAACTGTGATCTCAGTTGTTATATAATAATCATAAAGCCTGAGATGTAAATTCACCAGCATTATCAAGATAAACTGTCTTTATCTTATAATTCATAAATTATGCTCTTAATCTCATTATTTGAGCAAACAATCTCGCAAACATCAAATTGCGAGTTCATAATGAACATACATGTGACCACTTTATAGATGCATCTATTAAAATCATATATTATCTGAATGGTCCACATGATAGGTGAATGGGCCCATATATTTCACCCTCTATACGTTTAAAAACGTAGAATGTTCAATCTCAACTTTAGCTGGTGAATATTTAATAATAATTTTTTCTTGAGAACAAGCAATACAAGAAAATTCACTTAATTGAAGAATCTTCTGGTTCTTCAATGGATGACAATTGAATTTTCAATAATTTTTCGCATCATACTTGATCCGGGATGGTCCAACCGGTCATGCCAAATAATAAAATTATTGGAATCAATGTTCATTTGATTTACCCAAGCATGTGTTTCAACCATGCGATATTCTCGTAGTACAAATTGGGAGAAATATCTAATACCTTTGTATAGATATTTACTTATACCATTATTTGTAGTCTCAATCTGATAATCATTTTGGCAAATAGCTTTGAAACTTACTACAAAATAATGAATTATTCATAGCCAATTTTATCTCCCAGATAATAATAGATTAGCTCTTCCAGAGCTTCCAATCAATGTTGTACTATCGATTTTATATGAACATTGACTTCCACATCATCAAATAAGAGAAATATATATATTTTTATCTCAATATAATATGCGTCACAGCATATAAGAGAATATTCACATTCTTCATCAAAATGAAACAAAATATATTAAAAGATATATAGAAAGTCAAAAAAAAAAAATTATAGAAGAAAAAGATTAAATTTAAGATAAACTAACATATGAGATGAGATTTGAAGAGAAAAGAATTACATAATCAAATCTTTAACTATTATCTTCAAAGAAGTTTGCAGCATCTATATATGTAGTATCTGTGAGGCCATCAAAATCATTCCTTTTATAGGCAAAAATTGCTCAAGTATCATGATTTTGGAAAATCTAATTTATCTTCACATTATTTTTATTTCTTTAATTAAGGCTTGACAAAGCTTAATTAAATATTGTGGAGTATGATAGATACATGTCTAATGGCTTTCATACCACATTGGTAACAAATATTATCTTCACTCCTTGAATTGTTATATTGAGAATCCTTATTATTCTCTTATTTACTTCCATAATAATGACGGTAATTATTCCGTCTTTTGCTTCATCCTCTTCTACAGTCATGATCATAATTTTAATTTTGCCTTCTTTCAGGCATATTATGAAGTGCTGCATTCATTTCAGGGAATGGAGTAAAACTAATAAGATGAGCTTCATGACTTTTCATTAATAGTCCATTATTTTACTCAGCCACAAATAGGTATGATACCATTCAGAGTATTTCTTAAAACTCCTTTTACAATATTACTATTGTAACAACAAATCTGAAACTTGAAAATTTGCTGAGATATTTTCATGAATAATATTTTCTCTTTATAATTTCAAAAGAGAATTAATTTCAAAAACTACATAACTGTATTTATTTACAGTTTCAAATCTTGCAGTTTCAAATCTTGCAACTTCATGTGCATCTGCAGAACTGTATTTATTTACAGTTTCAAATCTTGCAACTTCATGTGCATCTGCAGAACTGTATTCATTTACAGTTTCAAATCTTGCAACTTCAAGTGCATCTGCAGAACTGTACTTATTTACAGTTTCAAAACTTGTAACTTCAAGTGCATCTGCAGAACTGTACTTATTTACAGTTTAAAATCTTGCAACTTCATGTGCATCTGTAAAACTGTATTCATTTACAATTTCAAATCTTGCAACTTCAGGTGCATTTAACAATATTTGTGGTGCAAAGCTAGCAACCACTATATACAATAAATAAAACCACAATCGTTAAAGCAACATAATATCTTATTATTTGATTGATTCTTAGATTCAATAAAACACATACCTTTTTATCATGATGCACTTACATTTCAAGATGGACAAGGTAAACTCCATTGTTTACAAAAACGTGCGAGGAGGTCGATCATTATTTTCACTTTGGAATAGAAAACATAATGATACATTGTCTGCTGTCTTTCTTCTCAAAACGCAATACTTCGAGCGGATTCGTTCTTCGAGCGGAATCGTGCTGATAACGTATTATAAAATAAAGAGAAAATATATTAGATACAAAGAAGAAAGACAAGATGAGTTCAATCAGAACTAATTCATTCAGTTGAGTGCATTACATATTTATAGTAGAATGAGCATCTACTTTGATATGGAAATACAATATATGATTCTTACACACAATAAGATATTCTTGATATGGAAAGATAGATTGTCGCCCAAGATAGAAGGTGCATAGAATGGAAATATTGACTGCCAATATTCTGTAATGAGATGGTTGTGATCTTCACCAATATTGCATCCTGAGGTAATTGAGATCTTCAATTGGAAGTACAATCTCTTTGGGGTAATGGACATCCATAATAAATATTATTTATAACAATTCTCAATAATTGCCCAATTAGAGCCTTATTTTTATGGAAGAAACTTAATTTTTTTAATCTTTTAAGCTTCAACAAATCTTTTCGTGCAATTTTACTCCTCACCCTCAATATTCATAATTTAGTAACCACTATTCATAATTTTTTTAAATCTTTTAAGCTGATCCAGACTCTCATTATTGACCCCCACCTCCTATATTAAATCTAGCTCTACCCCTATGAAAGACCAACGTATAACGACCATAGTTGCCATCAAATGTCATACTTTCTAATATTTTTTTTGTACACTTAAGTTCTAATAGAAATATTATCAAAAAAAAATCTAACATAAATTATAATCCATGTAGTTTTTTTTCCTTTTTGTGGGATAAGATAATTTAGAGTTGGGATCTCTATCAATCAAGTAGAGCATTGTACTCCTCTCACACCCCCTCCACCATATATTTTAGAAAGAAAGCTACACTATACTAAACTAACATAGGGTCGGATTGGCCTGAGGGCTAAACCCAAACCCCGATCCTATCATGACTGATTATTTTGTAACCCAAGCCCACCCTTCGGGTTGAAAAAAATGTGCCTACAATTTGGCCAAGCTGAAGACAAGTTTGGACTATGCCAGGTCAATAAGGTTTTATTAACACCTCTACTCAGCATTGATAAAGTAGTACACAAATGCTCAAAGGTGGAACCACAATCCTTATATCCAGACTCCTTAATTCACGTAGTTGACACCATAAGCCATACGCCAGTGCAAGAGTTTCGATCCTTTGCACGCTCATGTTGGAATGATAACCAGCGGCTCTCTTTTTTCATTTCCGAGAGAAGGGGTTTTAAGGTTGTGTTTGGCGTGAGTTATAGTGCATAACACCATTTATTTATTTTATTTTTTATTTTTATATTTTTTGAAGATGAAGTTCATCGGGGCCAGCTTACGCGCACCTTGATTACATCCTCAAGAGGGAGACGCTGTCTACAAGGGTCGAAGCCATGACCTCTCAACTGAGAAGTATGGATCCCTAACACCATTTATTTTTCCTATTAAAGGAGTAGCATATCCCTCTAAATCCAGATTGACTGTGCTCTCCTCTACCTCATATTTTTGAGAGACACCTATATCTGAACATTGACAAAATAAACTAAAGGCAAACCCTAACAAGATGAACAAAAGCAAATCCTCCTAAACATGTGGTAGAAGGTTGTGAGGGGAGCATAGACCTCTACATATCTCCCATCAAACATTTTGTCTTGAAATGATGTACCATAATAATAAAAAAGACAAAAAGAAAAAAGACTCATTGATCAAAAATCCACAAACCTGCCAAAAAGCAGTAGCAGCTCACCTACCTAATCCTTGCATTTAGCCTATACAACACAAGTAACTCAATCACCATGAAAAAAGGAATTGGTGGCAAGGGACAAAATTGTAAGGAAAAACATAAAAATGAGAACAGAGAAGGAATCAATTTGTTGGGTATAATAGACTATAAATGACAGCAGCTCCACCAGTCACTAAAGGCTTAAACTAGAAATTTGTGCTAGTGGCTAAGCATGGATGACCATGTAAATTTGGGGATCCCTGAGGTAAAACCTATATAAACAAGTAGACTACGCACATACGAGGTCTCTGAATCGTTTCCTTTACAATTACATTCAATTTTTGCTCTACAACTAGCCAGAGCTTTGTGATCAGTTCCTTAACTAACTTAGCCTTTGGAAGTGGCCTCCCGACCCCGAGGTCGGGCCACGTCTAACACTATTTTGCAGGTTCATCCTCAAAGATATAAGGGCTGATAGATTTTGGACGCATCACATAGTGAGGGAGGGCAAAGGCTACTGACTTTAAGAGGATTTCCTTGCCCACATGGGATAGGAGTTTTAATTTCCAACTTCAAGCTTTGAGGTAACTTTATCAGAAATTTATTGGAAGGCCTTTGATTTTGAAGCTCTTATTTTAGGTGAAAGGCCAAGGTACTTGGTAGATTGTTTTGCATTGGAGACTTTAAGGACCCTAAAGAACCATTTCATGAATTTTAAGGGTGTGTTGGGGCCAAACACCAAATTGGACTTATGGAGGTTTATTGTCTAGCCACTAGCTTTGCAATAGAGGTCAAGGCAGTCTTTCAAGTTGCATATAGGGTCCAATTTAACTTCTGAAAATAATATGCAATCATCTACAATTAATAAGTGAGAGATGGGAAGAGCTCTGTGTTTGACACTGATACCTTTCACTAGATAGGTGGATTCAGCCAGCTTGATGACTGAGCTTAGTCCCTAGGAGTATAGAATAAATAAAGCTGGTGATAGCGGGTCTCCTTGCCTAATTCCTCTTGAGGAGACTATTTGATTGTTGGTATTCCCATTCACTAGAATTTTGTAGTAAGTTGATTTAACTATACTCATCACCATAGTTGTTCATTTTCCACTAAACCACAACTTTAACAGCATAGACTCAATATATACCCACTCAAGCCTATCATATGCCTTCCTCATGTCCAATTTGAAAGCCATGTATTTCTTCTTGCCTTTCTTCCTCTTCCTTATGTAATGAAATAATTCCTAGGCCAAGAAGGTGTTGCGAAGAAGACTTGATGGTACGAAGGCATATTGGTATGGAGCAATGATGTCATTTAGTAAACCTTGCAGCCTTGTTGCTAACATTTTTTAAATTAATTTAGAGGCAACTCCCCCCAAACTAATTGGCCAAATATTCTATGGTGTTTATGGGTTATCTACTTTTGGAATCAAATACACATAAGAAAGGTTGATGTTTGCATTCATATGACATGTAAGAAATAAATTAGATACAAAAGTTGGTAAATCATGATGGATGGAGTCTCACATCTTTTGGTAGAAGAGTGGAGGCATTCCATCTAGTCCAGACGCCTTGAGGGGGTGCATTGCAAATAAAGCACTTTTCACTTCTTCAACTGATGGTACACTCTCTAGTATGGTATTCATCTCTTCATTTATCATGGGCTCAACCGCGTGCAATGGATTCTGAAGAGCTTCCAAATCAATTGGTTAAGCAGTAAAGGCTTTTGTAAAATGATCTGTAAGTAAATCTGTGATTTCTTCTTGACTTATAATCCATTCCCTTGTTGAATTCTTCACTCTCGGAATCCTATTAAAATGTTGCCGTTATAGGGTTATTGCATGAAAAAATGATGTGTTGAGATCTCTCCCTTGCAACTAACTTATCCTTGGTATTTGAAGCCAAATCTCCTCTTCTTGCCATTTCTTCATCTATTTGGTCTATTACAGCTTGAATTTCCCATTCAGAATATTCTGCTCCTTCCTTGCATTGCAATTTCTCTAATTTTTTTCTGCAGCTTTTCTATTTCCACATGCACCCACCCAAAAGTTTCTTTGTTCCATTTTTTAAAAGTATTTTTTTAGTTCTCCAATTTGTTCAATAACTTGACCGAAGGAGTTTCTTGAACTTCTTCATTCCATGTTTGCAAAGCCACCAACTTGCATTCAGAATGCCTAAACCAGGCACTTTCAAACCTGAAAGGCCATCAGCCCTTGCACTTTCCTCCCTTGGAATCCATAATTATCGGATGATGATCTAATCCACAAGCTGATTTTGCAAAAACTGTAGCATCACCATATTCACATCTCCATTGAGGATTGCATAATACCCTATCCAATCTAATTCTCACATTTGCATTGCCCTTACGTCTATTTGATCAAGTATATGTTGGTCCCTTGAAACCCATACCCATGAAGCTGTAGATGTTAATCATATCTTGAAAATCTTGACAATCATGTGCTTGAGTTGAGGTGCCACCTCTTTTTTCTTTCCAAGACAAGTAAGAATTGAAATCACCTAAATACAACCATGGTTCATTTCTTGTAATCTCAATTCCACATAGTTTTTCCCGTACTTCCACTATATGCTTCCAAATTGGATCACCATAAACAAAGGTAATGAAAGTTGGGTTTTCTTTGCTAACGCTAACCTCTGTATCAATCACTCATTTGTCAGTTTTCAACATTTTAGTTTAATATGTTGCTTCCAAAACAGTGATAATCCACCTTTCAAGCCTTTTGGTGCTATGTGGTTGTTCAAGCCTTCTTGAACAATGATTATCAATGTGAAGACTTGTCTTTGTACTTTCTTTTAAGGTATTTATTTAAAAGCCTCAATATAATGCAAGATGATCATGTGTTTTCATCAGATATGGCACTGATAGGGCCATCCAAGCTAAGGAGCTTGCAAAGTTGTTTTCTTTGTTCAGGTCCATCACCTAAGAGGCACTTGTTCCATCACACGTACTTTCCAGACCGATGACGGTTAAGCAATTAACTGACCACAAAGAAACTTCCCCTAGTAACTAACCGTCGTTAATTTCTGCTGGTAATTAATTGACCACCAAGGCCCTCTCGATGATGGTGTGCCAGAGATTATTATTCTCTGCAGCTTTCCTTGTCATCTTGTGATCAGAAATGATTCGAACTCTACTTTGCACGGGGAAAAAGAACGATGTCATAATGGTAAAATTACATATTTGGAAGTAGATAGTGTCAAAATCATCATTCATAGACGCAGGATGGCAATCCATCTTGCAACAACTACTTAGAGCATGCTTTCTCTTGTGTCCCGAAAAGAACAAGTAATAAGTTGATTTCATGCATATTATTTTAGACATTTAATTTACTATATTTCCGTATGTTTATATCAATTTACCTTAAGATGATATGAAAATGAATATAATGCACCCGTTCCTTTAATTTCTATAATTATGGTGATTTTATATATTTCCAAATAAATTCTAATTAAGATTTATTACTTTTACGTGTAGGAAATTATCAATCAAATCTAGGTATTATTGCAAGAGTCATAATGGAATCAAATTGGATTTTATTACACTTCATAAATGAAAGTCTTGATCATCAAGTTACAATGCACTCTAAAAGCTTCCTCAAGTCAAAAACATGGAGAGAATGAGTCATTGCATGGTTCTATATTTTATTTTCTATTTAAGACTTGATCAAAGAAGGAAAAAGAAGGAAAAGAATCATATTCGAAGAAGGAAGACAGAAAAATCCCGTTTTTAAGTGTGTCTGTCGAGTTTTGATCAATCCCTTCATCGGATGGTCATCCGGTGTCTGATCAAGCTGATTTTTGGAAGAGAGCTTCACGACTTCTTGATATTAAAATCCAACTGGAATTGTGCATTCGAAATCTCTAAGTTAGTCTGATTTGTACGCCAAAACCCTCCTTAGTTGAATCAGATAGGAACTCTGAGTTTGATTCAAACTCTAAGTTTAATCTAGGAAATTACTCTATAAAAAGATAGCATACTCCAGCAAGAAGAGGGAACGTTTTTGGGAGCTTCGGAAGAGCATAGAGAACCTTCTTGGAGCTTTGGAGGAGCGTAGAGGACGAATTTCGTGTTCTCAAACTCTTCTGTGATGTTTTTAATTTCTAGTATGAACTAATTTGATTTTTCTAGGGATCAGATGTAGCCTATCTTTGAATTTCCACTCTTGAATTCATCAATATATTTTGAATATTGTTTCCTTTGATTGAGTTTTTACTTCTATTCTTCATGCTTTTGATTAATTGGCCACCAATTAACTAATTGTTAATCATAATGAACTGAGAGGGGATTTATATATTTAGTTCATTGGATAAAATCCATGAATTACACGTAGGATAGAGAAATATTTACATGGTTTGTGTAGTTGTTACATGGGAATCCATAGAATTTAATGATTTTTAGTTGTTTTAACCCACATAAAAATATAGTAGGTCAGCAATTGAGGGAATTTTTATTGGTACACGAGAGAGTATAGTAAATAGGAAAGTAAATCTTGACTATCAATCAGAAAAATATTTGTCAAATTATAAAGAGGGATCAAAGGGTGGGAATGCTTAGTTATAATAAATAAGTTTGGGAATAAAATTTTTCTTCATCTTCTTTCAATGTTCTTGAACTCTTCTGTAATGTTTTTAATTTATAGTATGAACTAATTTAATTTTTCTAGGGATCAAATGTAGCCTATCGTTGAATTTCCACTCTTGAATTCATCAATATAATTTTGAATATTGTTTCCTTTGATTGATTTTTACTTCTATTCTTCATGCTTTTGATTGACCACTAATCAATTGATTTGTTAATCATAATGAACTGAGAAGGGATTTATTTGTTTAGTTCATTAGAGTAAAAGCCATGAATTACGTGTAGGATAGAGGTATACTTACATGGTTTGTATAGTTGTTACATGGAAATCCATAAAATTTGATGATTTCTTAGTTGTTTTAACCCACATAGAAATATAGTGGGTTAACGATTGAGGGAATTTTTATTAGTACTCGAGAGAGACTAGTAGATAACGAAGGGAATCTCGACTATCAATCAGAAAAATATTTGTCAAATTATAAAGAGGGATAAAATGGTGGAAATGCTTAGTTATGGTGAAATCTGACCCCTAGGTTTTTAGTTATTAATCAATCTCAATTTAAATTTCAATTTGCATTATAATCTAGAATAATTCTCTTCCTTATTCGTTGTTCAAATAAAATTGGTATAATTAATTTGGTACTTAATCTATAGTCCTCGAGGGAACGATTTTTTTATCTTTATATTACTTGTTACGATAACATACACTTGCGTTGTTATTTTTCACAACAAATTTTTGGCGCTGTTGCCGGGGACTATTAGATTAATATCAATATCAGTTATTGCTAGTTTTAATTTGAACCTTTTTTTTCTCTTTCTTTTTCTATTATTTTATTTTATTTTATTTTATTTGTAGTGTGAATTGGAGTTCTTTCAGGTCTTTTTTATTTTGCATGAGAAGGAGAGGAAACAATAATTTACTTCAATTTGATCATGAAATTGAAGCAACTTATCGAAGGAACTCAAAAGCAAAGAAAGACAGAACAAATTCATCTTTCACTTCTAGAGCAATGGATCTTGATTATAATCCACCATCTCTTGAAGTTAAAGCACCAAGGCGCAAGACTTTAGGAGAGTATGTTGCGCCAACTATGAGAGATAATAGGGCAGCTATAAGGCGCTCACCTGTAGCAGCTAACAATTTTAAAATCAAGCCTGCTATCATCACAATGGTGCAAAATAATCAATTTTCTAGATTGCCTAGTGAAGACCCAAATATTCATATTGATGGGTTCTTGGACATTTGTAACACATTCAAGAGCAATGACATTACTGATGATGCCATAAGATTGAGATTGTTCCCTTTATCATTAAGGGACAAAGTTAAGAGTTGGTTGCATTCACTACAATTAGGATCCATCACTACTTGGGATCAAATGGTTCAAAAATTATTGGTAAAATTCTTTCCACCAGTTAAGACTGCTAGTTTATTAACAGATATTTTTATTTTTTTGCAGTATGATTCGAAAACACTATTTGAGGCATGGGAAAGATTCAAAGACTTTCTAAGGAAATGCCCACACCATAGAATAGAGCAATGGAGACAAGTTCAGATTTTTTATGATGGTCTATCTAATCCAACCAGAACATTAGTAGATGCTACAGTAGGAGGATCAATCATGAAGACATGAACAAAGATCCAACATAAATTTTTATTGAATGTTATGGCCTCAAATGCATATCAAAGGCCAAGGGATAGAGTTACCCCAAGAAGAGTTTTGCAGAGGAATGAAACTGATCCCATGACAGCCATGGCCTTCCAACTTGAAGCATTGACAAAGCAAGTAGAGTTGTTAGCAACTAAAGGCACCAAACCTCCAGCTGTGATATGCAAATATTGTGAGGGAACACATTATATCAATGAATGTCAGATGGGCAATCATTTTGAGCAAAATCAGTTAGAGCAAGTAAAATATATGGAGAACTTCAACCAACAAAATAATCCATATTCCAACACATACAATCCAAGGTGGAGAAACCATCCAAATTTTGAATGGAAAAACAATCAAGACAATAAAAGACAACCTTAAAATCAACGAGCTCAATCATTTCAGAAAAAAAAACTCCATGGGAAGATGCTCTTGAGAAAATGGCTACAGTTTCTTCACAATTTATGCAGAAGCAAAAGACCACCAATCAGAATATTTTTGCATACATTAAAAATCAACTTTTTGTGAAAAATAACAACATAAGTGTACATTATCCTAACAAATAATATAATGATAATCATTCTCTCGAGGACTATAGATTAAGTACCAAATTAATTATACCAATTTTATTCGAACAAAAATTGGTATAATTATTTTTTAATGGATGCAAAAATATTTTGATTAGTGGTCTCTTGCTTCTGCATAAATTGTGAAGAAACTGTAGCCATTTTCTCAAGAGCATCTTCCCATGAAGCTTTCTTCTGAAATGATTGAGCTTGTTGATTTTAGGTTGTCTTTCAATGTCTTGATTGTTTTTCCATCCAAAATTTGGATAGTTTCTCCACCCTGGATTGTATGTGTTGGAATATGGATTATTTTGTTGGTTGAAGTTCTCCACATATTTTACTTGCTCTAACTGATTTTGCTCAAAAGGATTGCACATCTGACATTCATTGCTATAATGTTTTCCCTCACAATATTTGCATATCACAGCTGGAGGTTTGGTGCCTTTAGTTGCTAACAACCCTACTTGCTTTGTCAATGCTTCAAGTTGGAAGGCCATGGCTGTCATGTGATCAGTTTCATTCCTCTGCAAAACTCTTCTTGGAGCAACTCTATCCCTTGGCCTTTGATATGCATTTGAGGCCATAACATTCAAAAGATTAAAAATTTATGTTGGATATTTGTTCATGTCTTCATGATTGATCCTCCTACTGCATCATCTACTAATGTTCTGGTTGGATTAGATAGACCATCATAAAAAATATGAACTTGTCTCCATTGCTCTATTCCATGGTGTGGGCATTTCCTTAGCAAGTTCTTGAAACTTTCTCATGCCTCAAATAGTGTTTTCGAATCATACTGCAAAAAAATAGAAATATCTATTAATAAATAAATTAGCAGTCTTAGCTAGTGGAAATAATTTTACCAATAATTTTTGAGTCATTTGATCCCAAATAGTGATGGATCCTGGTTATAGAGAATACAACCAACTCTTAGCATTGTCCCTTAATGAGAAAGGGAACAATCTCAGTCTTATGGCATCATCAGTAACGTCATTGCTTTTGAATGTGTCGCAAATGTACAATAACCCATCAATGTGAATATTTGGGTCTTCACTAGGCAATCCAGAAAATTGATTATTTTGCACCATTATGATGATGGCAGGCTTGATTTCAAAATTGTTAGCTGCTACAGGTGGGCGCCTTATAGCTGTTCTATTATCTCTCACAGTTGACGCAACATACTCTCCTAAAGTCTTGCGCATTGGTGCTGTAACTTCAAGAGGTGGTGGACTATTATCAAGATCCATTGCTCTAAAAGTAGAAGATGAATTTGTTCTGTCTTTCTTTGCTTTTGAGTTCCTTCGATAAATTACTTCAATTTCAGGATCAAAAAGAAGTAAATTATTACTTCCTCTCCTTATCATGCAAAATAAAAGACCTGAAAGAACTCCAATTCACAATTACAAATAAAATAAAATAATAGAAAAAAATCAAATTAAAACTAGCAATAACTAATATTGATATTAATATAATAGTCCCCGGCAATGGCGCCAAAAACTTGTTGTGAAAAATAACGACGTAAGTGTACATTATCATAACAAGTAATATAAGGATAAAAAAATCTTTCCCTCGAGGACTATAGATTAAGTACCAAATTAATTATACCAATTTTATTTGAGCAAATAATAAGGAAGAGAATTATTCTAGACTATAATGCAAATTGAAATTGAAATTGAGATTGATTAATAACTAAAAACCTACGGGTCAAATTTCATCATAACTAAGCATTTCCACCCTTTTATCCCACTTTATAATTTGACAAAAAAATTTCTGATTGATAGTCGAGATTCCTTTCGCTATCTACTAGTCTCTCGAGTACCAATAAAAATTCTCTCAATCGCTAACCCACTATACTTCTATGTGGGTTAAAACAACTAAGAAATCATTAAATTCTATGGATTCACATGTAACAACTACACAAACCATGTAAGTATATCTCTATCCTACATGTAATCATGGCTTTTACTCCAATGAACTAAACACATAAATCCTCTCTCAATTCATTATGATTAACAAATCAGTTGATTAGTGGCCAATTAATCAAAAGCATGAAGAATAGAAGTAAAAACTCAATCAAAGGAAACAATATTCAAAATTATATTGATGAATTCAAGATTGGAAATTCAAAGATAGGCTATATCTGATCCTTAGAAAAATCAAATTAGTTCATACTAGAAATTAAAAACATCACAGAAGAGTTCGAGAACATTGAAAGAAGATGATGAGAAACTTATTCCCAAACTTCAGATCTCCAAAGCCAACCAACGTCTCCAAAATTCATCCTCTACACTCCTCCAAAGCTCCAAGAAGGTTCTTTATGCTCTTCCAAAACTCTCAAAAACGTTCCCCCTTCTTGTTGGAGTATGCTCTCCTTTATAGATTAATTTCCTAGATTAAACTTAGAGTTTGAATCAAACTTAGATTTCCTATCTGATTCAAATAAGGAGGGTTTTGGCGTACAAATCGGACTAACTTAGAGATCTCGAATACACAATCCCACCTGTTGGATTTTAATATCAAGAAGTCGTGAAGCTTTCCTCCAAAAATCAAAAGCATGAAGAATATAATTAAAAACTCAATCAAAGGAAACAATATTCAAAATTATATTGATGAATTCAAGATTGGAAATTCAAAGATAGGCTACATCTAATCCTTAGAAAAATCAAATTAGTTCATACTAGAAATTAAAAACATCACAGAAGAGTTCGAGAACATTGAAAGAAGATGATGAAAAATTTATTCCCAAACTTCAGATCTCCAAAGCCAACCAACGTCTCCAAAATTCATCCTCTACACTCCTCCAAAGCTCCAAGAAGGTTCTCTATGCTCTTCCAAAGCTCCCAAAAACGTTCCCCCTTCTTGCTGGAGTATGCTCTCCTTTTATAGATTAATTTCCTAGATTAAACTTAGAGTTTGAATCAAACTTAGATTTCCTATTTGATTCAAATAAGGAGGGTTTTGGCGTACAAATCGGACTAACTTAGAGATCTCGAATACACAATCCCACCTGTTGGATTTTAATATCAAGAAGTTGTGAAGCTTTCCTCCAAAAATCAGCTTGATCGGACACCGGATGACCATCCGATGAAGATCTTGATCGAAACTCAACAAAGACCCTCAAAAACGGGATTTTTCTGTTTTCCTTCTTCGAATAGGATTCTTTTTCCTCTTTTTCCTTCTTTGATCAAGTCTCAAATAGGAAATAAAATATAGAACCATGCAAGGACTCATTCTCTCATGTTTTTGACTTGAGGAAGATTTTAGAGTGCATTGTAACTTGATGATCAAGACTTTCCTTCTTAGAGTGGAATAAAATCCAGTTTGATTCCATTAGGACTCTTGCAATAATACCGAGATTTGATTGATAATTTCTTATGCGTAAAAGTAATAAATCTTAAGTAGAATTTGTTAGGAAATATATAAAATCACCAAAATTATAGAAATTAAAGGAACGGGTGCATTATATTCATTTTCATATCATCTTAGGGTAAATTGATATAAACATATGGAAATATAGTAAATTAAATGTCTAAAATAATATGCATGAAATCAACTTATCAACAAGCACCTCCCAAGGATCATTCATTTCACTTCTAAGATCAATCAATTCTTCCATCACAGTGGTGCACTCCAAAATGCAATATTACTTAAAAATCCAAAAGCTGCATAGTTAAAAGAAAAAGAACATTTTTAGATAATGCTAACCAAGAATGAGCAACCCATTCCACCTTTATGTAGAAGAGTAATAGACACCACCTAGAGTTGTCTCCAAAAGATATCAAACATGTATCTTCCGTACAGGCTTGTTTGTTAGCTATTCAAACTAGCCTTCTAAAACACACATATTGACTATTAAATGTCTATTAGGAAAAGACCCACACATTTAACAAAATAAAATTTTGAATTTTCAAATAAAATCATTAAAAATACAACATATTCGAATACTATGTTGCAACTCTAGCAACTTTGGTTCTCCATGATTCCGGAAGCAGTGAGTTTGGATCCTTCTCACAAATACAACAGTATTCTTCAACTAACTTTAAGGTAGATTGCTCAAACACAAGATGAGCTGAGCACTCATCTCCCGAAATACCATAGGTAGAGCTCCCAAAGGGCTAGGGGTGGAGAGGATTTTAAAATTTTCTATTAACCACTTTATTTCCCTTGTTTTTCTCTTTCCATGAGCAAAATAACATTATTTCCCCTCCTCCCCTCCCCCAAAATATTGGAAATGGGGGTGTCAATGTTAGGCCTGACTCGTTAGAACTGACCGAGTCTGACTAAGATTAAACCCGGCTTGACTTGGCCCCTTTACTAAATGTGTCAAGCTTTAGCTCGACCTGATAACTAAATAGTTAATCCTAGTCCACACTTCAGGCCAGTTAGGCACCGGACCTATCCAACTAAAATGCAACCCAATTGAGAACAACTTGTTAAGCCCGACTAAACCCAAATTGATTTTTTTTTAATTAGTTTTTATGCCATTTGAAATGTTGAAGCTCAAATGTCTTTGTTAGCAATTCACAATCTATCTGAAGTCCAAAAATTAATGTTCTCAATGGATCCTTGGAATTCATTAGATCTTAATTTCCTCATTAACTTCTTTTATCCAAATTGTTTTACTCTTACTAATGCTATTTATAATTGCAATCTTCTCCCTGAGATTAATAAACACCACCCCCCCCCCAAAAAAATTGAATCTTCAATGGATCATGTTCTTTCTTGAACATCACTAATGAATTCATTTAACATTTGATGTTGCAAATACAAATGAACAATTGATTTCTTTGATTTGAATGCATCGTAGTTAAATTTCATTTCATAATAAAGAATAGGGAAAGAGAATGATCATTAAGATACGTGATGTTCCCAGGTCTCAATTCACATTAGCATTAGGTGATTAACTCATATAAATTATCAATTGAATCAAAAGAAAAACGCAACTTGTAAACCTTAACCTAGCCTAACCATTCGGTCGTGTGAATTAACAAGAAAATAGAAGCAAGAAGAAGAAGAAGAGACACAGGCGTTTGATGACGGAGTTCGGCTCTTGAGCCTACATCTCCGGGACTCGGGATAGAGTCCAATCTACTATAGCTTAAGAGATTACAGATAAACAGGGAAAATAAGGGTACAGAGATGACCGTATATGGCAGTAGTTGATGCTCAAATCAACATCGAGTCTTCCTCTTCATATGAGGAATGAAAGCCCTCTGGTATCGCCTCAAAGAACCAAACACAGAGTGAGATCAGAACATCAAGAACAACTCCAAGCCATCACCGAATCACTCAAGAACATCACCGAGTGATTCCCTTCCTTTGCCAAGCACTTTGCCTCAAAGTACCACAAGAATCAACCATCAAACGAAGGTAGAAGATGAAGAGCAGGAAGAAGAATAGCCATCTCCGAATCTCCAGAATCGCTAGAGCTCAAACCCCAAATCACAAAACGAAACCCTCGACACTATTTGCATACGTGAATGAAATAAACCAGCCCAACTATGCCTTATACAAACACATGAACCGGACGGTTCAATAACAAACCAGGTAAATACATGAAATACCCAAATTACCCCAACAATCTCCCCTTAATCTATAACTCTACACAACAACCATAGTAGACTGGGCTTCAACCGTCATCGTCCAAGTGTACCTGCACACAAAAAAAAAAAAAAAAAAAAAAAAAGAGACCACAGTACAAAGCAAACAAAAAAATATGCAAAGTACCTAGACATGCACTAACCATGCAACACTAAAGGACTCACAACAGGCACACCATGCAACAAATGCAACAGGTAGAGAAACCCATAAACAACAACACCAACTCCTAGCTCACAACTCAACCAAATCAACATGGAGAGTACATATGCACACACCAGGCATATATCGACTAACAGAGACAAACAGAACAAGAGTCATAAAAATTTGGGCAGCATCTCCCCTAAAACTGCAACATATGCAAACCTAATAAACAAATACAAGACATACCTGGACATCACCACACCATAGATAAATGAAAAACAAAGTATACAATCTCCACAAAAGGTAATAACCCATCATATAGACTTACTCATGCTAATCAAAGCATAATAAATATATGAATTAAAACAAGTAAGACTTTAAACAAGAGACAAGTATAACTTCAAGAAATCCATGGTGATATCCAAAACCAACCTAGATTAACAGAACCTCACACACATCAACAGATGAACAACATGGATCCTGACATAATTGACAGTGTCAATACAGCCCATGAATCTACAAATGCTTACAATATAAGCCAAGTCAAGTCTAAAACATATCACATGATACATAAGAGAACTTAACCAACTAGAGAAAAGAGATTTAAACAATTCAAATATATAAAACATAACAAGTAAGCATAAATCTCTCCCCCAATCAGTAGATTCCAAAACTTAGGAAATTCCTAACAAATCCATGTATTTTCATTTCAAAATTTTGATTTTAAAACCTTCCCCAAGGAATACAATCATGCAATCAATATGTTAAACCACATAGATGCAGATATAAGACATAGAAAATGAAATGAGAAACTAGAGGCAACTGTAAACCTAAAATGCAAATACAATGCAAAAAACTCAACCATCAAGTTTTATATATCAATGCCAAGGGTATTCAAATGAAATCACAACAGAATTCATTAACAAGTCATATTTTCAAATTCAGTTGTTAAAATGCCTAAAGAAGTTGCAAATATTTCTTTCTTTCACACTAAAGTAAAGAAAGACAACAAGTATCCAATTACCCAATAGGCAATAACACTCCTCAATCCATCACGGCTTAACTACCACTACTCAAACCAGGACCTCTTCACCCACTCACCACACATGACGGGCACAAGTCACAACTAGACACATCCATGTCATCTAGAGTAGAAACCAAACCAGAGATAAAAGAAGTAAACTCAATAAGACTTAACAACTCTGACCTACAAGACCAGACTCAATAACCACATAAAAATATAACTGCAAACAAGACATAACCTAACCAATAAAACTGGTGCAAGTCATCTTACCAAACAACTCCATAAATCTGACAATAAACACTCCCAAATCAAAATCATACAAGCTGACAGACCATATCCCCTGAATATCATGTGAACCCCAACCTGTGAGGACACACCCTCTTGACAACACCTATGTCAAGACCAGCACTAATGCTGAACCGGAGAACAAACCTCTCCCCCTGGAGACCAACCTCTCCAAACACTTGACAACACTATGTCAAAACCAGCACTCATGCTGAACATGGAGACTATACCTCTCCAAACACCAAGGATATACCTAATGCTATACCGAGTGAAATAGGAATCATCATGTGTGTAACTAACTGTACTAAACAGTCTCAACACCACCTATAACCACTCTAGCATAAAAAACTCAGTCAGACATGTATATCAATGCCACTAAAAGCATCCATGAGAGTACAAAACATATTGTCCCAAATTTATTAAAAATAAACAGCTTCCTTACACAAGCATATCACCTTAAAGATAAATAGACCACCTCCCTTTAACAAAGGAACAAAATAGGATAAACCAAAGTATGCATCCAATGGAAACCCCAAATAACCAGGTCTTAAAACAAGGTCTATGCTAACACAAAAAGCACCTAGGTCATCAAAGGACCTCAAACATGTTTATTTCACCAGAATTAGCACATTATTATTAATTGTCTCACCTTCTTGCAGTTTTCTCTTGTATGTAAAACAATTCTTCTCAATATGACCCACTTTATGACAGAAAAAACATCTCTTGGTGTTAGAATCAGTCTTATTATTATTCCCATTATTATTCTTGTTGTTATTTTCATGATTGTCATACATTTTACCCTTTCCCTTGGACTTCTCATGTTTGTAAGAGCCCTTGCCCTTAACAAACAAATTATCCCCACTCCCTGAAGTCTTTTCGAAAGTCAACAACTCTGACTCCCTATTCCTCAGAACACCAATCAATTGTTCTAGGGAAATGTTTTGACAAGCATACTTGATTGAATTCTTAACAACAAGATAGTCATTATGAAGGGAATTCAATAGGATAATAGACAGGTCTTGGTCTTCCAATTTGGTCTTTTCCCCAGTACTAGCCAAGTCTTGAATCAACTTCTTAAATACATCTAGGTTCTTATCAAGGCTGATTGTAGGGTCCATCTTAAACCCATACAATTTTTCTTTCAGATAAATCTTATTACCTAGATTCTTTTTCTGGTAGATTTGTTCAAGCTTATTCCATACTTTAATAGGGGTATTGTCATCATCATCCAAACACCTGATAACACCATCAATAATGTTCCAGAGCATGCAACCAATTGCATTCTCCATCACTTCAGTCCTCAAGACTGGGTTAATGCTTTCAAAGAAAGCAACTAGGTCATCTATAGATCTTAGGAGTTTCTGTTGTGCCATTAAAGCCCTGACTTTCCTTTTCCAAATCCCAAAGTCCCCTGTCCCATCAAACTTTTCAATGTCTACCCTGGAACCCCCCATAGGAGTATCCAAACTTAGGTAACTAGGACTCAACCCTAGACCTACTGCTCTACTAGAGCCTGTGGTAACTACACTAACCACACTGGGAGGAGTATCCTCCCCTGGTAGACTGAAACCCTTGCTTAACTCCATTTTGGAGCAGATAAATCACACACAATCAGTATATATTGGAATTAAGTCACAATACTGATATAAACAATTCTGAAAAATATAATAAACAAAATTAATCGATCACAATTTTATTATCTACTCATATACATGTGTCAGCAGTATTTAATCAAACATTTATTAACTCAATAGGCCAATATAAACCAAATAAAGTGCCTAAGTTATCAAATTGAGATCCTCTACGCAGTCTTGTATAAAATTCTAGCGGAAATTATATAACCAAGTGATCAATTAACGAGTTAATAAAAGCAGAATAAATCTCATACATAAATTATCACAATTACAAAGTCAAAACAGGTCATAAAAATTAGAACCGAATACCTACTGGTAACATACAGGAGCAGCAGTAGTATATATGACCAACATATAACAGTAATCAACCTATATTCATATGAGATTAATTCAGCAAATTAATCTAATCAGAATCATCAATCCTCATATAGATTAGCATTGGAAATGAACCAATAAATTATCAGCAGACCAGAATGGTAAGCAGCAGAAGCAATAAATCAATCTATATTAACCAAAACACAGGCTATCAATCTAACAGGTTAACATTTGCTGAAATTATATAAAAAACTAGATTATATAACCAGCAGTAGCATCATCCGAATTATAATCAGCAGAACCAGAAATATACACAGATTATATAATCAGAAAAATGATTCAATAATTTAACCTAAATTATCTATGAGATCATAAAATAATTAAACATAATACTCATAGAGAAATTCTAAATTAGGTCTCCACCGAATCACTTAACCGAAACATAGACTGTCTCAGGCTAACAGGGTAACCTCAGCTCTGATGCCAATTTGATGTTCCCAGGTCTCAATTCACATTAGCATTAGGTGATTAACTCATATAAATTATCAATTGAATCAAAAGAAAAACGCAACCTGTAAACCTTAACCTAGCCTAACCATTCGGTCGTGTGAATTAACAAGAAAATAGAAGCAAGAAGAAGAAGAAGAGACACAGGCGTTTGATGACGGAGTTCGGCTCTTGAGCCTACATCTCCGGGACTCGGGATAGAGTCCAATCTACTATAGCTTGAGAGATTACAGATAAACAGGGAAAATAAGGGTACAGAGATGACCGTATATGGCAGTAGTTGATGCTCAAATCAACATCGAGTCTTCCTCTTTATATGAGGAATGAAAGCCCTCTGGTATCGCCTCAAAGAACCAAACACAGAGTGAGATCAGAACATCAAGAACAACTCCAAGCCATCACCGAATCACTCAAGAACATCACCGAGTGATTCCCTTCCTTTGCCAAGCACTTTGCCTCAAAGTACCACAAGAATCAACCATCAAACGAAGGTAGAAGATGAAGAGCAGGAAGAGAATAGCCATCTCCGAATCTCCAGAATCGCCAGAGCTCAAACCCCAAATCACAAAACGAAACCCTCGACACTGTTTGCATACGTGAATGAAATAAACCAGCCCAACTATGCCTTATACAAACACATGAACCGGACGGTTCAATAACAAACCAGGTAAATACATGAAATACCCAGATTACCCCAACAATACGAAATAAAGATTGAAATACATAAAAACTTATAGATTCTTAGAAATGTTAATCATAATTTCAGTTTGGCACGCTTTTGAAATACATCTTCTCAAAGCTCTAGTGAGAATGGAGAAAAGAAAAAGGAAAGATTTGCTTGGGAACTTTGAGAAGATTGTAAAAGTCCCATTTTTTCCCATTCAATTCAATATTGCAAGAATCCAATGAAATGTACAACAATTTCAGCCCAAATTAAGCTTGACTATGGTGACCTGATTGTGGACTGAAGACCGAAACTGGTGACTGACTCTGGGCTGAAAACCGACACGCCCAAAAATGGACCAAGACCAAACCGGACTGAATACTTGTGGATAGAAATATTATTCTCAATAATTGTCCAATTGGAGCCCTATTTTTAATGGAAGAAACACTTGAACCCTAATTAGAAACTAACTCACAGATCCCTATACTTTCTCGATTAAATTTCATCCCTCCCAATAAAAATTTCGATCTTAAGTTTTACCTATCTAAAATATTATTGTAAAGTCTTTTTCTCAATAATTTACCCCTAAAATTTAGGAATGCAAGATTTATGGAAATATATTTAGATATTTAAAGCCCTTATTAACGCCCTAATTATCCCTAATATATTTAGATATATTTAGGTATTTAACCCCTGAATATATAGTCATGATTTAGATATACTTAAGGCCCTGATATAGATGTATTTAATGCCCTAAGTAACCCTGGTTCATTTAGATATTTGAGGAAAAGTATACATAATTATTGATTTGGAAAGGTGAGATTTATGAAAATATAATCAGATATTTATGATTAATGGGATACAGAGATTATTACTTACCAAAAAATAAGGGATACTCGATTTTGAAGCCATTTTAAATTTTAAACGTAGCTTTCACTAAATTAAACTAATAGGCCAATGGAGGAGTAGTAGGATGGTTATGAACCTGCTCCTCAGTGGAGAGGTCTTAGGTTCAACTCCTTCCGGCGGCATATGTAATATCCCTATCCCTATATATAAAAAGCGCCTTTGTACCAAAAAAAAATTAAACTAACACATGGTCAAATTGGCACAAGGGCTAAACCCAAATCCCAACCCTATCAAGACTTTCGGGTTGAAAAAAAGTTCAGCTGCACTTTGGCCAAGCTCAAAGCAAGTTTGGGCCGGTCCAAGTCAATAAAGTTTTATTAACACCTCTACTCAACACTGATAAAGTAAAACATAAATGCTCAGAAGTAGAACCCTTCTTAAACGTATACTCACAATCCTTAGATCCAGACTCCCTAATTCACGTAGTTGACGCCAAAGGACCATAAGGCATATGCCAATGCAAGTGTTTGGATCCTCTACATGTACATGTTGGAATGATAACCAGCGGCTCTATTTTTTTAATTTACGAGAGAAGGGGTTTGAAAGTTGATAGTGCATAACACCATTTATTTTTTCTATTAAAGGAGTAGCGTATCCCTCTTAAGTCTAGATTGACTATGCTCCCCTCCACCTCATATTGTTGAGTGACCTATCTCTGAGCATTGATAAAATAAACTAAAGGCAGATCCTACCAAGATGAACAAAAGCAAATCCTCCTAAACATATGGTAGAAGGTTGTGAGAAGAGCATAGTCCTCTACATATCTCCCATCAAACATTTTGTCTTGGAATGATGTACCATTTCACTTTATAGTGACCGCTCCGAGTTTATCTCACAAAAAGTGAGGAAAAAAAAAACTCATTGATCAAAAATCCACAAACCTGCCAAAAAGCAGTAGCAGCTCACCTACCTAATCCCTGCATTTAGCCTATACAACACAAGCAACTCAATCACCATAAAAAAAAAAAAAAAAAGGGAATTGGTGGCAAGGGTCAAAATTGTAAGGAAAAACAGAAAATGAGAACAGAGAAGGAATCAGTTTGTAAGGTGTAATAGACCATAAATGACAGCAGCTCCACCAGTCACTAAAGGCTTAAACTAGAAATTTGTGCTGGTGGCTAAGCATGGATGACCCTGTAAAATTTGGGGATCCCTGGAGACACCAGCATTCTGGCAAAGGATAAGAATAGACGGATGATTTTTTGCTAGCCTTCTTTGCTTTAGTTCCCATTATCCTGTCATTTCCCATGCGCATTAATTTCATCTGCTCCCTGAAAGATTTCCAGCTGCATCAACAGTTCAACAGAATGGATGTCGTTCAATATCAGATCTCAGGAAGGGAAGGAGAGAGAAAAAAAAAACAAAGGCATGGATACAACAACAGAAGCGGGTACCTTATGGAAGTGTCTTGCAATAGAAAAACTAGCTTTTGTTTGTCTGGTTTGATAGTTTTAGCATGTCCATTATAAATGAACCGTCTATGGCCCATAAGAAAATGAGGGAAGTTCCCACCTTGAGTTGTCACGAAAACTTCACTAAACAAGCAAACAGTGTAATCCAAAGCAGCCAACTTCGAAGAATAGCCCTGTAAACCAAAAATCAAAGGAGCTAAACCAGAAGTCATAAGGCTTAAGACTAGGAAATAAGAAACCAATAGTTTGATGCTATCAATAACAATACTAACCTCAAAAGAAGCAAGCTCATCCTGAGTGGCAAGAGAATCTTTCGTTTGTAGAAGGGGAAACATCTTCAGTAGTGGAGCCAGATTCCTCTCAGCCTGGTATATTTTACCAGATGCAAGATAGATGGAGGTGTTATTGTCAAAACCCATGCCCCTTAGCATCATTCCAACCTATGCTGACAAAGGAAAAATTTTAAGAAAGAATTTCAACTATTACACTGCTTCAAGCAATATTCGACTGAATGGAGGACATGGAGATCATGAAACTGGAAATAACATCACACAGTGCATCAGCCAGTTCTGCCATGGATTAAACAGTGGAGAGTCCAGACCAATAAGCATTTCTTCTATTTATAGGGTGTATGATGCATCATAAGTTCTCATTTACATTACCAAGAACATAGAAAAAAATTTTGTTTCCACCACTTCAGTAATCAGAATCTTGAATTACATTATACACACAGACAAACAAACCATTAGAGCAGAACAGCAACATATATCTATGGATTCTATGCTGTATTAAGATATCTAAACTCAAGGACCTAGAATCAATGATCTATAGCTTCTGTGATTGCACAACTCTCATATTATTTGACTCTTCTTTTTTCAGGTTGTAGCATCCAAAACACCAAAAATTGGAGAAGATTCAAATGTTTGATTGAAGAGACTTCTAAATTTATGATTTCAATGGCAGGAAAACCTATCTATTCTTTGGTCCCAACAAAACCAAAAGGACAGATTAGTTACCTCCAAGGGAGTTAATGGGCATTTTCCATTGATCCTATTCAGGCCAGGTTCAATCACACGGCTTTTACTTTTGAACTTTCCTCTCCACCCCTTTTCACGAACTAAATCCATCACTAACTTTTCAGTTTTCCCTCCATCATATACACAGCATGAGAATGCCACCATATCCTGCAGTCAAAAGGGAAATGCTTGACCGAATCCATTCACAACATCACAGGTCCACCACATTGAAGATTTCAATAATTTTTTCAGCATACTCATGAAAATAAGCAATGATACCTCTTCAAAACGAAGGTGGACGGAGACATATTTCCCATTGCTCATTGTGCTCTTCTTAATCATTCGATTGACTAATTTCCTAGCTAGTTCTGCAATAGGAGCAGAAAATCTCAGTGCTTCATAATTGGCTAAGCATCTAAGATACTGAATATTAGATGGAACTTCCATTGCCAATCTGTTTGCAAAGGGTGATATGCGGATAACCCTGCATCAAACAGGCAACCCATAAGAAATAGACCTTCAAAGTAGGATCGACACAATATTATTCACAACTCGTAGTGCTATAGTTGTATGAGAAAACCTAGAAATATCAAATAAATGTTTGTCTGATCATAGTCATTGCAAATTCTTTTTCTCTTAACCTTTTTATTTTCTTTCTATACTTTTTCTGGTCATGGGTTACATTTTCTATTTGTTGGAAAAGGAAAAAAGGTATCATGTAGCTGAAGTCAAATTCATGCATGTAATACTACCTCGCAACATACTTCACATTAATTACATTCATAATCTGAGAAAAATAAACTAAAGGGAGATAAGAAAGAATGAGGTAATTCAGATTGGAGTTCAAAGAAAGAATTATTTAATCTGAAGGAAAATAGTGACAGCACTGTATTATCTACCCTTGTTTTTGCATGATAGAGTAAACATCTCCCAGATAATAGCTAGCTGGAGCCCAAGCTTTGGCTCTGAAGATAGGTATATTGCTAATGTTGTTGTCATATCTTTCCATTAATGCCTCAGGTAGTTCCCGGACAACAGTCACATAGCCCCTCAGTGTGTTAATAAAATAGTCTTCATCAAATATGTCTCCAAAGCCACTGCAAAGAGAAAATATCTCATATTACTCAGTTGTTTTTAGCTTTGACTTCAAAAACTATTCAACTAGCTTGTTGTGAATCATCTGTAATCCGATGACCGAACATAAAATTTAAGCCCCTGAAGAAAGCTAATCAAATAAGAATCATTTAATTCAAAGAACACTGACTGCACTGCATTATCCAGACTTGCTTTTGCAAGATAGGGTAATTATCTTCCAAAAAATATACCAATTTGAGAAATACGTCACATGGTAACTAGAAATATGGAAAGGGTTTCCTATGCCAGAGCAGAGGAGAGTCTGCATCCACACCAATAGATGTTCTGAAGAAGGTACAGTCACATAGGGACTACATATATGGACTAGGAGAGGATAATAATATTTACAAAATGTGCAGCAAATTGTCCTCTGGCAGCACACTGGAAGTTTTCCTATAGAGTTTTATATAATTGTTAATGTCCAACTTCTAATGCAGGAATCTCCAGGAAGATGGTTGTTATTGATACTATTCCTCGCAGCAAAACCAAATTAAAAGAGAGTAATATAAACCCCCAAGATAGCCCTAAACCCAGAACTGGGATATTTTGTCAATACTTACATGCAGAAAGAAAGAAAAAAAATTCTCCAATGGATTATTCTCCGCTGATACTCCTCAGAAAATAATTGTCAATTTCCCAACTGAAAAGAGTGGAAAATAGGGTTGGCAAGCATTGGATATTAGGGAAATGCACCAAAGAAATAGCAGGGAAAATGGAAATCAACTCATAAAAAATTGAGATTTTGATAGAGAGATTAGGTTTCTACCAGACTACGGAGAGTATGCAGGAAAAACATGAGTGAGAAAACATCAAAGGGAAGTATGATACAACAGGTCTCAGCCAGAAAGAGGTCAACAAAAAGCTTTTTTTGCAATTGTGACAAAGAAGATGGACCTCAGGCCCTCAACCATAACACTAAAAGATGTATCACCCCAATCCCAAGCTTCATTTTGAACATTGAACTATCCCTGATATTTTTACCTATTGGTGGTACTCCGAAGTTCCTGTGGTGCACTTGCTTTCAAAATTGATTCTCCAAAGCCATTATCATTTGTTAATGTCAACATTCACAACTCATAGGTTGATCCTCCAAAATCATATTACTTGTTAATGTCAACATTCTCAACTCAGCTATGAGAGGTCAAATATTTGGGCACCTACCTTGGATCCCTCCATACACTGTGGAACTGAAACTGAGGGATGACCAATACAGCATTCAACAGTCCTGCCACAGCCACCGCGTTGCAGATCTGGTAGTTAAAGTTTGTTAAAAATGAAAATTTAGACAAACATCGAGGAACTACAGCATGCACCACATTCTGCATATTATTGGCATGCTTGAAGAAATGGATAATATAATCAGCAAACAAATATGAAATTGCTGCTTCAATTACATCTATATTTCCATCATTTATTGAATTACAGAGAAATTCTAATGATTCTTTTTCTTTCCCTCATTCACATTTATCCAGAACTAAATTGAAGAAAGTTGATGATCCATGTATGAAAAATGGTCATGCCTAGCCACAGGAAATCCTTACTGATGAGCGTTGTTGATTCAGACCACCATTAGCCTCGATAATCAGGTAGCCAGTAGGTTGTGTCGACCCTGGAAAATAATGAAGATTTTAGTTTCAAATAGAAAGGTGGCATTCTTTTGCTTCTTACACAAATCACAGTGGTTACTATATTCCCTACTATCCAATATATATGATTGCTCAGCCATCTTTAACTTTCAATAATTATATGACTGCTTTGCAATCTTTAAGTTTCAGGAAACATGCTCAAGCCAAGAAAACACTTCTTAGATCAGCCAATAAATTCACAGAAAACTGGACCATATGTTATTAGAAGTTTAGAACACTGATAAACACAAATTGTGCAGAAAAGGCAGCTGCATGATGAATTCATACCAGAGCCAGTGGTTGCACTCGAACAGTTTCTCCTTTCTGTCAGCCTCCTCCTGTGCTTCCATATGGAAGACAACTACAAGGAAGAAAAAATATAGCCTTAGCTCTCAATTGTTCATTACATAACCCATATAAAAATAGAATCAGAAACATTCAGAGTGAAATCTATCTTCATCATCAAGAAAACACTTGTTGCATGAGCAGCTGGACTAATGGGAATATGCAAGTGTGTTACCTAGGTTTAAGTGAGAACAACTTCTAACGATAAAAACCAACATAGAAGGTAAGGAAGAAGATTCAAGACCAATATCTTAAATTACATTCAGTAATTGAATTCTCAGACCCATTGTAGCAGCACCATGACCAACTTTGTTAACTGTTACAGATGAAACTGCAAGAGAAGAGGCTATTGACTTGGGAAGTGATAAGAAGAGTGAGAACCGCAGGTCAGCACGCCACGTCAAGAAGCCAAGTTACCTGGAGGACTATTACATGGTAAAAGGGTATGTTGAGGATGTTTGAAGAGAATTAAAATGATTGGCTGCTGATGATTAGAGAGAATATTCTGTGATGCTTTTGTTTTAGGTTTTTGATGTTTGGACCTTATTCCACTATATAAGGAAAGAGATGAACAGTGTAAAGGCACGCTAGAAATTAATCCAATTGCCTCCTCTGTTTCTACAATTCTTTCTTGAACCCTCTCTGTCTTATTCCTTATTTTCATAACTGCAACATTTGGTCCGACCTACTGGATGGCGGAAGGGACTCAATTCAGGCAATTAGATGAAGCTGTCAAGAAGTTGAGCACCGACTCTGCTGCTCAAGGAGCAACGTTAGCAACTCTTTGCGAAGCCAGCTCCGAACAGAAGGCTACCCTGGAAGATCATCGCAATACAATGCGAGAGTTGGTTCTCCGCATCACCGCCATGGATAGTCGGCTGGAGAATGCCATGAGAACAAACCCTTCGTCCTCAACCAATCCTAACCAAAACCTACCTTCTACTCCCACAACACCAACCATTCCCGTAGCCATACCCTTCACCCCTGTTTCCAACCCAAATCTGCCTCAAGGTCCCTTTCCACCCAACACCGGTGCCATACAAACTCGTGTTGCCAAGCTAGATTTTCCAGTTTTCAATGGTGACAACCCCTCAGGATGGATATTCAGAGCTGAGAGATTTTTTGAATATCATGCCACTTCAGAGACTCAGAAGCTTACTGTTGCATCATTTCACATGGAGGGAGCGGCACTAGGCTGGTATCAGTGGATGCATCGATCAGGACTATTTACCACTTGGGCTGCTTTTACCCGAGCATTGGAGTTCCGATTCGGGCCGTCGGAGTTTGATGACCCCAGAGCCGAACTCGCCAAATTAACCCAAATTTCTTCAGTTGCAGAGTACCAAACACGGTTTGAAAACTTAGCTAATCGCATTTTTGATTTACCCCAATCCTTCCTTATGAGCTGTTTTATATCCGGCTTGAAATCAGAGATTCAACATGAAGTCAGAGCACTTAGGCCTACAGATATGACCACCACAGTAGGGTTAGCTCGTTTGCAAGAATCCAAACTCCAGGAATCTCGTCGGTCAGCTTTGCGTGTCATTCCCATATCCACAAAACCACCTATGCTACCCACACCACCATCTTCTGTTGGGATTAAAGGTTCGGCCATTACAAAAACTCCAAGCTTACCACCAAACAATCGAAATCTTCCCATCAAGCGATTATCCGAAGCCGAGATGCACAAACGAAGAGAGAAGGGTCTGTTTCAACCGTGAAGAACGGTTTGTTCCAGGCCACAGTGTAAAACCAAGCAGCTGCTCCTGTTGGAATATGATGACCCAGGGGAAGATGAAGCCGATTGACTGCCGGAGGATGTCCCAGACACCACGGGAAACGCCCCCCTGACTGAACCGAACACCCCTACAGAAATCTCGCTGCACTCGATGACTGGTGAAGCATCACCCACCACGATTCGTTTTACTGGCAACATTAAAGGGCAGTCGATCCAGGTATTGATAGATGGAGGTAGCACACACACGACTTCTTCAGAGTTGCACTGCACACAGATTGGGAATTTCCATCGAAGCGGCTCCTCCCATGGCGGTGATGGTGGGCAATGGAAGTCGGCTACGGAGCGAGGGAATCGTGAGGAACCGACCGTAGATCTTCAAGGGCATCGACTTCACTTGAATGCCCTAATTCTACCCTTATTTGGTGCGGATTTGGTCTTAGGCGCTCAATGGCTGGCCCGATTTGGAAATGTGATGTTCAATTACAAGCATCTTAGCTCGGAATTCTACGATCAAGAACAATTGATCTCACTCAAGGGAGACAGAGACCCCACCGCCCGATCAACTTGAATATCAAGGGATGAGACACTTGCTGGGCACTCAAGATTATGTGGGCTTTTACATGCTCACCATGGATCATACTGACCCAAGTCCACGAAGCTTTGTGCCAATGATGAACTCAAGCTTCTCTTAGAAAAATATCACGGTGTGTTTGGCGAGCCCACAGGACTTCCCCCACACGGGGCCCATGATCATGAGATCCATCTTCAGGCGGGATCACGGCCGTAAGTGTACGCCCGTATCGTTACCCTTATTTTCGAAGGATGAGATCGAACGGCAAGTGGGACAGATGCTAAAAAAGCACCATAAGGCATAGTACCAGCCCGTTTTTCGTCTCCAAGGTATTACTAGTCAAGAAGAAAGACGGCACGTGGCGATTTTGCGTGGATTATCGAGCCTTAAACGCCATCACCATTCGTGACCGCTTCCCCATACCAACTATTGAGGAGTTATTTGATGAGTTGCACGGAGCCCAATTTTTTACAAAGCTGGATTTGCGAAGCGGGTACCATCAAATCCGGGTCAAGGAGGAGGATATTGCTAAAACATCATTTAGAACCCATGAAGGGCATTACGAATTCTTAGTCATGCCTTTCGGCTTAACTAACGCCCCTTCAACCTTCCAAGCCCTCATGAATTCTGTCTTTAAACCCTACTTAAGGCAATTCATTTTGGTTTTCTTTGATGATGTTTTGATCTGACAAAAACTTGGCAGCCCATCTTACACACCTGGAGACGACTCTCACAACGTTGAAGGCCCATGGGTTATTGGTGAAGCACAGTAAGTGCACATTCGGCAGCAACAAGGTGACTTATCTGGGCCATGTGATAACAGCCCAAGGACTAGAAGTTGATCCCCAAAAGATAACTTCCATCACAAAGTGGCCTCTTCCACGATCTACAAGAGAAATCCGTGGCTTTTTGGGTCTTACCGGTTACTATCATCGGTTCATCAAGAATTACAGCCAGATCGCCTCTCCCTTAACAGATCTGTTGAAAAAGGGAAATAGCGATTGGACGAAGGAAGCTGAAGTTGCCTTCCATCAGCTGCAGGAGTTACTCACCCACGCTCCAGTTCTGGCATTGCCGGATTTCACCACTTTCTTCACAGTCGAAACAGATGCATCTGGCGTTGGCATCGGTGCTGTTCTGTCACAAAATGGACATCCAATCGCCTATTACAGCAAGAAACTGTAGCCAAGAATGCAAGCAGCCTCTACCTATACGTGCGAGATGTATGCAATCACACAATCGGTGGCGAGATGGAGACAGTACCTGCTGGGGGCTCGATTTCGCATCTTGACTGATCACCGCAGCCTTCGGGAACTCACCGCCCAAGTGATTCAGACTCCAGAGCAGCAGGCATGGTTGGGTAAGTTATTAGGTTATGATTTTGAAATTGTGTACAAATCAGGGGCCACCAATCAAACCGCCGATGCGCTATCAAGAAATTCGGAAGCTTCTCTCGCCTTGCTTACCGCCAGCTGCGTTTTTCCATCCCTACTAGATGAGTTAGGAGTAGCAACAGCCGCATCAGCAGAACTGCAAGCAATCTGCCAGAAATTAGGCAGCGAACCAGAGACACTCTCTCGTTATACCCTACATCAAGGTCTTGTGTATTACGATGGGAAAATTGTGATTCCGGATCAATCTCCCTTGCAGCAGCAATTGTTACATGAATTCCACGATTACGTTCACGGAGGTCACGTTGGGTACTACAGGACATACAAACGATTGGCAGCCAATGTCTATTGGAAAAATATGCTAAGAGATGTCAAGGCGTATGTGAGCAGGTGTTCCACTTGTCAAGAAATGAAATCGTTGCACACCTCTCCTGCCGGCCTCTTGCAACCAATTCCGGTACCTGATCAAGTGTGGGAAGATATTTCCCTTGATTTCATTGTGGGATTGCCTAACTCTAATGGCAAAACGGCAGTAATGGTGGTCGTAGATCGTCTTAGCAAGTATGCCCACTTCTGCTCACTTCCCAGTCATTATACCAGCTTCAAGGTGGCTACTCTGTTCGCGAAGGAGATCATACGCCTCCACGGATTGCCCAGAACCATTGTGAGTGATCGTGACCCGCTGTTCATTAGTAAGTTTTGGAAGGACCTTTTCAAATTGCAAGGCACGACCTTAGCCTTCAAACATGACTTATCACCCACAGAGTGATGGGCAAACCGAAGTTCTCAACAGAGGATTGGAAATGTACCTACGATGCTTTGTTGCTGATGAACCAAAACGATGGGAAGCTTATTTATGTTGGGCTGAATTTTGGTATAATACAGCCTATCACTCGGCTATCGGTACCACTCCATTCGAAGCCTTGTATGGCCGCCCACCTCCCACCATTACTCGGTACATTCCAGGCAGCTCAGCCATCGATGCTGTAGACCAGGAACTAAGAAGTCGTGATGACATTCTATCTCATCTGAAGCGCTACTTACGACAGGCCCAAGATCGCATGAAAAACCAAGCTGACAAACATAGGGTGGACAAGGTCTATCAAGTTGGGGATTGGGTTTATGTTCGCTTACAAGCGTATCGGCAGCAATCTGTCGCGAACAGAGGGCATTCCAAGCTATCTCGGAAGTATTTTGGGCCTTTCCAAGTCAGTCGCAGAATTGGTCTGGTGGCCTACGAACTACAGCTTCCTGAGTCTTCACAAATTCACCCAGTTTTTCATGTTTCCCTCCTTAAGCCATGTATGGGAGCACCTAATGCAATTATATCACTGCCTGAAGAACCTCTTTCGGAACTGAAACCCGCAGCTGTGCTACAACAGAGGGAGAGATTGGTGCGTGGAATTCACATTCCTCAAGCTCTAATCCAATGGGAGGGAAGGCAAATTGAAGACGCCACTTGGGTCGACTTAGTCTCTCTACGACAAGAATTTCTTGAACTAAACCTTGAGGACAAGGTTCTTTTGGATGGGTACGGCAATGTTACAGATGAAACTGCAAGAAAAGAGGCTATTGACTTGGGAAGTGATAAGAAGAGTGAGAACCGCAGGTCAGCACGCCACGTCAAGAAGCCAAGTTACCTGGAGGACTATTACATGGTAAAAGGGTATGTTGAGGATGTTTGAAGAGAATTAAAATGATTGGCTGCTGATGATTAGAGAGAATATTCTGTGATGCTTTTGTTTTAGGTTTTTGATGTTTGGACCTTATTCCACTATATAAGGAAAGAGATGAACAGTGTAAAGGCACGCTAGAAATTAATCCAATTGCCTCCTCTGTTTCTACAATTCTTTCTTGAACCCTCTCTGTCTTATTCCTTATTTTCATAACTGCAACATTAACAAAGTCAGGAAAACTGCAGGTCTACAATTTTAATTCCCAGAAGCCCTAATGTCCTGCTCTCTAAGAAAAAGCATAGCAAGTATTGGTAAAACGGAAGTCTACAAACGTGGCTTCCTTGTTAAGACTTGCTCTGTTTATCAACTTCTTATTTCTTTCCCTGGTTAACACCGTGAATTGCACTAAACAGGGAAATACCACCATCCTGGTAGTCACTATAGGCACCTCATCTGGAAAAAAAGGAAAAAACTGCTTTATGATAACCAGATTTCTTATATACCTATTTGTTGCCTCAATTCAGAAACAAGAACCAGTTTCAATAACATGTTAAAGGTGAATAGAGAGACTAAAACTATTCCAAAGCAACATCTGGAACATAAGTTATAAACATTGAGAAAAAAACATCCATAAAATAAAAGCAAACTATGACGCAGGAATAATAAAAAAGAGACTATCTTTTTCGGAAGAAAGGGAGAACCTCAATGGCGGATTCATTATCGGACTGAATTTCAGGCCAGCGCTTGAGGAACACCTCATGGCTTCGGTACACCGATCCAGGAACCGGAGGAACAGAACGGAACAGAGCAGAGAATGTGCAAACGCACAAGAGCAACCCAGAGAAGTACAACAAGGGTAATAGAAGGAAAAGCCGTACATTGCAACGGAGGAGGAAGGAGGAGAAGCAGCTCTCACGATGACGGGAAAGCGAGTGAGCCTTGGTCAGTAGACGGCGCCGGTAATGTGGACCATGAGATGATCGCCTTGGGGAAGACGGTGGACTTGGGGAACTGCTTTCGCTACTGTAACCATTACCACTCTTTGTGGAGATGGTGAAATGTTGGGTCTTCGTCTTCATGACTACGGAATCTTGTTAATGCCCATTCGAGAAGAGAGAGAGAGAGAGAGCGTTCCAACTTCCAAGTACCAAGCTCTTTGGGGTAAGACTAGCGGTGGGTCCTGGTTCTCGTCGCTGCAGAATTTACTTGTTCGCAATCACACACAGAGAGAGAATGGTGTGTCTTGGAATTTCATGGCTTCAGAATTTGGTTTGTGAGATCACAGAGAAGAGACAAGAACACTGCTGTAAAGGTTTTTTTGAGGAGAGAATCTAATGATGGGTCTTGATATTCATGGTTTGCAAAATCTTGTTAATGCTTAACAAACCCTCAAAGACACAGAGAGAAAGAGAGAGAGAAATCGTGATCGCTTTTTAGGAGGTTGAGAACAGTGGCTTCTTTTGCTTTTGAACTTTTTGAATGATTCCACAAAAATTTCCAAGAAACGTTGCAGAATAGAAGGAGCTTCTACGGCCAAATTGTGAGTTGCTTTACCTTTAACGACTCTAGAGAGTAGAACAGGGGACCAAGACTGCTATAAAAAGGAAAAGAGTGAGAGAGATTGGCCATTGAAGGATATTCTCCAAAATGGAATAGAAAAGTGAAGGAAAGTTGAGATTCAGTTGCTAGTGCGACTTGGAGCTGATAAGCTGACTGGGTTCGGCGCCTATTCCCTAAATTAATGTGATTAAAGCCTGATGGAGGTAGTCAGAGTGAGCTGGTTTACAATCAATACGAGAGGAGAGAATGTGTGAAACTGGAAGATTTCACCATGAATGACGGCGCGAAATATGAAATGTTAAGAGGTGGCTCTTAATATGGAAAGGAAAATTTTCAGGAAGCCAGATCATCTCGCTTCCGAGGAGGAGAAACTAGAAAGTGACCGTTTTTAACCGCATAAATGGAAGCTAGTTTATTGGGTAAATATTAAAAATTAATTAAAAATAAAAATCTAATTGGTCCTACTCCTACGGTCCTACCTCTATTTATGTGGCCTGTCGGGGCATCTCTTGTCTCATTCTCTAAAATTAACGTCATCTCCGTGGCTCGTGTTTGTATCAATTCTAATTTTTATCATATCTAATTAAAAAAATAAGTACAAAAATTAATCTTCGGCCAAAAATGAAAAATAAGTTACTGGCTTCTCTGCAAAATAAATTTGGTTTTTTTTGGTAATAAAAAAATAAATTGGATATATTAAAAAAAAAAAAGTTTGTATTAATACATTTACCTTTCCTCATCTTCCGAGTCCAACCTTCCTACTATATCTAAAAATAAATTAAGGCTTTTTTTTTTTTATCAATTTTCATTCTCTATATTATCAATTTTCATTCTCTATATTATGAGGGTTTTTTATTATTTTAAGTTATTTGGCATCTATTATTAGTTTTTTGTTTATTTAAAATAATAAAAAATTTTCAAAATTCATAATAAACTTTTTGTCTATTATAAATTATAGTAAGAATTTCATTCTCTTCATTTATATACAAGTTTACTTAAAATTTTATGGTTAAGATGAGGGTAAAATAGTCAATACACATTTTATTATAAAAACCAAAATTTTCCCCCTCTTTTATCACTTGCTCATTATTATTTATTAGTAATTTTTTATTTTGACACCAAACCTATTCTTCATTCCATAATTTATTTTCGACAGAATTCACCAAATCATTTTTCATTATTTTCAGTCTTGACTAATAATGAATTCTTGTACTTATTTTTTTTTTAATAGGCATAATAGAAAATGAGAATTGATATCAAAAAGAGCATAAGCCCATCTTGTGGATGTCCATGAATGTAATGTCCTAAAGGCCTGTTTGGTTACTTGAGTCTGAAGATTTAAAAAATCTAAGAATTTCAAATCTATGGAATCATGGTTCATAAAATAACTGTTTGGCTAGCCTGAATCTTTGGAATGAAATCTGTAGATTCATCCTAAAAAAATAATGTATGGAGTCATGATTTAAATGTTTAACATTTGTATAATAGGTAAATCTAAATATTCACGTTTTTAGTGTAAAAAGGTAAATCTCAAGATTTCATGAATCCAGGGATTCACACAACTAAACGGGTATAAATCTCCCATTTGTGAATCCAGAGATTTCAAATATCTAGATTCATGTAACCAAACAAGCTCTACGATCATTGCGTTCCAGCAAACTATACTCATCTCGAACATTCCATCAAACAATCTTTGTATATATTCCACCTTTTGACATTTAAGATACATACCCATGAAAGCCATGGAAGTAATAAAGTTCAATCTTAGTAAGTTTCTCAGGGAAACACATGAAGTAACTTGCCTTCCTTTAACCTAGCAGACCTAGTACACTAACCATTGTTATATCACTTTCTCTCCACCCAATTTCCATCATCTCTTTGAATAACTTAAAACAAATTTTCAACTTCCGTCTTCCTCCTTCAACTTTTGCAGAGTGGACCCTCATGTAATTTGTGATTAACAACCATCAGGGAAAGCACAGAGTACTCTTTGTCAGCTAGAATCAATCAGAGAGAAAAGCTTTTTCCTTCCGTCTTCCTTCGATTACTCTTAATGGCGCTCATCCGCCCCTGTACATCTCCTTCACCCTGCTTTTACTCTGGATTCAGTCTGGGTTCCCGGTTCACCTGTGTGTAGGTCTCTTCCTGAGGGGCTAGGTGGCATGATGTGCTAGTTTATGTAAAGCGGCGGGGCAGGCCTTAACTCCTCTTTGTGATGGCCAAGTTTTTTCAACGCGGCGATTCATTTGGCTTCAGGTTGGCTTCTCTGGCTTTACTCCTCACCTACCTCACTGACTTCGCCATTAATTTGCTCTGGGTATGTTTGTTCCTCATTCTCTCTGTCTTTTTTACTTTGTCTTTGTGCTTCGTATTGGCTTATGCGAAGTACTTTCGTTTATTTTCTGTTTCTGGTATTGGTCGCTTCCTCGTTTGTTGCTTTGTTTTGGTTCGAAATACTGTGTCTGCTTTTCGATCTGTTGCTTTCCACTTTCTTTCTGTCTTTTGCCAATTTCTGGTGTCGGGTGGGCTAGTGTCTGCTGGTTGGTAGTGCTTCTGTTTTTAGCAAATATGCAGGGTCGACTCTCCTCTTCTCCCAGGTCCCCACATAGAGCTCGCTCGGTTCCTAGATCACCTTCAAGCTCTGTTGCTGGGTTTTCACCTAAAGTACTGGAGAAGGGACAGATTTCAGTCTGGAAGGTCTCGCGTAACTCCCCTGAGGCTCGGAAGAAGGACGGTGTTTCAGAAATTACACCTGATAGAGTGGTTTATGGCTATGCACTTGGCTTCCCCTCTTTGGCTATGTCTCTGGTCACGGCAAGCTTATCAGAATTTTGGAAAGATTTGGGACTTCAGGCAATCGCTTGCTGCGGGAGGGACATTTTTAAAGCAATGTTTGTGACTCCTAAGATGAGGAGCAGAGTTCTCTCACTGTCACCGTGGTGGGTGGGAAACCATTTGATACACCTGGCTGTGAATGACTTCCCTGAGAATCGAAAGAAGGCTGAACTCCCTCCCATTGCAATATGGGTTCAGTTAAGGGAGATTAGGCCTGATTGCTTTGCATTTGAGCAAGTTTTCAACGCTGCCTCTGTCCTGGGAAAAGTGTTAGACGTCCAGATGAACTATGTGGAGCTGGGGTTGCCTATCAACTGTGCAAGAGTTAAAATCCTGCTTAATATTAACCATCCTGTGAAGGCTGGTGTGGCGATCCATAATATCAAAGGAGAATGGTATGATGTGAAGGTCCTATATGAGGTGATTATCTTGTGTACGAACTGTGGCAAGATAACACATGAAGCTGATTATTGCGTATTACATGAAGGAGAGGAGGCTATGAAGGCGGATGCGCAGGCCTCTGGCTTGTTTGTAGGTATCACTACGATCCCGATTAGGAGAGGAGTGGTTTGTCAGCAAGGTGGAGTGATTATGCATGGAGGGTCACTCCCCTTCCTTGGTGGTAGGAGTCACTTGCTCCCGAGTGAATCCTCATCTTCCATAAGGCCTATTGTCATCTCTGATGCAGAGTGTGTGACTGCTTTTCAAAATAAAGGTAGTTTCTCAGATGTGTTTAATATTTCATCTCCTAATGAAGAACCCCTGGAGGGTACGGGGGTGGTAATGCTTCACTGGAAGATGATCAGCTCTTGAATGGAAATTTGAGAGTTGAAAAACCCTCTAACAACAACAACAAAAGTCAGGAAAGGGATGCTGCTGGTGAAACGGATGTTATGGGTACTAATATGGTGAATGTGGAAGATCAACATCAAGAGCAAAAGAAAAGACAGAAACAAAAGTGGAAAGTTGGCCTAGATGGAGTTGATGGAATCGATACAGTTCATGACAATCATGACAATGATGTGTGGATGAATAAAGGGAAGAATATTTGTTTTTCTGATTACGTTGGAACTCAGGAAGTTGGTGATTTAGGAGGATGCAAGATCAATCTGGTTGGATCCAGTGTGGGGCATACTACTGAAATGGCTGATGTGGGTAAAGCACTCAAGTCTATGTTCAATGTGGCTGGAGAGTCATCAACTAAACATGCTGAGAATCTGTCGGAGAAAAAGAAACCTCTAAGTGCCCTAAATGAAAAGGTTGAGAATATCATTCAGGCGATACCTAATGCTATATTGTTGGATCCTTCCATAAAAAAATTGCTTGAAGTTATTAAAGCACATGAGAAAGAAAAGACTACAGTTGATGATGAGGAAAAAAGAGTCACCCAGGTCTTTAACATTCAGTCGTTCCAAGTGCATAACAATTATGGTGGCTTCAAAGGGAAGAAGGGGAATGTTGATGAAAAGGGTTATGTTGATAACCAATGTGTCAATGACAGCAACATTGAGCTTGGCTGCAACTCTACGAATTAGCCCTTTGAAGGTGGTACCTTGGGACAAGAGGAGGGGAGACTTTCATGCAGAAAGCGACAACGAATGTCACTACCTGAGGATCAGCCTACACCTCTTGACACCTTCCTTTTTATGGTGAACTCGCTTGTTAACTCATCTCCTCAGCCGGCTGCTAAGTTCAATATTTTTTGGGAGGCCATGAAGCTAAAGCATCGTGCTCTTTTTGGCCACACAGTGGAGGATCCGGGTCTGGCTTCAATGCCTAACATGGACGAAGTGCAAATGGCTGCTAATGCCCCTCAGGTTTTCCCTTACCATCGTTACAGCGATTTCTTTGACCAGTGTATTGCGTACTTTATCGTTCTTTTTGCTGTTATCTTCCTTTGGTTTGTCAACATTTGTTCTAAATCTCGTAACAGGTTCAGTGCTTAGAGAGTAGCTAGGTGCTCTCTTTGTCCTACTGTCGTTTGGTGTTGCTCTGATCTCTTTCTCTACTCCTTTGATGTTCTTACTTTTTGGGAGCCGTCTGTTTGGGTCCTTTCGTAGCTTTTTAGACGTGTGGTGTGCTGCTGGGTTGTACTGTAGATTAGGCATATATGAATCTACCTTTAATCTAATGGTCTCACTTTTTATCTGCTGATGCTTTCTTCATGCCTATGTTATTTTTTGATTTTTTATTGTACTAACTTGCTCCTCTGATCAGGAAAATTCTGGCTTTAATCTTATTCTTATTTGATTGCTTAGTTAATGCTGGCCCATTATAGTAACTATCATTTGTCTTGAATTTGTCTTGAATTAGTTCTGTGGGTGTTTGTTTTGATTACTTGTAATGATTTTATATGACTTCATAAGTCACAAGTTTTAATTCTGCTCTATTGTCCTAGTACGGTTTATTTTTTCTGCCTTTGATTGCTGCCCACTCCAGCACTTGTTCTTTCTATTAGAAGGCTAATCTGTTTGGTTTCTGTAAATGGATTGTCGTTGCAAGAGGTAATGCTGTTCAGATTGATCTAGTTCTAGTTCTAGTTTTTTTCTTACTCTCTTGATTTGCTGTTAAGATTTTTCTGGTAAATTGGATTTCTGAGAATCAAGTGGCATCATAGTAGGATAGGTGTAACATTCTAACAAGTCTTGCTGCCCAGTTATATGCTTTCTGGGGGTTTTTTACAGGTTTCCTTATCCTGCAACAGGTAAGTTAGCTGTTGAGCTTCTGTCTTTTATGTCTTTATTCATTAAAGCCTGTAGTTAACAATTGCTGTGAGATTATCTGTTTCATTTACCTTGTTCATTTACCTTCATTTTCAGTTAATTTCTTTTACTTTCTTTATGGATTATTTTATTTTTGGGGACTTAGACCTTTGTTGATCTAGTTCTCTGCACTTCTAGTTTAGCACTTGTTGGCCCTGTGATAGGGTCTCTAATTTGTTTTCTTTCTTGTGTTATTCTTGTATAGCTGTGGGAACATGAGGATTATTTCTTGGAATATTAGTGGGATGAATGGAAAATTCTCCCTCCAATGTTTAAAAAAACTGTTGGAAAATCATAGACTGGAACTCTTGTTTCTTTGTGAAACCAAATGCCAAGACCATATTAATTTCTTTAATAAGAAAAAACACTTGCTGAAGGAGTTCAATCTAACTGCTCATTTCAATAGTTTGGGGTCAAGAGGGTTAAGGGGGGGGGGGGGGGGGCTCTTGGTTTTAAATAATCATTCTGTCTTTGTTTCCACTATTTGTGTTAATCAATCTTTTATAGCCATCCTCTGTAATGGGGAGTCTCCTTGGGTTGTTATTTTTATTTATGGTCCTCCGGCCTATGCAGATAGGCGGGACTGTTGGGTCTCTCTTTCTTCTTTCTTGAATAACATTCATGATCCTTTTGTTCTTGTGGGTGATTTCAATGAAGTATTGAGCCCCGAAGGTAAATTCGGTGGTCATTTCAAATTATCTCCTTCCACCCAATCTTTCTTGTTGCTGGCTTCTAATCATGCCCTTTGTGAGGTTTCGGGCCCAGGGAATTATTTCACCTGGACGAACAAACAAAAGCCGCCTTTCTTAATTAAGGAAAAGCTGGATCATGTGTTTGGGAACCCTGCCCGGCTTTCCCTTTTCCCTTCTGTCAAGGTTAATAAACTGCCGGCGGTTTGTTCCGATTACAACCCGCTTCTCATTAAGCTTTGCTCCTACCCTCAGCCGGGGAAAAGATTATTTCATTACCAGCTTGCATGGCATCTCCTTCCTAAATTTCCCGACACCGTCTCAGAGGTTTGGAATTCTTCTACGAGTGGGTTGGCTGGGAAATTGGCCAATCTATCTCGTTTTTTAGTTGGTTGGAACAGGTCTGTGTTTGGGAACATCAATAGGCTCTTTGAGAATATCTCCATGGAAATTGAAGTTCTAGAGGCTAAGGAAAATCCGGATTGGAACCTTATCAATGAGAAAAAAGAAATCCTCGCTTGGGCCCTTAATGCTGAAGAAGTTTTTTGGTTCCAAAAATCTAGAAGTGATTTTCTTGTTAAAGGTGACCGGAACACTAGGTTCTACCATTTAACCGCAAGGATCCATAACCACAAGAGGAAAATAGATTTCATTGAGGATGATGGAATTTTGATTATTGAACCCCAAGGGATTGCGAAGGTCTTCGCTTCTTTCATGATGAAGTTGTATACTTCGTCTAACCCTTTAGACCCTTACTTTGTTGATCCTCTTTTCCCGAGTCTAGACAATCTTTCGGATCTGGAATGTATTAGTAGTCGTCCGTCTTTGGATGAAATCAAGCAGGTGGTTTTTTCGATGGGTCCGTACAAGGCGCCGGGGTTAGATGGTTTCAATGCTTTTTTCTTTCAGAATCACTGGGATCTTATTAAATCAGATATTTGTGAGTTTGTAAACCAGTTCTTCATGGATTTGGCTTTGCCACCGGATTGCAATCACACATTGATTTGTTTTGTTCCCAAAAAAGACAATCCTAGGGGGGTTTCGGATTTTCGGCCTATCAGTTTGTGCAATGTGACTTACAAGATCCTTGCTAAGATTCTAGCTGGTCGACTCAAACCTCTCCTCAATAAGATTATTTCTCCCCTTTAGGGTGCTTTTGTTCCTGGCCGACAAATTACAGATAATATTTTTTTGCCGAATGAAAATTTTCATTTTTTGAAAAATACTCGAGGCAAGATGGGCTACGTGGCTCTTAAACATGACATGTCTAAAGCCTATGATAGAGTTGAATGGAATATTATTTCTAACCTGTTCTCTAAGCTAGGATTTAATCTGCATTGGTGTCGACTTGTTCACAAACTTATCTCCACTGCCTCGTTTTCAATTAAGTTGAATGGGAAACTGTACCTTTGGTTTCAGGGATCTAGGGGACTCAGGCAAGGGTGTCCACTAAGTCCATACCTTTTTCTTCTAGTAATGGAAGTCTTGTCTCGCCTCCTAAATGAATACCGGGCTTTGAATCTGTTCAAAGGAATTAAGGTCTCTCGAAATGCCCCGGAAGTGTCACATCTCTTCTTTGCTGACGACACATTTCTCTTTTGTCGTGCAGTTAAAGAAGACTTACTTTCCATTAAAGCTATTTTGGAGATTTTCTCTGATCTCACAGGGCAAGAAATCAATATTGAGAAAAGTGAAGCTTTTTTTAGTAACAATGTCAATAAACAACTAAGAGCACAACTGACTCAGGTTCTAGGGATTAAGGAAGGTAAGGATCATACGGTTTACCTGGGTACGAATCTGTGGTGTGGAAGAGAAAGATCAAAAAATCTTCAAGGGGTGTTAACTAAGGTAAGCAATCGACTTGCTAGATGGAAAGCGGCTAATCTGTCTTTTGCAGGAAGGGAAGTTCTGATAAAATCGGCCCTCCAACCGGTAGCACAGTACAAAATGCAGTGTTTTCGATTCCCCAAATCTATATGCAAACAGATATTCGCTTTGTCAAAGATTCTGGCAAGGACATCCAGAGAAAACCAAACAATTAACCTTAATCCCTTGGCGATCTTGCTGCAAGCCAAAGAGTCATGGTGGTCTGGGATTCCGAAGGATGGAAGAAATCAACACGGCTCTCCTCTTAAAACAAGGATGGAGACTCATTAATGAACTTGATACGCTATGGGTCAAGGTACTTCGAGATAAATACTTCCCCATTCCTCAATATTTGAAACGAAGGTCAAGCGGAAAGGTGGATCGTGGACCTGGAAAAGTCTGTGTAGTGTGTTCCATATCCTTGAAAAGATGGTACATAGAGAAATCGGAAATGGAATTCAAACCTCATTCTGGTTTGACCCATGGAGAAGAGATTGCCCAACAATAGCAAAGGAGAACCCGGGTATGGATTGTTGGTTATCAAAAGCTACGGTAGCCGACATCGTCGACATTGTCAGGTATAACAAGGAGTGCTTGCAAGGACTAAACAACACCAATTTGGTGTTATCACAACTGGCCAATCTCTCACAGACCCATGAAGAGGATAGATGGGTTTCATTACTATCAAGTTCGGGTGAATTCTCAACAAAGCTAGCGGGAGAATTTGTGAGGAGTCAACAACATCAACTTGCTGACTCCGAGGAAAAAAAGTGGTGGAATTTCTTTTGGAAGCTCTCATTACATCCAAGGTTTAAAGTTTTTTTTTCTGGCGTTTGGTAAATGCAGGAATACTGGTCAAAAGAATACTGGGACAGTGGGCGAAGAATGACATGGGGTGTGTACTGTGCAGAAAAGAGGAAGAAACGATCTGGCATCTATTCTTCTCTTGCGAATGGACGAAACGAATATGGGCTGCTGGAACACTAGGATTGCGAACTGAAGCTATTACTCAGGAATCAATCCTTGACTGGTGCAGAAATGCTATATTAAATATGCCAGCACCAAAGCAAACTAAATGGTGGACTCTTTCCTACTTTATTATCACATGTTACTTTATATGGATGGAAAGGAACAAAATATGCTTTTCAAAAGAACAGCCTAATCCACATAGGTTATGCATAATATAGACCGATGGGTTAACAACTTACAACTAAATCCTATGTCACAGGAAAATTTGGAACAGAACACTAAAGCCAATGGTGGAAATGTTCTTAGTAAATGGTGTGATAATAAAGTTGTCCTTAATAGTTATGTAACAATCAAACTAACCACTATGTTATGTGCAGGGGTATATCATGAACTGTTGAAGAAAGCAGGATGGTGCGTGGGGATAGTTTTGGAAGGGTGTCTCAGCTACTTGGATACGGGACAAATAGCTAATGGTGGAGAAATGGAGGCACTACTTAAGGCAGTTACGATGGGACTGGAATATGCGAAAAAACACCAAATTACGATACAGGAAATTTGGTGCAATCAAAAGGCAGTGCTGAACCAATTAAAGACTCCTTATTCTGTTTGGCAGATACATTTAACACCTTTTTTTGTTAAGACCTTATTGAACTACCCTAGATCATCTTTTGGTAATTTTAAATCCCTAGCACTACAGGAATGGTTTAGTAAGTTAGCTATGTTGGCCATAACGGACAGCAGGAACTGTAACCAATATGAATTCCTATCTTAATTTAAAGTTTTTTACTATCAAAAAAAAAAAACTTAAAACAAATTTCTGGTTTCCCAACGTCCAAATATCTAGATATTCCAAGAAACCACATTCCCCTCTAGCACTGCACCAAACAAGATGTGGGCAGTAGCGAAGTTGCCCCATTTTGCATAACCATCAACTGTGGAATTCCAAGATACCAATCCTAATTGAGTCGGATTGCAAACACTTAATCCGGTATATTGATCGTGAGATTCAACCCCCGATGACAGTGGAACCCTTGATCCAAGATATCCACTATCTGATGGATAACTTCCGCCATTGTATCCCTGCCTTTATTCCTAGGAGTTCTAATGTAATAGCAGATCTCTTAGCCAGGAAGGCGCTTTCGAATTCGGGCCCAAAAGAATGGCCGATTTCCGCTGAGTGGTTGGTGGCATTATGTTCACCCCCACCTCCCGCTTTAAATAAGATTGTTGTTTACCCAAAAAAAAAAAAAATCCCTTTGAGCCATTTCATTAGACTTCTTAGTGGACTCAATAAACCCGCAAGATGCATACATGTTGATCAAAAAGTTCATAAGAAATAACCCATTTTGAGTCATCTTAAAATAGAAGACAAAGGCATGGGAGGGAACAAAACCACAAGAATAGGCCTTGATAGTAGTATTAAAACATAACGTATTAGGTAAACCAATGTGTCTGAAAATCTAGACAGTGTAATTGATATCTTTAAAATCTGTTTAAGAGGATTTCAAAACACGAATGGTAGCATATGTGTCTCTGAAAAGACCAAAAGTGATCAAGTGGATGATTTCGTAGCAAAACACCCCGTAGTCTCTATTGATGGAGAACCAGAAGAAATCCCATCAAACTCTGTTGAAGAAGAAGAAGCCCAAGGGAGACCAAATTGAGCATTCTTTTGAGTGGAATTCCAATAAGAATGTAGTAGAAGTAGTTTGGGTTGCAAATTACGGCCACTGAGAGAGCAGTTCATTCTAGGTTTGAAAGTGAGAAAAGGGAGAACAACATGGTTTACAAAAAAAAAAAAGTGCATTGACCATTTTAACCACACCTTAACATGAGATTTTAAGTGGAGTGGCACATAAATAACGGGAACGAATTTCTCACCTATGATCCATAATAAATAAAAAGTCTACTATGGATTTTGGAAAAAAAAATTTTAAATAAAAGAACTTTTTTTATGTATGGGTCCCTTTAGTGGACTACAAACTAATGTTAGGGAAAGAAATTCATAGGACCCAACTTCCCTAGGGGATAACGTCTGCGCAATGGTCACTCACATTTAAGGGGAAAAATCCTCCATTGTGCACAGCAGTGCATCATGAGAGAGTGACATGTGGATTATCCAAAATTGATGGCTGAGATTAAAATATTGTTCTAACTGTAAGACCCATGGGTTGATTAATTATTTACCCGCAAACCTAGAATCGGATAGTTCTCGTTTAGGTTTTGTTTCTCTGCCTTTCACTAGCAAGTCACTTTCGGAGACGGCGTTCAAATAGTATATTAATCTACTGGTAAATTCAATCTAGACATGGCAGGAAATGGAAGAAGCTTTTCGTCCTCTGAATAAAAATGTGCACAACTCGATAAAATTACCTGGCAACGAAAAAAAAAAAAAAAAAAAAAAGGGCTGAAACTTGTGTGTTCTAATTAGTTTCTTCTCTTGCTTTGGTACAATAACATGTTCGACAATTGTGGTCGAGGCCTTGAATCTCAATCTTGATGAAATGGGTTCCTCCAACCGTACTTTGGTGGAGGATTTTCTTATGAACATGGCAAGCACTAACCTATTCCTAAACTTGCGTTCTCTATTTTTTCTTTTAGGAAGCAATGGAGTGTTGTTACCAGAAGAGGAACTTAAGACTGAGGAGACGATGAACCAATCGATAAATCCTTCACTTCTTGTAACCCCCACCTGAATAGAAACAAAGATAAGAATACTTGTTGAGAACCCTGCCCATCGATAAGCATCTCACCTGAAATAGGGACATGCTACATGCAAATCTTCTAGAGAAGTACATGAAGCGAAATCGAATTTGTCGTCTAGACGGTGGAATGGAAAGAATTGCAGCAAAACGAAAGGAGAACTACCTGAATCGGGTTTTCTATGAGTGGGTTGAGGATTAGATCGGTTTCAACCCATGGGTCTTACAGTTAGAATAAGATTTTAATCATAGCCATCAATTTTGGATAATCCACACGTCACTCTCTCATGCTGCACTACTGTGCACAGCAGATGATTTTTTCCCCACATTTAATGCCCTTACAGGCGTCGCTTCAAGCATCAGTCGAGCATGACCTTAATTCAGAATTAGCCCTACTAAATCAAGATTGTTTGAAAAAACTTTAGTCCCTAGGGCCAAACATATTTGATGTTGTGATAAGTGACTAGGGGGCCAAGTGACTAGGGGGCTTATGATACGGTTAAGTTTGATTGAGCTGGATAGGTGAAACCCAACCAGGTTCAGCATGGCTCAACCAAGTACTGGTCGGACCACTGACAAACCTATACTCATAAAACGTGTGCATTAGGCAACGAATATAAGTAGTCTTCAACTAACGTCCTATGTTCTTATGCCAAGGCAATCTGGTTCGGATCTCATTTATCGCCACTGGTCAATCCCAACACAGACTCTTATTTAGTAGATTGGCTTAATGCTTGGTGTGCTCTCAAAAGGAAGGATAAAAGACTAGCTGCTGATCTATTTAGTCGAGCTTCATTCCTCCTTTGGTCTATTTGGATAGCCCGAAATGGACTCATATTTAATGGCATTGACAATACTCCTCAAAAGATAATTGATAAAGCCTTCAATGCTTACTCGAATATGCCAGTGGTGTGGAGATCAAATTCCTTCCCGGATACGCCTCCGCCCACTAGAGAGTGGTTTCCGCCTGAGGAGGGCTAGCTGAAGATAAATTCTGATGCTGCTTTTTTAGTCTTTGAATCTCGTGGTGGCATTGGCATTATTGGAAGATCTAGTAACAGAGACATTACTTTTGTGTTCTCAGAGGAAATTCTGATGAACTCATGCTTAATTGGAGAGCTAGAAGCAATTAAAGCTGGTTTACAGTGGGCTATAGATGCTGGATTTCAGAGAATCATTCTTGAATCAAACTGTCTGACTGCTGTTCAAGCTCTTAATGCTGAAGCTGATGCTCCTTTGGCTGCCTCCCCTGTGGTGGATGACATATTAGATCTTGTCTCTTCAGCCTGCATCGTCTTTTCTTATATTCCCCGCTCTTCCAATTTTGTAGCTGATTGTTTGGCCCATCGTGGCATTTCACTTGGTTCCAGGTGTTTCTGGCCTGTGAACGCTCCCTGGTTGCAAGACTTGATTGCTCTTGAGGTTGGCTTTGTTGTTTCTCCATTTCCTTCTTATGAATAAAATCACCTTCCACCAAAAAAAAAAGAAACTAATGTCCTATGTCTTGGGGATAAGTTCCTAATCGAACAATGACTCTACTTCCATCAATATATGGATGTCCAGATCCAACGATTAAGAGAGATTTATGAAGGATGATCGGAGGTTCAAGGATTTTGATCAAGTTATGGAGTTTGAGTTGCTTAAGGAGTCCAAGTCGGACTTAACCACTACCTTATCTAGGACACCCTTGAAAGGTAACCTCCCAAATACTATATAAACCCACACCTTCCCCATAATCAAGTACGCCTTCTGAATTACTCACTGGCATTGAGATCTACAACTTGCTTCTCTTTTCCAAAGTTGTTGTTTTTCACTAACTTGATCTTCAGAGACGTCAATCAACCAATCCGGTCGAGCACGTTTTTACAAATCAGCTCACTTGTACTCCTGAGCAAGATTTTGGAGCCAAAGATAGAAAGTAGAGAAGGGTTGTTAGATGTCAAAATCTACTTTATACAAAAAATAATAAAATAATAAAAAAAAAAAAAGAAAAAAGAAAGGGTAAAAAGGTATCAAAATCTACTCTAATTTGAGAGAAGAGAAAAAAAATAAAAATTCCAAATCTCAAAGAGAAGCAACAACTCTCAAAAACACCCCATCTCCCTAACGAATTTCGTATTTAAATTAATTCATTTTATTTTCAAAGATATCATGGTGCATTTTCGAATTTTTTGGTTTTGGATCCACATTCTTTCAATATTGAGTATGATTTTTTAATATTCAAATCAAAAACTCTTCCATTGATATAATATGCATTTGGTAATGTTTTGGTAGATCACCTAAATTTATTTATTTTTTGGTAAAAGTCCATAGAGTGGGATAGTGGGTAGGGGTGTAAACGGATTGGATTCAAATCGGATAGGATTCAGATCGGATAGTGGTATATCCATATCTGAATCCTATTATATTCGGACGGATTCGGATAATATCATATCGGTTTTCGGATGGATTCTGTCGGATTCGGATGATAATCGGATAGTTATTTTCTTAAGTAGATTCTTCTAAACGGACATGAATATAGATTGAATACAAGTTTTCGACTACCTATTTACATCTTTACCTTTTTATTTGTGAGTGCTAGGTTTGAAATTTAAGAATTTAACAACTTTGGTAACTATTTTAGTAGAAAATCTAGAAAAATAGTCACATATCATATAGGTAAAATATATAAAAATAAGAAAAATAAATCTAAAAAAATAACTTAATCGGATATTTTTATCGGACGGATAATATTCGGTAAGAAAGGGGCATACCATATCCGCATCCTATTAATAATCAGACGGATTCGGATACCCCTAAACGGATGCGAATACGAATTCGGAAGCGGATTTCGGTTATCCATTTACACCCCTAATAGTGGGTCAATGCAGGGTTGTAGAGCGGTAAGATCCGTATTTCTCGTGAGGTCATGGGTTTGACCCTTGTGGAGGACAAAGCTCCCTCTGAGGATGTAATTAAGATGGTCACAAACTGACCAAATTGAACATTAGACACCCAAAAGAAAAAAAAGGTTTTTGTATTAGGAGATTGTTTTTTGTTGGGTGACTATTTGATAAACCCTTGTTAGAAATATTTTTTGAATTAAACTTATAATTTAAAACAAACCTAGACCATTTTTATCAAGTTTCTATTTCCGATAAAATTACAAAAAATCGTACTCAACAGTAATATTCTCATTACTTCATTCTTCATTAGCAAAAGAACAAATCATTTTAACAACATCTACCATCCATTATTTTCCTCTCTGAAACTGAAAAAAAATTTGAGAAAACTATTCTTCAGACCATAATCAAACATATCCCCTTTCTTTCTGTCCAATTCATGCAGTTTTATCCAAAGCAAATTTACCCAATTTGGACGCACTGTTGACACTTGTTTTTTTTGTGGTAAAGACACTTTTTGGCATTTCATAACTCACAAAGAGACAATGCTCTTGGAAAGGGTAAATACGATTCTATGAATAAGAGACTGGTGGGAGTCACCAATTAAATGTTCTAGTATTGTACCCAACAGAGATTCATCTACTAGTTTTCATATCTCCATACTATGTACGAGAAATTTATCAGGTCCATTTCTTTGTCAAAAATGGACCATCCATTTCTTTCCAGATGTGTGACATCCTGGTAAGAAATGGACCTGATTTTGGTCCACTCTGTGCGTGTTGTTCCTTGCCGTATTGGTGCTCTTGCTGTGATTGTAGTGGTCGTGTGAGTGCGGTGTAGATTTTGATGTGAGACTAGCAGGGTTCTTAACATACACCAAACTTCAGTAATCTGCTATGTTGTAAAACTGATCCCTTGAAACATGTCCATGAAAACAATGTCGAGTTTTCATTTTTCTTTTCCCCCCTTTTTTCGTCTATTAAATGTTACATGTCAGGTCTAACATGTGAACGAATCTTGGTTAAGTTTCAAATTAACATACCAAAAATATGCTTCTAGCATAGTGATGACAATTTTCTTTATAAAGATTATCAGTCCAAGAAAGTCATAGGTTCAAACCTCCAACCCTACCAAACGTTCTTCTTCCCCTTTGTCCCCTTTCCCCCTCTCGAAGGGCATGTGGGCCCCAGTCACTATAACGCACATGCCCCAGTCACTATAACGTTTCAGGAGAAGGGAAGAAAAAAAATTTTGGTCTATTGATGTAGGGGATTTAGATGTACCCCACCCGCTTTAGAGCTGAGGGTCTGAGACACAATAAAAGAGTAATGTCGAGTTTGCATTAGATGCTTTCGCTTTCTGACCCCACAACCCCAATTTTCCAGTCTGGCAGCTGAGCAGTCTACTCGTGGCCTAGAAGCATAGCTTTTACTCTCGCTACCGTACCGAACTGGGTCTGTCAGCTTCCCTAATGCTTATGAGATTCTAGCAATGGCAGTTTGATTATGAGTCCGGATCTGCGACCCCGTCGGCTTTTCCACCACAAAATACAACGGGGCCAAGGGGTGGGAGATGGGAGTTTTCGTCGGGTGCACTCTGTGCTCCTCGACGGGGTGATGATCTGGATTCTTTGATTATCTAGATCATCAATCAACAGCTATGGAAAGACTAAAAACAGAGTCTCCAGTGCTATCTGTTTTCATTCCAATAGTCAATCAGAACGATGGCGGACCATCCACCATAAACTAACAGGTCACAATGGTTTTCAGGCGAAAATGCGGGAGCCAATTCAACCGCAGCAACTGGCAACCTGAGGCCTCTAGGAGCTGGTAAAGAAGGAAAACTAAATGATAAAACTCATACACCTAATATTTGGTTGGATGCAGTGAGAAGAAGATCCTCTACAGAGCACCCAGATGTGGGATTCACAATGGCATGTTAGAGAAGATCCCGTCCAAATGTCCCAGTAACTGACTTAGCATTTTCAATTTACATACTACATAGGCACTGGCAGTCACATACAAAGATTTTAGGAACACATACAATGGAAAACTAGGGAACAGCTATGACAGATCCAGCCAATAGCACCAATTTGTAAACAATACCTACAGAAACAATCATAAAGAATACTGGGCTCGTGAGAAGACAATTAACTGCTGTGAAGTGGGCAAAGCAAAACTAGTGTTCCAAGAGTGGGAAAGAAAAAGGGAACTGGTCTCTGGAACAGAAAACTTACCACCACCTTCTACCTCAAGTTCACTAACCAACTGAAATTTGCAACAAAACTTCGGCTCTCAAAAGTTCTGTTCTCTCCTCTAGCCAAACAAACTAGGCCTTTAGGCACTACTATTTTGCTATTTTTCAAGTAAGATCGATCTAATAGGCATTGTATAAGATCTCATGGAAAATTACTAGGGCATAGAATTTCAATCCAACATTCCAGTTGGCTACAGTAACCATTAATGCATTAAAGGTATTATCTGGTAATTTTCCAATTCTATGCAAGACAGGTTTAACAGATAATTTGCTTCAAGAGCACATCGCCAGTTGACAATGGATTGTGAACTCTCCTGGAGAATGACACATATCTAACAGAATGCCCCATCAGCTCCAACCCTATCGCGAGGAATCAGGCGTAGCTCCGAGCCATGCTTAAGGAAGACATTTCCTGAAGAAATCAACATAATCCTGTATTATTATTATCTAGAGTCCAAGGACTTATAAGCACTTTAAAATACGATCTATCAGATCCATATTTCAATTATTAGGCTAAGCATTACACAGAATCTAGAAGACACTTTAATGAGTGAAGAAGATAAAGAGATAGATGTTGCTGAAAGGCAAAAATTCAATTCGAAATGTTCAAAACGTCATAAATATGACAAAATACTGCAATTAAGAAAAATGATGTGTTTGAAACTACAGGATGTCTTTTCCTCTTTCAGTGTTTCTCTAAATTTCAATGAGAATCAGCTAAGAAAGAGTTTGCAACTGGACTACAAGCCTGGAGAAAAACACCAAAATGGAAGACTAATGGACAAGTGTATAAAACCATAGATTTATGACAGTAAACAATCATATTTAATATATGGTAATGAAGAATATCACTGTCCCAGTTTTTTGTTATCATTATCGTCAAAACCTCTATACTACCATATGCAGCAAGAATTAATGGTCTGAATACAACTATATTGACAAGAGTAAATTTAAGGAAAAATTACAAAATTCACTAATGGTGAGTTTCACTCCACAAAACCAACCATTATACCGTACCTTTGACAAAGATCAAATCAAAGACTGGTGTCAGAAAGATAGTCAAAACAGTATTTGCTGCATGTTATCCTATATGAAATTGACCTTTTTGTAAACACAACACCAAAAAAAAAAAAAAAAAACCCCACCAATTCAACTTTTAACTGTTGTCCCTGCTCTCACCCTTTGACCCCTAAATGAATTTTAACAGGCATCATGCAGGTACAGCAGAAGCAATGGAAGTCTCACTGAACTTTTCTTTCATTTGCTCTTGCCACGTCATCATGCCATCTTCTGCCTTTGCTATCACAGCGGTTGATCTCACCAAGCACTACCATCACCACTGCCACTGCCTCCACCTGAGACCTCCAATGCTCAAGCAGGCCAGCCGCATGATCACCAACACCCTTGCCACTCACAACTCATCCCACACAATTGTTTTGGCCTCACAGCTCACTCATTTGGATTGAAAATATTTTCCTCCCTCTGATTATTGTCTTCCTTTTCTTTTCAAAGCAGAGGTTTGTGTGAGATTCTTCGCTTGTTAGGAAAATTATATAGTTTTACCTAAATACATCTTTAATTCCGTAAGCTGTATGCATATCATCGTGCATGGTACGTTCACTTTTTCTGATTCTGAGAACCACCGAGGTTTTTTTATTTTATTTTATTTTATTTTGGGTATTCATGCATAGATTGCCATTTTGGGTTCAAGGAATAGAATTGCAAGGGAGAAAATTCAGATCAATTAGACAGATAACACAAATAGAGAATTAATCTGGAAAGTACTAGAAAAGAATTTTTAAGTAAACATGTGAAGATAAAGATATGCATGATGGTGTGGTGAAAGGTGTAAGAACTGGAGGGGACCAAGATACAGAATTCCCTATTAAAATTGGGTTACATAGTGCTTACTTGTTTTCACTCATCATGGATTATTTAACTATAGATGTTCAAGATGAGGTTCTTTGGTGAATACTTATGCTATTGATACTATTTTGGTGCAATGAGACAAAAGCAGGGATTAACATCAAGTTGGAGTTACGAAGATCAATATTGAAAGTCCTAACGCTTTAAGCAGACCAAGGATGGTGTGGTTTGTAAGTTTGATTACACTAGAACAAACAATGAGGTAGTGAAAATTTGATGAGAGGGATATTCCACAAAGTGATTATTTTAGGTATCTCAGCCCAATCATAAATAAAGGCATCAATATGGAGGACGATGCTTAACAAAGTACTACAATAGGATGGTTAAAGTGAAGAAGCATGTCCAACTGTTCTGTAGGCGTATCCCTTTGGTTGGAAACTAGGGGTATTTTTTCTCTCTTACGTTTATCTTTTGGGTTTCCCAGTTATTATTTAGGTTTTATGTCCTTGTACTTCGTAATAAGTTAGAGAGTTCAGAGAAATATCATAACTCCTAAGCAGTCTATCTTTTAATTACAGAAATGAAACTTTATTATTATTTTAAAAAAAAGAAGAACAAAACAATAGAAAAAGAGGCTGCCGCATGGAAAGTTTTGTTTTTATCACAGGCTGCCCTCTCCAACAGTCTTACAGCATCTACTCTGCTCCCTTCTTCTTCCTATCTTATTACCTTCCTTCCCTTTGGTTTGTCAAGTGATTCCAATTCAACATACAACTAAGGAAAATATTATAGGACCGTCAAGCCCGCCCATTTAGTGGGATAAGGCTGTTAATGGTTTTAACTAATGAACAAGACAGAGTAGCCATTGGCCCGAAATCTGTGAGAAAGTGTGTGGATATGATACATTGATACCCCTTAACCTCAGAGAGGTTCCAAATCATTCTTCTTCTTCTTGCGATCTGCTTGCAGCTACAAGGTATTATCTAAACAACTCACTGACTAGAGGTTCTATTATTAGATTTCATTCACTGCTTTGCTGATGGTAATCCTCAGATCTGATTCATACCAGTGGGCATCAATATCAGATACTATAGGTCTCATTAACCACTGTTATGCTCTAAAAAACTGCAGCCTGTTTGTGTATGCAACTGAGACTGGGCAACCAAATCAGGGCCAGTTTTGGGGAATTACTGGATAACAAGACACTCCCAAAAAGGAGCACTTAGACCAGAAACTGGGCCAGTTCGAATCACCTGAATTCGTAAAATCATACAAGATACTATTCAATTAATCTAAATCAAGCAATCAGATTTGAACCAGATCAGGAAGGTGGTAAATCCGTCCAGTGTGAACTCGACAAAAGTCTGGAACTGTCTTCATGCTTGGATATGGTTTAATTTGAAGTCTTCTTTCTGTTGCAATTAGTTTTCAAATTTGACACACAGCTAATTACCCCCAATCCTACTACTAGATTTCTCTCATCTTCTGAAGGGTATAGTGTTTCTTCTTTGTAAATTTTAAAGTTTGATCTTCATCTAAGGAGGGTGACATATGGTTCACTTTTTCTGGGACTACCATATTGGAAAACTGTTGTGAGGCTAGGTCTGATGGGCTATTGTGGATCCACTCATGCATTATTATGATAATGAGGAGAAGTATTATCCCTTTCCCTATCACTTTGTCTAAACAACTGCTGACGCAACCACCAACCCCCCCCCTCTTTTTTTTATTCTTTGACTCATCTTGTTCCTCTTCCATTTGTAGTGCTGTGAGTTGTCATGGGAAAGAGTTATATTTGAGGGCTAAAGACACAGAAACTTATAAGAATGAAGAAATGCTTATAAAGAGACTCTAAGGCCAAAGGCCAACAAAAAACTATATGATCAGGTTTTTAGACCAACCATTTGGCTACATTTTCTGTCCTCCTATATCAGGTTCTTTATGATTAATGGTTACTAAGTACAGTTTTTTAATACTATTCTAAACTGATTCATCGACTAGAGTCTTTGTCAGATAGGACTGAAATTCTAGGGACTAGTTTGGTCTCCCTACTACTCAAGCCTTTTCTGACCATTTTATTGCAAGTCACTAAGATTTGTTTCAAATCATAGATGTTGACAATGCATAAAAGCAGAACTGATATATAAATTGATTCACGCATTCTTTCAAGTCTACTATCTGGCTGGTCATCAATTTTCTACTCCCTGCGCCCCCAAAGGACCCACCCACCATTTTTAGCTGTTGGTTGTCACCCACGAAAACTGGTCTCATAGATGTTTGCACATCTTAATGTGTTGGATATCACATTCTACTGAGTCTTTTCTTGCATAATGCATGCACTAGTGAATAGTGATGTTTCAAAACTATACAATGGATGGTTATACCCATAAGGAATTCATTCATGTTCTGTCACACATGAGTGAATACAGTGCACTCATATAAGCCAATGTGATCAAGCAACTGTGGGAGTGCTTGTAGATAGGAACAATTAGCAAATTTCAAATCAAGCACCAAGTTTTCATTACGTTGGGGACAAAAAGAAAACTTAAAATGCACAAAACCTTGTCTGGTATTCCAACAGAATACTGCATTGATATACTTCATGTGAATCCAATTAGACCAAATCTCCCCTCTCCAAACCAACAAAACAAGGAAGGGGAAAAAAAGAAGAAGAAGAAGTATTAATTCCAAGGAAGTTCAACTCTTTGACATACCTGCACTTTGTTGAGGGTTGATACCCACACCATCTGAACACAAAATGAACAAGTCACGTCAAATGTGATTAAATGATGCAAAGCACAAAAACAAGGAATCTTAGACAAATGTAACAAAATTATCCTTTAGAAGATGAAATAAGAAATATATATCTTCGTATAATTTGTTAGTTGAATGGGGCCCAGGGAGCGCGCATGTGCATTGTTTCACATTCAATAAGTAGTCTTTATTAGGTATTATGAACCATGGTTGTAGAATAACTGGGTTTTACAGCTGCAAGTACAAAAGCCAAATGATATGTTTGACAATAGAAATTTTGCTTTCTTATTCACCAATATTCCCACACCATCTCCAGCGACTCCATTCAAAATTATGTTACAATTCTAAGATTCGAAGTTCAGAAATGAATCCCATCAGAAGTCCAATCAAGATAATCAACTCTAACAACTCATATGAATCAAGTGAGCACAACTTAGGGTCTTCATAGCATCACGGCACAAATCGGGGGCAAGTACAACCATATGACATTTCCAGAAAAACCTAGGAAGATGGAAAACGAACTACAGACTTTGTAGGTCTTGCCTTCCCAAAAGAAACTGCACAGCCTATAAATTTCAAACCCTAAGATGATCAAGAAAAAACTAATCCCCGATAAATCTTACTCAACTATTTGTGGATCAACGTAAATCTTCATGATCAGAAACCACTCCCAAATAAAACTATCCCGATTTAATTTCACTAACAACAACAATTCACGCACGAGAGGATGGGAATGGAGGAATAAGTTACAACTCTTCCCATGAACAAAATTTTACACAAATTAAAACAAAAATGCCTAAAAGCAAACACTAGAACCAAAAGAAATCAAGGAAGAATTGTGCACCATTAGTGATGATAGCGCTAGTCTGGGGAGGCACTTTGAATTCTTCTGCGGCAAATTTAAGAACGGCCGTGAAAGGCGCTGCCTCTGGGACGCTAAAACTGGAATTAAATAAACAAAATTTTGAGATCCAAGCAGAAAAAATGAATTAGCTAAGATGATTTTCTTCGAATTTTGTCAACCGAAAATAAAAATAGCAACCCACTTTGAAGATGACATTTTAAAATCTGCAGAAATTCCCGACTTACACTTTGAACGGAAGCTTGGGATCAGAGGTAAGAATGACTTTGAAGGAAACCTTTCCACCCGCCATTGCTGAATTCTAAGAGTCTTTGTTCAGAACCAGAGACAGGAGAGGCATTCTGGTTCTTATATAAATTCCGATTCTCTGCGTATCAATAGTCACGGACAAGTTGCGCCAAAGGAAAACTGGTCCCAAATGAGGGGCATAACTGTAATTGCGATTACAGAACATAGACGGTGGTGATGCATAGCCACACTCTGGCAGGAATTAGGTGATACGGGGACCGCTCACAGGATCACTGTCTGACATTAGGCGTTTCTGTGTAATGCTTGAGTTTAGATTTACTGTCCTTATGCCCAACTAAGGTTTAAAGTATTACTCTAAAAGGCGTATGTATCGAACATTATATGTATATTAGTGTAATTTAATAGAAAGATGTATCGATATATATTGTATTTGTATCGATTGTATCAAATACAAATATATATTGACTAGTATCGTATCATGAGATTCTTAAGCCTTGATCTCAACCATCCTTAGGCATGGTTTTAACATTTCTCATATTTGGGAAGTAGATCTCTAACCCATGAAAAATGAAAAATTAGTTTGCATGTAAAATCAATTTCCATATATATATCCATGTGGGTAATGAAAAAAATTTTAAATTTGGCATGAAACAAAGTTTTTTTTTTTTTTTTTTCTAGCCTCATGGCCATGATAGTCTAGATAAACATCTAGGTAAGTTAGGCTAATTCTAGATAAACTCCTAAGTAGGTTAAGCTGTAAAAGTCAATGTCCATGAGATACCCACCCCGTGGGTAGCTGAAGCCTAACCACTCTAACCACGCGGCCCCCACGAACCACAAACGTGGGGCCCATATTATGTTTTTTTTTGCTTTATTTTTGTTTATTATTATTAATATTTTTTTACTAGCCCCATGGCCATGATATGTCTGGATGACCATCAAGTAGGTTAGGCAAGTCTAGGCAACCCCGCAAGCAGGTGAGGATCCGGACTCGCGGGACATACACTATCATCAAAATCACAGATTTAATCCGTTTTCAGTCCGGTGCAGTTTAGGTTTGCTTTGAGACCACTTATCGATCCGATCTGTTATCAGATTTTTGTAACCGTTATATGCCTCTTTGATCTTGCTTATTGGGCTTAAGGTTCAAACGTACCAACCTCTTTAAATGGTAAAACAAAGTTTGAATTCTCTAGTTAGAAAAGAAGAGAAAAAAAAAAAAAAAATTCAAAAATTCAAAATGTCAATGTAGAAACAAATTACAAAGCTGAAGATGGAGTCTAGGAGAGGTCATGTGATAGCTGAAGCTGAAGCTTCTATGGAGGAACTTGATCAAATTCGCTGGAGTAACGAGAAAATAAAGAAACGGGATGGGGAGGTTGTGCCTACCGAACTTGTGCCCCCTCTTCCTCATCAAGATCTTGTGCAGAAAAGCTTCCCAAAGGAAATCCTACGGATGCTGCTCTTATGCAGGAGGTGGAAGGGTTTGATAAAGAAAGGTTCCAGGTAGTCGGAATTTCTCATTGGAAATCGGACACTGAAGAAGGCAAAGATATGACTGAAAATGAAGAACGACATTGTCTGTCATGCTTGGTCCCTAACGTGGCTATAGCAACCAGGCCCACGAGGAACCGCATAAGACCAGCCTTTACGTGACATAATTAACAAATGCAAGGTGGCAGTTAGGAATCAATGAACTATCTAGAATATGTTGTAACCGACTTATAGATCTGGCCTATTGTATAAAGGCACGAGGTGCAAGGTGGACTGCATCAGGAAAGTTATCTTCTCAATCCTGTCTTCTCTGCATCCTTGTCTCTTCTTCACTTTCTCTATTCTCTTTACTTTCAGATCTTAATTCCAATTGCGTTAGTCGTGACATTGGTCCGACCTACCGAATGGCTGAAGGAATAGCGCAATGGATGAATCATTGAAGCAATTGAACTCAGTCTCATCCAAAGATGGCGGAATTCTGAACACTCTATAGGCTTGGATGATAGAACAGAAGGACTCCACGAGTCAATTGCGAGCATCAGTAATGAAACAGAAGAATACGATGTCACAGCTGGTAGAACAAATTACGGCTCTCAGCTGTCAAAATGTCACATGGTGGAGGATATCCATATTGGATTTCCATTGCTTGGGATATCAGGGTTTGTGGTATGGGACACTACTTACTGATATTCCTAATACTATCATGGCTGCTGGATGACATATTTAAGAAGTCTAAATTACATGGCTAGGAACCCATACATGCTACTATTCTTTTTGGTAGGGGAATTGAAGCCGAATGACCCGTGATAGCAGTGTCGTAAGTATGTCGCATCCTACAGCGGTAGCTAATCCATGTGAAAATTCAATAGTTCACTGTTAATCATGCATTGGTAGGGTTGGATATATTAGGGTTGGACCATAGGCGTCCAAGGAGTGGCTGGGAATCATGAGGGGACATGAGAGCATCCGTCCCAACAATATGTGGATGACCTTAGGGTTAGGGAATGGAGTCCAACAGAGGTAGCCAATCCGTGAAGATTCTTATTCCTAGGTAGAGAAAGATACTGAATTTATTTGGTTGGCACCATAGGGAAAGTATCTAGACTACACATAGTAGGTCACTTTATGACATTGCATTGGATTAGAAACTCTGACATGCGTTAGTACTCATGCCAATGGTCTTGGTGAGAGAGTGTGACCTAAACCCCAGCCATGGTTGGTTGACGAGGACTGAACCCCTTGTTCAGGATTCCAACAGAGGTAACTAGTTCGTGAGGGATTAGACTGACTAGAGCTATCCAAAGGAGGGTGAATTGGTGTTATATCTTAAAGCATCTATGCCGTATTAGAGATTTACATAGTTAGATTTATAGCTGCATCCATATACTTACATATCATTCTTTATATATGTTGTTTACCCAGATATAATGTCGATATGTATGTGAGATGTGTTTCCTTACTAAGTTCGTCAGAACTCATTCCTTTTTGTATGTTGAATTATATTTATACAGATGGGTATATTGAATCAGGAGAAATTTTATATGACTGGAATGACTCTTGTGAAGAAGCTATAGAGGAGCCAAAGGGAAACGGAAATGTATGTCATGAAACCACCTTTGAATGTTTGAAGTGCGCTTGTAGCACCCATTGATGGCAGGAGGAAGCAGATAGTGCGGCATTTTGAGAAGTCAGTGAAGGAAGGCTGAATGACTCTCTTCATTGCTATACTAAAAGAAAAAGCCATCGCCAATGAGAGAACTAAAAAATAACAATCAAAATTAATTTAACTTTTGCTTCCACTAAATATTAATTTTGTAACATATTACTTTTTTCTTTTCTTTTCTTTTCTTTTTTTTTTCCGAGTTTTGGACCCATGTAATTCTTTTTATTTAATTATTTGAATTATTCTTGCTCTTGATTATTATTGCGTGCATTTATTATCGTTGATGATAAACCGTGGATCTTGTGACTGTGAATCACACCCACAAGCTGTCGGGTAGGTGTTCAATTGGGGACTTTTTGACTTTCTTTCAACAAAGGCCGGCTTATTACGCCGCTTACTTAACGTATACGCTTCGCTACGCTTACTCACTTTCTTTCAAGACAAAGAGTCAAACCAGCGAGTGGGGTGTGACATATAAGACCATTTTTCACTTGAATATCAGACTATGCTTGATGAGATCAATCAATTTTGTGCACATGGTAACGATTTTGCAACAAATTTAACACACAATTCACCCGAGGTTTTGGGTATCTAACATACACCCTTGAGGCTTGGATATTTATTTGTCACCCTAAAATGTGTATTTATATATAGATATTGAAAGGTATATACAAAATACACTCTTAGATAGAAAATTTCTCATTAATACACAAATGTGAAATTTTATTAGAAGAACCTAAATGATTTATTAAGAATACGATGGAGGGTTCCTCTGCAATAAAACAAATAAATAGTCTTTGTACACCCTCACAAATCAGAAGAGGGGAAAAATGATACAAGAATTTCATCTATTCAAGACACAATCCATAGATTAATAATCAGCATAAATGCGAGAACTGCAATCCATTGTCTTCCAGCAAGTGATTTTAAGTTGTTTGATCCACTACAAGTGAGTTTGTGATCTTGATATGTGCAAACCCTTCGCTTCCTGCAATTAGTTACAACAATATTTAGTATTCTAATTTTTTAGGTAGAAATTTAAGGCATCTTTCTACAATCATATTATAAAGAATGAAAACTACCATGAGGATGTAGTTGAGGTGTGTGTAAGTTGGCACTGATGAACCTCATGTCAAAAAAAGGAATAAAAACTAAGCGTGCAATTTGGCATTGCTAGCTCGAACTGCACTATGGTCTACCTTGAGCCCGAACAAGGTTTTTGAGCATAAGATCTAATCTCAAAAGCAGGCAAAACCTAGGTCAAGGTAGCCTTGTTTAGGTTTAAGGTCAGGGCAGGTTTAATATTTGACTAGGACAGGCCTGACCTTACCACAGTGTAGGTTATTTTCGGTAGAGGTAGGAGAAATAATATGATAGTATGCAGTGTCAAGGTTAAGTGTCTAACCTAGTTCAACCCAGCCTTAGTATGCGGTGTCAAGGTTAAGTGTCTAACCTAGTTCAGCCGAGCCTTATAGGGTTCGGGTCAGGGTCAAGACTAGGCTATTGTATTTAGGGCCATGTCCCAACCCGACCTTATTTCGAACTTAATGGAAACAATTAGAGTATACTAGCAATAAACTTGTATGCTAAACTTTGTGTCTCTCACACTTCCCTTCCTTTAATGGATAAAGAAGTCATTTTAGATGAGAGAAGATAATACATGGACTGGAAATTTTTCAACTCACATTATTGGATTCTTGACATGTGTCCAATCTCAAAGCAAGATCTTCTATTTTTAATAAATTAGTTAATTTGTGTATGGGCAGGCTGGGTGGAGATGATCCAAATTCTATAGACAGAGGATCTGGACTCAGAACTATACAGAGGATGCGACCAGACCATATACTACTACATGAGTGGGTGTTTCGTTGTATGGGCAGGCTAGGTGGAGAGGATCCAAATTCTATAGGTAGAGGATGTGAGCATAACCAGATTTTAGATGGATACTTTTAACTGGATTACCTGTCTTGCTGGTCGAGCAGACCAAACGGTTTAACCGTTTGAACTACTGAACCAGAGGTGAGACATGGTCCCTCGTACAGTAATTGGATTTACAAACATTGTCCACAAGGTGTTTGAATAAAGAACCAGACTTTCTATCAAATTAACTAACCAGAAATTAACTGTAACATTGTTGAGAAGCTTGATCATCACTTACCTTGATGCACAGAAGGTGACGATGTAATCGGATGACGAGCACGTAAAAATACTGGTTGGATCATCATATGCATAACTATAAGCAGCAGGGCAAGCCTGCTTGAACCTCTTTGAGTAGTAAGTAGGTTGGCAAGTCACTGGGTTCCCATAGATACCATTACAGCAATACTGATCAGTACCAAAAGCATCACAAGCACTCCTGCAACCTATGATTTTCTTGCCAGATTTAACAGCTAGTTCTTGTGGGCAATAAGGTCTCAGATCACCATCACAACCTGCAACAGTACAGTTCCCTTTGCCATTAACAGGACGAACAACTATCGGTAAATTGAATCCGTCGACAAGGCTAACGTCGTAATAATCTTGAGATACAAGTGAAAATTCAGCAAGTGAAGCTGGTGTTTTGCCAGAAGCTATGCATTTGAGTGAACTGCCACAGCTACCAGTTTCGCAAGTGCCATTTCCATTTTCATCAAAATTACAACCGGTTCGACCCCATATCCGGCCAGACCATCCAACTGGAGCGGTGAAGACAACTGATTTGCCTGATTTTAGAGCAAAGCCACCACCATCAAAGCTATCACCAGGTGTGACTGCAGGCCAGATTGTTTCTGTGCAAGCATTTATGATGGTGAAAACTCTTACTGATTCAATGAGTTTTCCTCCTGTACATCAAAATGAAATAAAATCACATATACAGCACAAGGTGAGGTTCACAGATTAGATTGATATGATGATGAGTCTTACCTGAGGTAACCAGAGTTGCCACTAAAACCAGACTTGAAAGAAATCTCAGAAGGCCCATCATTTGGGTTGAAAGGTGAGCACTAGAAACAGAAGATGAAAGCCTGAATGGATACAGAGAAGAGGAGATAAAAGGAGGTGGAGAAGAATACGTGTGGGAGAGAGTGAATCAAACAAACTGATCGTTCAAAGAAAAAAAAAATCCAGCTGAGCTACCTTTCTTCCATGGGTCAGATACATAATTCCTATGGAAACAAAACCATTTCAGGTGGAAGTTCTTCTTTTAATTTGTTTGCCAAACTACTTTTTCACCTGGGTATCAGACGAAGCTTGATGAATCAAACAACTTTGTGCATATGATGAAGCAATTTTTTTTTTGGTAGAATATGATGAAGCAATTTATAAGCTTGCTGAAAATGAAGCTTTAAAGTTTGGATCCGGAATGGACAGGATTTGATCTCCAAGAACCCTATTGGGGATGATTGGAATCTGAGTTGATCATGGAACAAGCCAAGTCAAGATACCATTCCTCTTCTCCAGAACCTTGGTTGGCATGTTTAAAATCCGCAAAAAGAAGCTTTAATGGGAATCCTTAACCCCAACCAACATAATCTAGAATCATAAAAAAGTGATTTTGACTTTCAATACCGAAATGAGTGAGTTATCACAAGACCCACAGGACTGAATATCCCCAAGAGGTTACAAACAAACAACCTTAAGGGAGGGCGGTGGCCCCAAACCTATTCCATCCCAGAAAGCAAACTAAAGAAGATGCTTCCCCTCCAAGTACAAGTGTACAACTTTATTCGTTCATTAGAAAGAAGGAATTCCTGACAAGCTTATGTAAGTACCTGCATGGATTAGTCTTTCACCTTCTTGAACTTCTTCAATAGTCACTTGAGATGAAAGCAACGGATGATGCCAAGTTTGGATTGGATTTTAAACCCATTTTCAATTTAAAATCGAGATTCTTTTTGGGATTTTAAACCCAAATATACTGATTCCTGATCCAGGATTGGCTAAGGTATTGGTATCGCCCTCAACAGGTGGCCAGTCAGCCAATACCTGCAATCCATGCTCAATGGACATTGCTGGGAGACCGATCACAATTTTCATGAACTCATCAGATACAAATGTCTAAGAAAAGAGACCATACAAAGAAATCCATGAATACATAATCAAAACTTTAATTGGTTACTATAACAACATCCCATTCATCTAGGCAAGTGGTGTTGGCCAGCACAGGAGAAGTTGTTTCTGCCATCGAGAGGACTTCTTGAATTGCATGAGCTCAATGCCAAACAAGGAAGCAATCTCCCTTACAATTCAAGATGGTACAGCAGAGAAAGAAATTGGAGGGTTGAGAAGTTTTAGATATTCAAGCTTTGCTAGACAGGCTTAATTAGAAATAAAGCTTGTTGGTCACAGCTGAACTGAATACCAGTGAACACAGACAATAGAGTGTTGGTGGAGTCATTTTGGCCACAACATCGGCTGCATTGTTAACTTAACTCTGCCATGGCAATTTTATAAAATATGCGGGAAACAACCAAGAGGTCCACGGCCATGGCCATCACCAAGTTACAAACAGTGTGGCTGCATTTTGAAGCAGCTTGCCAATTATAATGGGAGATTTTACAATTTTCTATTATTTACAAAGGAAGCAGGAGACGAGTTCTTATAAATCATCTTTCATCCTCATGCCATACCGAGATGCAAGGCTAGTGAGAGTCTTATCAGCTACAACCCCATCAATCATCTCAAATTTCTTGTAGTTTGCTTGAAGTAAATCAGTCTGGTGCTTCATTAGCTTTTCCTCTTCTTCCAGTTCCAGCTGCAAAAGAAAAAGTTGGATTTTTCATTCACTAGAAAAATGATAGGACAAGTTCTATCATCACCCCACTTGACACATTGTCATTCTGCCACTATAAGAAACCTGGAATGCGATGGTAGATGCACAGTTTTACCTTCTGCAATAGAGTAGCTTCCCCAACATGTTTCTTGACTAGATCCTTCTCCTTTGTTGCACGCTCATATTCTGGGCCCATAGGGTCTGCCCAACGACACTTAACATCTAGGCCTGACTTTTTTTGCCGATCAAACATTTCTTTTTGTGCAGCACGTGCTCTCACAGGTCTTGGCATCCCAGACATCATGAAAGGGTAATTGGTCATCTCTTCAATCATGCTTCGGGCTTGTTTAGCTGTTTCCAACTCCACCAAGGCACACCGTGGGAGGTTGCTTGGTCCCAAGTAGTTTGGAATAAACTGCACCTCAACAACATTCACAAACTGCCCCATGGCAGATTTTAATACACCAGAAGTAACATGTGGTGAGAGGTTATCGATAAAAATTGTCCTCTTCAACTTCTCCTCCAAGGCATTGTCCATTTCCTTAGGAGTCCCCATGAAAAGGCCAAAGATGCAAGACCCTGTAGGGAACAGGAGCATCGGGCAACCACAAATGAGAAAACTGAAAATGAAAGGACAATAAATCTCTGTTCTTAATCATAAAACGATAGGGGGAATTACTACTTTTTTTAATGATGGAAAAGGGGTACGGTTCATCAGCAGAATAAGGTATGCATCCAACTTAATAACAGGTTGTTTGGGAGACTTTAAATATCTAAGCGTTTATTGTAGATGAAGTTTATCTGTTTAAGGTTTGACATGGTGAAGTGTGTGCTTATATACATTGAACTGACACTTATAACAACATTGAACACCTCAGTGATACATAGTCCAATGAATCAAAATCTGACACAATTCGTAGAAACCAGGTACCAATACAGGTGCATATAAGAAAAAGAACATTAAGGCGGTCAGAATAAGCCACCTACCAGAACATAAATCATAAAAATCTCAAATATCTGCACATTGAATTTTACTTTGCCTCCCTGGCCATGGGCCAGCACAAGCTAAAGCCATGTCCCAACAGTACCAAGATAATACAGACAAGAATCGAATTTAATTTACCAAACTCTCAGATGCACAACGCCTACATTGCATGCACGAATGAAATATTGCATGTGAAACAGCAAAATCAAGGAAACCGCATCAAAGTCCAACTTTTATCTATACATACCATTTGCATTCGCATTTGCATATTTCCTACAAAATGTATATTAAGAAAAAAGATATTAAGCACCCAGACATTGAAAGACCAAAGACCATCAATGCGCCAGTTTTTCTAATCATATTCCAAAAAGAGATGAAATGCTACCACCTAGACCATATTCAAGTTGCCTTCTGCATAGGTCATGCACTGAGATTGACAAGAAGCTAGAGAAAGATGCCTTTATATAGCTGACAGCAACAAATGAAAGTCTGCCCTCATACTAGATTGTATACCACTATATCTATAAACAATCTTACGATCTGAAACTAGTACTAGGTAGAGAGAACAAGAAAGAGACAGAGAGATTGAGGGAGAAGAATAAAGAATAATTGGGGAACAAGGCCGGGCGATAGAAACTGTGTATTCTACCGTGCAATGCTCACATTTATAATAAACTAAAATAAGAGTTACAAAAGGAAACTCAACTCAAATATAACTCTAAACACTTTACTTAAACCCAAAACTAAATAGGAAACCAACTAACTAAAACTAGGACACTAATAACCATAGTCTAATAAGGAAACTACTAACACCACAAATCCAAACCAATAAGGAAACCACTCTAGGGGAACTCCCCTTATCGTGTTTCACCATATTTATTTTCCTCATCTCTAACACTCGCCCTTAAGCTGGAGTATACACAAAGAAACTCCAACTTGAACAAATAAAATTAAACTCGAAATGCAGCACCAATCTTGAACCATGTAGCAACCAAACACCAACACGCCAATCCATGTTGTCGCAGCAACCAACGAGAACGAACACCAAATTCCCAATAAAGACCTCAAAAATCCATCAAACGTTACACCAAACAGCTACAAAAAATTCCACCGAATGTCGCACCCTAATGGCTACACATAAGTCCACAAAATTGCAGCTTCAATGTGTGCACAAGAAAGAATCTCATGAAAGTGTAACTCCTATGGCTACACAAGAATTCAAATCTCACGAAAGTACAACCCCCCGTGGCTACACAAAAAATTCCATAAAAGTGTAGCTCCAGTGACTACACAAAAATTCCATAAAAGCCTACCCAAGGAAGGCACTTCAACAATCAAACTCACTCTTAAGTCTAGAAAAAGTCTCTTGCAGTTGACACCTTAAATCTCCCCCCCCCCCAACAAAATGTGTATCATTTACACATGACCAAAAACAACTAATATCACCTCAACTTTCATAGCAGAAGATTCCATGAATAAAATCCCAATATTTTCAATAACAATGACAAATAGAATCCCCAACGGAAGAGAATGGCCAATTTGTAAATAAAAATAAAATGAGAACAGCAAGATCCCCAAAAGGAAACACTGTAGGAACAAATCCTAATTTATTCGGAAACAAAAAAAAAAAAAAAAAAAAAGCAAGACCAGAAAACCAAAATCAGGAACAGAATCAGGAATAGAACTAGGAAGCGGAATCAGGAACAGAACAGGGAAACAGAATCAGAAAATAGAATAAAAACGAACCAGGAATTGAAGCAGAAATCATTCCAAAACTGAACCAAAAAATTGAACCCAAAAGTGATCCAAATCTGAACCCAAAACAGAAAAAAAAACCACAATTGAACCAGACCCTTAACCAACACTGAATCAAACAGTCAATCAAACCAGCAGTTTTAAAACAAACTGCAAGCCCTTCAAATCGACCCACTTCTCCCTCATCTTCTTCTTCATGGAACGAGACTGCATAAATGAACACCAAATCTGCACCCAACTTCCCTTATCTTCTCCCTCTTCTCTTTTATTTAATTTTTCCTTTCTTTCCTATGAACTTCAGATTGCAGAAATGAACACCAACAGAGACAGACAGATTTTAGAAAGAACTTCAGAAACTGAGCAATCTGAATACAGCAACTTCTGTTACAAATCAAGATCGACACTTCTTTCCTCTCCACTACATGGTATCTTTTCTTTCTTCTTGCCAATCGAAGCACGAAATAATGGCAATAGGGAAATCATTCCACAAAACGATGATGACGCTATGGTGAAATATCCAGTCAGAGGACTTGGACTGTTGGAGGTAGTCCTACTTGCTATTACCAACTGCCGAAATCAATTCAAAAACAAAAAAAAGGTAGTAGAGGAATATTTTTTTTAAACTTCACTTACCTTTTTTTTTTTTTTTTTTTTTTTTTTTTGGGGGGGGGGGGAGGATCTACCAGAAACCATATCCAATCGCAGCAGCCGCTCCATGGCAAACTTCGGAACACACAAAATTCAAAACGCAAATTGCAGAATAATTCTCCAAAAGAGTTTCAAGAAATACAAAAAACTCAGGAACTCAATTGCAGCTTGGTGCTTTAAGAAGGACGGGCATATCTGAGATTGCAGAGTGCAAAACATGTCACAAACAGTAAATCTCAACAAGATGCAGATCTGAAACTCCAAAAAACAAGCACTAGATCGCAGCAAGAAATTGCAGATCTAAAGCTCCCCCCTTGCTTCTGATTTCGCTCCATTACTTTGTTTTTTTACTTTCTTTCTTCCCTCACAATCTCTCTCTCTCTCTCTCTCTGATCATGAATTCCCCCCCCCCCACTGTCACACCCAATCCTCCTCTTCTTTCCGGTGGTCTACCTTGAAGTTCTTCTTCTTCATCACGATATTGGAAACTCTCAAAAACGTATATCGCAAAATTGATCGAAATTACAGAGAAAAAACACATGAATTCCCATGTTAGATTATTATGGAACCCTAGTTCATTTTTTTTTTCATTGAACTAGGATCCCATTCTTTGAATGAGAACCTTAAATGAGTCTCAAACCAGCAACAGATTATGGCCCAAATAAACAATCTTAAGATCTGAAACTAGTACTAGGTAGAGAGAACAAGAAAGAGAGAGAGATTGAAGGAGAAGAATAGAGAATGATTGGGGAACAAGGCTGGGCAATAGAAATTGTGTGTTCTACCGTGACAGGCTCTCATATTTATAATAAACTAAAATACAGTTACAAAAGGAGACTAAAACTCAAATATAACTCTAAACACTTAACCTCATTAAACCCAAATTTAAAATAGGAAACTCACTTAGACTAGGACACTAATAACCATAGTCTAATAAGGAAACCACTAACATCACAAACCCAAACCAATAAGGAAACCACTCTAGGGGGACTCCCCCTATTGTGTTACATCATATTTATTCTCATTATCATATTTTCAATACCTACTAGGACCATTTTTGTCAATCAGATTTAAGCTTAGTACCCAAATTTAATATAGAAGAATGAAAACTATGCCAAACATCACAAAAGTCCTTCACTTCTTTTGCTGCTGGAGGGGGTTCTATAAAACAATATTAATGAATGGTCCAATTTCAAATAATAAAGAAAAACTAACCTTGCAGTAAGTTTTAACTAAACAGACCCAGTAACATTTCTTTTACTTGTTTAACAGAGTGATGTGAATAGGTTTGACCCTCCCAGCCAAACCCTAAATTGGCCCCCTCTAGGACTGGCAAACCCTCTAGGATGGGTATTTTGGTCGTTTTAGCCTTAATTTAGTTGTTTGTCTATTTTTCAGAATTTTATTTTGAATTTTGTTGAAGTATTTCAGTTAGTTAGGAAGTCTAGTTTGAGTTACATAAGAGTCCTTGAGTCTTTAGTTCAACAAATGTCAATTAGAGTTTTTAATTAAATAGAATTTAGCATGTGCTAATTAGAGTTTTAGGTAACTAGGATTTTATTTCAGCACGTGTCTATTATAGTCCCTTAGATCTTATATTGTTTTGTCGGTTGAGATTGATTAACGTGGTGGGATCCTAACCTATAGATGAATCTCACTTCAAGTTAAAAGTCTTTTAGTAGGCTATTCCCTTTCTTCGTAAACTTAAGTCTGACTAAGTTAATAAGAATATTAAGTTTGAGGACCGTGGTTCCTGTTTGAGGGGCCCCAGTAAAGCTTTCTTCTTCAATGATCAGCAACTCTGTCAGGCACTCTTCTTCAGAATTTCCAGCAAGTGTTCCTCAAGTATCCAAGTAAGTGAAGCAATCCCTGCTCCTTCCCCCTTCTTCCCTACCCATGCAAGGCTCTCCCATCCTTCACCCCCAGCCCCTCCCCTGTCCCTCCGCAATCCTATTCCCCCTTTCCCCTTGCTGACGTGACCTGGTAGCAACCTTCCCCAGTCCCCATGGTACCCCAGCACCTTCCCCCACCCATCACGATCTTCCCTAGGACCTCCCCTACCCTGCAACACCCCCTCCCCTCTCGAACCCTCTCCCTGTGTCTCCTCTTCCCTATGGCAGCAGTAGCATCCCTCCCCCATTACATCCCTAATCCCCACCCCTTGCCTCCACTTTCCCTCCTAATTGGATCGCATATCACCCCTCATCCCATCCCCCCCCCCCCCCTAATTCCATCTAAAGCCTAAAACCCTAACACTTCTAAAAATTCTGCACTTCATTTTATTCATTAAAATTTTACAATTCATCTTCAGTCTCTAGACCTAAGCCCTAGTTCAACCTAAACACATTAGGATTAAATTTGAAATTAAAAAAACAGCAGCCCCATTACTAAACCCTAACCTAACCGAAACCCTAAAACCCTAGTTTCCAAACCCTACTATTAACTCCATATCTGAAACTATTGTTACAGCAAGGTTCTAAATTTAAAACCCACAGCCCCTTTACCTTAAGCCAAGCCGAATCCCTCTAGGCCTTTACCAAACCCTAAGACCCGTAAACCCATCCCAAAACACCCCGTTAAATTAGATTTATTTGCTGGAAGATTCTGTGCAGCCCTTAATTTGAGAGAAAATCCACAAAAAAGGCTAACCCTAAAATTCGGTTTACATCACAGAGACCTCAGTCACTTTACTTTACCAACGCAATTTTTGTTTCCATTCACCTCACCTTCAACCTAACGGGGCCAGGTACTTCTTTTCTGCTCCTACTCTTGCCTCCTACATTGGCATTGTCTCCCAATCCATCCAGCAGCTTCCAGAATTTGGTGCCTCACCTTTCAACAATCACATACAACCCAAGGTGACTCCTCTTCAGTTTGTGATTTCTGATTATGTGGAGCTCATATAGTCTATTCCAAATCACCTTCCCCCCCCCTCTCTCTCTCTCTTCTCTTCTCCAATTAATAGATTCCCAAACCCTTTAATGCAATACTGCATTTGATTGCTCAAACAAGTAGCCAATCAGAATCTTTTAACAAATTATGGTTCTAAGATTTAAGAGAATTCACAAAAGACAAATCAAATGGTGAGCAGAACAAGATCAGTATTTAGTAGCAGAAAGTTAGGAGTCAATCAAACAGTAAGTTTAGCATCTATGGGTGCTTCCTAGTGGTGATAGGAATTAGGGGTAAAAAACAGCAAATTAACCACTGAAATTAGGGTTTAGATATTGATGATCAAAGCGCAGGTCTTAAAGATGGACATGACCTAAATAAAGTAGCTTAACAGGTTCAGCAAATCAGAAATATATAAAAGATCCAATAACGGAGTATGACGAGCAAACAGTGAAATAGAGATTTCACTCCACAAGTCGATCAGATGGTCAAAATTGAGTGCAACTGAATTGAGTTCCCAACTTAGGATTCTTGAATACGTATAAAGTTAAAATAATTCAGGTTGCTGGTATGGTTACTCTCAAGAACATGTAATCGTCTGAAAAGTTGTATTCAGTTACGAGAACATAAAAGAATGACTAACCATGGATGACAAAAATGATAGAATAGTAAAAACAGGAGAAAATAATACCCAGGTGTCATACCAAAAGGTGGTTCCATTGGGTTAAACACCAATGTAAACCTTGATCACATACAAGGGATTCTTCAATGATGAAGAGGAGCACCAATTTCATTATCAAATTCATGTATAATGTTAGGCCCCTTTACTAGCTATATGGAAGACCAAAAAAGTAGACTCTTATGCTAAAAAAGGCTTAACTCAAGCATTAACTACTAAGGTAACCTAAATTGACCAGAAAACTGAAACACTAAAAGAAATACCCTCAAGATATGGTTGGATACACACAATCCCTATCCTGCCCATCTGGAACACTTAAATAACAATTATTGCAACTTGAGTTGAACCACATAGAACCAGTTCAATTGCACTAGCCCAAAACAAATTAAAAACGAAAAAAGAAAAGAAACTGACTAGCTAATCCTGTATGCAACCATATACCCATACTTAAGACCCACTATTACATGGAAACACATGGATCAATGGCTCAACATGTGATGCACGTTCAGCTCAGTAGGTTGAATAATTTATTTATTTACTAGGTTTGTATTAGACTTACTTTGTAATATTTTATTTTAATTGGGCTACTTTGTCACAGAGCCCTTTCCATATTTAAGTTTTGCAAGGCAAATATGCAGGAGATGATTTAGGAATTTAATTTTCAGTTTTAGATTAATATTAGGAGTTTGTCCTTTTTTGCCCTGTAAATGCAATCGTGTAACCTGCTGAATTGAATTCTAAGGATGGTTTTACCTATGGTTAACAATTGTGTTTATGTACTCTAGTATTCTTCCTCTCTTCTTCAATTCTCTCTAAACTTCTCTCATGCATCTGTTTATTTCTGGCAGTATTACCCGTCTTTTTTATTTTGTTCCTTAAATACCTGTATGATTAATCTGTTTCTGGCAGTAGAATCAGCACCACAACATTGGGCTGTTCTCCTTCACATATAATTCTTTCTCCCTGCAACTTTCAGCATAAGATCCACACCCTAGGGAGACGTGAACATTGGGTTAACTTCCATTAGTTCCATCCCTGTTGCAAGATATCCATTGGGATCCATATCAGAACCTGCACTCTAACCTAACAAGCCTAAAGCAGTAGGTGAATCCTACGGCTACTTCCTGCTTCAGAAAAGTTATAAAACCTCAACTAACCTAACAAGCCTAAAGCAGCATGTTAAGTACCTGAATGAGGCAACTTAACAAAGATGGAATAACTCAAGAAGATGATAATAATAATGGACTTTGAATTAAAGTTGAACAAGAAACAAAACACACTACTAACAGTAGGTGAATCCTACAGCTACCCAAGAGCAATAGCTCTCACCTAAACTTCCCCAATAACTCAAAAACTGTTTCTTCTACTCTTCCTTCCCCTTATTTATAGCAATTACTTTCCTACAGTATTAATCAACAGAATCATCCCAATTCGAATAGTACTCTTCAAATCTAATCCTAAAAAGTAACCTGAATGTAATATGACTCTCAAATCTAATCCTAAAAAGTAACCTGAATATAATATGACTCTTCAAATCTTCCAATCGTTTCCTTCCTTAGATTTTAGGGATTTGCTTTCCACGCTGTCGAGTGTAGACTCGTGATCCTAGGGTCCTAACACTACCGGCCCCTCAAAAATCACCTTGTCCTCAAGGTGATGGAAATTTTGAAGTTTAGCTCTCACATGCTTGCCAGACACCAGAGATGCATATTCACATGCTTGCCACTTTTTTTTTTCTTCTATTTCCCATTGCTATCCGGAGCAGCAAGAATATCACCACAATCAGCCAAAAGACTTCGCCGATTGATCCCCTAACGAGCATTCTCTAGCAACAGTATGGCACTTACACAAATCTGATATCCTATTCTTGAGCACATCATCTAAGGAAATGCTCTGCTTTTGCAACTCATAAATTTGCTTCTTTAAATGATTTTCAATTGCCAGTCCCACGCAGAGTTTGTTTTGAAGATGGTGTATTGAATTTCGTAACATCTCCAACACCTCTTCCAAAAATAGGTCGCACCCCCGCAAAGTCGCCGGAAGCGAGCGTTGCGTCTCCGCCTTGGGGTGTCGCAAGTCCTAATCTCCATCGCTGCTGCCCCATTCTCGCAGTGTCTCTTTCCATCTCAGTTTCAAGAGGTTGAAGATGATGGCGTGTCCCCTTCTTGGCTCGGTTGGACCGCTAGTTCATTGGTTCGAACTGAGTCTTGGGTTGAGCCTTAATTGGGCCCAAATTAATAATCAAAAGAAGTGGGCTTTGGGTCATAAAAGTGGAATGGGCCCAAGATAATTCGTTTGAATGGGTTAAGAAATATGGGTTATTGAAAGGAGATGGGCTTGGGGGTTAATGAAATAGGTTGGGCCCAAGGAGGTTTCTTTGGGAACCAAGCGGCCCAATCTTTAAATTTGGTTCGTTTGGGCCCTATGTGGGAGGATAAGTGTACCTGAGTTGGGCCCAATTTAGAAGTACCTGGATTCTTAATGAGTGAACCGAACCCGTAAACCGGTTTGAGTTGGTTAAAACCAACCCTAAAAATCCTCTACCAACGTTGTCTTCTCCCTTTCCTACGAACAAAAATTCTTGCCGCTTGCAACTTGCCGCCGACTGAACCTGGCCTTCTTCTATGCTTCTTCACTTCACCGCATCTCAAAGTTACCGCAGAATATTGCTCCTCCACTTTGGTCCGGTAGGTATCTAATGAGCACATTTATGTATGAAATCTTAGGGCATAAAGCATGCATTTTATACACTTAGAATGGAGTTACCTTGGGTTTTATGTTATTTTTGCAAATTTTAAGACTTTTCAAGATTTAAGCAAATATTTGGAGTTTTGGGCTTGAATCATGCAATTTTACACGTCAAGAAGTCCATTCAAATTCTCAAATGCGAAAATGAGCCTGATCTGGAGCATGATGGGCTAGAGATGTGTGATTATGGGCCAACTCCGAAATATTGAAGAGATAAAGAAGGCAAATTTGATCTACGGCTGAGATTATAAATTATCAATCAAATCTACAAAGATATTATTAAGAGAGTCCAAATGGAGAAATGAGTCCTTGCATACTTTAATATCTTATTTCCCATCTAGGATTTAATTAAAGAAAGAAAAAAAGGAAAAGGAATTATATTTAGAGAAGGAAGAGGTAAAAAATCCCGTTTTTGAATGTCTCTGTCCAGTTTTGATCAAGCCCTTCATCGAACGGTCATCCGATGTCCGATCGTGCTGATTTTTGGAGGAGAGCTTCACGACAACTTAAACCTCAAATCCAACGGTGGAATTATGCATCTGATCTCTTTAAGTTGGCACGATTAGTACGTCAAAACCCTAATTGGCTGAGTCAGATAGGAACCCTGAGTTTTATTCAAATTCAGCCGTGCCTCATGTAAACTCTATAAAAGGAGAGCATACTCCATCAAAGGAGAACGTGTTTTAGAGCTTTGTAGAAGCATTCTTTCTTCTCTCTTTAGTTTATTTAGGTTTTCTTTTCTTGCATTTGTGAGATTTTAATTTCTAGATTGAATGTTTAGGTTTAATTTTTTTATGTAATGCAATTCAAGTTCAAGTTTCAAGATTCGTTTTTCTCTGGGTCTAGCAATTGCAGATTTAGATCATTCTAGATCTAGATCTGGTTGTTAGGGTTGGTTGAGATTCGAATCGTTTGTTCAATTCGCAAGTAAGTAACCTTCTTTATTAATCTTCTCTCCTCCCTCCATTCCCGCTTCCATCTACCCCTCCATATTCTTAATTTAGGATTTACTTTCAGCATTTATTTATTGTTCTCCCTTCCCCTGGATCCTTGATCAGAGATGCCTACAGTCGTGCCTCTCTTTGGTTAAGGTTTCCATTTTACTTTCTGTTATTTACTTTATGCAATTTACTTTCAGAATTTATTTATTGTTCTCCCTTCCCCTGGATCCTTGATCAAAGATGTCTACAGTCGTGCCTCTCTTTGATTAAGGCTTCATTTTCCTTTTATTGCTTTGTTATTTACTTTCTGCACTGTTTTTTTTCTTTAATATCCATTCCCCCGATCGGTGGACTATAAGCTACAGCCAAGGGTCCACGATCAAAGTCATTATTATTATACTCCCCTTCCCTCGATCCAGAGCTGACACTCGGATCACTTCCCTTTTTCTTTTATTTTTATTGTTCGCATTTTTTTTCTTGTCTTTTATTTATGCATTGATTGTGTTTAATTTATTTTTCGTTTCAATTCGATTGCATTAGATGTATAGATTAGGATCTTTTAGTTTAGTTAATTAGTTAACAAAAATTGAATCATTCCACTCTCACATTACTATTAAGAAGTTGAATTCAAAGTGGCATATCTCCTTGAGATCGACCCGTTAGCTACACGATACCATGCGCTTGCGGTTACTTTTAAATTTCACAAACAAGTTTTTGGCGCCGTTGCCGGGGAGATATTAGTCCATTTTGTTTTCTTTTCATTCTCAGGTAAATCTAAGTGTTTAAAAAAAATTTTAAAAAAAAATTCAAAGATATTACTCTTAACTTCAGTAGAAACAAAAACGTATATGAGTGACAAACCAACCAAATGCTGCTCTATTATCATTCAACAGTGTGAATTGGGAACTACTATACGTTTTTATTTCTACTCAAGTTAAGAGTAATATCTTTGAATTTGTTTATTTTTTTTTAAACACTTCGATTTACCTAGGAATGAAAAAAAAAACAAAATGGACTAATATCTCCCCGGCAACGGCGCCAAAAACTTGTTTGTGAAATTTAAAAGTAACCGCAAGCGCACGGTATCGTGTAGCTAACGGGTCGATCTCAAGGAGATATGCCACTTTGAATTCAACTTCTTAATAGTAATGTGAGAGTGGAATGATTCAATTTTTGTTAACTAATTAACTAAACTAAAAGATCCTAATCTATACATCTAATGCAATCGAATTGAAACGAAAAATAAATTAAACACAATCAATGCATAAATAAAAGACAAGAAAAAAAATGCGAACAATAAAAATAAAAGAAAAAGGGAAGTGATCCGAGTGTCACTCTTGGATCGAGGGAAGGGGAGTATAATAATAATGACTTTGATCGTGGACCCTTGGTTGTAGCTTATAGTCCACCGATCGGGGGAATGGATATTAAAGAAAAAAACCAGTGCAGAAAGTAAATAACAAAGCAATAAAAGGAAAATGAAGCCTTAATCAAAGAGAGGCACGACTGTAGACATCTCTGATCAAGGATCCACGAGAAGGGAGAACAATAAATAAATGATGAAAGTAAATTGCATAAAGTAAGTAACAGAAAGTAAAATGGAAACCTTAACCAAAGAGAGGCACGACTGTAGGCATCTCTGATCAAGGATCCAGGGGAAGGGAGAACAATAAATAAATGCTGAAAGTAAATCCTAAATTAAGAATATGGAGGGGTAGATAAAAGCGGGAATGGAGAGAGGAGAGAAGATTAATAAAGAAGGTTACTACTAATTTGCGAATTGAACAAACGATTCGAATCTCAACCAACCCTAACAACCAGATCTAGATCTAGAATGATCTAAATCTGCAATTGCTAGACCCAGAGAAAAACGAATCTTGAAACTTGAACTTGAATTGCATTACATAAAAAAAATTAAACCTAAACATTCAATCTAGAAATTAAAATCTCACAAACGCAAGCAAAGAAAACTAAAGAAAACCTAAATAAACTGAAGAGAGAAGAAAGAATGCTTCTACAAAGCTCTAAAACACGTTCTCCTTTGATGGAGTATGCTCTCCTTTTATAGAGTTTACATGAGATATGAGGCACGGCTGAATTTGAATAAAACTCAGGGTTCCTATCTGACTCAGCCAATTAGGGTTTTGACGCACTAATCGTGCCAACTTACAGAGATCAGATGCATAATTCCACCGTTGGATTTGAGGTTTAAGTTGTCGTGAAGCTCTCCTCCAAAAATCAGCACGATCGGACATCGGATGACCGTTCGATGAAGGGCTTGATCAAAACTGGACAGAGACATTCAAAAACGGAATTTTTTGCCTCTTCCTTCTCTAAATATAATTCCTTTTCCTCTTTTTCTTTCTTTAATTAAATCCCAGATAGGAAATAAGATATTAAAGTATGCAAGGACTCTTTTCTCCATTTGGACTCTCTTAATAATATCTCTGTAGATTTGATTGATAATTTATAATCTCAGCCGTAAATCAAATTTGCCTCCTTTATCTCTTCAATATTTCGGAGTTGGCCCATAATCACACATCTCTAGCCCATCATGCTCCAGATCAGGCTCATTTTCGCATTTGAGAATTTGAATGGACTTCTTGACGTGTAAAATTGCATGATTCAAGCCCAGTACTCCAAATATTTGCTTAAATCTTGAAAAGTCTTAAAATTTGCAAAAACAACATAAAACCCAAGGTAACTCCATTCTAAGTGTATAAAATGCATGCTTTATGCCCTAAGATTTCACACATAAATGTGTTCATCAGTATCCTCACTCAGTCCTATCTTCGTCTTTCCAACCTTCTCTATAGCCTGATTTGGCGATTCATTCACATTGATACTTACTATGATCCAACCTGCTTGGTGTCTATCTCCAAATTTGATTTCGGTTGTTTCCCGTCGCTAAACTCACACCTTAAGGCTTCTTTGAATCCCATCCAAGTAAATACCGTTCAATTCTTGCTATAAATCCAGTCGAGTGCCTCTCCTTCCAGATGTTGGATTGCCACATCCAACCACTGCTCTTCCTGGATCTGGTTCTCCCAGTAGAAGAGAAGAACCTCTAGAATCCATCTTTGAACTCCTCCTTCACCGAAAACGAAGGCCAGTGCCATCACCTCCCTGGATCGTGAATGCTCTGATACCAGTTGTTAAGTATCCGAATGAGGCAACTTAACAAAGATGGAATAACTCAAGAATATGATAATAATAATGGACTTTAAATAAAAGTTGAACGAGAAACAAAACACACTACTAATAGTAGGTGAATCCTACGGCTACCCAAGAGCAATAACTCTCACCTAAACTTCCCCAATAACTCAAAAACTGTTTCTTCTACTCTTCCTTCCCCTTATTTATAGCAATTACGTTCCTACAGATTAATCAACATAATCATCCCAATTCGAATGGTACTCTTCAAATCTAATCCTAAAAAGTAATTCGAATAGGACTCTTCAAATCTAATCCTAAAAAGTAATTCGAATAGGACTCTTCAAATCTAATCCTAAAAAGTAACCTGAATGTAATATAACTCTTCAAATCTAATCCTAAAAAGTAACCTGAATGTAATATGACTCTTCAAATCTTCCAATCGTTTCCTTCCCTAGATTTTAGGGATTTGCTTTCCACGCTGTCGAGTGTAGACTTGTGATCCTAGGGTCCTAACACAGCAACTTGGGTTTGCTAAGGTTTTAACCATCAAACTCCATTGTCCTTTCAAGCAAACCTCCCCCTGGGCCCTACAGTGTATAGACTTTACCAGAAGCACAGCCCAAACCTTTTGGCCGGCCACTTCTATATTCTCTCAACTGCCCTAACCATTTGTGTTTCACATCCAGCCATCAAAAGCTTACCAAAATTGACATCGAACCTTCCCCTCCACCTGCATATTATTTATCCCCCTAAAGCTGCATCCCATCAGACCACTATAAACCCTAGATAGATACATCGCTCTTGACACTCAAATACCACAACTCCAGCTGGTTCTCTTTTGTAAGTTTGGAAGAACTGGCCGCTGCCTGGCATCCCAGCCAAGGCTACATTAACTAATCACTCTAAAAGACTAAAGTACATACTGCAATGATACATGGATGTTTAACCAGTTTAATGCGGTTGCTTTATAAGCAATAATACAGACTTATATAACAGACACTCACAACCTAAGATGAGATGCCGGTTTCAGGTATAATCAGTGAGCATGATGAGATGGTTAGTAAACCAAATGATTGTAGAAAATTTGAGCCATCGCTAATGGATGAATGTATAGTTTCTCTTTGAAGTCCTGTAACCATGTGATGAAATGCATGACCATAAGAGTTGAGCAAGTTACGGTTTCATTCAGTAGGATTAATGTTGAATATTGCGGAGATTTGGTTATCTCCCATTGGCTGCACAGAATAGCACATATTGCTGCAAATGTAGTAGGAACGATAATTAATGAAATTCTACTCCAAATATCATAGAGAACTCAAGAATTTTATTCCAGTCACCTGAATCACTAGCTCTGCCAACAACATGAAAACTATTCATCAAGCAGCATACTTACCGTTCAATACAAATAATAAGCGGAGAAAAGCAAAGTAACTCTATAACAAAATCGTACCACTACACGCCTTGACTTTCACATTTCTTTACTATCAAGCCCTGAGCAATGATAACCTTGAATAATCGACTAATATTGAGATTCATTTGACTGACCTTCAGTTAACTGCTCTGATCCTCACAATTCCACCGCCAACAAACACCTAGAAGGAGAAAATGGAGAAGATATGAACCGCTGCAACTGTGAAGAAGAAGATGTACCGAATCACCGGAGACGGGGAAGATGAGGAAGACAGATGGCCTTAACGAGACAGCTGCTAGGGTTCTGAGACAGCGAGTAGGCTGGACTCACGGAAGATCTAATTTTTTTTCTTTTTTCTTCCCTCCCCGATTGGAAGATTTATATAAATCACTAATAGGGAACCCAATTTTTGAAACCTAGAGATCTCTTCACAGCCGGACCAATTTGAGCTCTGGTTTTCCTTTTTCCCTTTTTGGGCTTTCTTTCCCATTTTTTTTGTTTTTTTGGGTAAAAGATTTTTTTCTTTTTTTTCTTTTTTGTAAAAAATGTTTTCTTTCTCAAGACCGTAAAATCTAGGGTTTGGATAAGTTGGACAAATATTTTGCAATCACAAACCAATTCTCCTCACCTAAGGCTAAAACCACGATTTTGATTCAAATTGCTCCATCGTATGGAAAAATCCCTAGCAAAAAGGAGCTGAGTTAAATTCAATGTTTTTAATCCCAATACCCAAGCCAACATGGCAATGGGACGATTAGGGATATCCATGGATTAAGGGTCTCCGAAACAGTCCCACTACTAATAAGATGCTAATATGTTAATTCCCTTTTGTGACTGATTATTATACGTTTGGGAAAAAACTATCCGATATGTGGATATTTTTTAGATTTTCTACTAAAATAAATACAAAAGCATAATTAATACTAAAGAAAATTAAGAAAATTAAAGACTAAAATGAGTACAAAAAATATTTTTTGCTAAATTATTAAATTTCAAACATAATTCTCACAAATAAAAAGGTAAAGACGTAAACCAACGGGGTTGGTCCAAGTGGTAAGCAGCTTGCTCACCTTAAGCAAGGTTCTTGTATCGAATCCTTGTGGATGCAAGAAATCCCCGCTGGGAGACTCACCCACCACAGCTAGGTGTGCGATGCGGGTCGAACCCCTAACCGGAGTTGGCAACCAAAAAAAAAAAAAAAAAAACCTCCCATGTTCCCCTCTCTCTCCGTCTCCGATCTCCTTCTCCTCTTCCGTTTTTTCTCTCTCCCTCCAGTTCTCTCTCTTTCCCTTCATCTCTGTTCTCTCTCCCGTCCTCTCTCCCGACATCTCTGTTCTCTCTCCCGTTTCTTTTGTTTCTCTCTCCTGTCCTCTTTGTTTCTCTCTCCCGTTTCCCTGTTTCTCCCTTTTTTCTCTGTTTCTATATGTTTCTCTCTCCCGTCGGCTCTGTTCTTTCTCACCCCTCGTCCCCTCCGTCTGCCTTCCCTGCTCCTCTTTTCCGTCCTCTTTCCCGTCTCCGTCTCCCTCTTTCCCACCTCCTCCTCCAGTTCTCTCTCTTTCCCTTCATCTCTGTTCTCTCTCCCGGCATCTCTGTTCTCTCTCCCGCCCTTTCTGTTCTCTCTCCCGTATCTTTTGTTTCTCTCTCCTGTCCTCTCTGTTTCTCTCTCCCGTTTCCCTGTTTCTCCCGTTTTTCTCTGTTTCTATATGTTTCTCTCTCCCGTCGGCTCTGTTCTTTCTCACCCCTCGTCCCCTCCGCCTGCCTTCCCTGCTCCTCTTTTCCGTCCTCTTTCCCGTCTCCGTATCCCTCTTTCCCACCTCTGTTTCACTTTCTCCGTTAATAACCAGATCTAGGGTTTCCCCTTAGATCTGCAATTGCAGTACTTTGTTTTTATTTTTATTTTTCACATAACAGCTCCTTTGCTTGCAACATTTCCTTGGTACACACCACAGAACAACTCCAGCTTTGGGTACAAGTTCTTCCGCGTCGAGCTTGATAGGTACGCCTATACGGCAAAGCCGGATGGCAAGTCCGATCCGCATTTTAGCTGCTACCATCGATACAACTGTAGGAGTTATGTGTCCGCCCTTAAGGCGTGTTGTTTGCCCCCTTATGTGGGTGTTGCATGTCTCCCCCTTTATGGGTGTTGGTGCTTTTTTGGTGTTTCTGTTCTAAGGGTTTTGTGGACGTGATCCATTTTGAGCTTGACCCAACCCTTACCCTGGCTGACCCTGTCTATTGCATGTACGACAGTTTGGTCCTTGTCCGCTCCTTGGTTCGGTTCGAACCTTGTGTTCTCATGCAGTTATGTTTGTACTTCTTTTAGTTATATGAATGAAGTGCTGTTTACCAAAAAAAAATTGTATTTATACCCATTTAGAAGAATATACTTCAAAAAATTACTATTTGAATTTGACTAAATCAGTCTGAAATTTGATAAGATATTATCTAAATCTGTCCTAATATAATGGGATACGGATATGATATTACCACTATCCAATCTTAATCTGATCTGTTTACACCCCTTGGCACAATGTTGCATTGTTGGGTACCCAAAACCCACAAAGAGAAGAAACTAACTCTCCTTCACATACGTGGATTTGGAGCCAGACTTTACACCTCTCTAATGGTGTTAGTTGGCTCTGGACCTAGACATAAGGTTTCCCATGAAAAAGATCTGACAAGATTTCAGCCTTCAGAAAAGGAACTCAAATGTAAAATTTTCTATTTGTAATTAAAACTTCAGAATATGAATAATACACATAAAAAATAATACATCATATATATAAAGTATATATTATACTATTTTCCAAAATAATTCAACAAGTAACAATCCTTATCCAAACCCCAAAGGTTTTTTCTAGTTGACAAAAATTGATGCCTCATGGTATGAGGTGAAGGATTCGAGTCTCCCTGAGGCCAAGGGCAAAGTTCTGTGATATATTTGAATATTTATTATTAGAGAAAATTGCACTTGCACCTCAAAATGGGGCCCTTAAAGCACTGACACCCAACTTTATGTTTAAAAAGCACAGAGACTCCAAAATTGAATTTGTTAGGGATAATGGATGAATAACCACAACCAGAGAAGAACACAAGCAAAGCACACAATAAGGATTTAACGTGGTTCGGCAAAACCCTGCCTACGTCCACCAAAGAGAAATTTTTTTTTACTATTTCCAGGAAACTACACCCCACTCTCACACCCACAAAGTGTTATCCTTTGCTTGCCCCCAATCCTTATCCTTAGGATGGATAGGGATTGATTCCCCAATCTCCTACAGAGATTGATGCATATAGGTTATCTCACAGAGACTATTTATAGGGAAACCTTAAATTCTAATCCCAATGTAATTACAATTTTACCCCAGTATTAGTAATTGACCCAAACCTTGTTTCAATTACAAATACAACAAAGATCATAATTACATGGACCCACAGAATACAAGACACCCAAACCCAACAATCTCCACCTTGGCTTGAATTCTGCAAACCACCTTGAAGAAAACCGTTGATGATGTCTCTCTGCAATCACCCGTCTTTGTGTATCCACCACACTTTACCGCATGGCCCACATCCCCTCCAGGGATGCTTTTGTTACCGCCATCACTAAACCAACATGGCGCACACCCCCCACCTGGGGTGTCCCGTACAGCTCATCGCCGCTATACACACATGACCCACATCCCCTTTAGGAATGCTTTTGTTACTACCATCACTAAACTAGCATGGCACACACCACCCACCTGGGGAGTCCTGTACAGCTCATCACCGCTATACGATGTGACGTGGCTCCATCTCTCTTGTCACAGCTGGCTCCAAGAGATCATTGCCACTCACCAAATCCAAAGCGAAAGTCATTTGCTTCTTTCCAAATTTACCCTTGTTTTGCCCCTAAACAACCTGCAAATTCCTGTCTACTGTACCCCTTGCCAAAGTGTCAACTAGAGCTCCACCTATTTCAACACTACCTGCAAGCTTGTACAATTTACCTAATTTGTGGCTTTCGTACCCATCAATCAACTGAAAGAACCTCACCATTGATTTCCATACGAACTCACAAAATCAATACCAACGGAGCGAAATCTCCTCAATCCGTCACTTTCACTGAGTCTGGAACGCCGAAAAATAACAAGAGCACTTAACTCCGTACAAAAAACCTTCACACAAAAACCTGTGGAAACAATCTATACGATACGCTCCGATAATACAAAAAAACAAAAAAGAAGAAATCCCTTTTCTTTTTTCCGTCTTTTTCCACCGATTCTTTTTTTTTTTTCCCTCCCTTTATGGTTCTTCCTCCACGTTCTCCACTCACAATTTTTTTTTTTCAAAATTTTTTTTTAAACCATTGCATCATGGTGATAACAAGAAAACTTAAAAACACCACCGAACCAACACCAAGCGATCCCAAGCGATCCCAAGTCGGACCACTCCCTTCTCTCCTTTTTTTTTTTTTTTTTAAAACCGATCTAACCCGATCAATCTACAAGAAAAAAAAAAGATAAAAAAAACTTCACAATTCTAAATCCATAATCATACCTTCGATCAATCCGTTGAAGCCCTCTCCGTTCTCCTAGCACCTATCCTCTCCTTTCTGGATCTTCGCACACCATCGGCGACAATCCACTGAACCTCGCTCTGATACCACTTGTTAGGGATAATGGATGCACAACTACGAAGAGAATAACACAAGCAAAGCACACAAGAAGAATTTAACATGGTTTGGCAAAACCATGCCTATGTCCACCAGAGAGAAAAAGGAGTTTCACTATTTCCAGAAAACAACATACCACCCTCACACCCACAAAGTGCTACCCTTTGCTTGCCCCCAATCCTTATCCTTAGGATGGGTTCCCCAATCCCCTACAAGAATTGATTCCCAATCTCTTATAGTGATTGATGCCTATAGGTTATCTCACAGACTATTTATAGGGAAACCTAAAACCCTAATCCCAATGTAATTACAATTTTACCCCAGTATTAGTAATTGACCCAAACCCTGTTTCAATTACAAATACAACCAAGATTATAATTACATGGACCCACAGAATACAAGACACCCAAACCCAACAGAATTTCATTGGATATATTTGTCAAATTTATCATTGAAAACAGTTAAAAAAATCATTGTTTATTTTCAAAACTATCCCTATAATAAACAGTGTTTGAAAGGTTTTTAGTGACAAATTAGACAAATATATCTAATGAAAATCCAATTTTGGGGATCTTTGTATTTTTTAAACATAAAGTGGGGTGTCAGTGTAATTTGCTCTTATTATTATAAATGTTTTTTTTTCCTGGTGACCTACTTACTATAAATGATATCCCAAATGCAGCGAAAGTACATATAAGCTTGCCCTCATTACATTTGCTTGGTTGACAATGAAGTCAAAAGAAACAAGCTGTCCAAACACCAAACCAACCTCCATATTAGCTAATCAAGCAACAACCTCCATATTTTGTTCTCAAAAATTTTAAATTATAGCTATACCCTTAGGAGCAGAAACCATTGATTTCCGAACACCAATTGTATTTGGTAGATTCGAAAACTACTTTGCAAGTTGCGAGTTTGAAAGCCCCTTGTGAATTAACACCCTTTAGAAGAATGAAAGTTTATCAAACACTAGGGTGAGATGGGTTAAGACTCTGAATTTAGGGTTTTGGAGAGGAGGTTCAAAAACAGCTTTGAAGCCAAATTGATAATCTGACCTTGTTGGGTTGATAAAAATTGGTGTATCAGGTAAAGCTCCATGGTCCACATTTATGTTCTTCGTTTTGTTTTAATCATTCAATAATTTGCAATTTCAAGCTTCGGGTTTGAAAAGAAAAGTACTTCCAATTACGCTTGGTGTTTTCTTTTTTTTTTAGGTTCATCTCTTCACTTTTTTTGCTTCAATCAAATCTATATTCAATTTAGGGCTGCAACATGGTCGGGCTGGGCTGGGCTTTTACAATCCCAAATCCAGCCCTATGTATTCTAATCGAAGCCCATTATTGCAGTTACCCTAATTAAGAGCCAAGGATTATTGTCATTGACCCTAAGTCCTATAGGGCCAAACCAAGCCCATTCCGGCCCTGATTGGCCCTGTCATTGGCCTTGATTGGCCCTATCCCTAGCCTTGATTAGCCATATCCTTGGCCCCAGCTCTAATTGGCCCTGTCCTTAGCTTGGCCCTAATTGACCCTATCCTTGTTCATGTTCCTAATTCATTGAGATTAAGCATGAGGGTCAAAATTAGGGCTAGGATCAAGGCCAAAATCAGGGTTAGGGTCAAGACGAAAAATCAGGGACGGGTCGGGATAGGCCCAATGGGCCAAAGAGTAATCCCAGGCTCACCCTTGTTAGCCCTCAGGCCAAAATCTTGAGCCCAAGACCCATTCAGGCTCAAGGTGGGTCAGGGCCATCAAGGCCAAACTTGCACCCCTTATTCAATTCTAAAAGAGTTTAAATACACTTATCCACTGCCCCCATATTGCCCCAGACATGAATTTTTAAAACTTTTTTTTTCGGTTGTTTTAGGTCTTCATCAGTTTGTCTTGAATAAAAAACACTAGAAGTTGATAATTACCTTGGTAGTTCTTGAACGTTTAATTACAAACAACAGAAGTTGAATAACAACGGAACAAATGTAATATATGGTGACAATAAAAAAGGAGAAATTCTATCTATAGGATCATAGCTATAAGAAGTGACTTATTACTTCTTACCATCAACACTGAAATAAGCCAATGCACAGCTGGTAGAGTGGAAGTCCATCCAAGTTCTTTCCTAAGTGAGAAAGTTTTTGGGGAAAAAACCTGCAAACGAAAAAAGGGTTTAGAGAAGGCTCTCTGATGGTTTCTGTTGGGAAATGCCAAGTCAGCATTTGCCACATCAACCTCCAATCAGTTTTGATGATGACAAACACTCTACTAATGTTTCCATTCAGATGTGTCTTGTCCAGCTCATCACCACAGTGAATCTCGATGCAAAATGACCGGATCAAAGAATTACTAGAGAATCAAACTCAAGACCAACTCAAACCATCTTAGACAAAGAACCAAAGTCATTATGAATATCAAGACCATTGCACAAGATCAAGCCGAAGATCAAGACTTAGGCTGAATTAAGGCTTAGGACACTCTCGCATACACATATATGTAAATGCATCCATTATATGTAATTTATGCTACTAGAGTGACCTAGGACATGTTAGTGAGGTATACAATGCTTAGGGTTGACCAAAAAGTCCAAAAACCCAAGCCATATCCCAGCCCCAACTCTGTTAAGCAAAACAGAGCTCAGACAGTCGACCGTTTGGGCAGACGGCTGACCGTCTGGGCAGACGACTGACCGTCTGGCCCTGACTTAGCCAATAACGGCTAGTTTACAATGGCTCTTTTCCAGACGGCTGACCGTTTGGGTAGACGGCTGACCGTCTAGCCCTGACTTAGCCAATAACGACTAGTTTACAACTGCTCTTTTCCAGACGGCTGACCGTCTGGGCTAAAAACAGGACAAAATTTATGTCCGTTTTCTATCCGTTGGGGATTGGCTTTAGGCACTCAAAGGTACTCTATATAAGCCCAATTCACCTCATTTGAGAGTCTATACACTCACACTTGATCACCCACTCCCCAAGTGATCCTAAGCTCTCAAATTGCAAGAAAGCCTTGTGCTTTGCCTTTCACCTTCTCCCCAACCTTAAAGAACATTCCAAGGTATTAAGCAAGCTTGTGGAAACCAAGCTCGAGGTGACTAAAGGTGTTGTGCTTTGCCTATCACCCTCTCCCAACCTTGAAGAGATATACCAAGGTGTTACTAAGCTTGTGGAAGCCAAGCTTGAGGTGATTAAAGGCGTCGGTGGTGCATACATTTCCATTTGAGCATACAACTCACATTGCATCACACTCACACAAGAGGTAAAGTGTCACACCTCTTGTTAAGGTAATATCCGACACTTCTTGTATTTGTATTGGTTGTTGAATTCTAGTTTAGGTTGATTAGAATTTGGTCTTGGGTGCTCTTGCCCGTTAACAAAGATTGCTTGGGTGCTCTTGCCCGTGAACAAAGATTGATTGGGTGCTCTTGCCCGTGAACAAAGATTGATTGGGTGCTCTTGCCCGTGAACAAAGATTGTGAAGGGTGCTCTTGCCCGTGAACAAAGATTGTGAAGGGTGCCCTTGCCCTACTTGCTAAACAAAAATTGTAAAGGGTACTCTTGCCCCGCAACAAAGATTATTGTAAGGGTTTGATCTCTACCCATTGTATTGAAAGAGAATCAATAGTGGAATACTCTCTTGAGGCCAAGAGAGGAGTGGACGTAGACTTGTATAGTCGAACCACTATAAATTATGTGTTATGATTGCTTGCCTTTATTGAATTTCATTTAAATTATCAACTTACATTGAAATTGCAATCAAACTGAGAATTTGGGATAATCCACGAGGTACAACCTAATCACCCCCCTCTAGGTTGCACCAACAGTTTCCACCTGCTATATCTCTTTATTTTCTGCGCTTTCCTGCTTGATTTTCTCTGGCCTGCGTGTCGATTCCATCTTTGAAGGCTAAATAACTTATGGGGAATGCCAGCTATGGAGAAGCCACCATGGTAATGATGCACTATTAGTAGGGTTGAGCTGGATGGGTTGAGATTGCAATGAGTTCTGCATTGAAGGGAGGATCAGGTGCTTCTTGCTTCAATCTCTCTAATCTTTTCTCCCCTTTCAGCAACAGTGACCAGCAACCACCACCATTATTCCTCTATTTCATTTCAAAATTTATGTACCCTCTGAATTGCATTAACTCATCCAAGCTTGCAGACAGTATGGGTTGTCTTTTGAAAAAAGGATGGCTTTATAACCTTCTCTGTTTCAAGTCTTTTGTTTTCCTGTACTTGTCTCTGTATTTGCTTCTTATCTCCTCTTTCGTTTTTTTTTTTTCCTTCCTATTTCTGGCTATTTTGCAGGTCACTTTCCTTTTGTTTTCTGCAACTGTTCCTTTGCTGAGTTCAGTAGGGTCAAGGGGTTTCTAATGGCGCATCTGGGAAGACAGGGAGTGCCAGGCAGCTCACAATACCCATCCAAGATTCCTTCAAGGGGAAATGCTTCTAACTACTTGATTCCTCCGGTTAGGGAAAGGCAGTGGGCAAAGGAAGACTACAGGAGCAACTCATCCAACAAGGGTTGGAAGGAAGGGGGTTTGTCAGCATTCACTGCAAGATGTTTGGGTGCTAAAACTCTCTATGGTAGAGTGATTGGTGCACAAAGTGAAGCAATCTAAGAGACATGCAGGAAATTGGTCGAACTATGGGTACCTCTTGTTGCTATGGACATCTCTATCATGGGTAAAGAGGGGTTCAGAGCTATTTTTGCCATGGAAATCAACCAAACTGAGGTCCTGTCAATGGCTCCATGGTGGTTAGGCAACTTGATGCTGATTCTGGCGTTGGATCCTATACCTGAGTTCACAAATGATGTTGTCCTTCCTCCAATTCCAGTCTGGGTGCAGTTTCAAGGAATAAGGTTCGATTACTTTGAATATGGGATGATCCTGAAGCTACAAAAGAAGTTGGCAAGGTGGTGGATATTCAAATAGAGGTTGCAGAAATGATGCTCCAGACATTCAGTTAGAGGTTGTAGAAATGATGCTACCTCCTGGCTCTGCAAGAATAAAAGTGATGCTCAATCTCAATAATTCAGTGAAGCTCTAAGCCCAAATCAAGAGTAGCAGGGATGAATGGGTCCATGTCAAGTTAGTGTATGAACTGTGGTCCATTTGTGAGTGTTGTGGGAAGGTTACCCACCTCACCGAGCTCTGTCCTTCAGCTGAAGAAAGAAAATATGTGTCGTGTATGGGGGAAATGATCTACAAAGACCTTGTAACAAAGCCAATAAAATTTGGTAGCAATCGTGTGATGTCTACCTCAACTATAGAAAAGTTGTTTGTCCTCCCACCCTTGATGAAGAAGGAAAGTGGAGGGAGTTGTGCAAGTGTCCGTGAAGGGTCTCGAAGCAACAAATCCAGGAAGAAGTAATAAGGACGGAAGAGGCTAAAGGAAAAAAGAAAGTTCCTGCAGGGAAGGTTGCGATGACAGTGGATAGTTGCAGTTCGGTTGGTGCAAAGGAAAATTCAGGTGAAGATGCTCTTGCTATGGCAGTAGAAATGGAAAAACAAAGTTCTCAAAGGAAATGTGAATCGGTTCTTGATCAAGACGATTTAGAGCAATTTCTTCAGATCCAGGATTCATATTTACTGGGTTTTTTGGGCACCGAAGAGGATACCTTCGTATCCAAAATGGATCTCTGCATGGATGGATTGGACAACATGAAGCAAGGATGTTTGGAGCTTACAAGCACAAGCTTTCAGACTAATGAAAAAGTGAAGGGTAAACAAGTTGTGGATTCTGAAAAACTAGCTGATAGTACTAAAGGAAAAGAAGAGTTGCAAGTTGAAATTGGAGTCAAGAAGAACAATGATGTAGGGATTTTGAATAAAGTTTGAAACTTCATGGAAAGACTTGATTAGTTTGAGAAAGCAACTGTTCAAAACCTCAAAATTGATTATGTTACTTTTTATCACAAAAATTGATTGCCCAAAAGCTGAAGTAAACAAGGAAGGGATCAATGAGGAAATTTCGAACAAATCATACTCCTGCCTTTGTTGATGCCCAAAACCCAAACCGAGTTTGTTGTAACTAATGATGAGGAAAGGGTGGAACCAAATGCACTCACTATCTCCACCAGTAGAAAGCGCAGTAGGAACTTGTCTGACCCTCCGGATTGCATGCAACTTCCTCATATTGATCGATTTAACCTTTTTTCAGGATACACTGTTAAGGGATTCGCCGGATCCCAATTCTCTCTTTTGGACTGTGTGGAGATCCATGGAGGCTTGTTTCTTCTCAACCCTAACCCAGTGGTTCTGTGAAATCCCGCCTAATCCTAACCTTGCTACTGTGCCAAATCCATACCTACCATATGCATTATTTCATTTATTCTCTGTCGACTGTCGTATGAGTTGCCTAGTTTTGTTTGGTAGAAGTTCACCCCGAAGCTGATCTTTTCTCCCCTCTATTTCTTCTTGTGCCTTTTTTTTCCCTTTGATAGGAGGGTGATCTTAAGTAATTCCCATAACTGACCTCCTATCCCTGTTGTTCTAGAGTGGACCTCCATACACCCTATAACTTTGTGTTTTCCCCACATGATGATTTCGAAGGGAAATCAAGTGTGATCTTCATGATTTGTTATTCCTTCTAATTATTTCAAGACTTCAAGCTTTTCATTCCCTGTTCCTCAATCAAAAGTTAGTAATCTCTCTTGTATTGTATTGATCTACTTTTACTATGTTTTACCCTTTGTGATTGAGACTATGAAGAAGATGCTGCATCTTTGCAACCATCTCTTTACAATCTCTTTTCATTTTTTGGGTTTTATGATCTTCATATTGATCTTTACCATGATCCTTATGAAATCTTCATAAAGCCATGATCTTACTTTACTCTTACTATGTTTTATTCTTTGTGATTGAGACCATGAAGAAGATGCTGCATCCTTGCAACCATCTCTTCTATAATCTCCTTTCATTCTTAGGGTTTTATGATCTTCATATTGGTCTTTGCCATGATCCTTGTGAAGTCTTCATGAAGCCATTATCATACTTTTGATTTGATTTCAAGGCATGTTAGATTTATCCCTTGTTTTCTTACAAAAGTTTTATTGTTAATTGTTTTCCGAAGATTTTGGGAGAAGAAAAGTCAAGATAAAAGCAATGTCCTCCATCTCCTTAGAATCATAGTACTCTCCCAATTTCGAGGACGAAATTATTTTAAGGGGGTGAGAATGTGAAATCCAGCCCAGACCTAGCCCGGGATACCCTATTTGTTTTGGGATAAAGAAAGACTTGTTTAATATTAGACCTTGAAGTTGGACCTTGATGTCGTTGTTGTTATCCTTGAAAGCCTTAGGAGGCCATGTCCGACCTTATCCTTACCCTGACCCAGCCCGGAATTTGTATTGTCTGTTGTTCCAATGACCCGAAGTGGTGGGAAAAGTCCTTGTGGACCCTTTTGGTTGATGATTTGGTGTCGGAGCCCAAGCCCATGGACATTGACGATGATGCCCCTCACTTGAGAGCATTGTCAGTGTTAGTTTTGAATATGCGCACCGAAGAGGGGTGAATTAGTTGAAATACCTAATGAACTCCTGTGCACAATCCGAAAGTATTTCCCGAAACTAGACTTCTTGATGGACTTGTAGGAGAAAACCCCACCCAATTTGACCCCATATAGCCGTCCAAATCCCTGTCTGAAGTTGCTGAACTATGTCTGGCAAATCCTGCTTGCGCATCGAAGAAGGTAAGCTTAGTTGGTGGATCTAATGAATTCTCATGCCTGATCCAAAGGTATTTCTGGAAACTAGACTTCTTTATTGACTTGTAGGAGAAAACCTCACTCAATTTGACCTTGTATAGCCTTCCGAATCCCTGTTCGAAGTTGCTGAACTATTCCTGAAAATCCTGTTGAGACTCTGTTGGTCGATACTGTTGGTCGATACTATCAACCAAAGGTATCGACCAAAACAAGCCCAGAATCGTGAAAAAGATGCTTTTTGGATATTCCTTTGTCTTTTTAAGTGAAACCTCGAACCTAAATCATTATTTCACTCATTTCAACATCTGAGAACGTGGGAAAGCTCCTCTAAGCCTCCTCCTTGGCTTTGGGTGATGATCTTCTACAAGAATTATTGTCTCTCTTCTCTAATCTCTTCTCCAAGGTATGTAATCTCTCACTCTCTCTCTAATCTACTCCTACCCCATCTTGTTCTTGCTACTGAGTTCGTGAAGAAGGTGTTGCAACCTTGCAACCATCTCTTCTACAAGCTCTCTTGGGTTGATTAAACATCTCTTCATTCTTTCCATGCTATGTTTCTTATACTTGATATTCTTGCTTTCTTATTTTGATTTCCTCTTCATGGAAACATGAGTTCATCTTCTTAATTTGATTTTCCTTAGCAAATAGGTCTGATTATATGTTAGTAATTGTCTATATTTTGCTGCTCATCATTCTATTGATTAAATTCCTAAGTTCTCTTGCAATTTCAATTGATTCCATTGAAGAACATGATTCTTGCAAGTTTAAACCTAGGACCTCAATTTGGGGGTTTTCAATTTGACCATTGGATCATGTTAATTCTTGCTACATAGCCTCTTGCTACTGTTCCTAGCATCCCCTCCAAGTTTCGTATCGATCCGAGACCCGAAAGATCAATTTTGAACCAAAACCCAAAAAGCCAGCTTGCTGTCCGAAATTCTTTTGGTCGATGCCGATTGGTCGATACTATCGACCCAATGTATCGACCAACAAGGTTGCTGTCAGAAACTTTTGCCCAGTTTTGATCCATTCGATCTCCGATTTTTTTTGATTTCTTCTCTAATCCTTCATGTATGTTTGTTTAGGGCTTTAAGACTATAATTGGACCATTCTCTTGTGACTTCGGATCATCTTCTTCACAATTTGAGGTAAGGACGGTTATTGCCATATAACATAGACTGTATGACTTCTACACTGTTGTTGGTAACTTAGTAGACTTAACTTATTAGTTGATTTTAGACATCATATGACTATTGTAGTTACCTTATGACAGCAGCACCATGCTTAATTACTTGGTTTATCATGTTTACTTATTCTTGTCATTTATTTATACATTGTATTATGAGATGTTATGACATGTTTTCAATATGATAATATATTGTTGATATGTAATGGATGGAAAGCATGTGATTGCTTAGGTATGATTTGGGATTGGGGAGTGCCCTACTGGTACTTCTGTCCTTGGACATTGGAGGGAATAGTATGGGATGTTCTCCGAAGATGCCCATCGATGCTTTCCTGGATCATTGGATGACATACATAGGACTTGTCTAGATGTATGGCTAGGATGTCCCTATCATATCAAACCTGATTCGGAAGGGCATTGAGACCGAACGACCCGTGGTAATAGTGTGGATTTGTGGGCGCTCAAGACCGGTAACCACTCCGTGAGAGGACATAAATTGCATTGCGGATACCTGGAAGGGGCCATTTATTGGTAGGGTTGCAAATGGCTAGACTTGGGCTCACGGGCGCTCAAGACCGGTGAAATGATCCGTGAGGGGACGTGAGAGCTTCTCGTTTACCATTTGTGGATGACCAATAGGGTTGATGAGTCCGGTGAGTAATATCCGTGACTCTAGTGTGAAGGATACTGGAAAGGATCCCGAGAGGGGAGGAATGGACGTATCTGGAACTGACATGATATGATTAAGTAGATGACATGCATTGGGCTAGGTTATACCTTGACATGCGCCAATACTTAGATCAAATGGTGATGTGAGAGAGTGGTGACCAAAACCCCCAACCATGGATTTGTCCGAGAGGGATGCAGGACCCAATTCCCCCCGGTGATGAGTGACTGAGACTACCTAAAGAAGTATGGTGCTTTGACTTAAATCATGTCTACCATAGAGACCAGCATACTTAGAGTTAGAATCATATTTGCATCTTATGTCTCATATCATCTGCATCATTTCATGATTGATATCATATGGCTTATGTATTATGGAATAACTTTCCTTGCTGAATTCTTTTGAACTCACTCCTTTTTGCAACATATTTTGTTAGACTTTTCTGCAGGAACTCCTACTGTTGACTGTGACGGTCAACACTTTGAGGACTAAGTTGGTGACTCATACCACTTTGGCTACGGTGACTACATCGGTGAAGGCTATCAGTTCAAGACTCATATTTGTCAGGAGTAGATCCGGCCTGGCTTAGTTTCTTATGATTATGTTATTGAGGAGACATTGTATAAGTTAGAAGAAACTGTAACTTAGTTGCTTACCTTCTTATTTTCCTTCTTTGGAGATTTGGTTGTAACCTTTACCTTATTTCGATCTACCTTCCGCACAGTTGTCTTTTGATTTGGTACTTGTTATTCCGCACTCTGATGTTCTTTGTGATCCTTTTGTGATCATTTCTTAACTTTTATTATTAGATTACTTGAATACTATAATTTGTTCTTGCTTTTGATTATATTATTGTGATAAGTGGATATGATCGTTCCTATACTGGATCTGTTGGGCTGTGGATCACTCCCGAGTAACCCAGATAGGGTACCCCCTGGGTGGATTTGGGGCGGGATGTGACAGGTTCCGATACAACAAATGATCCAAGTTCAACACCTACCCCAAATGGTGCATTAAAACGTGGTGGTGGAACCTGATACTGGCGTTCCCTATGTCTTTCCATATCATAAATACTTTGAGTTTTTTTTATTTATGCATTGTGCTTTTTATTTCTACTTTAGCTGTGTTCAATAGTTGGTTGCAAAAGCTACATCCCAAATCTAGAAATAGGTTCTCTGCTTGAGTTTTATATCTATTCCAGTTATGTTCATTAGTTGGTTGCAATTGCTGATTTTAAGATATCCTTATGATCTATTTCTTATGAGAGTGCTTAGTTGGAAGGTACTATGTTCCTCTTTATTCACTTTCCCCTTCTGGTTTATATTATTTCTGGTGTTTTTTGTTAAGTGCACTCTTGTTTAGCTTCTTTCTAGGGTTTATAGGAGGTGGAAATTTATTTGTGAAAGCTGGGAAAGATTGCTAAACCTACTTTGTTCTTCTGCTCTTCATGAAATTCTTGGCGTAGAATGTGAGGGGTATTAATGGAAAATTTACACAATAGTGCTTGAAAAAAACCATGAAGAAACACAAACCAAAACTTGTTTTCTTGTGTGAAACAAAATGTCGTGAACACCTCTCCTTGGTTGCCAAAAACCGAAGCATTTTCAATCTTTACAATGTCACTAGTCATGAAGGAAGTATTGGTTCTAAAGGGTTCAAAGGGGGGATTTTAATCCTTAATTATGTTAATTTCAATGCTAAAGTTATTGTGGCTGAGCCATCACTATTTATAATTTGGTGCTGGAGGAATGATTGTGCTTACCTTGTTTGCTTTATTTATGCCCCTCCTAATTATCATGATAGGAAGGATTTCTGGTCACGATTGGCTTCCACTCTTCAAATGTTTACGGAACCATTTGTGATAATGGGGGACTTTAATGAGCTGTTGGATGCCAAAGATAAAATTGGGGAAGTGTTTAGAGCACCTGGTGCTTTGTCAGGATTAAAAATTGATTTTCGCGGAAAATTTAGTGGAAATCTTGGCACCGGGTTGCTCATTCACCTGGACGAATAAACAAAAACGTCCTTGCTTGGTCAAAGAGAAACTAGACAAAATTTTCTCATCACCTAGGTGGATTGGTTGCTTCCCTAACTAGTTGGTTGAAAAGCTACCTGCTACTAGATTGGATCATAACCCCTTGATTCTTAAACCCCTGGGTGTCTCTTTCTATAACCAAAAGTTATTTCACTTTCAAAATGCGTGGTTGTCTTACCCGAATTTTTCTTGTGAACTTCACTCTGCCTGGTTAAAAAACCTGAATCTCCATTTCAAAGAAAAACTGGCTATTCTGTCACGATTCTTAAAAATCTGGCACAACTCGGTGTTTGGCTGTGTGGATAATATTTCCCACAGACTTTCTCTTGAAGTGGATGGAGCAAGATGCTAACCCAGATTGGAAGCTCATTAAGGAAAAAAAACTAATGATGGTTTGGGCCCTGGAGGCCGAAGAAATGTTTTGGTTTCAAAAGTCGAGAGGTCTGTACATGTTGGATGGGGATAGAAATACCAGATTTTACCATCAAATTAGCAAAATTAATATCCACAACGTGGAATTTCGTCCGTTAAGAATGATGGAAAATTGTTCTCTAATCCAAGTGAGAATGCTGGGGTTTTTGCTAATCATATGAAAACACTTTATCAATGCTCTAAATCGCTTGACCCAGATTTCATTGAATGCCATTTTCCACCCCTTAACTTGGTTGGAGGGTCTTTGTCTGAAACACCTAATTTGATAGAGATCAAGAATGCAATGTTTTCTTTATGGCCTCATAAAGCATTAGGTATTGATGTTTTCAATGGGTTTTTCTATCAAAAATTTTGGGAGCTAATTAGCAATGATGTTTTCAAATTTGTGTCTGATTTTTCTCAAATGGAGGCCTACCTCATGGTGTTAACCATACTCTTTTGTGTTTCACCCTCAAAAAAGATAATGCCTCTCTGGTTTTTGATTTTAGACCCATCAGTCTGTGCAATGTGTCTTACAAAATAATTGCCAAGATCATGGCTAAACGATTGAAAACTCTTTTGCCTGGAATTATCTCCCCAAATCAAGGGGCTTTTGTGGCTTAAAGGAAAATCATGGACAACATCATAGTTGCACATGAAATCTTCCATTACATGCACAAAACACGTGGAAAGAAGGGTTTCATCGCTTTTAAACTGGATATGTCTAAAGCTTTTGACTGAGTGGACAGAGGTATGTTAATCAAACTTTTCAAATTCCTTGGGTTTGATGATAAGTGGTGCTTGTTTATCCACAAATTAATATGTTTTCCCACGTTCTCTGTCAAAGTTAAGGGATCTTCATACTCTTGGTTCTCGGGAGCACGGGGACTGCGACAAGGATGCCCACTTAGCCCATACATGTTCTTATTAGTTATGGAAATCTTATCTCGTCTCTTAGATGAATATAGATCTCTTAAACTGCTAAGTGGAACAAAGGTTGGGAGGGGTGCACCAGAAATATCTCATTTGTTTTTTGTAGATGATACATTCCTATTTCGGAAGGCAGATATAGAGGAAGTTCTAGCACTAAAAGTAGGATGACAACAGTACATGACTTTATAAGGTGGCCACGACGACAGCAACAGTGGCGGAGGTGGCAAATGAATTGCACAAACTGAATAGGGAGATACCTTCATCCTCCTCTAATCCCACCCTAGTAATAACTATTCTAGTAATTCTACCAGATCAAGAAGACTCTTGGTCCTCCTCTATTTCTCCAAATGGAGAATTCTCAGTCAAATTGGCTTTTAAGGAAATAGTCAAACAACGCTTCATGACCAATGACTACCAATTTACGAATTGGTGGAAACATATGTGGAGGCTACAAATACACCCAAAATTTGAAGTTTTCTTTTGGCGTGTTCTAAATGCAGGGCTGTTGGTGCGGACGAAATTAGCTGAAAGATCACATACTCAGCCTAAGTGTGCATTCTGCAAGAAGGAAACTGAACAACTTGGCATTTATTTCTCTCCTATGATTGGGTGAAGAGAATTCATGCAGAAGGACCATTGGGGTTACGCACGGAAAATTGGAGTGATACCTCTCTATTGAGTTTGTGTCAGAACATATGTTTACAATTAAATCTGTCCTGTATCAAATGGTTTATGTCTATATTCATAATCTCATGCTACTTCATTTGGAAAGAAAGAAATGTAGGGTGTTTAATCAGAAAACACCCTGCCCCCTCAAAGTGTTAGCAAACATACAACACTCGATTGCAGTTTTGAAACTACAAAAAGAGGAGGAAAGATTAGTGAATATACCAATGAACACTAATCATGTGGTGCCTCAAGAAATAGAAAGAAATTATTGCACTAACATATCGTAAAATAACAAAAATGTTTTGATATATGCAGGGATTTTTAACTAGCAGCTAGAAGTGGTAGGATGGAGCATCAGGAGATGTAAAGATGGACATCTGCAGTCTATCAATTTTGGAACACAGCACAAAGGCACTATTGGAAGCAACTCTTTTTGGGTTACAATTAGGGGTCGATAAAGCAGTCAACGACGGTATACAGATAGAAGAAATTTGGACTAACTATCAACAGTTATCAGATCTTCTACCTTGGCCATCAAGAGGAACATGGCCTCTTTGGGAATTACATATGTTAATGAAGTTTACCAACACAACCAAAGAAGTCACCTATGACAAAATCCCAAACTCTATGCTCCAAACTTGTTTTGAACAATTAGCCTATATAGCATCTAATCTAACGGAGGACCGTAATAGAACATTATCTAATAGTTGTATTTGCTTTCAGAATGTTTAATTAATGGAAAATTTTCTATTAACAAAAAAAAAAAAAAAAAATCTCATTAACATCACTATTGAAAATCAAGAACATGGTAAAACAAATCACTGTGTGGACTAAAAGGAAACTTCATTTAGAAGCAGAGTTGATAGCCTTATGCAAGCATGGGCAAGGTGGTCAATTGGTTCCAGAAATTAATAAATAATGATTTTTGGTGTCCTAGGTTTTTTTGGCAGAAAATTTTCAGGATACCCAACATAACTTGTAGAAAGCATAGACACCTTAAAGTTATGTCAAGTTATCAGTCACCCCTTTCTGTTAGAAAAATTAGTTGATTAGAAGAATGACAAATATGCCCTTAGTTGTAATATTTTATATCTTATCATATAAGATGTTGGAAGGAGGAAGAAGAACACGGTAAAGTCATCAGGGTCATTTAAATTTTATGAATTTATCTAACCATGAGTTAATAATATTTGCTAAGGGAACATACTACTGTACAAGTCTAAGAGAAATTTTGAAGGATCATTGTCAATTTCACATAGTTTTGGAGTGTCTATGATTTCCCTGAAATATTTTTTAGTAAAAATGTAATAGGGTTTTCTTCCCTAATAGCCTCCTATTGGAAAAACTAGCTAGAATATGATATAGAACCAAGATTATTTAGTCTAAAAAGGAAGAAAAACAATTTGATAAAATCACAATAGAATTAACATACCTCTTTGAAGATGTATTCTAACCTTGTAGAATTGATATAAAAGAAGAGAGAAGATCTTGCTCCAATAAAACAAAACAATGTGAAGGATGAAGGTTGAAGATGATCACCACAATATGAACCACGGATGTTGTCAAGGATCTCACAAACAATCAGAGTACTCACCCCAACTAGACAGGTATACCATCACTTGGTATTTTGGTCTTCTAAAAAAATATCCCTTGTCTGTTTGACCTTGAAATATTTATATCTCTAGAATAAAGATGACCAATCATAAAGTCCACCCATAGTGAGATGCTAGTCACCTAATACCGATATCCATAATGCTTTTAAAGCTTACCTTGATAATTACTAAAAAGCCCCCAAAATAATTAGAGAACAGAATTACAGAATTGTCATTATATAAAACAAAACAAGATTGGTTTTGCAAAAATAAAGAAGCAAACAATTAAGTTTTTACTAATAGATAAAAACTAATTTGCAAAACCACTTTATTGATAAATCCTTTCAAAAGGCAACAGGTATGCATATGCTTTCGTAATTGTCCAATCACTGGCAATGGAGCAGTAGTCACTAAGATCAACATTCAACATACGCATAATCTTTACATGGATGGACTCCACATATTCAAAGTGTATTAACCATAGAGAGACTAGTCATCATATCTCCCATAGTCTGAGCAATTTTAACTTGTACCCTTTAAACCCATCATAGTCCAACAATGTATATTTATGCAATAATACACTATGATGGGTGCGGTCAAATCGAGGACTACAAAGTGTTTCAAACTGGATGATTATCCATAAACTAGTCAAAACAATTTAATGGACCAAATAACCACATAAATCACCATAAATAATAAATGCCACATATGAATAAAATATCCTTAGAAATGTCTAATGTAAATGTGCAAATAATATAATGACATGTGTTGTGCCACACAATTCCTACACCTCAAAAGTTTTGAGAATGAAAGCCAAAAGAAGTTCAATGTACAAGCAGCAGATTTTTCTTCTCAACACAAAACTGCTCAAACTGGATAATTTTTTTTGTAGTGCTTTGATCTAAGGCATTCAACTTCTTCTTAACAAAGCTTGAACCCATCAGTTGTTGTTGCGAAAGGTATTCCTCTTCTTTGTCTTCTCTAGCTCCGATGATCCAATCAATCGAAATCATAGTGTTGCAGCGGTTTATCTTTTCTCCATCTTATTATTATCATTAGTCTCAGCATCTCCTGGCGGTGAATAACTGAATTTTCTTACTAGGATTCTTCTATTTTCATATGAGTTCTTCTTGCTTGCATCTTTCCCCGAAAATTTTCGCCTTAAAGTGAGTTCTTCGGTATATTTATATTTGTTTAGTTGAAATACAGAATACAATGAACCAAAGGATGAAATTTTGAAACTAGGGCTAGAAGGCCAAGCAAATTTCACCTTTTGGAAGCAAAGCATTCTCTTTCAATTTGCCAACAATGTCCATCGGTTCCATATTTCAAAAACCTTCTTTTGAGTTAAATCATCGATGAATTGAGCATTCAAAAACCTTTTGAAATTGCAAATCGACCAAATATTAGGTAAAATCGAATAGTTAATATTTTAGCTCAAATTGATGCAATGAACCAAGACCCAAACCATTCTGGGTAAGTTTGTGAAGCTCCATCATCAACCAGTTCGATCTCATTGTGGATTTACTGGTATAAGAGGTCTAAAATGCTCTTTCAATTGTTCCATCTTCCAATAAATTTCAACCAACCTTCCAAGTAGTGGGAGCCATGGTTCAAGAGAGCCTCAGTCCCTCTTCATGCATAGATAATCTACTTCTGTTTGTTTGTGAACTCCCAAAGCACATTCTTTAAAGAATTCAAGTTTTTGCATCCTCCATCCTCCACCTTTCCTCATAAGTAGTAGTAGACCACAACTCATTCTGTCACACTTCAGTATTATCTGTTTCGTACCTAAAGCGAGAGAGAGAGAGAGAGGGGGTTATTGTTTGTTGGTGGTTATAAAGGGGGGAAAGGTGTGAGGGGGAGGGAATCAATTATTTTGTGGGAGGTTTGGGCAGCCTTTGGCTGAGGCCACCATTGGATGTTGTAGGCGGGTGACTGGCACCATCGAAACCAGTGTGTCTTTCATTGTCTTTGTTCTTTGTTATTCCGGTAATCCAATTCTACTATTTTTCATATTCGACTCATGGGTTCCTAAAAGCTTTTAAGTCCAAAAACAGTCTACATGCCCACGAGGGAACTTGATCCCAACCCAAATAGCGATGAGTTCTATCACTTGTAAGTTGGTCTTTTCCCTATGATTTTAAGCCTCTAGTACAATACAACTTATCAAACATGTGCACTGTATATGTCACAGAAACAATGGTTAAGAGAAAAGGGAGACTAATTAAAAATATATATATATATGAGATGATTCTACAATCAAGCACAAAATCTGTATTTTGGGAGGAAAAAAAAAAATCCTCTATTGTGCATAGCAGTGCACTTTTATCCCAAATAGAAGGTTGTGATTAAAGGTTTTATTTTGAATTAAAAATTTTTTCAATACTCTTTTAATTTTTAAGTTTTCTCTGCCAATTGTTTGGCATATAAGTGCACTATTGTGCACATCAAAGGATGTTTTTCCCTTTTGGGAGGGATCATACTTGATAGTCAGTAGATGCAAAATTGAGTTCACCACTAACTTTTTATCTTTTGGGTGGGGAGATGGAGGATATAACAAAGGACTAAGTTCCTTAGTTGATGGTCAACCTAGCTCAGTGTTTGTTGATCCATGTTCTTGGTTTTGTATGATAATTTGTCTAACTTGCTGAATTAATTTATCACTCCCGGGCAACAAAACATCAAGCAACATAATTGACTGGTACCATTTTGGTTTAAGAACAACATAAGTTTATACACACACAAAACACAGAATAGTTCATATACATTCAAGATACAAATGTTCAATTTAGGGGTGTCAATTTTCAACCCAAACCGTTGAAACCAGACCGAACCGGCCCAAACCGAACCTTAATGGGCTGTTTTTTAGCTGAGGAACCTTAGCCCAAATGGTTTTGGGCTGGGCCAGACCAGCCCGTGTGCTGCTCGAGCTTGAACCGATAGGCCTGAACCACAGCCCATTAACCCGTTAGTATAAATTAAAATAAAAATATTAAATGAAGTAATGAACCATTGAATTTGAAAGGTAACAACCCTTACGGTTCACTGGTTCAACGTTTCACATTCTTTCAATTTCAAGTTTTCATTTAATTTTAAGTTTTACCAAACCGGCAAAACTCTTTCTTTTCATTTAATGATTTAATTTTAAGTTTTACGATTTTGCCGTTTCAGTTTCACTTTCAGTCTTTCACTATTCATTTTCACAAATCAGGGTTAAGGTTTTCACTTTCACTTTTCCTGTTTCGCTGTTTTTGCATTTTACATTTTCTCATGTTTCACTCCAGCAGCAGCAAGCAAGCAATGGTGACTCCAGCAGCAGCAACCAAGCAGCGGCAATGATTCTGCTTGACTACTCCAGCAGTGGTTTACCTATCAAGCTTATAAATCCTCTCTAGAACTTAATAATGACTGAAATGTAGTAGACATCACTAAACTATGTATTGTCCATTTAAGTAATAAATTTTTTTCTTTTATCAAAAAAGAAAAAAGTAAAAAGGAAATAGGCCACCACCACACATCCAACTTTATGAGCAACATGAAACACAAAACACATAGGACCTACAAGCCTCAACTACATGCCACAGTAAAACCTCGACACACACCAATACAATTAACACACCAAACACCAAATCAATCGACACACCCGAACGTCACCTCCCTAAACAAGAGAACGACTCATGGGAGAAATGGTACCACACACCCTATAAAAACTCTATAGTGGCCTGTGAAATGTAAAGGCTGAATTCAGAGGCTTATCCTTTACACAAAACAACCATTATCAAAGCCCCACGCTAACACAAATTAACCAACTCCACTACAACCAAACTCTGCAAAAGAATCCATTACCCCTAGAATAGTTGCCATCCCACCACCACCGGAGTCAACATCCTCATCCATAAACCATTAAAAAGTGGCCCACATTGACACCAACATAGCATCTAAAACCCCACAACAGAAGCAGTTCCAAACCCACATCCATGAACTCCACACCTACACGCAGCATGCGGGATGACCAAAAGAAACCTACACCACAACCCAAAAACAAATTTAAAACTCAAGAAAGACACTCCACAATGAGTAAACGTACAAAAAAACACACCAGAAACAGGCCCTGGCGGCTACTAGGATTCCCAAACCACATACCCAAACATCAACCAAAACACACTGCTGCAATACCTACCAACACGATACTCATTACTCATCTGCGTCATAATGGGCAGCGACAACAAACCCACACAACAACTGCTCATAGAAGCACCCATCCGACGCAGCACACGCGATACACACAACCAGACAGCACTGCTGAAAATTGCAGCGATTACTCAACCTAAGAAATGAAAAATGCAATTACAATTACAATTCACTTTGAAATGTATGACTAGCTGGCTCTGTTGCATTGCAAGATCAGCTGGGGCATGTTGTAAATATGTTTAAAACTTATTAATGTTATTTTATATAAATATATGTTTTAATCGTGTGTTTTATCCATGGTTTTATTTAGTCCTACATTGGGTTGAGAGGATCTGATTATATGGTTTATGTATAGTAAGGGCCCATATATTATTAATTTGTACAACACAAACCGAGCCTGAATCCTATTGTGACCTTGTCATGGTTATATAGATATACATTAATATTAATAAATATGATTTGGAACCGAACTTGAATCCTATTGATCTAAAAGGCCCATTTTGTCATGGGCCCTATTCTGGAAAGCCCAATACTGGGTGAAAATGTGGAGATGCCATTAGAGAGGCACTCTCCTGTAGGGAAATTAGCTAGGTATCTTCCTGAAGGGAGTTGAGTTGAAAGGTACCCTCACAAAGAGAGGAAACCTTACCCTTTCACCCACAGCCTTTAGGGCTCTATATAAACTCATTTTCATGTTCATTCTTGAACACTAAATTTCCTCCTCCTCTTTCTTTCTCTCTCTCCTTGTTGTTGTTCTGTCAAGCAGTGAACATTACTTGATACACCTTAAGTAACCTTTCTGGGGTGCAACCTTAAAGGTTAGGCTGATTGATCTTGGGGTGAAAACACTTTAGAATCCGTATTGCACAAATCGAGGTGTCTAAATACCTTAAAGAAAATACCTTTGGCATTCTCTCCAAAAAGCTAGCTAGCTTGACAACAAAGCCTATCAACAACGGCATACTAACCACAATTGGCAGTGTCGTCATGATCAGACCCAACTACATGACAAAGGTATGAAACTGAATTTGATGGCTATCAAACCCTTGACTTTGGAATTGAAGTAATGTGGTCCTCCCATCTTACGTTATTATAGCAAGGACCCATGTAGCTGACCCATTCAGTTTCGACAGGCTTGTACTTATCGTTATTGTTGCCTTGCTCCAACTTTACTTCTATGTGACACAAACTGAGCCTGAATCCTGTTGATCTGAAAGGCCCATTTTGTCATGGACCCTATTCTAGAAAGCCACTGCTGGGTGAAAACGTGGAAATAGCATTAGAGAGGCACTCTCCTGTAGGGAGGTCAGCTAGGTACTTTCCTGAAGGAAGTTGAGCTGAAAGGTACCCTCACAAAAGAGAGGTGACCTTACCCTTTCACCCACAGCCTTTAGGGCTCTATATAAACTCATTTTCGTGTTCATTCTTGAACACTAAATTTCCTCCTCCTCTTTCTTTCTCTCTCTCCTTGTTGTTGTTCTGTCAAGCAGTGAACATTACTTGATACACCTTAAGTAACCTTTCTGGGGTGCAACCTTAAAGGTTAGGCTGACTGATCTTGGGGTGAAAACACTTTAGAATCCGTATTGCACAAATCGGGGTGTCTAAATACCTTAAAGAAAGTACCTCTTGCATTCTCTCCAAAAAGCTAGCTAGCTTCACAACAAAGCCTATCAACAACGGCATACTAACCACAATTGACAGCGTCGTCATGATCAAACCCAACTACATGACAAAGGTATGAAACTGATTTTGATGGCTATCAAACCCCTGACTTTGGAATTGAAATAATGTGGTCCTCCCATCTTACGTTATTATAGCAAGGACCCATGTAGCTGACCCATTCAGTTTCGACAGGCTTGTCCTTATCGTTATTGTTGCCCTGCTCCAACTTTACTTCTAGGTTTTGAATTGTTGTTCCATAACTATTTAGGTGAATCAAAAGTCAAAGCATTTACAGAATAATGTTGACCCCAATTCATCCACATAAGAATAATACGACCCACCAAAACAGCCGTGTGTACCAAGGCCCAACTAACATCGTCACAACGACAGAGGTACAACGACCACAAACAATGTATGATGCAAGAGATCGATGCAGCAAGAGAGCCAAGCAATGAGCCAACATGACTACATGAAGGTACAATCGACAAAACAAATTCACACTACTACTTATCGAACACCAACTACAAGCATAAAACTTGAAATATAACTCAACAACATTTGCTGCAACTACAAGCATAAAACTTGAAATATAACTCAACATTTGCTGCAGCAGAAAACCCAGAAGGTAAGAAACGTAGAGAAAAGTGGCGTCAGCTAGCTAGCAGTACGGAAACCTACTCAGGGAATAATGCATAACAGTTCATACTAGAAAACAGTAAGTGCTCAAACCCAGATGACTAGGGTCAGTGTATATGCTGCAAACTTTGAACCCAGCTAGAATCAACCTAATACATGCTGGTGGGAAATTGCAAATATGGAACCCGTATGCTCAGAATTTCACGTGCTACAAACAGTAGACCTATGCACATACTGCGGTGAGAAAAAATTTGAGCACGAGCCTCCATCCTTTTGCTGCTAAAATGGGAATGTGATCCTCACACCAACAACAATTCCCGAAGACCTCTACCAACTGTACACAACCTAGGAAGAAGAAGCAAAACAATTTAGAAGATACATATGGGCTTATAACAGCATATTCTCTTTCACATCTTTTAAAGTATGGCTAGACAAGTAGCTGGCAAATGCTAAAAGAGGCGTCTACACACTTTGCATTGACGAGCTCCCCCCAATTACCAAGAGCTCAAGGCCAAGTGTACCACGAGCTCCCCTGCCCCCCTCCCCAATTACCATTTGTTGTGAATAAATCACCCAGGACCCGGCTCGTGTTGGTCCAACTGGGATCGACCAATGGTTCAAAACCAAACATGGGGTCAACCCAAAAACCATACAAAAATCTAATCCTGACCATCGGATTTAAAGCGTTCAATTAACAGTTAAGGGAAGCTTAAATCAACAAAAGTAATCTATAAATAAGGTCTGAAGCATGGATAGAGGGTAACACACTCTAATTCACTCAATCGACATGCACTTTTCTTGCCTTGAGGCATTCAAAACACTTCTAAAGCTCCAAGGAACTCTGCAACCTAGAACCTTCAACACTCACTGACTTGATCGTCAGAGAAAGAGTGCCAATCCAGCTGATCGGCTCCGTTTCTAACAATCCTTCCTTATCCTTGCAGGTGAGAGTTGATTCAAGTCCAAATCGAGCCAGATCTAAGGAGTTTGGTGTAATTCACGATCCATAGATCTCGGTGAATTCTGCACCAACATTTGGCACCGTCTGTGGGAAATACTTTCAGAACAAAAGCTATGACTCAGTCCCCTGAGCAACTGGAGGAGATGCTAGTGAATGAGATAGCAGAGACTACTCAGAGAGAGTTAAGAGGGAAAAATTCAAAGACGAAGACGAAGGAAGCAACATTATTGTAACTAGCTCTAGCGATGCTAACTCGTAAAAAAAAAAAGGTCCTTGGAGATTGTTCGCCTCATCTCCTTGAAATTCATAATTGACAGGAGAAACAACTTGCGGAACTACCTGCTGCAACTTCAAAACTTGGATTCGATCTAAATTAGATCTTAACTCAAATGGAAAATATGTAGTATCAGATTTTGGATACATAAAATCTGATGAGATCATATATCCGGCAATTCGGAATTCCAAAAACAACCGAAATTCCAAAAGCAACCGGAATATCAGTACCAGCAGATATCAGAACTCCTCTTTCTCAAGTTGATATGATTTTTTACCAAAATCCTCAAAAGCAAGAGTTGAGGCAGAATCAGAAAATATCAAATCTAAACAAGGAAGGCTATGGAGAAAGCTCAAATCCGGATTTCGATCCACTTCCTTTTGAGTTGGAAGATAAAGTTTCAACTGGAGTAGATAGAAGAGATTGACCATGCCAAAGCAGAAAAAGTAAAATTCCAGGAAGCCGAAGAGATCAAAAAGAAAAAAATACAAAAGTCGGTCAGCAACTATTCTGAAGTTTGTGGATCCGAGGTCAGTAAAAGATCTTGTATTCTAGACGACCAGATCTAATGATTGGCGAATAAGGAAAATGAAGAGAATATGGAGGAATCTATAGATCAAAATCCATTTTTGAAGGAAATAATGGCACCACCTTGCCACACAATTTCAAGCTCCCGGTATTCACAATGTATGATGGAAGTACTGATCCACTAGAGCATTTGGCTCAATTCAACTCGGTTATGATGCTAGCTAGAGAATATGAAGCTTGGAAGTGTTGATCATTCCCCTCATCTCTGAAAGGCCCTGCAACAACCTAGTTTTTTAGTCTAAAGCCGAATTCGATTGGAAGCTTCAATGATTTGACAAAAAATTTCCTATCACATTTCCAAAGTAGCATGAAAAGTAGTAAAACAACGGACAATTTGGCAGCAATTCGCCAAAGGCTAGGAGAATCAGTTCACAACTACATGAAAAGATTCAATCAAATATCAATCCATATAAAAATTTTGATTGAAGCAGTGGCTTATGATGCGATGTTCAGAGGTTTGACTAACGATCACTTATTAGAATTCCTAATCATGAACAAGCCAACAAACATTGCAGAATTAACATCACGATGTAATCAGTATACAAACATGAAGGAAATTCTGCAAGCAAGGAATGGGACCAATAGTGATGGAGGCATGAGCAAAGATAGTGGAACATTGTGATCTGATCAGAAAGACCGGAGGAATAATAACAATTATTCAAGAAATGACCAACGAGTCAGAAAAGATGATCCACGACCAGCTCTAGAGCACTATACGCCTCTAAATTCAAGAAGATCAGAAATTATGATGCAATTTCAGAATATAAAATTCTTGAGATGGCCAGCACCAATGATCGCAAAAGCGGAGGAGCAAATCCAAATAAATTTTGTAGATTTCACAAGGATCATGGGCATGATACATACGATTGCAGGTTTCTAAAAAATGAAATTGAACGTCTAATCAGTCAAGGATGTCTAGATCGATATGTTTAGAGAAGGAACAGAGGACAACAAAGGAATGGTGAACAAACGAGGAGGTGGATTAACAGACGATCGGAAAGAGAAGAGCAAAGAAATGAAAGATTATCAATCCGATTCTCCACCTAAGGATCATGAAGGACAGAAGTCTCAATAGAAAAAATCACCAATCATGACGATACCAGGAACCATAGATGTGAACTCAGTTGGCGAAGTCGAAAGCTCATGCAAGGTTCATTCACTTTGTAGAATCTCATACTGTGCCAAAACGAATTAGAAAAATGAAGGAGATAATCTTTATAGAGGAAGAGATGTATGGAATTCAAGAACCACATGACGATGCAATTGTGGTGATCATTGAGATAGTGAATCATGACGTTCATAGAGTTTTGGTTGATTCAGGTTCCTCGGTGGACATCATGTCATATGAAGCTTTCTTAAGGTTGAAATTGGATTCTGTAAGCCATGTGAAACCAGACTATTTGGTTTTTCAGGAGAATCTACTCCAATTGAAGGAACAGTTAAATTGACAATTACACTTGGATCTCACCCTCAAACAATAATGACAGTGACAAAATTCTTATTAATCAGGAATCTATTGGCATATAATGTGATTTTGGGGAGACCGACATTGAACACAATAGGGGCTGTCATTTCGACAAGACACCTAAAAATGAAATTTCCAACAGTCAGACATTGGAGAATGTCATTCCTGATTGGAAGTTTTCCAGACGGTGTTATATGACCTTTTTGAAGGATTCGAAATCCCAAGATAAGGCTTTGGCCCTAACTATTGAAATCATAGAAAATAGGGATGAAGAAAAAATCCAAATAGGAGAACCAGTAGAAAAACTTGAAAACATCTCTCTCAAACTCAAAGATCATGTGAAAGGAACCATGATAGGAGCTAAACAGGCAGAATAGCTAACAAAGTTTCTTCAAAAGAATGTGGATGTGTTCGCGTAGTCAGCTCAAGATATGTTAGGACTGAGTAGAGAAGTGGTGGAGCACAACCTCTGGATTGACAATACCATAAAACCTATGAAGCAAAGGAGAAGAAATTTCTCATCATAAAAGCACGAGGCCATAAAAGTTGAGGTGGAGAAGCTCAAAAAATCAGAATTCATAGAGCAAATTGAATGTCCGAAGTGGTTAGCAAATGTGGTTATGGTGAAAAAGCACAAAGGAAAATGGAGGATGTGTGTAGACTAAACTGATCTGAACAAAGTCTCTCCAAAAGACTGCTATCCATTACCATTAATTGATCAGCTGATAGACGCAACCTCAGGTCAACAAATGTTGAGTTTTATGGATGCGTCTTCTGGTTAAAATCAGATACATATGAAAAAGGAGGATCAACCCCATACAACATTTATGACCAATCGAGAAAGCTGTTGTTAAAAGGTAATGCCTTTCGGTTTAAAAAATGCCGGAGCAACGTACCAAAGGGCAATGAACAAATTATTCATTGCTCAAATTGGACGCAACATGTAGGTATATGTGGATGATCTCCTGGTAAAGAGTAAGGTTAAAGTTGATCATTTGTCTCATTTGAAAGAATGTTTTGACGTTTTGAGAAGAAATGGGATGAGACTCATTAACCTTGAAAAATGTTCATTGGGGTCTCATTAGGAAAATCTTTAGGGTACATGGTCACACAACAAGGCATTGAAGCAAATCCAAAAAAAATAAAAGCTATAGACATGGAGCCTCCAAGTAGCATGAAGGAGATTCAAAGCTTGACAGGGGAGATAGCAGCCTTGAGTAGGTTTATATCCCGATCTAGAGATAAGTGCACACCTTTCTTCAAAGCGTTAAAGAATTTGAATGCACAAAATGAGATGGTCAGAAGAATGCCTAGCCTCATTCGAAGAATTAAAAAGGAGACTAACCAGTCCACCAGTGTTGTCTAGGCCAGTCCTAGGCGAGGCTTTAAAAGTATATTTATCTTCTTCGACAACAACGGTGAGTGCAGTACTAATTTGGGAAGAAGGTATGCATCAAAATCCAATCTATTTTATGAGTCATACGTTATAAGATGCGGAAACTAGATACCTCAAAATTGACAAGCAAGCCTTGGCTTTAATAGTAACGGCCAGGAAGGTTAGACCATATTTTCATGCACATTCTATTATTTTTTTAACTAACTAGTTGTTGAAGAAAATTCTTCATAAGCCTGATCTTGTTGGGAGATTAGTATCTTGGGCACTAGAATTGACAGAGCATGATATAGATTACAAACCCAGAACAACAATCAAAGCATAGATCTTAGTAGACTTTGTCGTTAATAGTGCGCCACCCATGGATCGAGGAAATCCCAGTGAAATTCCTTGTAGATGGATTCTCCATGTTGACGGCTTAAGTCACTCTCAAAGATCAGGAGCAGGCTTGATTGTCTAAAGTCTAGCTAGTTTTGTCATTCAAAGTGCACTTCGCTTCGAGTTTCATGCTTCTAATAATGAGGCAGAATATGAAGCTCTAATTGCAGGACTCCGCGTAGCCAAATCCTTGTGTGTACAAAATATTGAGGTCAAAAGTGATTCTAAATTAGTGGTCAACCAATTCACAGGAGTATATGAGGCGAAAGATGATAGAATGATTAGCTATCTAAAGAAGGTGCATGAATGCAAAGCATGGTTCATGTAATTTCTGATATTAAGGATTCCGAGAAGTCAAAGTACGATGGCAGATTCCTTGGCAAAGCTTGCTTCAACGAAATTTGCCTCGCTCTATTGAAGAGTTAAGCTCCCCAGCGTACCTAGAGCCTGAAATAATGGAAGTAGATGGTGAATCATCTTGGATGGATCCTATAGTAAATTATCTCAAGGATGATGTTTTGCCTGACAACAAAGAAAAGCCAGAACCTTAAGGAGAAGACCAACGAAGTTTGTCTTAAAGAACGGATTGTTTTATAAGATAATAGTTTCTGGGCCATTGTTGAAATGCTTGGGGCCATTTGATGCACAATATGCGCTAGTAGAGGTCCATGAAGGAATCTGTGGAAGTCACATTGGGGGAAGAGCTTTAGCTTATAAAATCCAAAGACAAGGATTTTATTGGCCGCGAATGCAATCTGAAGCGATGGATTACGTAGTGAAATGTCATCAATGTCAAATCCATGCTCCAATACAAAAACAACTTGCTGATCAGTTAATTCCAGTTCTCAACCCCATACCTTCTGCTATGTGGGGGATGGACATCCTTGGTCCATTTCCTATAACATTAGGAGGAAGGAAATTTGTTGTAGCAGTGATCGACTACTTCAATAAATGGGTAGAAGCTGAAGCTTTGACTACGATAACTACAAATTAAATGGAGAAAATTTTCAGAAATAAGGTAATATTCAGGTTCAATTTGCCCAAAATTCTACTTACAGATCATGGTTGACAATTCGACAATGAGAGATTCAAAGAATTTGTGCACACTATAGTATAGAGTATGAAAATTCATCTGTTTCTTATCCCAATGTAATGGAAAAATTGAAATAACAAACATGACTCTCCTTCAAGGAATCAAAAGGAGACTAGATGAGGCAAACACTTTGTGGGTGGATGAATTACCATATGTGCTCTGGGCATATTGGACAACTGTTCGGACTCCAATAGGGGAAACACCTTTTAAACTGATATATGGATTTGCAGCTCTTACACTAGTAGAGGTGATAGCGGGATCAGAAAGGTCAGAAGAATTCAACCCTACGATGAATGAAGAGGATCTAAAATCAAACCTAAAATTCATAAATGAGGTATGAGAAAATGCATTATATTGAAACATAGAATATCAGCGAAGAACAACAACTTATTATAACGCGCGGATTAGACCTAGATATTTTAAAGTTGGCAATTTGGTTTTGAGGAAGAAGTCAGTTTCAAATACCAGAAGCTGTGGGAAGTTTTCAGCAAATTGGGAAGGCCCCTATGTTATAGTCAAAATCGTCAGCTCAAATACTTATTGGCTCAAGGATCTACATGGAAATTGTTTGAGACAACCTTGGAATGTAATTTATCTCAAGAAGTATTATCAGTAATAAATGCAGAAGTTTTTCCTTTTGGGATGGTCTTCATACTTAGAATCATCCTCATCATTTTTTTTAAATGCTTCTCTCAGTCACATAAAAGGCTTCTAATCAGCCATAAAAGCTCTCATTAGCCATTTTTTTAAAGGCTTCTCTCAGCCACATAAAAGGCTCTCATTAGCCATAAAGGCTCTCGTCAGCCTTTTTTTTTCTTCTAAAGGCTTCTCTCAACCACATAAAAGGCTTTTTATCAGCCATTTTTTTTATGGCTTTCATCAGCCATTTTTGTGCGTTAGCACAGCCGTTTTCTTGCTAGGTAGCCAATCTTTACAACACTCGACCGACCCAAGCTTGACTTAGCTCAAGCGGTGCCCAACAACTCCCATGCCTTTCTTGGTCCGACCAACACAACTGGCGATGTTAGCCTTCTTTGGATAATTCTTGCTTCTGTTGTTACATACTTTGTTATCTACCTTTGATACATTCATTTGAGACACTCTTTTGATATTATTCAGTGTTATTTCCTTGGATTTTGGAACCATTTATTTCTTAACTTATTATTGAATTGTTCTTTATTCTTGATGATGACATTTTGTATATTTATTATTACTGATGGTGTAACTGAGAATCTTGTGGTTGGATCAAACCCACAGGTTGTCGGACAGATCTGATACCAATAGGTGAGGTGTGACAATAACGTCTCTATTATCTCCTTCAATGATCAGACTTGTAAGCCCCAATTCATGTGCCCAAAGTAGAGCTTTTTTTCACTGCAAAGTGCTTCAGCTATCATGGTTGAATTTTCCCCACATCCTTAATAGAAGCACAACAACATTCTGCCTTGATAGTCTCTTATAATTCTCCGAAACCTACTTGACCTTTTGATTGATCCTTCAAAAAACTAGATCCATCCACATTGATCTTTAACCATTCTTTTTTTTATGCTACCCATTAAATTAGATTTCTGTTGACATTTTGTTTCTTGTTCTCTTTCGGTTCGACCATGTAGTCTTAAGTGAAGATGGTAACTCCCTTTAGATTCTCCCATGCTGTTCTTGATCTTCAATTGTGAATGACACATCATTACAATTAATCTAAAATATCAATAAGGAATTGAGGTGACAACAAAACCTGTATTAGGCGTGATAAGGATGATTTCTCATCCTTTCCCTAATTGTCTCATTTGAATTCCTTCCATTCATCATTCTTTATATTTGAATTCTTTCCATACCATCTCATCCTTCCATTTCATCAATATCATACTTTGGCTTTGGCTTGATTAGGTTTCTCTATTAAATCATTTGGTTTCTCTATTAAATCATTTCCATACAAACATTCCCATGTATTATATTTACATACAAACATTTCCATGTATTGTATTTCTATGTTTTATATCTTTCTTTTATTGTTCATAGTTACCTAACAGCATGGGATGTATGCTGCCTATATATTTGAGGTTCTCTCATATGAAATCATTCAACTATTTTTACATTGAGATTGTTTCTTAATATGGTATCAGCCTAACATACGATTCTACATCTTCATCAACCACGTCTTCTTCTTCCTCATCTTCCACCTCTTCTTCAATGGCTGCCAATACTACGTCTTCAATGACTACCAATACTACGTTTTCAATGGATTCCTCTCATACGGTTTACTCTTTTGCGATCCCTTCAGCTGTTGCACCATCTTTCACCACATATCAGTACCATAAACTTCTATCTCTGTTGGAATCTGGTAACATTCCACCATTGGCAAATGTTGTAGGTAAAGTATCTTCTCTATGGGTTATTGATTTGGACGCCAGTCTTCATATGGTTTCCGACTTATCTTTATATAGTCTTGTTCCCCACACCCAATCTATTTGCCTTCCAAATGGTGGTTTTGCTCCTGTTACACATATTGGGAATTGCAGCCCCATACCCACTTTACCTCTCACGAACGTATTACATGTTCCTTCCTTTGGTTTTAATTTATTATCTGTTACCCAACTTACCCAACAACTTCATTGTTTCATAACTTTCTATCCTGATCATTGTGTGATACAGGTCCTACGCACGAAGGAGAGGATTGGGCTAGGCAAGGCGTACAATGGACTTTATTATTTGGAGTTGGATTATCCCGTCGCTGCTGTTGTTTTACCTGCCAAAGACCTTTGGCATTTTCGTTTAGGCCATCCATCTTTAAAGGTTTCTAGTTATATTGCACATTTGGATCATAATATTTATTTTCTAAAGATTGTGTTTGCTCCATTTGTCCTTTAGCTAAGCAAACTCAACTTCTTTTTCCATCTAGTACAATTTCTACCACCTCTTGCTTTGAATTGATACATTGTGACATATGGGGACCTTACTTTGTTCCCTTAATTTGTGGTGCAAAATATTTTTTAACTATTGTGGAAGATTTTTCACGATGCACCTGGGTGTTTTATTTAAATCATAAATCTGATGCTTGGTCTCGATTAAGGGAATTGTTTTCTATGATCAAAACCCAATTTGGATACCAAATTAAACAACTCCGAACTGATAATGGTCGTGAGTTTTTTAATCACCATTCAAATGCTTTTTTTACAACCCATGGTATTATTCATCAACATAGTTGTGTTGATACATCCCAACAAAATGGGGTTGTTGAACGCAAACACCGTCATCTTCTTAATGTGGCCCGTGCTCTATCTTTTCAAGCAAGTCTACCTCATAAGTTTTGGGGTCCTTGTGTTTTGACAGCCACTTACCTAATTAACCATTTATCCACTTCGTTGTTACATGGTAAGTCACCACTTCAAGTTTTATTTGGCAAGATCCCTTCATATTCTCATCTTCGAACTTTTGGATGCCTTTGTTATGGTCATAACCATTCATCCATTCGTCATAAATTTGATCCCGAGCATCTTCAGGTGTTTTTATTGGGTATCTATATGCACAAAAAGGGTATACAATTTATGATTTACAAACATATAAGGTTTACATTAGTCGTGATGTCACATTTGTTGAAGATTATTTTCCTTTTTCAAAATTATCATCCCCATTATTGCCTGTTTTACCCATTGCAACTTCAAATATTGATAGTTTACCCATCTTGTTAGACCCACCCTTATCAACCACACCCTCTCCCCAACCGGTTGAAGAACCTCCTTCACCCACCCTCCCATCCACTACCATCTCTCGGCCATCTCGGGTTCAACTCGTATGAGTCTTACCAATCGACCAAGACTGCACTGGCAGTTTTTTTAATTTTTTTTATTTAAGAATGTAAACTATCCCAAACACTACCAATTTAATTAATTTGGGTTAAAATAAAAAATGAAAATTATGCTGACTGCGTTAGACACGTGTCACCCATCTATAAGAAAATGGACAATCCATTTTTATACTGGATAAATTCCAAGAAGGGTTAGGGTTTAGAATCCCTCCCGCTTTCAAGAAAGGGTTCAGATTAAGAGAACAAAAGAATAAAATAAGCGGCAATAAATTCTGGAGGTAGATGCTATGGATTGCCCTTGACTGTAAAAAATAAAAAAAATAAAAAAATTTACAGCAATGGCATTGGTACTATATAACTGATTGAGTCAAACATTGATAGAGGACCATACTATCAAAAATTCCACCAACAAACCTACTTTGCCAAAAATTCTATAACAGTAATTGTATTAGCATCTCTTGAAATACATAAAAAATCACATGAATCAAAAGAGTCATTAATGAATCTAAAAATATTTTTGAGCATAGATTGAATCTCAAAATCTGAAGAAGAAAGAATTTGTTTGATCAATTCTTGACAATCTTGCTCTATGGTAAAATGAGGCAATTTTTTAAAATTATCTAACTACTTTTTTATTTATTCAATTGATTTCATCAGGTTTTATATTATATTAATACATTTGAAATCTAATATTGGAGTTTTTTTTTCTTCTAGGAAGGTAGTGGCTGAATGACTGTGTAAATCACTAAATTGTTTGGCTGAAAGATTTTTAGAAATCTTACCATTAAATTTGGTATGATAAAATCTAATCATACATCATAAATAATGGTGTAAACGGATCGGATTAGGATCGGATAGTAGTAATATCATATCCGCATCCTATTATATTCGGGATTCGGATAATATCTTATCGGTTTTCGGATGGATACAGTTAGATTCAGATGATAATCGGATAATAATTTCTTAAATAGATTCTTCTAAATGGGTATGAATACAAGTTTTCGACTACCCTGTTGACATATTTACCATTTTATTTGTGAGGGTTAGGTTTGAAATTTAAGAATTTAGTAACTTGTATTTATTTTAGTAGAAAATCTAGAAAAATAGTCACATATCTCAAGTAAAAGGTCTATAAAAATAACAAAACAAATTCAAATAAGTATAATTTAATCTGATAATTTTATCGGATGGATAATAACGGGTAAAAAAGGGGCATACCATATGTGCATCTAGGGGTGTCAAAACCTAATCCGAACCGTTAAAACCGGACCGAACCGGCACGTTATAGCCCGAACCGCCCGAACCGGCCCACACCGAAGCTTAATGGGTTGTGTTTGGGTTGAACAACCTCAAACCGCAATGGTTCGGGCTGGGCTGGGCTAGTCCGTGTGCGGCCCGCTAGCCCGAACCTTTTGGCCCGAAACCAGCCCGAACCCGAACCCGAACCAACCCGTTAAACCCGTTATAAATAAATAAATTAAAATAAATCTAAATGTAAAACCAAGAAAACCCCCAAGTTTCTATTTGTTTTCTTAATTGTTTTGCTTTGGAATATGCAAACAACAAGCATGTCAAAGCCTTCGCCATTTGGAAGATGGGTTTAGTAAATATTTAGCAAATGTATTATCATTTGAAAATCTTTTAATGCTTTATTTTGATCCATTTTTACAAGTGTTAAGAAAGGAAAGGAGAATAGGCAAATACAACCCACTAAAATTCATCAAGATGCTAGATTTCTTTTGTATATTAGTTCTATAATTTTTACTTTTTTGTAGAAAAAGAGTTTTTGGTTTTGAACACCCAACACAAGAGATTTGAAGAGAACTTAATGTTTCTTTTGGTTTTGAACACCCAACACAAGAGATTTGAAGAGAACTTAATGCTTATATGTATTTACATACTCTTGATAAATTCCACACATCAACAAATTACTCAAAACATACCGCTAGTAAACTCGAACCTAAACCGTTAGTAAACCCAATTCGAAACTATTAGCCCAAACCGTTAGTCAGCCCGAACCCAAACCGCACCGGCCCGAACCGTTATTTTCTTAATGGGCCGTGTTTGGGGTGAGTGCTTTTCAACCCGAAACCGGCCCAACCTGAACCGTTGACACCCTTATGTGCATCCTATTAGTAATCGGACGGATTGCAATAAAAAAAAAAAAAAAAACCCTAATTTTACAAAGTTCTGCAAAGTGCTGACCCAACTCCAACCCTCTTCTATACCAACCGTTTCCATGGATGCCGGATTTATGGACATGGATGTGGTGGACCCAAACCTTGACTTCTTCCCCTTCTACTAGTCTCAAGAACCCTTAATTCTTCTGCTTCTAGCTCACTTAAACCCTAACTTAAATGTTCCAACCATGGAATTTAGTGCTTTTATAATATGGGCGGAATCCAAAGATTTTACCTCATACCCATAAATCTACAGATTCATGTCTTTAGTGTAAAAAGGTAAATTCCTAAATTTCATGAATCTAGGAATTCACACAACCAAAAGGGTATAAATCTCTCATTTGTGAAATTCTCAAATCTCTAGATTTATGTAACCAAACAGGCCAAAGAATGAAAGAGATTTACATTATCATTCTTAAATGAAATATGTGGGCTAGAATCAGTAGTTTATGAGATCCGATAGTATGGTTTTATTATCGTTATTTATCTTGAACCCCAAATCACAAAACTAAATTACAAGAAAATTAGTGAGCATTTATATCTATCTTTGTTTTTGTAAATATTGAAAAAATTATAAAAAACAAACAAACAAAAAAAAGAAGAAGAAAAGGAATTCTAATTGAAAATTATCACTACTAACTTTAGTGGAGAAAAAAACAGAAGGGATCGAAAAGTTGAAAGAACCATTATTGATGCTTGCCTCTTTCTTTCACCTCAATCATTTTCCGGCTGAAGCCTTTTTGCTTAAAATGCTTCAATCAGTTCCAAAGAGAGGGACCTTAAATAGTAGTTTGGCACGGCCAACCAACCACTGATATAGCCAAAACATACTTTATAAATAAAGCCAAAGACCCAATCAGACAAAAATGTAAGGTATGGGTGGTTTCTAAGCAAGGTTCTATTCATCGATTAAGGAGTGGGAACCAAAATTGTTTCAGTGGTCGAAATTTGATCTTTTTTTACAAGTTTCGATTTAAACCGCAGGTTGCACAGTGCACAACACCCAAATAGAGCTCATAATTTTTTAGTAAAGATGCGGGGCAAGAAAGAAAGGTGGAGACCCTGGAGGGGGTTAATGGGAAAGGATAGAGAATGAGTTGTGGTGGTTCCGAAAGATCTTACTATTTTATTAAGTTTTTTTCTTCTCCGAGGGAAGAAACCAAATCTTGTTCATGGCTTCGAGTACAAAACTGAAGGAACTTGGCTTCACTTGTGTCTCTTGTGCTTCTTTCAAGTAATGGCCGTCTTTCTACGAAAATGGGTGAAGATTCTTGCTAATTTGTCTCCAATATCCGGTGACTGTAAAGCCTAGTGGAGCTTTATTTGGAAATTGAAATATTACCTAAATTGAGAATGTTTTTATGGAGGGTTTTCGATAAAGGTCTTCGAGTTTTGATCTCATTTATGTGTTCAGGTTGTGTAGGATAAAGCGTTTGCTGTTATTTTAAAAATTCGGATCTATAGATAAGGTGCCATTAATATTTCCTTATACCATAGTTAGCGAACACCCCGGTTTGAGACTGGATTTGGCGAGAACCAAGGACAACCTCTTGAAGAGGTCCCAACAATCCCCCTCCAAGATACCACTTGTAGTATCAACCGTTTGCCGTTGTTCCAAAAGTATGGACATGTGGATATGATGCCACAAATATTTCCTTATATTGTAGCAAGTAAGCACCCTGATTCGAGTTTGGATCTGATGCGGACCTAGGGCAACCTTAGTACAGCCTAGTGAAATCTCAACAGTTTATTTTAAAAGAGAAGATACATCAAGAAAACTTCTTCTTCTTTTTTTTTTTTTTAAATTTATTTATTTATTTATTTATTTTTTATACCATGTTACTATATTTGCCATGCTGGAAATCAGCTGCTACATGGAAAGCCTAAGCTCGAACAATTTGTCTCGATTTAGTTGGTCTATAAAAGTCATCTAATTTAGACTTTTTTCAACTAAGCCAGATCAGCAGGGGTGGAGGAAGAATCTCTTGCTCTCTTAGTTTATGTCCAAACTGTTTCTCATTTGATGACCCATGTCTGTTGATTCAAGGGACTAATGACTTTCAAAACCAAAAGCAAGGTTGGAACCAACCTTTCTCTATCTAGGATTAACCTAATCATATCATCGAAGTCCCAAGGTAATATAACCGAGATCGATTTTTACATGTGGGTCTCTTTAGTAGACTACAAATTAATGTTGGATCCCCTCTTAGTGCAATATATATTACGTGTGAGTATTAACCAAACTAACACCATTAGTCGCCGTTAAATATATTCAAAATTTCAAACATAGAATGACTAAAATACACCTCACCTTATTTATTATATATATATATATATATATATATATATATATATATATAATTAACGCTTGATGACCAATTATCTCTTTTAAAAATCATATATTAACACAATATATGAAATAACCCTGAGAGGCACTTTGGTCTTTTCATATTTGAAATTTGAATATACTTAATGGCAGCTAACGGTGTTAGTCTGCTTGGAACCCACACGTAATATATTGTATTAAAGGGACCCAATATTAGTTTATATTCCACCAAAGGAACCCATATTTAAAAATCTCTAATAAATATAATACAAATAAGGTATGGTCCCTAGGAGTTGAGAGAAAAGTAGCAAAGTTCGACATTTCTAATTCTAAGTGTCACGACAATAAAGGTCTTGTGGTAGCTAGCTTTTTTGTCTTGGTTGCTCTTTAAAATCTTGAGTTCAAGACTCTCAAGAATTTGTTATTCAAAAACCCGAAAAAGAAAATTCGTCTTACAAACAATTACCATACATTTTTCCATTTTCTGATAATAAAAAAACACCATTAGCATTCTTTGATACCATTACCAAATGCATCCTTAGTGAATAAAGTGCTGAGATTTCAATCACTGTCATATCCAAGTATAAGTTTGATTAGGATGCATTCACCATTAAAACACATATATGTATAAAATCTTATTGCATTCAGTGAACAAAGTGTTGGCAATTTGCGAAAAGTCGATTTTTGGGTGATATATCGCCAAATTCACCATATTTACAAGAATTTCATTCGATTTTTTATCGATTTTTCATTCAATTTTTGCCAAAGTGATGTTAGACCTCTACGGGCTTAGGGGGCGTTGTCCACACAACCTCGCCCGCTCACCGAGGAGCGGGACGTCGTGTTTGTCAGCAACAAAATGTGAAGCATGAGTCATACTCAACATAATTGTATAATAAATTGTAGAGTTTAATACTTCTCTTCACTAATTGTGTATTTGTATTCTCTTTAAATGTTTACATTATTTTATATGATTTTTCCAAATTTCCAGTTTTGGTTGCATAGAGCCTGACATGTGCCAATTAGAAACTTTAGATTAAGTGATGTTTTAGGTCAAAATAATACTCCCAATGTTTTTATTAGTCTCAAAATAGGCTACACAAATTCAAGCAAAAACAACCTTAAATACTCTCGAAACCAGGGGTTGAATTTTTATCGACACCCCTGCCAAAATTCTCTGACATGTCGGCGAAATATAGTCATGTCGGTGGTGTCGCCAGTCACCGGTACAGTGACACTATCCAACATGTCTGATCTTGATTGCAACACTAAATACTAGTACGGCATACATAAATTTTGACAATCGTATGAATTAGATGCTCAATTTATTTGATGCATACTCGGCAGAAGTTTTGAATTCAAAATGCTATTGTTATATATATTTCAAACTCTTGTAGAAAGTTGCGTAGTGTTTCCTTTCAAGTCATTGAGGAATTTAGGTTTTCCAGTCAAAGTTTGACTAAAAGTCATTTTCAGATGTTTTCGCGAGTTTTTTCCATCAGAACTTTTTCAGTAATTAGTGAAAACTCCTTATACGTCACTTATTCACATCAGGTTCGCATCAGTTTTGTTAAGTTTCATTGCATGATCATTCTCATTAACTACCAACACTTTTCATAAGATATATTCAATTTCATGTTCGTTTTTTCGATCCATAAACTAATTATGCCTAAGAATAGGAGGTAAAAATAATGAACATCAAGTTGGATTCAAGTCTTTAATTTCTTTAAAATAATCAAGTCCAACAAGCAAACAACAACATAAAAGATAAAAAGATCCATAATGGAGAGAGAAATTGGTTCAATGGATTTGCCCTCCATGATAGAGGATAGCTTTACCCTTATTTTTCACTACCAATCATTTAAGGAGATCCACCTTATTGGTATCTAGAGGTAAAATCTTTCTGAAACATATGATAGAAAGATGTGAGAACATCGTTCTCTACCCCAAAATGTAGATTGTGAATCTTAATTTTGAAGGGAAACTAGGGAAGGAACCAATTTACTAAGTACACTCTCCTTGTATCGTAGATGTTTACTGAGGAAGCTTGTTGAGCTTGCAATACTCATAGTCCTTGTATTTCTTGGTCTTGTACTTGGCAGGATTTTCTTCAGAAACAAGTTGTGGAAGAGGACCTATAACCTTCTCTGGAGGCGGTGAGCAGAAAACTGGCCATGACATCCTTGTCTTCTGCTTGTTCACTGTGGTTCTGTGCAACACACTCTTATACTTGCCATTGCTCAAGATCTGGACATGTACAGGTAGATCAAATCAGAAATCAAATTTTTTACAACTCTTCCCACGCTGGGCATGAATGTCTTAGTCAATTTGGGTTGTTACCATAACTTAGGTATGGGTTACAAGTAACCCATTTAATAGCCAAATGTGGTAGTGGACAACAATATAAATTTTAGGTAAGCATTTAAAGGGACCACTGCATTAATTTTGCAGCTGTGATTGATGGCAAGGTGTGGAATTCTAACCACTGAAATGAGTAGTCGAGATTTTGACCTCAACGTGTACAGTTCAGTATTGCTCTTACTGATTAAATGCACGGCATTGATGCTACATCCGTTTTGATAATGCCTTTGATAATTCCTCAAAAGATATTTTTGCCCCTAAATTTCAGAGTGATTGAGGCCACAAACCCAACGGAAAAATTGTTAAAAAAAAAAAAAGAAAAAAAGATGTTGAACAACTATCCAACCAAAGTATACAGTATAGTACTAAGTTTGCAAGAATAAACGTAGATAATATTTTTGGCTTATTGTGAAAATGAAAATTTATGTGCTCTTATGTTGCATTGCAAGGAGTCCACTCTCTTTGAAACTAGGCTAGCCATTCAGTAGCTCTCATTGAGTCGTATCATGGTCACATTTATATGTGTTTAAGTAACGAAAAAACTTGGAACCTGAGCTTTAAATGCACAGCATCATCAAACCAAAATTTCGAGCGGGGCCGAAATTTCGGTTGAGATTGCTGCAGCCAAAATTTCAGTCGAGATTTCGATCTCAACCGTTGAATTTCGACTGTCAAGATTGAAATTTCGACCGAAATTCCCATCCCACCGCTCAAAGTGAATGGTATGATGGCCCTGCGCAGATCTTTCACCCGATTGGGGGTACAATGGCAAAATAGTAATTTTTCCGATATCCTCCTAGTCATGAGACGTATTATTTTTCACTATTGGAATTATTGTTGAGGAAGTTGGGTTACCTCGATTTGATCACCAATGTGGATAATGAGAGCATTTGGGATGTACCTAGCATCGTACCATCTATCATCTTTGAAGACCTGTAGACCTGGAACCTCATTAGGAACAAGAATGGTGAACACCGACATATCGGTATGTGCCGGCACACCAAGAGTTAGGTCAGGTTGAGGACATGGTGGGTAATAGTTTATCTTCAACAGATACTCCAGTTCTTCACCACCCACAGCTTCTATTAGCACGTTTGCTTCAAGCCCTAATCCCAGAGAAAGGGTCTTAGCCAGCTTATCCACTAACCCTCGCAAGTACTGAGCATACACCTCGTTGGCTTCTCTGCAAATAAAAAACAGTTAAAAAACCATTACATAATCGGTACCGTATCGTATCGTACCGGCAGGGATCCACAAACAGAAGATTTCATGATCTTTTCTATTTTTATCAACTGGGCTACCGAGAATACCCAGGAAGAGATGGATAGATTGTACTTTTTGGACTCGTGCATGGGAGGGTAAAAAAGAATGAAGAAAACGGAAACAACAAGGAATAGATGAAGTTTGCATGCATTTTCAAATTTGAAGTTTAGATCTGAACCTGTAATCAGGTGGGTTCTTGGGCCAGAACTCATGGTGGACGCATGAAGCAGGCCAGATGTTATGGAACAAGAAATCAACCCAGCTCTTCTTCTGATCACCTTTTCTAAGGTTTGTTCCATAACCTTCGACGCTGAGGCCGGAAGAATCAGGTTTCCTAGCCACACTTGATTTCTCTTCTTCTGGTAGTTGAAAGAACTCTTTGCCTACCTTCTGCAACTTTGCAATGACTTCACTGGGTATTCCATGGTTCACAATTTGGAATAAACCCCATTCTCTACTAGCTTCAGATACCTTGAGAATCAACTTCTCCTGATCTGGGTCACTGAAATCAACGGTTGGGATTTCTGGAATAGGTCCATGGTAAGTTGTAATGCCTGGTTGCTCGTGCTCTGGTCTTATGAACTCAACTGGGATACTCTCAGCAGGAATAGAGAGAGAAGCTATGTCTTGCACTCTCTGTACCTCCATTCTCTCTCTAGCCCTCTCTCTCTCTAAACTACTTTTTTTTTTTTTTTTTTGGGTAGAAGTAAGAACATACACAATTACTTATCTCTCTGGTTTTCTCGTGTATAGCTTCTCCGTGAGCGATAATTATTTATAGAGCGAGATGCGCTTGTAGCTGAAGTACTGGAGACGTGTAGCAGAAACACGTAAGTGATAGGAAAGGAAATAGAAGAAAACAGCCACGTGGAATGTTCTCTTTCACACGTTAGGCCCAACAACCTCACGAGGTTGGCCAAAAAAAAAAAAAACAACCTCACGAGGTACGTTGGGACAATACAAATCTGAAATCTCCTTTTAAGAGAGAGATGTGATGCTTTCATCGCCCAGTTGGCGAAAGCACCAGTTTTTGGAGAGAGGAAAAAAAAACTACAGAGAGAGGTCACGTTTCCGGGTTCGATTTCAATGTTTCACATTTACTGTGCTGCCAGAGAGTCGATTGTCGGTCTTGCTTTCAACCATACGTGAGATGGACAGTTGAGATTTTGATCTCGATCGTTGGCTGATGCTGCACATTTAATTTTCTGCATTCAAGTCTCCCCTAGATCCCCATGACTTTTAAAACCTCATAATTAATGGAAATCTCTAGAATAGTTGGTTTCTCTCTCTCCTTCTACGTCCTAAGAAAATAGAACTTTAGCAGCTTCAAGAAATGTCTTTATAGCTTTTAAAAATGTCTCTAATAATTTTAAGACATTTTTTACAAATGTTGTATAAATGCCTCTATAGATGGTGTTACAAAAAATTAGAAATATAATAGTTTAAGTCAATCACATAATTATGGGTTTGAACCAATATCAATTTGGGTTGAGCCAATTAACTTTTGATGGTTTGGCTTGACTCAATCCAAGAAGGTTATTTGACAATTAATAAACAATGATAATAAATACGTATAGGAAAAAGAAAGGAAGACTTTTCATTTAAACAAATATTTTCAAATTCTAAGAGAGCATTTATTACAATGAATGACAAGACATTGAATCAACACAATTCATTAAAATGAATTTGGCTTCAATGCTACGCAATTGATGTACAACACTAGTTGCCTATGGTTCACATCTAAAATGTCCCGACCACCCTTTATTATTTTTATTTTGGGGGGGGGGGGGGGTGTTTAGTGGTGTAGTTCAAAAAGTAAAATAATAATAAATAAATAAATAAATAAGAAGAAAACCAAAATGGATGTCGAGTAGAATTGATGTAGACCGTAAGCAACTTAGTATTGTGCAACATTGACGCACGACCCCTTTAAACTACTATTTTCAAACTCCCATTCGTATGACTCTTGGGTTCTTTCTTTTAACCAATAAACAAAATCTAAATGACTTGGATTAAAACAAGGAAGTTTTTAAAGAATCTTTTAAAGGTAAACAAGAACGGTTCATATAAAAGACCCAAAAAAAAAAAAAAAAAAACTATCAAGAGTTTACCTTTTTTTTTTTTTTTTTTTTTTTTTTGTAAATATTATTGGAAAAACTAACTAAAACACGACATAGAACCAATATGATTTAATCTATAAAAGAATAAATACAATTTGATACTTCTTTGAAGATATATTTCAATCTAGTAAAATTTATCTAGAAGAAGAGAGCTTACACCAGTGAAGCAAAACAACGTGAAGAATGAAAGTTGAAGATAATCATCACAAGATGAACTACGGATGATTTAAAGGATCTCACAAGTAATCAGGGTGCTCACCTCAGATGGACAGATACATCATCACTTAGTATTTTGAGCTTCTAAAAGAAAAAATCTCTTTGCCTGTGTGACTTTGATATATTTATATTTCTAAGATGGAGATGATTAATTATAAAATCCACCCTAAATGAGATGTTAGCCCCTTAATGCTCATAACCATAATGTCTTTACTCTTTAAAGTTTACTTTGACAATTACTAAAAAGCCCCCAAAAGAATTAGAGAACAAAATAAAAAAAATTGTCATTATATAAAACAAAACAAGATTAGTATTGCAAAAAAAAAGAAGAAAATAAATAAATTTTTACTAAAAGATAAAAACAAATTTGCAAAACCATTTTTTTGATAAATCATTTCAGTAGGCAATCTATAAGTGCGCGTATGCTTTTGTAATTGTCAAGTAACTAGCAATGGAGCACTAACCACTAAAATCAACAATCAACGTACACATAATCTTTATATCGATGGACTCCACATATTCAAAATGTACTAAACATAGAGAGGCTAATTTTCATATCTCCTATAGTCTGAGTAATTTTAACTTGCACCTCTCAAACCCATGATAATCCAACAAGTATATTTACGTAATAATTCATCGACACCAACTTGATGGTTCTAAGCTGGAATGTAGAGTTGGTACAAGAAGTGCTATAAGGTCATGTACAGAGAGCCGGTTATCCAAGAAACCAGCCCCAGTTGGTTAGGCTTTTGTCCAAATTTAGGCACCTTAAACATTTTAATTGAGGATCCTTCTCTCTAAGGCACAATTACAAACACCCTAAAGGCTACTCAAGAGAAGCGTAAAAGCAAACGAGACCCACAGGTATTGGATTAAAGTTTTCCCTTTCATGGTGATGGTGAAATAGAAATCTCATATGACTAGTAATGTGTCCAAGAAGCGAGATGATCTTCAAAAGATTCTTGTTTTTATTTTGGATTTGTTCACAACGATCTTCACTGGAGCATGGAGGTTTAATTCAACATAAAAGAGAAATTAAGATGGAAAAAAACCTTACCAATATGATCGAAACTCAACACTCTACAAGCAACCAGATAAGAAGCTGTGAAGAAATAGAACAGGTAATGCTCAAGTAGTTTATTTTCGCAGAAATCGACTGGTTTTTATTCCTGCTGGAATAGAAAACCTAATGTTGGGTGGGAATTTTACGAGGGAATATTTTGGCGGTTTTTGGTTTTTCTTTTGGAAATAATATTAGGGGGGAATTGGGAAATTTTAAGTTTTCCATTTTTGGTAATATATTTTTTTTGGGGAAATCTTTTACCTTAAATAGAACTTGAAACATTTGGACTCAGTAGAAACATTAGGAAACTAGGGAAAAAATCGTTTGTTGGCCACAGGCCGTCTGTTGTGCACTTACTGCACCACTAAATTACCACTAAATTACGAAACATGTAAATTACCAGTTTAATGGTTGATATCAAAATGTTAATTTTTAAGTGTAAAACCCCTAAGAAAGATTCACTTAACCCATATCCGCTCCATATGAGAAAACCTGAATGATTAAAAACTCTGAAAATCCCACTTCAAATATCATCTCTGAAGTCGTCTTCTTCCTTTCTTCATCCTTGGCTTTTACAACTCCTTCCTTCATTTAATTGATTTATTTTTCTTTTTCTCTCATCATTTTCTCTGCAAAATCTAGTGTAGAAAGCTTGAAATGCTGCTGATTTCAATCTTGGTGATAGATTAGTATCTTAATCTGCATCCACCATCACTGCCGATAGCTTCTTACATAAAAAAAACTTTACTTGATTTTCTCAACTGCTGTTAAAATAGATGATTCTTGCAAAGGCAGACACTCAATCCCTCTAAAAACTATTGATGAAATTTAGTTTTCCAACGATCACATAGAAGAGGAATAAATGCATCTGTAATTTGAACCATTCCAAATGAAAATCACTACCCCAACTGTTGCATATAAAAAAAAATGAACCATCTCTATCAATGGGAGCTCCAACCATTACTAAATTTATTTTTACTTATTTTTGAAGAAAAAGCCGAGGAAAATAACAACAAAATGCCTGCTTAACTAAGGCTTGCAAGTCCCCAATCATCACTATATTGTTCCACAATACTTGGTAAACGTTTGAACCAACCCTTTTAACTCCCATTTTCATGTCAAACAAGCACAAAATGGGTAAAAGGATGATTTTGAGAGAAGAGGTAACGAAGGTCGAAGGGGAGTTCTTGCAACGCATGAATTGAGGAGGAAGAAGACAATCACTAAGAAACAGAAGGGAAGTTGGGGTTTTTAGAGTTGTTAATCAATCGAGTTTTCTCATATGCAACGAGTATAAGTTAAATGGGTTTTTCTCAAGTGTTTTAAACTTAAAAATTATTATTTTAATCTCAACCATTAAATTAGTATTTTACACATGTCGCAATTTAGTAGTGCACTGCTGTGCACAGCAGAAGATTTTTTTTCCAGAAAACTACTAATAGTAATATTTAAAAAATCTCACTCTAAAACTTTAACTATTAAAAACATTTTCATAACTAATGTTTCTAAATATATTTAAATAATAACATTTATTAATATTATCTTTAATATAAAACATTAGATACAAATTTTTGTTAATGTCTCTAAAAATATTTTATAAATGCCTCTAAAGCCCTATTTTCTTGTAGTATTGTTTAGAGAGAGGGTCCTCAAAACACGGTGATGGAAGTTCATATTTGTTTTGGGGTGATCCAAAAGTTTTAAAGGTGTTCCCAATAGATTTATTTCTCTAACCCCTTTAAATGGGGATAGCTCTTTAACTGCTTGTTTCACATTTTATTCACAACATTCAGTGGGATTTAATTTCTCTTTCTCACATAGTTTACTTTGTCAAGTTGAGATCTCTGGATTGGAGGGCTTCAGATCTATGTTTTTCTTACATTTCTTCATCATATATTAAGAAGTGGATTCAATTTGGGAAGAAGGATTAGGAGTGGGGGTTCTTCTCAATCCCAACAAGAAAAATCAGGGGTAGGCCCTCCCCTAGGGATGTCAATGGTGCGGTTTGGAGCTGGGCCTAACGGTTTTGGGCTGAAAATACATAGCTCAAACACGACCCATTAGTAAAATAACGGTTTCGGGCCGGTTTCGGTTTAGTGTGGTTTGGGTACGGGCTAACTAACGGTTTAGATTTGAGTTGACTAACGGTTTATGGTGTGTAAGAAAAAGAACAAGAATAAACAATTGAGCATCCTACAACAAAAACGAAAATTATATGGAAAGCAAAGTTGCTATTGGTCAATTTCCATTAAAAAAAAAAGCCACCCATTCTATAGAAATCAAGAACCTAGATATTAAGTAATAAAATGAATATTTGATCTTTGAATTCATGCTTAATTTTTTTAATTGTCTATACCAACTACCTAATGGTAATATAATGATTGAAATACTATTTAATATAAAATTACAAAACGGGTTATAACAGGTTGCGGTTCAGTTTCGGGTTTGTGTGGGCTCCACAACCTTCAACCCAATTACGGCACATTAAGGTTCGGTTCAGGTCAGTTCAGGCTATAAAGGGCCGGTTCAGGCTATAAGCTTTTAACGATTCGGGCTATAAATTGACACCCCTCTCCTAATAAGTAGTAAAAAATTGTAAGAAGAATATAGAATTATATCTTGAAAGGAGAGGATCCCTTCTCCCAATGAGAGCCTTTTAGCACTTGGACTTTTCTGACAAATTAAAGGACATGTTCCTTTCCAAACTTGTTTGCGAGTGGTGAAAGTTTTTCTGACAAATTAAAACTTTAGAGAAAACTTTTTTTTGGTAAAAAAAGCTTTAGCCTGCGTTTGTTTGCAAAGTTGGGTTGAGAAAAAGAAGTGGGAAAAAAAAATATGTGAGTTCCCATGTGTAGTGAGGTGAAGGAGAAGGTAAAGAAAGGAAAGGATTTTGTGGAAAAGTGGTAGGGGTGGGTCCCACTTTTTACTTTTTCCAACTTTCTCTACAAAGTCCCACCAAATATGTGGGATTTTAAAATGGCATGGGGTTGGAAAAGTTGGGCTGCCACATCAGCAGACAAGTTTCTTTGATTAAGGAAACTTGTCTCCCACTTTCTCACCCCAAGCAACCAAGCAACCAAACAATTTATTATTTTGGAATTTAAAGGAAAAGTAAGAAATCTACACTCTTTTCAAGAATTTTCCCACCCTTTTTTTCCCACCCCACCTTTATTCCAACAAACAAACGCAGCCTTACAGAAACCAGAAACGTAAACTCTTCTTTTTAGAAACTAGTTAATGGTGGATTATGTTGGGGTTACTCATGATACATGGTCACCAATTTTACCAACAAAAGAAAGTGGTCCCCAGCTGACACTGATGTTGTTCTTGTACATATGATGAATCAACTCCACAGGTGCTTTTTTGATGTGATAGGCTAACCATGTATGGATGGCAGGACCACTCGGTCTATGAATGTATTATTGTGAAAGTTAGTTCATCTTCGGTTGGCTTTTAATGTTACAAAGCATAATTTTGCTTCAGTACTGTGGAATTAATGCATAGCACGATGCTATCTATAATTTAAATCTAAAATGTTTCAGTGGTGTTAATTCAAAAAGTAACAAAAATATATATATACATATACATTTCCAAAACAGGTGGTCGAGACTCAACCACCAAAAGTGATCATCACCAATGGCAACTCAATGCTGTACATTAATTACACAACACTGAAGCAAATTTGTACAAAGCACACTTGTTATTTGGATTTTGGAGTGGAAGACTCGAAATCAATTTTGTATTAATAAAATCCAACCTATACCCAACCTCTGTTAAGGAGGTGTTTTACTGGGCTGCTCGGTTGTTAAGGTTTTCTTGATTTACAAGAATCTCGAAATAGTGAATTAGTCACCATGATGGAAGGGAATTTTTCTCCCTCTAAATTGGCTTATGTTACTGATACAACTTGCTATGCCAAATTTTAACCTAGTCTCGGAACCCAGGTAGACCAAGATCCGAGCCAGGCCCATGGATGTCAATTTTGGTTCACTAGCTCTTTTTGAGATACTTTGACTTGACCCCGATCTGTATGAGGCATCATTCTGGCTGGTCTATGTCAGACATGCGCCCGTTAGAACAGAAACATCTCTATATGTTACATGTCGTCCCTAGAGAAGATTTGGGACGCACTAGAAGATCCAACCACCACGAAGCATCACGTTCCACTATAAGTAGCCCTCATCAACCGCTGTATCTGGTAATGCACATTTTACTCTTGGAGCATTGATTGTTCATCATCTCTCTAGTTTTCTAAGCCCTCGATATTGAGGTGGTGTTAACTTTAAATCTAACTTAAGCTTTAGAGGTGGCCTATACTCACTCTTGAATAAGTTCTTTAGCCTATTAAATGAATCAGCCACAATTCACACAAAGGAGTCAGAATTGGGCGCAACACCTATTGTAGCAGGGTCCATAGCAAGTAAACTAGTTCCTAGTTTACGACTTTTTGGTATTGTACTTAAAGGTACGTCGACTCAGCCTCTTTATATCAAAGACCTCTTTGTTGACCTACCAAACAACAATTGGTTTGGTGATTCTTATAATGTAATTCTCAAGAATTATGATTTCTTGAATTAAGAAAGAAAGAGAAAACAACCGTTTAATCTCAAAAAATCAGAATCTTTTAGAACCATATTGATTCTTTATTTACACATAATTTTTATAAATGCTTCTTTGACCTCAAATTAAGAAAAAGATACGTGGCCAACTTGTAGTGGAATATAAGGTTTGTAGAAAGATTGCATAAATACGACCTTACTTGAACAGGAACTGTTCTATAGACTCGTATCTCTGTATCCTTGAGTTCTAAGGGAGATTGCATAAATGACCTTGTTGCAAGTTGAATTTACAAAAGAGTCCGTCCTTAGTCCTTACCCATACCTAGTGTTTAATGGATGTATGGACATTTTTTGGGATACCATGGAGTAGGTTGGTAAGGTTAGGGTCATACCTCTATAGTTTTAGAGCCTTAAAACCAGATCTAAAGATCAATAAAGTCATTATTAGATGGAAGCTTGAGACTTCTAGCTAGGTCCTTAACGATCTAATTAACTTCCATCAAATATGAAAGTGAGACCTTCATGAAGCTTCTAATTAATTCAAGAATCATACTTCATATTGTATTGCCGACGGACACGGACTTGGGCCTATGAATAGTCGTGACTTGGGGTTTCTAAGCGCACATTATATATTCTCTTGTAACAGAACATTGTAAGTTGTTGTTTTTGAGAAGAATATAGTGAAAAATCTAATGTTGAACATAGCATTACGTTGAGGTGAATCAGGGTAAAATTCATGTCTCCTTCTTTGTTTTATTCGATTGTTTGTGATTGATCGTTCTAATCCAAACAAATAAGGCCAAGTGAAAGTGCATCATGTCTTTAGAGATGCAAATTATCTTCCAAGATCCCTTGGTTGATCAGCTGGAGATCTTTCAGGCAGATGTTGAGGTTTAATGTCTCTTGGCAACAGTGCTCAGCAATTTTCTTTGGGCAGCTGACCCCAGCAATATAATTTTGTTTGTGCAGCTGCGCCATTTAAATACGGACTTTGCTTGGATCCTACGCATTAAGTGATATGTTCAAAATTTCAACCGAAATTTTGATTTCTAATATAATTATGATCATTTCCCATTGATATTGGCATGTTGGATATACAAAAACCCTCGAGAATATCCTTAGCAAAATCATAGGGGTCATGTCAATGCTGACTGCCATCTTGTCGAGCAATGCAATTATCAAGATGGAACGATTTGTCAATGTGTGATTGAATTAATTCACCTGCCATGGCAGTCATGGCTGTTTTTTTTTTGGTAGTCGTGGCTGTTGGGACATCATGTACGATTTAATGTTATGGGACTCCTGGATGGGATTTCTGCATTTAATAAGGAAGAAAAAAGCAGGTTCCTCTTCCTTCTTTATTTTCCTTTTTATGGTAAACAACTTATTAATTTATGTTTTATAATGAAATTTATTTATTTCGCGGTGGTTGTTGGACTTTTGGTAATTGGGGGTAGCTGAATCTAGAATAGTTAATTTCGTCAACCAGAAAGTTGGTACATTGATACTGACCATGGAACGCAATTTCGCCGAATTTCGGCGAAATATCGCCGAAATTCGGTGATTTCGGTCCTTACCGAATCGAAACACATGGCCGAAACGAGATTGGCAAGATATCGCCGACTTCTCGGCGATATCCGCCAATTTATCGCCCGACTGGCGATAGTTCGGCGAAATCTGAGAAAATCCGCCAAAATTGCTCCTCAGGTCGCCGCACCGCAGCAAACCGATGTTGCCTGCAACTCTCGTTCCTACTTGAATATATGCAAACACCACGGTGCCTACTGCCCTCACCACGGTGCCACTGCCAAGCCTTAGTCAATATAAAGGTGCCACCACCACCGGATGCAGCCCGCCGCTGCCCTTGAAGGTGAACGGCAGGTGCAGTATGGGAGTGCTTATTTGAGTCTACCGCTTCCCTCCACCACCATAGATCCTGCTGTGCACCGACTCACCGCCTGCACGCAATGATAAAACGCCGGAGAAGAAAGGCGAAGCATCGAACCAGTTGCAGGATGAAGGACGAATACGCACATATTTGGAATTGGGAGTGGGAGTGGGTTTTAACTTTATGGGAAACCGTGAAACTTTGTTTTGTCTTTACGAATACACAAACAGGGATTATCAAACAGCTGTTGTTGTAATTTTAAAGTTTCATGCACATCGAAGCCACGCACAACACACATATACATATTTGAAATAATTAATGACAATTGACAAAAGCTGGAAAACACGGTAAATGAAAATTGCATTGAAACGTGGGAAGTTAATCGGCGAAATCTCGGCGAGATTTCGCCGATTCGTTGATTTCGACAACATCCGAAACACCGAACTATACCGAACTTTCGTTCCTTGATACTGACAACCCTTTTTCATCTAGAAGATCTAAATTTTTGTTTCGAATTATAAATAAAATACCCATATATATACTTGTAGCCAGTGGCGGAGCCACGTAGGGACCAGGGGGTCCATGGTCCCCAGGATTTTTTGAAAATTAAAAAATTCCTACATATTTTTCTAATTTTTCTTACTTTACGTGTGAAATACCACTATTGACCCCCCCTCCAAAAATTAAAAATAAAAATTTAAGATATAGATGATAGGTACAAATGTCATTCTTAACCATAATCAAATGATTATCATTAAACCCCTAGTTTTAAGGAATAAATGGTTAAATTCTAATTAAAAACTAATTCACGATCCATTAATTTCTCCCTATATTCTCTCTTATATTTTCATTCCTATTTATTCTCTTATGAATCACCTCTTTTATTCCTATTTCTTCTCTCTCTTTTTCCTCACATGTCTCACAAAATATTGGATCTCTTTCTCAAATTATTCCTCTCTCTCTCTCCCACTCACTAATTTTCTAGTATTCATTTCATAAAGTATAATTTTATTTTTTTTATTTAGTTGTTATTTTCTTTCTCCTAAAATTTGATTCTACCAATAGCAATTTGAATCTCGTTAGAATTCAGCCATTGATTTTATCAGATCTAATCATAATCATTGATTTTTTTTTTTTAATCCTTGGGCGGGCGCAAATGGACAACCGACCAAACCAGAGCAGGTCATAAAATAACGTGGTAGTTGAATTTGAAGAAATTCGTTCCCAAAAAATATTATGAATAGGCAACCGTGTAGTAGGGTGACCGGTCCCCCCTCGTCCGGGAAAGTGAATCTGTCGCGGCGCCCCGGAATCCCCAGGCCGAGTTTCAAACTTTGGTCGCGCACGCCCTAAACTTTTTCTTAAAATTTCATTCCTATTAATGGAAATTCAAATCTCGCTTAAAATTTCAGCTTAATTTACCTAAATTTTAATGTAGGCCCCACATGTCAAAATATAATAAAATTTTATGAAATGTGACCTACGGTGGGTCTGCATTGGCCAGGTATATTTGGGCCCCCATGTTCAATCCTAGCTCCGCCCGCCCCTGCCCACATATATTCGGCCCCCCAACTTTCAATCCTGGCTCCGCCCATTGCTTGTACGCAAGGAATGATAATTCGTTCATCTCGCCCGGTTCGCAGGGAAATGGCGAAATCTTGTTGAGATGTCTCGTCGATATTTCGGCGAGATTTTGCTAAGTTTTCGTTGAAATAGCGGATTAACAAATTAAAAATAATAGAAAAAGTAAAACTTTTCTCTATACACGTGAACACTAATCCCATTTACATCAGTTTTCACGCAGTCCAAAACCCTCAATTAATGCCTTGCATAGTAATACACAATATACACTAATACAGTAATACTCTTCGATCTTCATCCAGCCATTCACACAACCCTATCTTCTCTTTGGGGTTGCATGCATCACCTTGTTTTTTTCTCTTTCTCTTTCTCTTTCTCTCTTTCTTTTTTCTTCTTCTTTTTGGCGAAAATAGCAGCGGCTGGTAGCCTGGTATGCTCGTCTTCTGGTTTTTTTTTCTTTCTCTTTCTTTCTTCATCTTCTTTTCCTTTTTGGCGAAAATAGCAGTGGCTGGTACTACTCGTCTTCTGCTTTTTTTCTTTCTCTTTCTTTCTTTCTTTCTTCTTCTTCTTCTCCTTTCCGGTGAAAATAGCAGCGGCTTCTATTGTTTGTCTTCTCCTTCAACGATCCGGCAGTGATGAAGATAAAATGGGTTTTGAAGAAGATAAATAGGACTCCTATGGTCCTACGCCAACAGAAGAAAAAAAAAGAAGAAAAGGGGTTTTGAAGTTTTGCCGGAAAATCGACAGTTTCGCCCGAAAATCATAGTTTTGCTGGAAAATCGTCAATTTTCCGGCGAAATTTTGAAAATATCGGTTTCGATGGGTTTTTTATTTCACCCATTGGCGAACTCAGCAAAATTCGCCGATATATTGTTCCTTGCTTGTACCACATGATAGATGGAAGTTTTTTTCTTTTGGTAAACATATGAAAGGTTTTACCAACGGGGGTTGGTCCAAGTGGTAAGCAACCTTGTGTATGCAAAAAATCCCTGCTGGGAGACTCACCCACCACAGGCAGGTGTGCAACCCGGGTTGAACACCGGATTAGTCAGGGCAAAGCCTTGGAACCGGGGTTGGGCACACAAAAAAAAAAAAAAAAAAAAAAAAAAAAAGAAAAGAAAGGTTTTTACCCCCCAAAAGAAGTAAAAATACATAAAAAGTATCCAACAAGGCTGGGTTAGATTGAAAATCTCATCGGACCAGGCCAACTTAGCTTGATACTTAATTCTACTTCTAATGTTGAACTCGACTTTAGTCCTAATTGATGGATCTGGACTTCGGGGCCAAACTTGCACAGCTATATAAGATTGAGTGTTTGATTTGAGCTATCCAACCATATCCATCTTATAGGATATATTTGGTAAATGTATGGCAAAATTATAAGAACGTGCATAGCTCCATTGTTTTATGATTAAAAAGTCAAGTTCAGGGAGACTCACCCACCACAACCAGGTGTGCGACCGAGTCGAACACCGGATTAGTCAGGGCAAAGCCTTGGAACCGGGGTTGGCAACAAAAAAAAAAAAAAAGTCAAGTTCAAAAGATTCCAATAGTCTTGGTGTGGACATTTCTTTTGATAACAGGTATTGGGAGGCCATTTGGAAGTTAAAGGTGCCGCAAAGAATCTCTTGTTTCATGTGGGTTTTAAGTCTGAACAAGCTGCTAACTAATGATAGGAAGTGGAAAATGGGACTCATGAACCACTCATTTTGTAACTTCTGTCTTCATGAAGTCGAAACTAGTCTACATGTATTTAGAGATTGCCAATATGCAAGTGGAGTATGGAAACTGTCACATCCTCCCAGCCGGTACCATAACTGGCATACCCGAGAGTGTGATCCACAGCCCCGAAGATCAAGTATTGAGGAAATCATCCTCCCACATATACAATAACATAATCATAAACAGGAATTAATCAAGGTTTAATATTATAAACAAAGGTTCAAAACAATAATGAATAATCAGTATAATCAGAGTGCGGAAAAGATATCCAGATATCCAATGATATCAAAAAGAGTAAAGTGAGGCAGAAACTCACTCCACCAATATAGCGGAACACAGTATGAAAGTCAAAAGGAATTACAACTGAAACAAATGTACTAAGAAATAAACTAAGATCAAGCGTCTTCTAGTTTATAGATAACGTCTTCATAAGTATGGACTCCGTCAATCCAATGAATCCATTCTAACTCTATGCTGTTTTCAAAAGTAGTACGCAGCTTGATCCGCCGGGGGATCATCAAAGTAATCTTGATCATCGCCAGCACCTTGCGTGTAATACGCTTCATCGGCTTGCGCTTCACTGTACTGCTCGTCATAATAATCTGTACCTGCAGGATAATCTAAACAAAGAATATACAAAAAGGAATGAGTTTCAAAGAAACTCAGTAAGGTAGTTAATCCATAACATCATAGATAACATGTGGCAAAACATAACATGATGCAATGCAGTATGAAACAGATAAATAATGAATGCATCTAAACTCTATGTATGCTGGTCTCTATGGCAAACATGCTTTAAATCATAGCACCGTTCTTCTTAGGGAAAGTCCGCTCACACCCTCAACCATATAAGATATCTTGGGTTCCCTCAACCATATAAGATATCTTGGGCAGCCGGTTGGTAATGGGTCTTGCATCCCTCAGGACAAACCATGGCAGGGGGTTAAGTCAACACACTCTCTCACAACCATTTGGCATAAGTACCGGCGCATGTCAGGGAAAAGCCTAGCTCAATGCAAGTCATCTAGTCAGTTACATCAACTCAGGTCCAGATACTTCCATTTTTCGCCCCGGGCGATCCTTTCCGGTATCCTTTCCACTAGAGTCCTAATAGTCCCGGACTACGGACTCATCAACCCTATTGGTTATCCACATATGGTAAACGGGAAGCTCTCATGTCCCCTCACGGATCATTTCACCGGTCTTGAGCGCCCATGAGCCCAAGTCTAGCCATATGCAACCCTCCAATAAATGGCCCCCACAATGTGATTCCCGTCCTCTCACGGATATAACTCATCGGTCTTAAGCGCCCGTGAATCCCCATTGCTACCACGGGTCGTTCGGTCTCAATACCCTTCCGAATCGGGTATGATATAACAGGGGTATATCCTAGCCAAACACTGCTAGACATACCTAGGTATGACAACCATTGATTCGGGAAAGCGTCGATGGGCATCTTCGGAGAACATCCCATACTATTCCCTTCGATGTCCAAGGACAGAAGCATCAAAAGGATACTCCCCAATCCCAAACCAAACTTAAGCAAACACATTCTCAGAACAGTCATGACATACACAACCAGCAGTTCATCATATACAAGAGAATGTAAAAGCAAAAATCAGATTAGGCAATAATACGTAATCCATATATCATGAATAATAAAAAGACAATATAAACAAGTGCTACTGTTCCCACAGTAGGAGATCAGAATTAAAATACAACAACAGTAGGTAATCTCATAGTTTTATAAGGTAGAAACCAGAGAACAAGCAATCTATGTAGTTAAGGAATTAACTGTCCTTACCTTCTAACTTGGATAGGATCTTAAAGAACCAAGTATGATCTTGACTAAACCTGAGAAGATAGTCCTAAACAAGTGCATACAACATGTTAGGAAAAATGCATAAAGGAAAAGATCATAAATCAATCGAAATAGGCCAAGAATGAGGTTCCTGTACTCATTGGTCGATTGATTGGTCTGCTGGACTAGTCGACCAATTAGTCGACCAATGCAGATAGTGGCCTACAAGAATCCGAATTTTGAGAATGAAGAATCGAATTTGATGGTTCAAAAGGGTACAAATCAGAGGGAAATTATCATGGTAGTATTCTAGGGTATAAAGGATATCAATTCATAAATCAAATCAAGTTCCCAAGTTGTAACCTAGGAACAAAAAGGTTAACCTACTAGGTTAAACATAGATTATAAGGGAAAAATATTATAATCAATGATAAAAGAACTAGGATATGAAGATTACAGATATAGTAAAGAAAACACATTGATTGGGTTACCATGATCAAACTAGGGGTTCTTGGTTTGATTCCAGAAAATTAGGGTCTCACCCTTTTTGGTTCCCTCGGAAAATAATTGAGAGCTCTGGATGAAGGGAGATAAATTGTTAGCCAAAAATAACAAGAAGGGTCATTCAATGATGAAGTTTAGGTTAACACAAATGTCACCCAAGAGGATTTTCCTTCACAAGGGAGGTTACCAAAAGTTCTCCAGATGATCACACAAGTTAGGGTTTCAAAGGATTAGGGTTAGGGTTTCGAAGATTCTACTGGCTGAGGTTAAGATAATGATGATGATCATGGATCTTAAAGAACATGATGAGATCATGGAATAGATGGTTGCAAGAGTGCATCATCCTCTTCCTGATCTCAACGAAGAACATAATTAAAGAAAGAAAATCAGAGATAGAAGAAAGAGTGAGTGAAATCATACATTTGCTGTAGGAGGATGAAGAATTCTTCAAGTCTTTGTGAGAGATCACCAAAGAATGCAAGGGAATGGATTAGATTAGGGTTCTAACTCGTTCCAGAGGCTTAGGAGGCAGATGAGGCGGAGTATTCCCGAGATTAGACTTAAATAGAAGAGACAGGATTCAAATTTCAAAAACATAATCAATTGGTCCAATCGACCAATGAGTCGACCAATCAAGACAGCAACTTCAAAACAGGGAATTGAAGGCTCAGATCAAATCCAAACATCAAGGGGTTTTGCACACACCTAGAGGGACATACCTAGGAGTTAGAAATGCCTTTGAATCAATACAGAGACCACTCCAAGACCATCAACTAATCCAATCTTCATTAGAGTGCAGTTTCCACCATTGGAACACTGGCATCAACACTCATGGATTCCAATCCAGCCATCAAGTCTTCAACAGAAATGGCCCAAAGATGACTTCTTGCCTTACTTTGGGTCACTGGACCTACAAATAACAAAGTTTCCGGATTAGGGTCAGAGCTGGGTTTCACAAAAACGATTAATCCCAATGAATCAACAAGGAAAGTTCTTCAATTGTGATCGTCGTGATTGGCTTTACCTAAACATTTGTGGAAATCTATCACAACAACAAAAAGGATGGTCAACCAATTTCGCCATCACACTATATCTACTGTGGGGTTGGAGAAATCGTGATACTCATGAAGAAGACTTCACTCGACCAGGGGGAGGGTTGGAAATGATAAAAGAATACTACTCACATGTGGAGGCAGCTTGGACCCAAGAAAATAATCCACAATCATTATCATGAAGTGTTAGAAGAAAGGCAAAGTGGAAAAGACCAACGAAAGGGTGGCTAAAATGCAATGTAGATGCTGCAGTTGGCAAAGAAGATTTCAATCAAATTGGAGGGGTTTTTTGCAGCTCAGAAGGGGTGTACTTGGGAGGTTTTGTGCATAGAATCCCCAAGACAAGTGTTCTTGAAACTAATCTCCATGCTATTTGTGTAGGCATATGCTATGCAGTAGAAAGAAATATGCTACCTGTTTACGTGGAGTCTGACTCTTCACAAGCAATCGATTCTTTGAAACTGAGTGCTCAAAATCAAGGAAGGATGACAAGGATTATTGTGGCGATTCGAGAGTTGGTAGATTTGCATGGAAATATCATCATTACTCATTCTAATAGAGAAGCAAATATGGTTGCCGATTGGATGGCGAAGAGAACAACAACATTGGAGTCCTTTTTGTGAATTTTAAAAGTAACCGCAAGCGCACGGTATCGTGTAGCTAACGGGTCGATCTCAGGGAGATATGCCACTTAAAATTGAACTTCTTAATAGTAATGCGAGAGTGGAATGATTCAATTTTTTTGTTAACTAATTAACTAAACTAAACGATCCTAATCTATATGTCTAATGCAATCGATTTGAAACGAAAAATAAATTAAACACAATCAATGCATAAATAAAAGACAGGAAAAAAAATGTGAACAATAACAAAGCAATAAACAAATAAATAAACAAAGCAATAAAAGGAAAATGAAATAGCTAAAATGCAGATGCAACACCACCCGTCACCAGAAGCAAAGGCACGACTGTAGGCTTGATCCAGTTATGTGGTCCGAGATAATGAATGAATAGGTAGAAAGTAAATAACAAAAAGTAAGTAACAAAGCAATAAACAAAGCAATAAAAAGAAAAGGAAATAGCTTAAATGCAGATGCAACACCACCCGTCACCAGAAGCAGAGGCACGACTGTAGGCTTGCTCCGGTTATGTGGTCCGAGATAATGAATGAATAGGCAGAAAGTAAATAACAAAGCAATAAACAAAGCAATTAAAGGAAAAGAAAGCCTTAATCAAAGAGAGGCACGACTGTAGGCATCTCTGATCAAGGATCCAGGGGAAGGGAGAACAATAAATAATGCTGAAAGTAAATCCTAAATTAAGAATATGGAGGGGTAGATAGAAGCGGGAATGGAGGGAGGAGAGAAGATTAATAAATAAGGTTACTTACTTGCGAATTGAACAAACGATTCGAATCTCAACCAACCCTAACAACCAGATCTAGATCTAGAATGATCTAAATTTGCAATTGCTAGACCCAGAGAAAAACGAATCTAAAAAAACGGAAACTTGAACTTGAAGAAGCTTGAACTTGAATTGCATTACATAAAAAGATTAAACCTAAACATTGAATCTAGAAATTTAAATCTCACTAATGCAAGCAAAGAAACTAGAGAAAATCTAAATAAAATGAAGAGAGAAGAAAGAATGCTTCTACTAAGCTCTCGAACATGTTCTCCTTTGATGGAGTATTCTCTCCTTTTATAGAGTTTACATGAGATATGAAGCACGGCAGAATTTGAATAAAACTCAGGGTTTCTATCTGACTCAGCCAATTAGGGTTTTGACGTACTAATCGCGCAGACTTAGAGAGATCAGATGCATAATTCCACCATTGGATTTGAGATTTAAGTAGTCGTGAAGCTCTCCTCCAAAAATCAGCACGATCGGACATCGGATGACCATTCGATGAAGGGTTTGATCAAAACTGGACAGAGGCATTCAAAAACGGGATTTTTCCTCTTTTTCTTTTTTTGAATATAAATCTTTTTCCTCTTTTTTTTTCTTTAATTAAATCCAAGATATGAGATAAGATATTGAGGTATGCAAGGACTCTTTTCCATTTGGACTCTCTCAATAATATCTCTGTAGATTTGATTTAAATCTTAGCCGTAGATCAAATTTGCCTTCTTTATCTCTTCAATATTTCGGAGTTGGCTCATAGTCACACATCTCTAGCCCAGCATGCTCCAGATCAGGCCCATTTTCGCATTTGAGAATTTGAATGGACTTCTTGACGTGTAAAATAGCATGATTCAAGCCCAAAACTCCAAATATTTGCTTAAATCTTGAAAAGTCCTAAAATCTCCAAAAACAATATAAAACCCAAGGTAACTCCATTCTAAGTATATAAAATGTATGATTTATGCCCTAAGATTTCACACATAAATGTGCTCATCAAGTCTCCTACGCATTTCTTTCAGGAACCCCCTCAAGGTATAGAGGAGTTTCTTCAGGTGGATCGTTTGACCAGCTCTCTTTAAATTGATTTGGGTTTTTTAATCCTGTTTATGTATAAAAAAAAAAAAAAAAAAAAGTCAAGTTCAGAGTTAGTGACAAAATTAAATGTGGAGCTTGACCTAAGGCTATCAATTTGGTACCAAAATGGCTTGTGTAAAATTGTACCATCCCGAACCCTTTAAAAAACAATATGACACGATTTTTGGAAAAGGTTTATATTGTAGTATGCTAAGGTAATGATTTTCAATGCAGTTGTCAATATATATTACGATAAATGTGGTGAGCCAGAAGTGTAGTTAATGGCAATTGTGTTGAACCATCTCAGTATACAATGACAATTAGTGGCAGTTTTTGAAATGCATTTTATATGTTTATCACCACCAATAATACATTGAATGTGAACATTTTGTGGCGGTTTTTGGCTAAAATTCATGGAGGATGAAGTAGTTGCAACTATTATTTACAATTGCTTCTTTGAATTTGAATTTATATTCCTCCCAACTTTTGGGAGATGATCTTAAGAGTTTGTTTAAAGTTAGTTACAGAGGGTTGTTATCTCCTCCATCTATATATATACTAGTGTAATTCATTTGTAAAGGACACCAATCACAATGACAATAACACTATTTTTTTTCTTCATTATCTTAGGAGTAGTGATTCTCTTTCCTTAGTTGTAGTTTTAGGATGGTACAAGTTTGTGTTAGAAGGAATCCCACGAGTTTTAGTTATGCTCTTCCTAAAGCATCAAAGTCCTTGATACGATGAGTTAGATAGAACTTACACAGTCTGATTGTCAAATTTCCCTTGGGTCAGTTGCAGACCCTAGCACGCTAGTGCAAATCCAACAAGAATTTGGGCCAACACCAATCTTTTATGAGATTGGTTTGGGTGTGTTTTGTAGAGTTGCTGCTATAATACTAGCATGTTTGTGTACTATTTTTGATTGCGAAGGCAGTGGGTTGGCCTGTTGCTCTAGACAATCGGACAAAGCAAGGAATGTTTGGGAACTTTGTCTGTATCCTAGTAGAAGTAGATAAGGAATTTGAGCATGTGAATGAGGTTCAAGTTGAGCGCTATAAACCTAGATAAGAGAAGGTCTTCAGTTTTATTCAAAGTGTAGTGTATAAGGATGGGGAGAAAATGTGTTCCTCTTGTGGGTGATTTGATCACTTGGCAGCCTAGTGTACCTTCACAAAATCTTGACCTTTTGTGGAGGAGGAGGAGTTGCAGGTGACAGGGAAGAAGACCCTAGATAGAGCACTGAGGGTGCAAGATGCCTTGGCTAGCGTGCATAGGGAGGAGTCCACTTTGAGAAAAACTCTAGTTAATTTAGCATAAAAATTGGTGGAAACCCCTATTGTTTCTCAATCCTTTGATCCTCAAAAGCTATCAAATGTTGTTGGGTCCCACGAGGAAGAGATGGATGATGAAGTGGATTATGGAGTTTTCAATTTTGAAAATTCAAAATTTTTTGAAAATAACAGTGTTAGCCACTTTGCTAATGGAGGGGGCCCACACAGAGAAATTTGGAAATATTTGGGTCCTATGAGGAAGAGATGAATGATGAAGTGGATTCTAGAGTTCCAAATTTTGGAATTCTGAAAATTTTAAAAATGAAAGAGTGGTAACCACATTGCCAATAGGGGGCCCACACGATTTACACAAGAGGGTTATACTCAGAATTTGGTTTCTTGGAGAACGTGGAGTCTACTATGAATTCAATTGAGGGGGCCCACATAAAGGCTTCTCTACATGTGGAGGTGAGTTGGCCATTGTTCTATCTAATGAGATCTAATGAGATGGATGCTAATCCAAGGGAGGAGGTGCAATCAACCCTGTCTGTCGATGATAAAATGTCTCAAGATCTAAGGTTGATCCAAAATTAATGGTTGCGGTTGAGTGTTGTGGTGAGGTTGTGGCATTCGGGCACTAATTATGGGATTAACCGGTGGGGGACAAAAATATGTCAATGTGGTGGCAAAGGTGGAAGGAATTAGCCTCGCTCTATATCTACTAGTCTAGATGAAGAAATGGAGATCTCAAACTTCCATAGTTGTACTATATCATCATCTGGACGAATCGAGAATACTTTTGAAGAATTTGCAGAAGTTAATTGACTCTTGGTGGAAAATAAAATTGTAGGATGAACAATCAATTATAGTTTATTGATTTTTCTAATAAGGAATTTTATCTTAAAATTTTGAGCAAATTGCATTGGCACTTCAAAATGGAAGCTTTAAAGCACTGACACTTTACTTTATGTTTGAAAAACACAGATACCTCAAAATTGGATTTTCATTAGACACATTAGTCCAATTTGTCATTGAAAACCATTAAATCACTATTTATTTTCTTTTGGGATGTTTGTGTTTTTCAAACATTAAGTGGATGTATCGTGCCTTTAAAGCTTTCATTTTGGGGTGCCAATGCAATTTGCTTTAAAACTTTTATGATGATATTCTTTTGGCATATGGAATATTCTTCTTCTTTATTTATTTATTTATTTTCCATTCTTAATGCAATCAATCATAATTTAATATCTTTATTAAAATAATAATAATAATAATAATAATAATAAAAAATAAAATAATAATAATAAAATAATAATAATAATATAATAATAAATAATAATATAATAATAATAATAATTAAAATAATAAAATAATAATAATAATAATAATAATAATAATAATAATAATAATAATAATAATAATAATAATAATAATAATATAATAATAATAATAATAATAATAATAATAATAATAATAATAATAATAATAATAATAATAATATAATAATAATAATAATAATAATAATAATAATAATAATAATAATAATAATAATAATAATAATAATAATATAATAATAATAATAATATAATAATAATAATAATATAATAATAATAATAATAATATAATAATAATAATAATATAATAATAATATAATAATAATAATAATAATAATAATAATAATAATAATAATAATAATAATAATAATAATATAATAATAATAATAATAATAATAATAATAATAATAATAATAATAATAATAATAAAAGAAGAAGAAGAAGCCTAGAGTCAGTTAATGACATTGTTCGAGTTGTCATAAGGTTATGGAGGTTGCTTCAAGGCACAAGGCAAGTTACTGAAAGTTTAGAATTTGGAGGGAACCAAGCCAATATAAACAATATAAACAAGTATTCTTCTTCATTGTCCACACATGCAACATCAACACAAATTACTACAAATGCAAAACTTATCCTTTCTGGCCATGGCCTCCTATAAGTTTGTATATTTATTTACGTTTTAAAGAAAGTTTTAGTATTCTCCTAAGATACCAATACAAATTTTCTAACAATTTTTTGAAAAATTAAAATGTATGTCCTTAATGTTGAGGTATCTAAGTCATACTTAAATAGGTTTGAGGTATTTGAGTTATACTCAACGTATGTTCTAACATAGGCCATCGAATCAGTTACGATCCAATGGTGTAATGGGCCTTTGTGAGAGAGTCCAACTAACTGAATACTAGCTGGAAGCAATGGTCTGGGTATTCAAAAGTAGATACTCAGGGTATAATGCTTTTAAGCAATCTTATGCTTAAACACTAACCCTAACACTTAATACACCAAAGCAAGGGGGAAATCCAAGGGTTCACTTGAAACATATTATCAATTGAGTCACAAGGCTAACTCTGGCACGCCCATGCAATTGAACAAGACTCTTAAGTGTTTTAATACACTGAGAAATTTAATTTTGATTGATCGACCACAAGGTCCCATATTTTCTTTTCCATTGCTTGTCACCCTATAAATTTTTTTCTTTTAGAAGGGGGAGGGTTGTGGTAGTCTTGTTTCTTAAAAAGAATATCTTTTAGTATCACATTAGTATCATATGGACCATTGGGTTGTAAGCCTAATGGCATTTTGCAGTTGAAGAAAATTAAGAGAGAATCTTTTCATCTTGAACCTTGAATTGAGGTATCACAATATACGTGGCTTGTATAATTTATATTTAGCTACATGTAAACACCATTCTTTTACCCAAAAAAAAAAAAAAAAAACCACCATTCTACCTATCTTGCAAAAAATGATCAAACACACATACACATGATACTAAGGCCACTAAAGCCTTAGAGTCTAACTACTATAACAGTTTAGATAACTCCTACCAGAAGTGTAACTGTAACCTTTTTGTAACCTTTTGACAACTTACTAGTAATGCATTTTCAGTTTTATGATCAAAAGAGAAAAAAAGAATTGTAATTTTCTAAACTGCTTCAAAACTGCAAACTAAAACTGTAGCTAGCCGGGAATGATTCTCTTTTTCTTATTTCAATCTTCTACTGTGGAAGTTTATTGAGCTTGCAATACTCATAATCCTTAAATTTCTTGCTTTTGTACTTTGGTGGGTTCTGTTCATTAGTAAGTTGATGCAGTGGGCCTACAACCATCTCTTTTGGCGGCGAGCAAAACACCGGCCATGAAATCCTTGTCTTCTCCTTGTTCACAGTGGCTCTATGCAGGACGCTTTTGTACCTTCCATTGCTTAATATCTACATGCACAAGCAAAACCCTTATTTTCTTTTTCCATCTAATTAAATGCAAGTGAAGATGATGGGATATATAGCAAACAACGTCGAAAAGTTGGACTAAACTTCTGAACTTCATCTTGGAAAACCTATATTGGAATGCCCAGAAATGACCATAAGACACACTGAGTTCTTGAGGTCATTATTTTCTTCTTTGTTTTTGGTTGAGAGTTATCTTCTGCTTCTTATTTGAGCCCAACACAAGAATGAGAAGCCAAAAACGACTGAAAACTAAGTAAACGCTAAGTATGCACAAGGGTTTCAAAAAATTTTCATCATGTCGAGGGTGGTGGAACACCTAATGCACCCACAATGAATTGATCCAAATTTTTCATTGGAAGTGGAAACCCAATGAGTTTCAATGAGCACCGACGACTACTATATCATGCACACATCCCAAATGGATGGATGCTTCTCTCTGGTATCTTTGAGCATCAACCAATTGGTGCCTCATTGGGTTCCTATTTTTTAAGAAATGTGCAGTACCTCTAGCATATGGTCGAGATTTTGATCTCGACTGGCCATTTTTTCTAAATGGACGGTAGAGATCAAAATCTCATTTGAGATCTCGATCATGGTTGTGCATAATGTGCAGCACTGAAGCATGACCCAATATTGCTACCCTCATGTCTCTTTTACCACAAATTAGGAGGATGGAAGGTGTGAACTTCTGGCGAAATTCGCTGGTTCGCCCATTTGCGAACCCACAAATTGAAAATTTTTGTCGATATTTCGGCCAATATTCTCTTCTTAGTTTCGCTCCGATTCACCTCTTTCACATTTCTTCTATTATTTTATGGTCTTTCACTATTTAGAAGTCAGAACAGGAATAATTGTGTCCTCACTCCTCATAGGTATTTTTAAAAGACTTGGTTAGACAACTCACTACTTTTTATATATATATAAATATAAAGACACATATTATTCACTGTACATTGGGATGGGGGGACATTCATGAATAAGGATTCAAAGTCAAAGTACGTAAAAAAAGCAGTCATTTAAAATATAAAATTGAAAACTAAAATGGCAGGCTACGATCCAAAAAGTATTAATAATTAAATTAAAAATAAAAAATAACATTGATAATCACAAATGAAATCATGAAGGGTATTTTAAATTTTAAAAAGTATACCGATATTTAGTGAGAATATGCAAATATATCGTCGATTTCGGCAATATATAGTGAGAAAAGCTACACATCGGTGATATTTTACATTTATTCAGTATTGGTAGATAAAAAAATTGCTACTCACCGAAACGACCGAAAAATGTCGAATTTCGGTCAAATTTTGCCGATATGTCACATTATGGGAGGATGATAACTTTTAAACACTGACAAGGTTAAGCCCCCTACAGATGGTGACAAAATCAAAAGGGCAAAGAAATGGGGCTCTTCGAATCCATGCATCAAACTGTATACCCATTGAATGACGTTGACCCTAGCTACCAAATGCATGAGTGCATAATACAATGCACCAAATGGGTGCAGTGGACAAGGGGGATCCTCTGCTCTAGAGGTAGATGAATGTACTCCCCTCACATATTTACTATCACTTGTTTCAAAAAAGTGGTACATGTTTAAGAAAAGGTTTTGCTTATGATTTACTTTGTCAATGCTAAAAAGTGGATCTTTTCAAAACATGTGGTTGAGAATTATAAGAAAAGTGCAATCTTGTATGAATTGATTTTAGGTAAAGTGCAAATTAATCTGGACTGTTGAGCAAAGCGTTCATTCAACGGTCCAGATTTTCTCTGAATCCCAAATTGAATTTGGACCGTACACTGCTGGGAACAGTGCTGCTCTCAAGATGGATCCATTCGTACGTAGGTATAAACTAGCTTGACTCGCTGTAAATAGTGGACAAGGGTTGAAAGGAGGACAAGTATCAGAAATCCAACCCGTGCATGCAATGCTTCAGCTTGATTTGTAATGGTGAACAGAAAACACTAACCTCAGTCTGATCACCAATGTGGATAATGAGAGCACTAGGGATGTAATTAACTTCAAACCAAATGCCATCTTTGAAGATTTGCAGACCAGGAACTTCATTTGGCACCAGAACGGTGAGAGCTGACAAGTCAGTATGATGCACCACACCAAGAGCCAGATCAGGGCGAGGGCAAGGTGGGTAGTAGTTGATCTTCAGGAGGTATTCCAACTCATCTCCACCCACAGCATCTCTCATCGCATTTCCTTCCAATCCTAACCCCAGAGACAAGCACTTCAATAGCTTCTCCACAACTGCTATTAAGTACTCTGCGTATTTCTCATTAACTTCCCTGCATATGCACCAAGAAATAAGTACAATGAGCAGATTATGAAAATACCATATAGAGGTTTAACTTGATGAATCCGGATCTCCCCATCTGGCATTGCTTTTTCTTTTGCCTAAAATGGAAGTTCTGTTTAAGAACATAATAAAAATCGTCACAAAATTAAGATTCTCACAAAAGCCAGATTTTAATCTTCGTATGCCTAACATTGTCCATTATTCTATTGTCTATATCTTAAATGGTGCCATATGATTCAAAAGCCAATCCAGACAACAGCGAGATGATATCCAATTCACCAAGAAAACCTTTTGAGGAGAGCGGATTCAATACCTGTAAGAAGATGGGTTCTTGGGCCAGAACTGGTAGTTGATGACAGAGGGAGGCCATATATTATGGAACAAGAAATCAACCCAAGCTCGCTTTCCTACATGTTCCTTCTGAAGTTTTGTTCCATAACCTTCTAAGGATCCAGGGACAGAAGCGTAGGTTTCTTTTTCTTCTTGTGGGAGCTCGAAGAACTCTTTTCCAACGGTCTGCAGCTTTTGAATTGCCTCTACAGGTATTCCATGATTCAAGACTTGGAAGATGCCAAAATCTTCGCTGGCAGTGGCAATTGAATGGACCATCCTGTCTTCATCTGGATCACTGAGATCGATGGTTGGGATTTCAGGGACAGGTCCATGGAAGGTGGTGGCTGCTGGCTGTTCTTCCTCGCTTCTTATGAATTCTTCAGGCATGGTGTTCATCGCCATTGCATGAGAAGCTATTATTTGCATTCGCTCTTTCTCCATCTCTCTCTCTCTAGTAGGTTTGATGAGGGAATCTAAAGGGAGAGAAAGGAAGGTTTATATTCATGAAAGTGAAGAGTAAATGAAGAACCGTGAGGAAATGGCATATCCTCTCAATGTCAACTGATACGGTTACATATTTGCTTTAATTGCTGGATTTAATTTATTTTTGGAGGAAAAGGAAAATGAATGAGGGAGGCACCAAATTCAATAATTTGTCGTGATAGGCAGTGGTTCTCTCTACACCATTTTTTCCTTGCGATGGTATCACGGGTATATTCATTGGTATTGTCAGAAACAGTAGAGAGATGAGTGAATTCTTTCTTGATCTCACTCTCGAGAGGATTTTGCTAGGCGGGTGAGTCTCAAGTTGTGTTTAGGGGTGTAAATGGATAGTCGAAATCAGCTTTCGAATTCTTATTAGCATTCGTTTAGTGGTATCAAAATTCGTCCGATTATTAATAGGATGCAAATATGGTATATGCATTTCTTACCGATTATGATAAAATTATCTAATTAAGTTACTTATTTAGATTTATTTTTCTTAATTTTATAAATTTTTTACCTGTGATATGTTATTATTTTTCTAGATTTTCTACTAAAATAGCTCACAAAGTTGTTAAGTTCTTAAATTTCAAACCTAGCTCTCACAAGTAAAATGGTAAAGATGTAAACAGGTAGTCGAAAATTTGTATTCAATCTATATTTATGCCCATTTAGAAAAGTCTACTTTAGAAAATGATTATTCGATTATTATCGGAATCCGACTGAATCCGTCCTAAAACCAATAGGATGTTATCTGAATTTGTCCGAATATAATAGAATGCGGATATGGTATTGCCACTATCCAATCCGAATCCGGTCTGTTTTCACCCCTAGTTGTGGTGCCTATAATATATGCCCAACGTTGGATGACAGGTTGCTTCCTATGATGCTTAGCATTGGATGAACGTCACGTAAATTCCTTTAAATTATTTATTTATTTATTTTTATTTTCTGATAATCTAAATTTCAATTAGACTGAGGGCAAGAAAAAGCCAAGACATCTTGATTACAGATTTCAAGGAGCCAAGCAACGCGGAGAGGCCAAACAGTCCAAACCCACATGATATACATTAAATACAAGGCACCACTAGTGAGATCCATGTATTATATTTATACTTTCAAAAAAAATTAAAAATAAAAACCTCTGACTTAAAGTGTTACAGCTGCTTTACTAAAAAAAAAAAATGGTGCTCCAGCTGTATCTATAGCAAAATAGGATACACGTTCTTATCAAAAGAAAATTTTGGTAAAAGTTGTTATAAAAATAACAATAATAATAATATGTGGCTAGGAAACCAAGCTCTCGTGCCATAAAGAAAGTTAGAATTTGCAAACATGAACAGAAATTTGAATATTTAAATACGTGCTGGTGCATATAAACATTTTTTTTTTTTTTTTGGTTTACCAAATCCGTTTTATAAACGGATGGTTCGACCCGCGTCGCACACCTGGCTGTGGTGGGTGAGCCTCCCAGAAGGGATTTTTTACATCCACAAGGATTCGATACCAAAACCTTGCTTAAGGGAACCAAGCTGCTTAACTCTTGGACCAACCCCTGTTGGTAATGTATAGGTGCATGTAAACATTCTAATTTAAAATTAACGTGTAAAAATGCATTGTTGATGTTGCCAAAACAGCCATAAAATAGTTTTAAAACCCGATTAAAAGTTTGATCATTAATGTGGACCAAATTCTTGATTGTATTCCTCGGCAACCGAGCCTCTTGTAGCTGTTGATGGTGCTATTTATACGTTTCTTGATGCCAAAAAAAAAGCCATTTGCACCTAATAACAGGCCAACCAAGTAGGGGTGGAGTAAGAACCCAAGTGTTGTTTGTTATAAATGAATTGGTAGAGGCTTAACTAATAAGAGTATGAGGTGGGGGTTGTTTGGTGGCCAAGAAGCTGCATGGGATTTTTTGCAATTTTTTTTCTTCTTTTTTCCTCTTTCCATATGTAAAATATCTCCATTGTCCCTCCCCACTATTGGGTATGATTTTTAAATGTAAAGATGACGGTATAAATGTCATTTTTAAAAATTTAAAATTAAAATCCTATAAAATTTTTCTTTGCGATTTCTTCTCTCAACTTTAAGAATTCATTTCTAGATCTTCTCCACAATCAGGTATTCTTCTCTTTCTTCACATACTTAGAGAAAACTTAAAAAAACTCCTTTAAAAACTCATTCCTAAGTCTTCTCCACAATTAAGAGAGTGGATTTTTAATCTCACTCATCTTGAGAGGATTTTGTTAGCCTGGTGAGTCTCATGTAATTCTGGTGCCTATAATATATGCCCAACGTTGGATGGCGGGTTATTGCCTATAATGCTCAGCATTGGATGAATGTCGCGTGAATTCCTTTAAATTGAATTGCACAAAAGAGCATGTGTAGATTATGTCAACTTAAGTAAAATAAATCAGTTTTTTTCTTCTTCGGATCAAACCATTCTTTTTTACAATTGAGATTTAATAGAATTTATCCATCCCATGCTGGCCAGACACCACAATTGAGATCCATGTATATATTTATACTTTCGAAAAAAAAAAAAAAAAAAAGGGCAACTCAAAGTGTTACAGCTGCTTTACTTCAAAAAGGTCCTCCAACTGTATATATAGTAAAATAGTATACATGTTCTCATAAAAAAAATAATAATAATACTAATAATATATGGCTAAGACGATGAAACCAAGCAATTTGAACACATGCGTAGAAATTTAAATATCTAAATACATGATGGTTGGTGCACGTAAACATCCTAATTTAAAAGTAACGTGTAAAAATGCATTGTCGATGTTGCCAAAACAGCCATTAAATAGTTTTACAACCAAATTAAAAGTTTCTTCATTAATGTAAACCAAATTCTTGATTGTATTTCTTGGCAATCGAGGTTGTACAGTTGTATCTGTTGATGGTGCCATCTATCCATCTCTTGATGCAAAAAAGCTATTTGCACCTAATAACATGCCAATCAAGTGGGGGTGGAGTAAGAACCCAAGTGTTGTTAGCTGGAAATTTATTAGGTTTATTTCCTTGTTAAGAATGGACCTGATATTGGTCCGTTGTTAATTATAAATGAACTGAATTCATCATCCATTGTCTTGCACTAAAGAGCATATGTAGAGGCGTAAGTATAGCCAATGGGCTCACCATCACTAGGCCCAACAGCAATAAGAGTAAGAGGTGGGGTGGGGGTTGTTTGGTGGCTAAGACGCTGCATGGGACATGTGCAGGAGCAGACCCCGCAATTTTTTTTTTCTCTTCCCACGTGTGATATATCACCATTTGCCTCTCCCCTCACTATTGCGTATGAATTTTAAAGGGAGAGATTACGGTATAAATGTCATTCTTAAAAATTTAAAATTAAGATCCTATGGTTTTTTATTTCCAATTTATCCTCTTCACTTTCTTCACATGCCTAGGGAAAATTTTTAGAAACTCAACTTTAAAAGTTCATTCCTAGGTCTTCTCCATAATTAGGTGTTCTCCTCTTTCTTCACATGCTTAGAGAAAACTTAGAAAAACTAACTTTAAGAGTTCATTCTTAAATCTTCTTAACAAAACTCAATTTTAAGAGTTCATTCTTAAATCTTCTCCGCAATCAGGTCTTTTTTTCTTGCTCTCTCTCTCTCTCTCTCTCAATCTTAAATCTTCTTTTCTTCTTCTTTTTTCCCTATAATATAGATTTTGCTGATGATTTGAAGGTTGTCCTCTAACAACTTCTTGGTTTGCATTCAATTTTTAATGGCAATAAAACCATTAATGTTTTCTTACCAAGATATTGGTTTTCTGTCAATTAGCAAGGAGCATAGTTAATGAAACTTCTAGCCAAAAACTCATCGATAGATCCCCAATCCAAATCATTATATTATAGCTTGATTTTTTTTTTAAACTCATTTTTACCAAAATAGAAAAATAAATGCATGTCTTCCCCTTGTGTATTTCAGTTTCCATTTATCTTTACGTGCATTTTGCACGTGCAATTTTTACTAGAATATATATATATATATATATATATATATATATATATATATATATATATATATATATATATATATATAAAGTGCCTTATCCTAAAAAAAATTCTCTTTCTACCCGAAAAAAGAAAAAAGAAAAGAGGGGGTACATTAGAAGTAGGGCTGCAACTGGGCCGGGCTTTTGCAATCCCAAGCCCAGCCCTATATGGTATAATTTGAGCCTATTCCCGCCCTAGCTCTAGTTCAGGGCCAATGATTATTGTCCCTGGCCCTAAGCCCTACAGGGCCAAGCCAAGCCCATTCCCGCCCTAATTGGCCATAATTGGGCCGGGTCGGGATGGGTTGGCCCTGATTGGCCATGATTAGCCCTGATTGGCCCCGATTGACCCCGATTGGCCCCCGATTGGCCCCGATTGGACCTTGGCTGCCGATTGGCCTGACCCCGATTGGCCTTGATTGGCTCAGACCCTAATTGGCCTTGTACCTAGCTTTAATTGTCCATATCTTTGGTCGTAAATATCAAATGTAAGACAGGTAGTAATTAAAATACATATTAAAGTAATTAAATTCTTAAATTTCAAACTCAGTTCTGGAAAATAAAATAGTAAAGATGTCAACAGATAATCCAAAACTTATATTCAATATGTATTTAACTATTTATACCCATTTAGATTTTAGAGAAATAGAGAAATCCAAATTTCTAGGGTTTTTTAATTTGCTATTCGATGAAAACTATGGTTATTATATGTAAGCTCGAAGGGAAAAAGAAAAAGATTTATCTCAATTCAATTAATTTCTAACTTCTAAGACAATGGTCAAACTTCATTCCAAATTTTCAATTTATCTTTCACCCAAGTTTCTCTCTCTCTCTTTCTCTCACACACTCTCTTTATTCTGTTTTTTCCTTTGGTTTTTCTCCAGCAGCAAAGAGTTAAAATTATTCATGAAATAGAATAAGTAGAGAGAAGAATTGTAATTAAATTTAGGCATTATTTAAAAGTCAAGTCAATTATAGAGAATGTCACACAAATTCTTTTTGTAAACTTAGAAACATCAGAGATTCAGAATTCAAAAGGAATCTGATAAATGAAAATTTTATCTTCAAAGTCAAGAACTTAAGCCGTAGGTAGGTATGTTTTCATTCACAACTGTTCAATAAATTGATATATTTATTCAATACAAAAAAAATTCATATTCAAAACCTTGTTAACAAGTAAATCGACAATAATTTAGTATTCAACAAAAAAAAATGTATTTTTTTTCATAGTTAAAGAAAATGATGTTTTTAATAAATTTTTTTGAAATATCACAGTAGATTTGTTAGATATTCATGATGAGAAGTTGGGGGTATAGATTTGTTAGATATTAATTCTTTATGTAATAGTTTTTATTTATAATATATTATCTCGCCTTAGTCAAAAAACAAAATCAATATTTTATTGAACTAAAAATGACTTTGTTGGAAAATTTAAAATTACCATAAAAATAATATAAAAAGTGAATTTATAGTCTAACATGATCAAAGTGACTAAATGTCAAAATCAAGACTCATACCAATGTTAGTATGAAAATCAGGGTAAAAATCTAGTACTGTAGTACATGATCATCGTCAAATTAATATTTAGATTAGAGCCAAAATTAGGGTCAGGATCAGGGCCAAAATCAAATAGATGCTTATTACATTGGTCATGAGGTTATAATTTATTTTTATTAATTTTTTACAAAACATGATCATGTTTCTAAAATTTGACACGTGTCAAGTATCCACCCATATGTATTACAATTAATTCCTCTCCATGTGGGTGGAGTGTCCAGAGTCTTTAGACTCAAATCAGGGTCAGGATGAGGGCTAATATCAGGGCCAAGATCAGGGCCAGGATCAGGGCCAGGATCAGGGCCAAAATCAGGGCCAGGATCATGGCCGGGGTCGGGGCAAAATCGGGGCCTGGGTCGGGGCCAAGATCGGGGCACGGGTTAGGGCAAAAAATCGAGACGAGCCGAGGCCGGGATGGGTGGGCGAGCCATAGAGTAATCCCAGGCCCACCCTTGGCCCTAGTTCAGGGCCAGAATATTTTGGCCCTAACCTGCCCTTAGGGCCAAAATCTTTAGCCCAAGCCCTATTCGAGCTTAGGGCGGGCTTAGGGTGGGTTAGGGCTGCCAGGGCCAAACTTGCACCCCTAATTAGAAGGACCCCACTTGACTAGCTCAATAGGCCCAGCAAAAGGTGACCCATTCACAGGAGAAACAGTTTCACAAATGGGCTGGCTTGAGTCAATTAGTAAAACTGGGCTAACAGGAACAAAAATGGGCTTTAAGTAAAACAAATCCATCACTAATAGTATTCGACCGTTCATATTATTTAACAGTCCATCACTACTAATAGTGTTACAAGTAGGCCCAGAAAAATGAGACCCCATGGACGGATGGCCCGGCCCCTATTACAGGGAGATATATAGAACCACTAAGCTGCCCATGCTGCCAAATGCTTTGATAAAGAGACGGCCAGGCCACCAAAGTGGGCAAGAGGAAACAAATCTATTTCAACAATTTGTTTAAGTTTCGTTTCAACCTTCCCATTCCTTCCCATCCCTGCTTAGACGTGCATAGTAGACATGAAAAACCACGATTATTACCACATTTTTTTTTATAGAAACAAAGGAATATTACAATGAGCATTTACATAATTCTAATGGAATTAAAACCTCCCATTTGTTCATAAGAGTTCTAGATACAATATCTTGAACAAGATTACACATCCAAGTTTGAACTTCCTGCTTTTGAAATGGTTTGATCTTAACGTTAGTAGTAGCCTTTGCTAAGGTAAAAATATCCTCGGTTAAATCGATTGGCCATGCCAATTGAGCGTTGGGAATGTATTGTGCTAACACATCAAATGTTGTCCAGATCCTCGTGATGTGGATACTAGAAGAGTTGGCATAAGAAAAACCTTCCATAAGACCCCAAATAACCAGTTGTAACTGGTTTTTTGAATGGAATCTTCTAACCACACATCGGTGAAGGGTACCATGCACAACAATGGCTCAACAGCATCTTGTCCGGTCAACTTGATTAGATGTACACCCTCCATTCTGAAAGAACTGAACAGTGGAATTAGGGGGGAAAAAAGTGAAATAAGCGATGAATGATATATGGGTTACAGATTAAACACCAAAGGTCTAAAAATTTACTAAGTCAGACAGCAAACTAAAAAACCATCATCCATGAGGAAGAAATGGACATTTCGCTTTATAAGGTTTTGGTACATGATATAGTATCCCAGAGCAAGGCTATGTTTGGGTGTCAGAAAGAGAAAAAAGATTTTACATTATGAATTCAAGGGGGAAGAGAGGGAAGTGAGTGAGACATAAAACAATCATAATGTCATTCTGTCAATCTAGTTTTTTTCTTTTTTAGGCTTCCAACATATCTTAAATGAGAGATTAGAATCAAGCAACTACTCCAGTCCAAACAAAAGAACCATCAGCTCAGTATACGAGAGTCAGAAGACTGTTGACACGGAGAGTTTGAGTTAAAGAAAAACCTTGTATGGGAAGATCAAATAGAGGCAACAACCTTCATTGACCACAGGAAAAGATGATAACTCTCACATGAGGTCTTTACACTTGTTTGTTGAGTAGGTCCTCATTTATCAGGACTTGTGAGAGCAACAAAATGAACTTAAAGTCAATCAAAATGTCCAAATCCGGGTGCAAATATAACTAGCAGTCATACATGTGATCTTCCTCCCAGTGAAGTAGAGAAAAGGCCTAACCATGGGAGCTCTCAGGAACAACATAGAAAATTAATCAGAAAAGGAAGTGCACTTCAAGGAGAATTACAATCAGCAAAAAAACAAAAAAAAACGAAGTGTTGCTTCCCTGAAGTTCTTCTTGTTTCCACTCTTCAACTCATCGTGTTGCATTGTTTTCTCCAGAGAACTCCGACCAGTAAGCCTCCTTTATCTTTTCTTTCGTTTTTTGTAGGGTAAGCAGTGTGATTTTTCGCTTTCAAATCCTTATGCACTTTTCTGTTTTTCCTTTGCTTTTGTCTGCACTTTTCTTCCTGTTTTTCCATCATAACTTTCCTTTATTCCCTTAGAGAATCATGGTAGTGGTAAGGAAAGGTTCTGTAGTCATAAGACCTAGGAATGACTTAGAAGAAAAACCTTATGCTCCGGCATCTATGGTTGATAAGAAAACTAAGCACTCCGTAAATCCCGGTCAATGCTCTAGTGATAGGTCCGACGAAACTCATGAGACATTTTTTGGTCGTGATCCCACTAGTAATGATGGTTGAGGAAGTAGAAGTAGATTTTGAATCCCGACCTCATGTAGTTGCCTTTAGTGCTCGAGCTCGGTTTTAAGCCGAAGGCAAAAGATGGAAAGATAGCCTTTCTCTCAAGGAATATAAGCTCAAGCAAGCCAAAGATCTTACTCCCGATCATATTGATTATGATCTGTATTCCACTGGTCCAGACTTCTTGCCTTCCCAATTGAGCGAAGAACGACTAGACTATCTTCGACAAAAATATGAGATACCCTCCGACTACGCCCTTCGAGTCCCGACCACAGATAAAAGGGCTAACTCTCCTTGGCCCAGGGAGTTTGCTCTTTACGAAGATGCTTTAAAGAGTGGCTTTCGTCTTCCCGTTCACCCCCTTTTCCGAGAGATAATGATTCACTTTCAAATGTGTCAGGGGATGTTTGTACCGAATAGTTGGAGGAATGTCATATGTTTTTGGGGCTTCTGTCAAGGAAAAAATGTTAGGGCTCGGCCATCTCTTGCTTGGTTTCTTCACTTTTTCATGGCGAAGAAGCAAAAACAAGATGGATGGTTTTACCAATCAAAACGGACGTCTTCCCAATGTGGTTGGGATGGGAATTTTGTTGGAACTGGTACCCTCCTGTCCAATACAAAAGGATGGTGACCCAAATTTTTCTTTGTCCGACCACCTACCGAACCATCTTTCCCCGTGTACTGGGTTCATGGTCCAGCTCAAGGATCAAATGATTTTTCCATTTTGGCTGAGGCCAAGGAGCATACCAAGGAATGGATTCTTTGGCTTCCTACCAAGGACAAGAATATGTTTGCCGTACACGGCCACTGTCCGGAATACCCTAATGTACTGTGCCATTGGGGGGTTCCTTCCCGATGAGTCAATATTGTCTTTGCTTCTTCCTTTATTTTTTGCCATGTCCTTTTGGTCGGTATTGATTGTGTATGTTTTTTATTCAGTGAAACTCAAACCTGAAGACTATGAACGGGCAGCTAAAGAAGAAGCTGAGGATGCCGAGGCGAGAGTACCGACCAAACCGGAACGTACTCGTTCTGAAAGAAGTAAAATAATCCCGACCCCCTCGGTTTTGAAGAGACCTAAGGATGCTTCTGACTTGCCTCCTCGACAAGCCAAGAAAAAATCATCAGTGTCATTCCTTGCTGGCTCGGGAGTAGATGTGGATGCTTCTCCTTCCTCTCCTCCCAAAGATCCTTTGATTGGGGCTTTGCCGAGCACCCAATCTCCTGTTCTTCACCCAGCTTGGTCGCTTAACTTTGATTCCCATGTTTTAAATAACCAAACATATGGTATTGTTGTAGCCAAGGAGTGGTTGCCGGGAGTTCTATTGCCTGTCGATCAGAAGTTTTTACAAGGGACCGGTTCTTCCTGGACGCAAGATGTAATGACTAGGTAAGTTTTTACAAGAGATTGATTCTCCTGTGTAACCTTCCTTTTCGTCATCATTTGTAATTAACTTTTCCCGAATAATTTTTCTTTTGCCAGGCTACTTCGTGCCTTAACTCAAGCTGGGGGGGGGGGAATTTAGAAGCTGCTCGGAGAGATCAATCCGTCATCTACCAGCTTGAAGATAAAGTCAAAGATATGGGTGCCCGGCGGGAGTCTGATCAGGGAGAAGACGCTATGCAGGAGGAGAAGGCAATCTTAGATTCCCAAGCAAAGTCTCCCGAAGAGCGAGCTTCCACCCTCCAATAAAAAATGGAAGAGCTTAAGAGGATGTCAGAAGAAAAACATATAGCTATTGCATCCTCCGAGCAAGAGAAACTTGAAAAAGATCAATTTATCAAGGATTTAATCGATCAACTTGCTTAGGCATGTCCGACCACTTTTGAAAATCTTTCCAATGACTTCGTCATGAAGTAATTCAGAGATGGGTTCGAACAAGAGGATGCCATGAGTTTATGGCCAAGGTTGCTGGCTTGGGCTTTAAGTATGGTCAGTGTTGCGCTTTTGCTAGTGTCATTAGGCAGTTCCGAGGACTGGATCTTTAGAAGTTAGAGAGATTCATTGATCTCGGGATTTATGATGATCTCAAAATTCCTAGGCCTCCTTGGGCAGTTGGTAAGAAGGCGTTTCTTTTGCCCAAGGAAGTGGACATTTAGGATTTTCTAGACTCCGACTGGGAACCGGCCCCTGAGGAGGAAGATCAAGCTGGTCCTTCAACAAACACTGTTAATGCCGACCAGAAACCTTCTGATGACGTGGCCTCCAATTAGTTACCGACCAACTTATTCATTCAATTCTTCTACATGTGGCAGTCTAAAACAATGATCTTTTTTGTATATGATATTTCATATTTATCTTGGCACAGTAACTTTAGATCTTTTTTTATTATTTTTTTTAAATTTTTAAATTTTTTATGTTGTAGTTTTGATGTTATAGAAGTACTTTTGTCTTGCTATGTGAAGTTCCTTTGTTCGGTCATGCGAAGTAATTTTATCATACCAAGTTGCAAGCCACACTGCTCGGTAAAGAATTGTTCGGTCATATGACCAAGTAATTGTTCGTCAACAATTGCTCAGTTATAACCAACCGGGCATGGTAACTTGAGTATGGTGAAATACGTTGAAATTATTATGCCTAAGTTACTTAGGGCTTTTTCATGCCTAAGGAACTTTAGGGCTTTTTCATGCCTAAGGAACTTAGGGCTTTTTTTTGCCTAAGGAACTTAGGGCTTTTTTTGCCTAAGGAACTTAGGGCTTTCTTGTGCCTAAGGGACTTAGGGCTTTTTTGTGCCTAAGGAACTTAGAGCTTTTTTATGCCGAAGGAACTTAGGGTTTTTTTTGCCTAAGGAACTTAGGGCTTTTTTCTGCCTGAGGAACTTAGGGCTTTTTTCTGCCTGAGGAACTTAGGGCTTTTTTATGCCGAAGGAACTTAGGGTTTTTTGTGCCTAAGGAACTTTGGGCTTTTTTATGCCTAAGGAACTTAGGGCTTTTTTCTACTTGAGGAACTTAGGGCTTTTTTCATTTATGGCCGGACAAATTGAAGTAGAGATCATGCGGTAAATAACATGGTTCCTTTCATTTATTTGATGAAGTAAAATTGAAGTTGTTCTAGGGTTAGAACCTTCACATAGCAGCTATATATTGAAGTAAATAACAAAATTTGAAGTGTCTGCGATGTTTGTGGAAACTATGCTTATTGATAGTATTTTTGGAGGTTATTTGAATTCCATGATCGAGGGATCTTATCATTCGTTTCTGGATCTCATTAATGATATACTCTGGAGCAACTTGATGTATGACTATGTATGATCCTTCCCAATTTGGGGAAAGTTTCCCTTGATTGGTTGGATCTGAAGCAGCCATTCGATGAAGTACGAGTTCGCCGAGAAAGTATTGTTCGTTCCGGACTTTTGCATTGTAATATATCGCAATTCTTCATTGATATTCTTCGAGCTGAAATTGTGCTTTATCCCTTATTTCATCAATTAGATCCAGACTAGTTTTCATCCTTTCGATGTTTGCTTCTTCTTTGAATTCTTTTTCTAGAAGTGATCCGACTTGAACTTCCACCGAGATTCTTGCCTTTGCTCCATAGGCTAATCAGAATGGTGATTCTCCTGTGGTCGTCCTAGGGGATGTTCGGTATGACCAGAGCACACTGGGTAGCTCATCCACCCATCTTCCTTTGAGTTGGTTGAGCCTTTTCTTGAGCCCATTGAGTATAGTCATGTTAGTGACTTCAACTTGACCATTACTCTAGGGATAGGCTACCGATGAGAATTGGTGTTTGATCCCTTGTTCTTTACAAAATGTTGTGAATGTTGCGTTTTCAAATTGCTTTCCGTGGTTGGTTTCTAGGATCTTTGGAATCCCATTCTTGTATAATATGTTGTGCTTGATGAAGTGCTTCATTTGCTCGATATTAATGGTTGCTAGAGGTTATGCCTCTACCCATTTTGTGAAATAGTCCACTGCCACTACCAAGTATTCTCTTCCTCTTGATGCTTTTGGTAATTTTCCTACCAAATCTATTCCCCATCTTGCGAAAGGTATCGGGGATAAAAATGATGTCAGGAGGACTGCAGGTATGTGAGAGATCTTTGCATGTGCCTGGCACTTGTCACATTTCTTCATGAAGTCTTTCGCATCTTCTTCCAAGGTCGGCTAATAAAAACCTTGGCATAGAATTGTGTTGGCTAGTGTCTGAGCTCCTACGTGAGCACCGCAGATCCCTTCGTGTATTTCTCTTAGAACTTTTGTTGCTTCCAGTGGTCCCATGCATCTTAGAAGTGGTCGGGTGAAGGATCTTTTGTATAGTTGCCCTTCTCTAATTGTGAACCGAGCTGCTCTTTGTTGTATTGATTGGGCTGATTTCTTGTCTTTCAGAAGTTGGTTGTTCTCCAGGTAGTGCATGATCAGCTCCATCCACCCTTGCTCGATTGAATATGCATGTGGTCGACCATATTTATACTTAGGCTTGCAAGTTCTTCCAGATAAACCATTGGTTTGTCAACATTCATGCCTTTTGTGGCTAGACGAGATAATGAATATGCCTGGTCGTTCTCTGCTCTTGGTACTTGAATAATTTCCGGATCTTTGAAGTATTGTTTGAAACCGTCGATCAGATTCAAGTATCTCTCCATTCTTCTTTCTTTGGCTTCGTAAACTCCTTTTACTTGATTCACAATCAATTGTGAGTCGTTTTTTATTTCCAGGTGTTGAATGCCTAGAGCTTTAGCCATTCTTAAGCCTGCTAACATAGCTTCATATTCGGCTTCATTGTTAGAAGCTTTGAATTTGAAGTGAAGAGCATATTTTATTTCAAATCCTCTTGAGCTCTTCATTAATAGACCTGTCACACCCCACCAGCCCAACAACCCGTGGGAGTGATCCGTCACAGGATACATGTTTTAGTCTATCAATAATAATAAATGCAAGTAAAGACAATCATGAGCAATAATAAGTTCAGTAATTAAATAAAAGGGTTACAGGAGTCCAAATACTCCAATAAAATAATCAAGGAAAGAATAAATAATAAAAGAATACGAGTTCAGCGGAAGCAATTCAAAATGTTTAAATAAGTTTCTTTCCGGTTTCTTTCTCTAAAGCTAAAAACTTAGACTCCAGTTTATTAAGGTGAGGGGTTCTCCAATTCATCTCCGGACGATGGCCAAATTGCCTGACAACTTGTCTCCTACGCCCATCAATGGGTGCTATAAGCACACTCTATGCACTCGCAGGAGCTCCCACACAGGCTATCTCCATTTCCCATTGCCGGTGCCACATCTTCATCATACAAGAAGGCTCCTTCATGGGAAACCAATCCATCTTCCAGTGAATATCCTCCATCTGTACAGGCTAATAAAACATAGACAAATAAATGAATGAGTTCTGGAGAAATCAGTAAGAACAAACAATGATTCCCATCCATATGTCAAACCATCAGAAATGCATATATGATATGTATGAATGCAAAGTATGAATACCGCTAAAATCTAACCATGCAAGTCTCTAATAGTTGACATGCTTTAAGATATAACACTAGCCCTCCTCTGGGTAGGTCTAGTCACTCTGATCCGGCAAGGACTGGCTACCTTTGTAGGGATCCTGGGTAAAATGGAAGGTCCACACCTGGCTCTCAAACCATGGCTTGGGTTAAGTCAACACTCTCTCACCATGACCATTGGCATGAGTATTGGCACATGTCGGGGTTTCTAATCCAATGCAAGTCATAATGCTAACATACTACATGAAGTCCACATCCCCTATGACACCAACTAACTCGGTTCAGTATCCTTCGCAACCTAGGAATGAGAACCCTCATGAACTGGCTACCGCTATTGGACTCTATTCCATAACCTTATTGTAATATCCAGCCCTATTCTAACCTTGACCCTGACCCGGATCCACTGTTGCATTCAGGTCCGAGGACCCGAAGCGGTGGAAGAAGAGATTTATGGACCATCCTGATTGATGATCATGATTCGGAGACCAAGCCCATGGACATTGACAATGATACCCCTTGCTTAAATGCATTGTTAGTGTTTAAGGAAAGTCTGCGCATCGGAGAAGATTAATATGGTTGATGTACCAAATGACCTCCTGTGCACAATTCGAAGGTATTCCCCGAAACTAGACTTCTTGATTGAATTGTGGAAGAAAACCTCACTCAATTTGACCTTGTATAGCCTTTCAAATCCCTACTTGAAGTTGCTGTTCTAAACCTGAGTTTTTTGCTGAAAACATTTTGGTCAATCATTTTGGTCGATACCATCGACCAAGGACCATCGACCAAAATGTCCCAGTTTGCCAAGTTAATGATTCCATGGAATATTCCTTTTCTATTTAATATGACCTCGAGCCTTGAGCCTTTTGCAATCATTTTTCTCACCTGGGAACGTGGGGAGAGCTTCCCAAAGCAGCTCCTTGGTTAGTGTGAAGGGTATCTCATCAAAGACACTTAGTTTATCATTGATTCTTGTCTTCATCTTCCACACTAAGGTATGACTCTTCATTCCACTCTCTACCCTACCATTTTTCTACTCTTTTCTATTGTCATCTTGCTGATGGGACATTTGGGATGGTGCTGCAACCTTGCAACCACCACTCCAAGTGCCTACTCATGCTCAATCCATGATTCCCTTAGCCATTCATTGATGCTAATGCTTATATCTCATGCCTAGCATATGTATTCCATGATTTACCTATTAACATCATACCATTTGATATCAAACTGAGCTATAGAGTGTATTATGTTAATGTTTAACATTGCCATATGATTCCAATCGAATTTCTATTAGTTCCCCTAGCTATTGCATGCTATTCCTCATCAATGCAATCAATTCCAACTCATGCCATGATGTTTATCACTTGAACTTGATAGCTCAAATTGGGGCTTTTTAATTAGACCATTGGATTGGGTTAGTTCCTTGATTTATAGTGTCCTACTACTGTTGTTAAGTATGCCTCCAAGTTTTCGATTGATCCGAACACCGGAAGACTCATTTCGGACCAAAATCCCCAAAATCCACTATTTTTCCCGAGGACAATTTTGGTCGATACTTTTGGTCGATACCATCAACCAAGACCATCGACCAAAGTTGTTGCTGACAGCAACCTTGGTCAGTTTTGACTCAAATGACATCCGATCTTCCCGACTTCTTTTCTAACTTATTATTGATGTTTGTTTAGGGCCTTAACAATTCTATTGGACTATTCTTGGTATTCTCAATTCATCATCAACTCATCCAAGGTAAGGATGGTTATATCCATAAACATATAAGTCATCAAATATTGAACTGTGCTTTATTCAAAGAATGAAATCCCTAAATTTCTTTCAATCATTATGATACTGTTACATATGTGTTAGAAAAGTAACATTTAAATCTTTATACATTTGTTGTGTTACTTTATCATTTTGACTTGCTTATGTTTATAATGATTCGTTTCAATATCATGATTTGATTACTATTATGAATATGCATTGGATGCATGAGAAATGATGAGATTTGATGTGTGATTGCTTACGTATGACTTGGGATTGGAGGGTGTCCTATTGACACTTTTGTCCTTGGGCATCGGAGGGAATAGTATGGGATGTTCTCCGATGGTGCCTATCGACACTCTCCCGAGTTATTGGATGACATACATAGGACTGTCTAGTTGTGTGGCTAGGTTCATCCTTGTCGTGTTAGACCCGAATCGGAAGGGCATTGAGACCGAACAACCCGTGGTAGTGTATGGTTGGATGGGCGCTCTAGGCCGGTAGCCAATCCGGTAGGGGACATAAACCATGCTACGGATACCTGAAAGGGGCCATTTATTGGTAGAGTTGCATATGGATAGACTTGGGCTCACGGGCGCTCAAGACCGGTAACCAATCCGTGAGAGGACGTGAGAGCTTCCCGTTTACTATATGTGGATGACCAATAGGGTTGATGAGTCCGAAATCCGGGATTTCGCTGACTCTAGTGTGAAGGATAGCGGAAAGGATCGTCGGGGGCGAGGAATGGACGTATCTGAATCTGACTTGACCGACTGAGTAGATGACTTGCATTGGGTTAGGCTTTACTGTGACATGCGCCAGTACTTGACCAAATGGTGATGTGAGAGAGCGGTGACCGATCCCCTTACCATGGTTTTTGATGACTTTACCGATCTTCCCCGGGCATTCCCAAGATATGGAAATGGGAGAGTGACTGACGACTCAGAGAAGTACGATGCTATGACTTAAAGCATGTCTACCTTAGAGACCAGCATTCATAGAGTTATGCTCATATCTGCATCATATGTTCCATATCACATTGTATTATTATATGTTCTGAATGTGTATGATTTCTAATTATGGAATAACTTCCTTGCTGAGTTCTTCGAACTCATTCCTTTTGTGCAAATGTTTTAGATTACATTCCAGGTACTTAAGATTACGATGGCACCTCCTATGAGGCGGACTATGATTCCACATACTACCCTCCGGGTAGTGGCGTCGGTGAGGATTCGTATATTGGAGCCGAGGAGGATTATTATCCGCACCAGGGTTAGCCCCACAGTTGTGCGGGAGCAGCAGTGCTGGGTTTACTTCATCCGTACTGTTGAGGAGACTACCATTAGTATAGAAGAAACCCTAGCATAATGCCCCATTCCCTTGGTGTATTTGTGGAACCTTGGATTTTGTAATTAACTTGTCTTTGAATTATTCCGGTGACACTTGGATATGTAACTAACTTGATTTAATACTTTTCCGCTGCTCCGAGAGAGTGGCTACCACACCTTCTCACCCTTTATGATTTTGATTATACTTTATTATTATCTATGTTCCGCACTCTGATTTAGTTAATCTTGTCTTATTCATGATACTTGATATTAGCTGTTTTTACCATTGATTATTCTGTTCATGATTGTGTTACCGTGTATGTGGGAGGCATGGACCTCAGATCATTGATCCTTGGACTGTGGATCACATCCCGGGTATTCCAAATGGGATACCGGCTGGGTGGATGTGACACTTATGGTCATCCACATATTGTTGGGGCAGAATGCTCTCATGACTCCTCACGACACCCGGTCCATTCCTTGGACGTCCATGAGCCCAACCCTAACATATGCAACCTACCATTGTATGACCAACAGTGGACCATTGTCACATCACTGCCGTCATGGGTTATCCGGCTTCAATTCCCTTACCGAAAGGGTAGTAGCATGTGGGGTACCTAGCCATGCAACTCTAGACTCTACCTAGCTATGTCATCTAGTAGTTATGATAATGCTGGAGACATCAGCGAGCATGTGTCCCATACCACAACCCTCTGATATCTCAAGCCAAGATATCCCAATGGAATACCCCTTCCATTAGAACCACAAACTATCATCCATCATTATATCACATTCATAATTAACAAAGTATATGTAAAGACAATACAAACATCAAGCATACAATAAGATCAACATGCTAAACAAGGTTACAGCAGTATATGAAATGAAAGAACAGTAATAACAGATACTGGATTAGCATGTTCAAGTCATTACATAAAGATAGGATTGTATGCCCTTACTTGTAAATAAGTAGAATTCTTCTGTATTGCAAACTAGAAACAATTATAAAACTTTTATTGGAAACAGAGGACAACTATAAACAGGGTTACAATAAGGTATAAGTCGAATGAATCAAATCAGATCAAATCCAAAAGTCACTTGGTCACTGGAAACCAGCCGGTCGCTTGGGCCGGTCGTTTAGGCTGAGCAACCGCAACTAGTGCCGCCCCAAAAACAGAGAGTTTCAATCCGAAACTCAGGCTTCTGATCATCCGTTTTCAATCTGAATTTTGAATGATCATAGTCCGAATTTCAAATCTATCACTCCCACAACCAAGGGTGATACTAAACCTAACCAATGACACCAAATTGGTTACTCAGAATCTTCCTCTTGATTAGATTAGCCCTTTTCACTAAAGCAGGGTTTCGTTTTCGGATTTGATCTCACCAACATGGAACAAAAGTTCGCTCGGTTCGCCGAGTTCGCTACCCGGCGAACCGGGTGAACTGGCGAAAAGAAAATTTTGGCTCCTGATTTTGGGGTATTTTATTCGATAATTTTGGTAAATTTGATGCCTATCCTAATCTAATGCAAATATGTGGTAATTTTGAATATTTCTTAAAAATTATTCTATTTAAATTCTCCTACCTAGCCACATTTATTATGTTACCTTCTGAGGCCTACATCATTCAGACATAATTGGAATGATTATCCATTCACTCTGAATATTCTATTACAAGATTCATTAATAATTTAAATTGTTTCCATAAATTATTTCATGTATATATTCTTCCCTAATCACATTTGGCATGTTGACTTTCAGTAATTTTTGCCCACGAGTTTCAAGGGTATTTTTGGTCATTTTAAACCCAAATTTGATGCCTATCCTAATTTGATGCAAATATGTGGTGAATTTAAATTATTTTCTATAAATATTTCCATTTAAATCTCCTGCCTAACCACGTTACCTTCTAAGACCTAAATCATTCGGACATAATTGGAATGATTAATCAACGATTCTATTACAAAATCCCTTCATAATTTAAATTGTTTCCATAAATTATTTCATGTATATATTCCTCCAACCACATTTGGCATGTTGACTTTTGAGGATTAAATCACTAGAATATAGTTGGTAAGATTGCTCATTAATCTTGAAGATTTTGCTATAAAATGTCTTTCTATCTATAAATTATTCTATGTAGATTCTCCTCCTAATTACATTTAACACATTACTTTTGAGTCTTGAATCATTGGATAGAATTGGTAAGATTGGGATAGAATCGTGAGAGAAATCGCTTAAAAAGTGCAAGATATAATATAAAATTTGAAAAGAAAAATTAAAAAATGATATTTTCGCGATATATCGGGAGAAATCGCCGAAATATCGGCGATATCGCCGATATCTCGGCGATATTATGTATATATTGTTTCGCCCCCTGGTTCCGAAATTTCTTTCCATGCTCACCAAGATCATTAAAAGGGTAGGTACTTTAATAGAAGGATCATGTGTCACACCCCACCCACCGGTCTCCATTACCCGCCCGACAACCCGTGGGAGTGATCCGTCACAGGATCCACGGTTTTAGTCTAGCAACAATAATAAATATAAATATAGACAATCAAGAGCAATAAATGTTCAATAAATGAATTAAAGAATTACAGGAGCCCAAATACTCCAATAAAAATGATAAAAGAAAGAATAGTGAATGAATACGAGTTCAATGGAAGCAATCAAAAGAGTTATATCAGTTTCTTTCCAGTTTCCTTTTCTAAGGTAAAATAGTGCTTTTCATGAATTTCAAGATAGGGTGTCCTCCAGTTCTTCTCCATTCGCTGAGCGAACTGTCTAACCACTTTTTGTCTCTGACCATCAATAGGTGCGATAAGCGCACTCCATGCACTCGCAGGAGCTCCCGCACAGGCTATCTCCATTTCCCATTGTCGGTGCCACATCCTCTTCATACGGGATGGTTCCTTCATAGGAAACCAATCCATCTTCCGGTACAATTCCTTCATCTGTGCAGGCTAATAAACATATACAAAATAAATGAGTGAGTTCTAAAGAACTCAATAAGAAACAATCACGAATCCCATCAATTATCCAACAAAGCATAAATGCATAAATGATAAGAATGAGTGCAAAGTATGAATGATACTATGATTTCTAACTATGCGGGTCTCTAACAGCTGACATGCTTTAAGATATACACCAGCTCTCCTTTGGGTAAGTCTAGTCACTCTGATTCGGCAAGGACTGGTTACCTCTGTAGGGATCTTGGGCAAAAAGGGAAAGTCCACACCTGGCTCACAAACCATGGCTGGGGTTAAGTCAACACTCTCTTACCACGCCCATTGGTAATGAGTACTGGCGCATGTCGGGGTTTCTAATCCAATGCAAGGTCATACTGGTAACATGTCTACATGAAGTCCAGATACATCCCCTATGGCACCAACCAACTCGGTTTAGTATCCTTCGCAACCTAGGAATGAGAATCCTCACGGACTGGCTACCGCTTTTGGACTCCACTCCTTAACCCTATGGTCATCCACATATTATTGGGGCAGATGCTCTCATGACTCCTCACGACACCCGGTCCGTTCCTTGGACGTCCATGAGCCCAACCCTAACATATGCAACCCTACCATTTATATGATTAACAGTGGACCAACGTCACATCACTGTCATCACGGGTCATTCGGTTTCAATCCCCCTACCAAAAGGGTAGTAGCATGAGGGGTACCTAACCATGCAATTCTAGACTCTACCTAAGAATGTCATCCAATAGTCATGACAGCGCTGGAGACATCAGCAGGCATGTGTCCCATTCCACAGCCTTCTGATATCCCAAGCTAAGATATCCCAAAGGAATACCTCATCCATCAGAACCACATACTAACCATCATCAGTACATAGCATTCATAATCAACAACGTATATATGTAAACAAGACAAACAACAGTAGTATAACAAGATCAGTATATAAAACATGACTACAACAATATATATAACGAAAAGCTAATGCTAATAGACACTAGACTAGCATGTTCAAGTCTATTCATAAAGATAGGATTGAATGTCCTTACCTGCATATAAGTAAATTGTCCGTAAAAAGAGATCCGAAAACTATTACAAGACTTTCTCTTAAAATAGAGAATACCTAAACACAATGTTACAATAATGCATAAGTCAATTGAATCAATTTGGATCAAAACCAAAAGTCAGTTGATCACTATTTACCAGCCGGTCGCTCGTGCCGATCGCTTAGGTTGAGCGACTGCCACTAGTGACCGCCCCAAAAACAGAGAGTTTCAATCCGAAACTCAGGCTTCTGATCACCCGTTTTCAATTCCGATTTCGAGTGATCATGGCCTAAGTCTCAAATCTAACACTCCTATAGCCAAAGGGTGAAGGATCCTAACAATTACCATCATTGGATTACCCAGAACTCTCCCCTTGACTGGATTATCCTTTTTACGAAAGTAGGGTTTCGTTTTCGGATGAATCACCTCAAGTAGATTGGAAAGAGAGTTACAATTGATCAAAAAGGGTAACCACCATGATGAGGGGATGGGTTACCACGAAATTTAAAGACAAAGGAGATAAAGGATGAAGGGTGAATCCATTACCTCACTTCGAACACCCAGAAAAAGGGAAGGACTGATCTCTAGATCACTGCCAGCACTTCAGATCCGCTTTCGGCACTTCTCCACAGCTGTCTAACCTCCAAAAATGGTAACCACGAATAAAATATTCGTGAGTGGGACGAGGGTTACCTTTTATAGAAGTAAGGGGGCAAAATAGGGCAAAACCCCGAAAACAGCCGTGCCGGTCGCTTGGTTTGATCGACCACCACTAGCAACCGCCCCCATGTAATTTGCCATACAAGGGTGCTTTTGCGAGGGGGTTGATATCCAAGTACAACCTAGCCCTAAAAAAGAGATTTGGGAGATCTTACCTTCATTCCGGACATCTCCGAACAACACTTGTCTTTCAGAAGACCAACTACCATGCAAGGCAGGCCCTTCAGACAGAGGATCCAAATCCATGGGTTCAGGGTATGGATCATGGACTTCTATCCGGACACTCCACAAACTTACCCCACTAGACCTTCGGGTTCTCGGACCTGCAATACGGATCTCGGGTTAGAAATACGGGGGTTGTTACATCATGAACAACCAAAGAGGAACACTAATCTACTTTTATCATAGCTAAAGGTGGAGTTTGAGTGAACAAGGAATCACTTACCTCAACTAGATCAGCTATGAAGGACAGTAGAACCTTCTGGAACACTAACAACACTTTAGATCACCTTTCAGCATGTCTCCATAGCCGTCTAACCTCCAAAAATAGCAATCCCGAATATAATATTCGTAAAATAGACGAGGGTTGCTATTTATAGAAGTCTAGGGGCAAAATAGGGCAAAACCCCGCAACCAGGACCAGGTGGTCACTTGGTCTAATCAACCGCCACTAACCGCCCCCTAGTATTTTGCTATACAAGGGTGCTTTGCTCAGGGGGTTGATGTCCAAGTACAACCTAACCCTAATGAACACATGCAGGAGGTCTTACCTTCATTCCGGACATCTCCAGACATCACTTGCCTTCTAGAGGTCCAACTACCAAGCAAGGCAGGCTCTTCAACAAGAGAATCCAGATCCACGGGTTCAGGGTATGGATCATGGACTTCTATCCGGACACTCCACAAAATTACCCGGCTAGACCTTTGGGTTCTTGGACCAGTAATACGGATCCCGGGTTAGAAATACGGGGGTTACAAGACCTGCTCCACTTCCTTGCGCATCGCTGGATCCATCAATGAACAAGATCCATCTTTTAATTGATTGAGGAACAGGCCCAATTTCTTTCTAAACGGACTCCGGTGTTTCAATAATAAAATCTGCCAGGGCTTGAGCTTTGAATTCTATTTGATGTTCGTTAAATTCTATCGCCCAGGTCACCAATCTCCCTGCCAAGTTTGGTCGGTGTAGAATCTTTTTCAAAGGTAAATTTGCCATCACCGTAATGGGATAGGATTGGAAGTATGGACGGAGCTTTCTAGCAGCCATGACCAGTGCCAACGCTTGCTTATCCACTTCTAGGTAGTGAGTCTCTACATCATTCAAAACATGGCCAACATAATAGATAGGTTTTTGTATATTACCTTCTTCTTGAATGAGTACTGCACTAACTGCAACTAGTGATGCGGCCAAGTATATTTGTAGCTCCTTCTTGTTGGTCGGCATCACAAGCAGGGGTGGTCATGACAATTTTTCTTTCAGCTCTTTGAATGCATCCTGGCACTCCTGATTTCAGATGTCGCCTTTTTGATTGGCTACATGTTTCAAAGCTGTAAAGAAAGGTAAGCATTTTCCCCTGATTGGGAAATAAATCTATTCAAGTCTGCTACCTGACTAGTTAAGCACTGGACTTCTTTAATGTTTCTTGGTGGTTTCATGTCCAAGATTGCCTTTATCTTCTCTGGATTGGCTTCAATTCCCCTTTGAAATATACCATGAAGCCAAGAAGTTTTCTAGAAGATACCTCAAAGGCACATTTTTCAAGGTTAAGCTTCATCCTATATTTTCGAAGTACTTTGAATACTTCTGCCAGGTCAGCCAAATGGTCTTTCTTTGAGATGCTCTTTACAATCATATCATCTACATATATACCTCCATATTCCGACCAATTTGATTCGTGAAGATTTTGTTCATCGCCCTTTGGTAGGTTGCTCCAGCATTTTTTAGACCAAATGACATTACCTTATAGTAATAGCTATCCTGTCAGTCATGAAAGCTGTGTGATTCTCATCATCTAGATGCATAAGGATTTGATTGTACCCTGAGTAAGCGTCCATAAAACTAAGCATTTCATGTTCGGCAGTTGCATCTATAAGAAGATCAATTCTTGGCAGTGGATAACAATCTTTTGAACATGCTTTATTGAGGTTTATATAATCTGTACACATTCTCCACTTCCCGTTTGCCTTTTTTACCATCACCACATTTGCCAACCATGTTGGGTGATCGGTGCGCTTTATAAAACCGGATTGTCTTAGTTTTTGTACCTCGGTTCGGATGGCTTCATGCTTCTCAATAGAGAAATTCCTTCTTTTTTGCACAAATGGAATTGCCTGTGGATCGATACATAGTTTGTGTTCGGCCACCTTTTCTGTCGATCCCTGGCATATCTTCTACTGACCAATCAAATATATCAGGGTTTTCTTCTAAAAAGTGAGTGAGCTTGGATTTGAAATCTGCTTCTTGCTCCGATCCAATCATGGTGCCTCAGGCTTTTTGATCAGGAATTAGACATATTCTTTCTAATTTCTCAATTGGCTCAGCTCTTTGCAAAACTTCTTCATCTCGGTCATCCCTGACTTTAATAGACATTGTTGAGTTCGTCCTTGCCTTCTTTCTCACATGTAATTGTTGTAGCTTTGTCATTTAGATTTCTGGTCGGCACTGCTTTCACCAATTCCTTCTGTGGTTGGGAATTTCATCTTCATGTGTAAAGGAGACCCTGCTTCAAGCGCACAAAGAGTTGGTCATCCAAGAATAACATTATATGTTGACAGGTCCCGGACAACCATAAAATTTGATTGTACAACCCTATCCCTTGGATGTTCTCCAATCTGTAGTTCCAACCGAATAGTGCCTTTTGCTTAGGTAGACGATCCTGTGAACCCATAAAGTTGAGTATCATATGGAACGAGCATATCTTCTCTCAACTTTAATTTTCTGAAAGCCTCTAATGACAATATATCTGCTGAAGATCCAGTGTCCACTAGGACCCTATGAACCTCCGTTTTTGCTAGAGTAACCATGATTACTAGAGCGTCATCATGAGGAATTGTGATGTCTTGCATGTCCTTGGAGGAAAAGGTGATAGGCTCCATTGATATCTTTCTACTGGTTTCAGTATTTCTAATATATCGAGCCTTTCTCTTTGTTTGTCAATTTGATTCTTCCGTTGGGCCACCAAACACTGTGTATACCGGATTTCTCTTTCTTCGGTTGTCCTCCATCTCTGCTCGGCGCTTGGACGGGCTTTTTCCTCCCTCATTATTGTTCGACCTTTCTCTTTTTCAAACGGATTTGGTTGGTGCTTGAGCTCCTTGCTTGGTTTGGACGTACTTCTATAGTTGTCCCTATGAGATTAAATTTTCAATCTCTATCTTTAGGTTTCTGCAATCATCCGTCCAATGGCCATGATCTTTATGAAACTCGAGTATTTACTTTTGTCGCAATTTTCTGGTCGAGTGTAAATCTTGCTTAGCCATTTGAGAAGTCCTTGACCCTTTATTTGCATCAAAATCTCTGACATCCTCGTATTAAGAGGTGGATAATTACCTTCATGCGGTTTGGAGGGTTCTACTCGACCAGGTTTGGTCAAACTTAACCCTAGCATCCTGGTCGGTTGGAATTCTTCCTTGCTGTTTTTCACTTCAGTGTTTGGCTCTTTCTTTCGTGACTCCAAGGTTTCTGATATATCCACTTGCTTGTTGCATTTCTCGAGCAGATTTGCATATGTTTCTGGCATATCTAACAGGAGTCGTTCGAGCAAGCCTTCGTGACTGAGTCCTTGGTACAATGCATGGAATGCAATCTTCTCATCCAAATTTTCAATTTGAATGGTTAGTTTGTTGAATTTCTGAAGAAAGCTTCGTATGGACTTTGTTCGACCTTGTTTTATTGAAAACAAAATATCTTCTCTCTTTTTGGCTCCTATTCTGCTTTGAAAGCGTGATAGGAAAACCCAACCTAGATGGTCAAAACTTTTGATAGAGCCGTTTGGAAGTGCCAAGAACCATTTTGAAGCCGCTCCGATTAGAGAGGAAGGGAAGCTTCAACACATGGCTGTTTCACTGTCTGTATAAGGACATGACGGACTTATAATGCATGATGTAATGCCTTGGGCATTGCGATCCATCAAACGTAGGAAAGGTAGGGCACTTGAAGTTTTTTGGCATCTCTGGCTTCGAGATGGTTTGGATGAAATGATCATCTTTTAAAACAGCATATAATGCATCTTTGCCAGGATCTTTGAATTTTTTTAGCTTCTCATCCAATTCTTTGATATGTTTGCTCATGTACTCCTCATGTTAATTGGACCATTGTTGTTGTTTTTGTCTTTTGGATCTTTGATCGGATGAGTGTTGCTTCCTCGATCTTCATCCTCCTGGTCTGGAGGATTATCCTTTAGAATTGCCTCGCCCTTCAATGCTTTAGACTTTTCTCCCACCTTCTCTTTTGCTTTTTGTTGTTCTCTTTGAGATGGTCGGGGAGTTTGGTCAGGTATGAGTGGTCAGTCATCTCTACTCCCCTTCAGGTTTATTAGGTTTTCTTGACAACTTGCTCCCAGGGCAATTAGATAACGCATGCTCATCCTGACCAGTTCGTTCAGAGATGAGATTTGTTTTTGGAGCTCATCCATTTGATTCATTGTAGCGAATTGATTGGGTTGCTCCGGTTGCTCCTTCTGCTAAGGAATTTTTGCCATTTTTGGGGGAGGATTTTCTTTATTGACTTCATCTTCATTCTCATTAGCGTCTCTGAGCATTGATCTAATTTGCACCATGACTTCTTGATGCGTTTCCCACAGTCGGCACTAATTGTTGATACGAAATCCTGCTCGTCCTTCCCTGTCAAGTTCCCGTAAAACACGTGCTCGACCTTCGGGGGTTGAGGTACGTCTCCGACGAGCAAGTCAGTGCCAATAAGTTATGATCACAGCTACTCAATAGAGAATTCAAGTAATCGATCACACATAATATGAACACTTTATTATGCCTGCTTAGGGCGTTTATATAGTGTAAGATATTAGAGTTAGATTTGGAATATAACTCTAGGAAGAGTTATTTAGTTGACTCATTCCGGGGGATATGGTAAATTGGGGGGGGTTTTTTTGGTGGGGGGATTTTTTGTGGGGGGGGGGGGGGGCCTTTTTTGGTGGGGGGGGGGTGGTTTAATAAAAGGTAGGGGGGGGTGTGTTTTTTTTTGTTTTGTGTTGAGTGGGGGGGGTTGGGGGGGTGGGGTTTTGGTGTTGTGTGGGGTGGGGGGGGGGGGGGGTGGGGTGTGGGTTTGGTGTGTGTGGGTGAGGGGGGGGGTGGTGGGGGAGTTAAACAAATTATAAGCATGAAAATCTAAATTCATATGATAAAACAAATGCAGAAGCGAAGTCTTTTATATACCTCCTGCCATTGATCCTACTAAAGTTTTGCAGATATAATAAAATGATTTAAGGATTCTTCTGAACCCTAGCAAACTCAGAATGATGGTGTCTAACTTAATCTATTTGCTAGGTTCAGGGACCCTTTATATAACAATGGCTCACATACGTTTTCCCATCAAAAACATCAACTGCCAATTCAATTGAGCACTTTAAGTGAAATTGGATTTATGATCATTTGTGAGAAGTAACAAGATTTCACATTAACCCATAACTAATAGTCACTTATTTATGACATTTAGTTATGGTTCAGTTTGTAAAGTATAATGTTATCCCAATAAAGGGATCATAACTTGTGAAATACAACATTCTCCCACTTGATCCCAATATTTCACAATGTGGGTTATCATACTATATCCACATTTATACTCAATGGACCAAAAACACATGAATCATGGCGATAAGTCCTCTTAGAATTAGTATTATCTTCCATGTATTACAATGCATTTTCCTTCCAATCTGCTCATATTACTTAATGAATAAACCCTATGTTTATTCAAGGTCCAACAATATATGTTTACTCTCAAATAATGAATGTGTACACCGAAATTGAGAATAACAACATAATGAATAAGAGCTTCATCAAAGATCATTCATACAATGAAATCACATAATGGAACCAAGTCCCATTTTAACTACATGATCCTTAAAATTCTTTGGTGGCATGCCTTTAGTTAATGGATCAGCTATCATCAATTCGGTCTTGATGTGTTCAATGACCACTTTGTTTTCCTTAACACGTTCCCTTACAGCTAAATACTTAATGTCGATGTGCTTGCTTCGACTACTACTCTTACTATTCTTAGCCAAGAAAACAGCAGCTGAATTGTCACAAAATATCTTTAGTGGCCTAGAGATAGAATCTACAATTCTAAGCCCAGAAATGAAACTCTTCAACCATACACCATGCGAGGTAGCCTCAAAACAAGAAACGAACTCGGCCTCCATAGTGGAAGTAGCTGTCAAAGTCTACTTGGCACTCCTCCATGTTACGGCTCCACCAGCGAGCATAAAAATATATCCTGATGTCGATTTACGAGAATCAACACAACCGGCGAAATCTGAATCACAGTAACCGACTACCTCCAGATTGTCAGTTCGTCTATACATAAGCATGTAATTCTTAGTACCTTGAAGGTACCTCATCACCTTCTTAGCAGCTTTCCGGTGGTCTATACCAGGGTTACTCTGATATCTTCCCAACATTCCCACAACAAAAGCAATGTCAGGTCTAGTGCAAACCTGAGCATACATCAAGCTTCCAATTGCAGAGGCATATGGAATGTTGTTCATTTGTTCCCTTTCTAAATTATTCTTCGGGCATTGGTTCAAAGTGAACTTGTCACCCTTTACAATGGGTGCTACACTTGGTGAACAATTCCTCATCCGAAATCTTTCTAAGATTTTATTGATATAGGTTTCTTGAGATAGACCTAAAATCCCTTGAGGTCTATCTCTATGGATCTTAATGCCAATGACATAAGAAGCCTCACCCATATCCTTCATGTCAAAACTCTTAGAGAGGAATTGTTTCACCTCATGTAGAAACCCTTTATCATTGGTTGCAAGTAAAATATCATCCACATATAGCACAAGGAAACAAATTTTACTCCCACTAAACTTCTGGTATATACATTGATCAATGATGTTCTCTATAAAACCAAATGAAGAGATAACATCATGAAATTTTAAATACCATTGTCTAGAGGCTTGTTTCAATCCGTATATGGATTTCTTAAGCTTGCAGACCAAATGCTCACCATTACTAGAAGTGAATCCTTCAGTGTTCAGAAATTCCTCCCAGTCTCCATTGAGGAACGTAGTTTTCCATCCATTTGGTGCAACTCCAATCAAAGTGGGCACCGTGCCAAATTATCGAAGAGAATCTTTCTTAGATATAGGGGAAAATGTGTCTGTATAATCAATTCCCTCGTTTTGAGTAAATCCTTTGGCTACGAGTCTGGCTTTATATCTCTCAATGTTGCCCAATGAGTCTCTTTTAGTCTTGAAGACCCATTTACAACTAATAGCCTTCATCCCGTTGGGCAACTCTACCAAATCCCAGACTCCATTAGATGCCATAGAATCCATCTCTTCCTTCATGGCGTTGTACCATAGATTAGATTCGTTGCAATTCATGACTTGTAAAAACATTTCAGGATCATTCTCAGCTCCGATATTGTAGTCAAATTCTTGTAAATACACTACGTAATCACTAGGAATTGCTAATTTCTTTATTCTCGTAGATCTTCTTAATGTTGCATTAACACCCTCCTGAAGAGGATGTTGTTCAACTGATTGTTCAACAAGTTCTGGTAATTGTTGAACAATTGGATCTACTAGATCAACATCAACAAGTTGTGGATCTTCAATGACCGGTTGCTCAACATTCGATTGTTCCGAAGGGGTGTTGTGAACAACAACCAATCTTAAACTTGAGGCTGAAGGGTGAATATCTGAATGATCTTTCTCAGAAACTAAGTCTCTAGATTGATTGCTCCCACTAATCAAGTCATTCTCAAGAAATTTTGCATTTCTTGATTCCACAATCCTAGTTGTATGAGATGGACAATAAAATCTATATCCCTTAGACCTTTCTGCATATCCTACGAAATACCCACTAATGGTCCTTGGGTCTAGCTTCTTCTCATGTGGATTGTAGATTCTTACCTCAGACGGGCATCCCCAAACACGTATATGTCGCAAACTCGGTTTCCAACCCTTGAACAACTCAAACGGTGTCTGTGGGATAGCCTTAGTTGGAACTCGGTTCAATATATACACTGCCGTCTTAAGTGCCTCAATCCACAAAGACTTAGGAAGCTTGGAGCTACTAAGCATACTTCGCACCATGTCCATTAATGTTCGGTTTCTTCTCTCTGCTACACCATTCTGGTCTGGAGAACCAGGCATGGTATATTGGGCAACTATGCCATGCTCTTCAAGAAACTTTGCAAATGGACCAGGTGCTTGTCCATTTTCAGTGTATCTACCATAATATTCTCCACCCCTATCTGATCTCACGATTTTGATGTGCTTTTCACATTGTTTCTCCATTTCAGATTTAAATACTTTAAAGGCATCTAACGCCTCATACTTATTATGAAGCATGTAGAGATACATGTATCGTGAGTAATCATCTATAAAGGAGATGAAGTAATTCTGACCATCCATATCTGGACAGCAAATGTCTGTATGTATGATTTCTAATAGATTTGTACTCCTCTTGGCACCCTTCTTTGACTTGTTGGTTTGCTTTCCCTTTATGCAATCCACACAAGTATCATAATCAGTAAAATCTAAAGTACTTAATACTCCATCTTTTACTAGCCTTTTAATTCTCTCTAGGGAAATATGTCCTAATCTACGGTGCCACAACATAGAAGATTCCTCGTTTATAACACATCGCTTTATACCGGCATTAACATGAACATGCATCGCATCGCATTTGGTATTATCTTGCAAATTAATGTGAAAAAGACCATCAGACAAGGTACCATTCCCAACAATTTCAGATTTATATGATAAACTAAAAAATGAATCTGAAAAGTTAAAGGAATATTCCAAAGGTAAAAGTGCTGAAACAGAAATCAAGTTTCTCGAAAAACTTGGAACATAAAAGGTCTTTTCTAAAATTAAGACAAAACCACTACTAAGAACTAATTTGCAAGTTCCAATAGCTTCCACATGCGATTGCATCTTGTTTCCTGAATAGATGCATCGTTCATTTCCTACTGGCTTCCTGTGGTTGAGAAAACCCTGCAAGGAATTCGAAATATGGATTGTAGACCTAGAGTCAATCCACCATGTGTTATGACTTACATCTATCATATTAGATTCATAACAAACACAAGAGATATAAATACCTTTCTTTTCGAGCCAGGCCTTAAATTTAGCACAATCCTTCTTCATATGTCCCTTCTTTTTACAGAAGAAGCATTTGGATTCCTTCTTAATGTCAGATTGGGGTGGCATTTTACCCTTTCCCTTCTGCTTGCCTTGCCCTTTGAACTTTCCTTGTATGGCCAAATGAACACTTTCCCCTAACTCCATAGTCAGTCGGCCTTCCTCTTGAGCACACATGGTCATGAGTTCATTAATTGACCATTTCTCCTTATGTGTGTTATAAGAGATTTTAAAAGGTCCATACTGCGGTGGAAGAGTGTTTAGAATAAAGTATACAAGGAAGGACTCAGATATATCAACCTCTAAATTTTTGAGCTGATCGACAATGTCCCTCATCCTCATGATGTGTTCACGCACACCTCTTACACTAGTGAGCCGTAGGGATGTCAGTTGCATAATTAGGGTCATGGCATGTGCTTTTTCAGAAGACTCAAATTGTTCATCAATAGCTTTCAACAATTCTTTAGCCTTAGTATGCCTCTCAACAGAACCACGAATACTAGGAGAAAGTTTGGTTTTTATGTACATAACGCTAAGGCGGTTGGACCGCTCCCAGCGATCATAAAGATCCTTTTCTTCCTTAGTGCTAGTATTAGTAACTGTAGGTGGTTCTTTCCGGATGGGATAGTCAATGTCCATCCACCCCAATTGAAGGAGAATCAACTCTTTCCAAACCTTATAGTTGTCACCCTTTAGTTTAGGAACATCACACTTAATATCAGACATATTCATAGGTAATGGAACTACATAAATAAAATATACACACTTACGTCAATGACTCGAGGAAAATAAATATTAATCATAATTTACCAATGTAAATTAAGGAAGAATATGAATCAAACAATATACAAAAAACCACCTGTGGGCCAGATTTTCTAAAATAGATCCATATTAATTTAATGATGAAACCAATAAATCATGTTCATTTTCTCAATTCCTGTGGGTAAATTAAGAAATATAATTTGTTGTATCATCCTAATTAATTAAATTAATATAACAGAAGTTCCTGTGGGATAAATTCCATTATATTAACATATTAATTACAATGAATGTCATATACCTTATGCGATTTAGAGACTCTTAATATATAATTTAAATAATTAAAGATGTTGTGGCTAATCTTTAATTAATCAAATTATATTGATCACATGACATTTGATTTTATGTATGATTATACATATAAAAATTGCATGCATCAATAGAATCATACACTTAAATTGCATACAATTAGATAATTACACATAATTAATAAAAGTCATAATTCTATCATGCATAAACTGATAAATATTGGTTCTAATATGCAAATATTAGAAATATTAGATTCAAAATAAACTGTAATGACAACAATAAATCATGTAATCATGCTCAAAAAATATTCATTAAGTGACAAATCATTAATAATATTAAACATATTTTAGAGAGTTTAAAAATAAATAAATAAATAAATGAACATAAGTATCTTCATTTATTATTCATTTCTCTCCTTAATTTAGGAATAAAAGAGAATGAATATAATTTATTATTATTAATTATTTTCTGTCAAATATATATAATTGCACTTAACCAAGATTTCAATAAATAACAAATTAAATAATGAATGTATTCAAACGTAATACTTTTCTTACCTTTTTTTTTTTATTTATTTTTATTATTATTTTTATTTCCCTTCAATAATTTTCAAATTGGAAACTTTTAATGATACAAAAATTACATCATAAGAAGGGATTTTAAATAAATTCATTCTTAAACAACGAGGGAACCCCAATAGCTTAAAATCAATCAATCCCTATTGGGTAACGATAATTAGAAGAAGAAAACATGATATAAAAGTACAAATATACATATAAATTCATTGGAGTTTACTTAATAATCTCTCTTTTTGTGAAAATTTGAAATACCATCATAGATATGTCAAAAACCATGACATCCTTGGATCAAGGTAGATATTAGAAAAAGGCCCTGATGCCAAATGTTAGTAGTTAAACAAATTATAAGCATGAAAATCTAAATTCATATGATAAAACAAATGCGGAAGCGAAGTCTTTTATATACCTCCTGCCATTGATCCTACTAAAGTTTTGCAGATATAATAAAATGATTTAAGGATTCTTCTGAACCCTAGCAAACTCAAAATGATGGTGTCTGACTTAATCTATTTGCTAGGTTCAGGGACCCTTTATATAACAATGGCTCACGTACGTTTTCCCATCAAAAACATCAACTGCCAATTCAATTGAGCACTTTAAGTGAAATTGGATTTATGATCATTTGTGAGAAGTAACAAGATTTCACATTAACCCATAACTAATAGTCACTTATTTATGACATTTAGTTATGGTTCAGTTTGTAAAGTATAATGTTATCCCAATAAAGGGATCATAACTTGTGAAATAGGCCCCCCCCCCCCCCCAAAACGAAAGCGTCAGATGTGGCCCGACCGCTGGGTTCGGGAGTCCACCTCCGAAGGCTAAGTCAGTTGATGAACTTAATCACAAAACGGCTCTGCTGGAAGCGCAGAGCTAAGGAATGAAGAACTGGGAAAGGTGATCTAGATAGTAGATCGCTGATAGTTTAGGTCTATCAGTATGTATCTGAACCTGAGTCTCAGATAGTATTCTTTTCGATCCCCTCACCTTGTATGGTAGTGAGGTTTATATAGAGTGTACCTTCGAATCTCCTTCGTTGGATGCACTTGAGCCTTCTTCGGGTAGTCGTTGGATCTTAACAGTTAGATCCGTTGAGCAATAGATTTCTACTAGTTTGGACTAGTAGAGGACTCCTGAGATAACCTTTAGGTTATGTGATGATTATCCCTTCGATAATGATTATCCTCAGCCGTCAATTCGAGTCTGCCATCATTAGGGTGATTACCCTAATCCATAAGTAGGATTAGGGCGCGCTTGCAGCCGAATAAGCTTTCTTCTTCAGCAAGCCATCTTCCGGATCCGGTTCGCTCCGGAGCGAGTCGGTTCTCTACGTCTCGACCGGGGTTGAGGGTTGGACCAGGTATGAACCCGGTTTGACCATAATCTCTCCGTATCACGAGCCCCCCAGATCAAGCGTTCGGTCGATCCCGAGGGCTTGGTTTTTAATTGGGTTCGTCGTCAGGTGATAATCTCTGCGTGCTTCATTAAATGTCATATCACATTTAATGCGGTGGTCACTTTTCCTCGAGCGTTGTGAGTGTAAGGCCACATATCTTCTTGCAGTTGATCTGTCGTGGCTCACCTCATCCAAGCGACGGTTTCCGAACGCCTATTTCGGATTCGTGAGTTCAAACTTTCAAAACGTCTTTCAATCTTGATCACTGATTTTGAATCAATCTCGATCGTTCAGATTCCCGAACACTCGTGCGGGAGTTTTAAAAGCGGTTCGTTGTCTTCGTAGGTTTCATTCTTCCTGTCTGGAATTTGAACCTTTGTTTATGCGCTTCGCGCCTTCTTGCTCTCAAGCTTCCGCCTCACTGAATCAGTAAGTTTACCGGTCTTTTTCTTTTTGTAGTTTACTGAAACAAGTAATGGCGGATGATAGGGCTTCTCTGGTACCCAGTGTTGGTAATAACAGTGAGGCTTTTGCTTCTCCTGCTCCCGAACATTCGGATAGTGATAACAAAACCCTAACTGTCCTCTAGCGCGAGTTCGCTGAAGTTTCTCAAAAAGGTTTAGAAAGAAAAACCGAAACTTCTCCTGTCCTTCTCGAGTCTGGATCTTCCAAGATTGTCAAGTCTTCTAGGCAGCCTCAAACTTCCGGGTCCGATGGTGGACCTGGCTCTGTTCCCTCCATTTATAATGAGAAAACCCTTCTTTCAGCTGTCCAAGATTTTGATTTTCCTTCCTCTTATCAGGTTAGGGCTCCCCACCCTGATGAGAGGGTTGATTCATCCCTTTCGGGTGAATTTTCTCTGTATATAGATGCACTGGAAAGCGGGGTTTGCTTTCCCTTTTTTAATCCTTTGTTCTCTGCAGTTCTGAATCATTGGAACATTTGTCCCGGAATGCTCCTCCCCAATAGCTGGCGTCTTAACATCGGCTTCTTGGGTTTGTGTTTTGAACTTGGCATTACGCCATCTCTTTCTCTCTTTGTACATTTTCATGTTCTTTCTATCTCCCATCCTCCCGGATGGGTTTTTCTGTCCAAACGCAATAAGGCTGAACTTGATTGGAGGGGCAGCATCCTTGTCAAAGGAACTTGCCCTTCTAACCACAAAAGATGGCTCGAATGATACTTTTTCTGTCGAGTGCCTCCATCAGATCTTAACTTCCCAACCACCTGGAGGAGGTGTACTTCTTCTTCCGAGAATAACCGAGGCCTTCCCTTATCCAAAGAAGATGAGGCGGCCGTCAGGAAGATCAAATCCATTCCATGGTATCAAGAGATACATGGACTTGAAGTGGAGTATAACTCCATCCTTCAGTAATGGGGCTTGGCTCATTGTGAGCATCTAACCACCATCCTTTAATTTTACTGAAGTGATATGTTTTTAATTCTGACTCTTGTCCTTCTTCTTTGCAGTGCCTCCAAGAATGAACCCTGAAAGCCTGCGGGAGAAGGCCGCTAGGGCCGTTGTGACAGCCGAGCAACGATCGCCCAGAGCCTTGACCGTAGATCAAGAGGCTTCTATTCCCTCTCCCGACCCCTCTTATAGGGGTATTAGGAATATCAGGCCCGTGGTTGATGCTTCGGGTAAAGGGAAGAAACCGATGGTGGAGAGGTCTAATGTCTCTTCTTTCGCCCGAACCAAGAGGAGGCATGACACAATTGATGCTCCCTCCAATAAAAAATCCAAAGCTTCAATGGATGGTGAGGAGGTCTTCACCCCCCCAGTGGACCCTGAAGGCGACCGACGGGGTGACTCGGGATCCCAAGAAAGCGCTGAGAATGGAGCTCCCTCGGTCTTGCTCCTTCGATCGCCGAGAATTTGAAGCCCTGGATGACACCTCCCTTGTTAGTCAATCTACAAGGTACCGGTCTTCTTGCTTAGTTATTTCTTCATAATTTCTTATGACTTCTTCTCGATATTTTCCGCCTTCCCGGGAATGCTTGTGTTGAGCTTTTATCAACACATGGAAGCATTGAGCCGGGTTGGTCGCACCAGCTCCTTGCCGCAAACTCCGTGAAGAGAATTTGGCGAAAGCCAATTCTAAAATAGACCAGCTGACCGCAGTCTGTGGAGCTGCAGAAAAAGTATGAGGAAGAATTGATCTCCCTCAAGGAGGCCCTCGAAGTGTCGAAGATTCGTGCCGCTGCTGCCGTGCGCGAGGCCAGGAAGCAAAAAGCAGCTGCCACGTAGTTTGGTGACAGGCTTGAATTCAAAAGTAGGGAGCTCGAAGAACATCTGAAGTTGGCGATCCCTAGCAAGCCCGAGCATATAAAGCCAGAGCTTCGGAAGGAGTGTGTTCGGAAATACCTGAACAGCGTACCTTTCTCCGAGCTGCTAGGTATCTACAACCTTCAAGCTTATCGCTTGGGGTAGAACGACATTTGGGAGCGAATCCTCGGATCAATCCCTGCCTTCGACACTGCTCCCTTTCGTGAGGTGTGCCACAAAGAGGTCTTCGGGAAAGTTGGTATGGATCTCCCGGACTGGGCTCAGGAAGAAGATGATCCTTTTCCAGCTGACCCTCAATATGAGGCATACCTTGCTGACGAGCCGGCACTTCCAGAGGAGAAATCACAAGCCGAGTCTCAAGTTGCTGCTGTAGAGGACTCAGCCGATGCCATTCTTGAGGAAGCCTCTTCTCATGATCTTGAGAAGAGTCCTCCCGACCAGGGTCCCTCGGGCAACGATGAAGAAAAGGCTTAGGGAGTTATCTTTTTGTACCCTTATGAATTGACTTCTCTCTCATGGGCCTTAATCAATTTCCCCGTCACTGCCGAAATCTTGCCTTGAATATCAAAGTATTAATGATAAAACTCATCACTTAACTTTACATTCCTCGCCGAATAATAATCTTGTAGAAATATTGTGAAGATGCGTTTCGGGAAGATGCATTAATCTTCTCCACTATTTCATTTATTACAAAGTCCGCACGTTTCCCTTCGGCGAAGTTCAGACGTTTTCTTGCTTTTGTATACCATTCACTATTTCCAATGAATCGGAAATACATCCATTATTTTAATGGCGGTGCGACGATTGGAGGTATCTCTGCATCAGGTGCTCGCTTCCACATGTTTCCATGTGGCATCCCTCCGACCGTTGATCTTGCTTTCTGCGGATTTTGAAGCGTCATTTCGATCTAGGTCGTCGGTTGTCCTTAGCCTTCAACCGTCGTCTTAATACCTGAGGCTATTTAAAGCCTTCGTGGGTATTCTCCATCTATCCCGCCTTCGCAAGTTAGATTTGCTAAAGTGTTAAAGTGACCTTTCGTCCTTCGGCCTCGCTTCCGTATTCCTCGTACTCCAACAATAGCTCTATCAACTTCTGAACAAGTGAGTTTCTTGATTACTTATCTCCTTCCCCACTTCCCCCCTGAGTAAACTGCACAATAGTTATACTTGGGGTTTAGTTATTTGGTTTTGTCGGAAGTGATAAAAAACTAGGGTTTTCCCTATTGTTGTTGTCGTTTATTTCTGTACTGATACGGCTTGTTTGTTTGCATAGTGGCTCCCAAGGTCAACCCGAACTTTATCAGAGCAAAATCTTGCAAGATAATCGTTCCGTCGGTGGTGGTTGGGGCTAGTGCGGTGGTTTCAGCTAGTGAATCCTCTAAGCGTAAGCCGGTGAATCTTCAAGTCAGATTCCCACAGTTTCTATTGATGCTGTCCCTGCGCCTCCTTTGCCCGAAGTGATCGCTCGTCTTTCCCAGGAAGGTCTTGATCACTCCGTTGCTGATGGTGCTGCCGACGCCCCGCTGGTGAGATGTTGGTGCACCCCCGAAAGAGACTCATCGGGCATCCTGAGGCAACTATGTTGGCGTCTGATCAAGGTGTGGTCCCATCAGGTGTTGCTCCTATTTCCAACTCCAGTGCTTGTTTGGCATCCTCCTCCTCTCCTTCCGAGTTGGAGGATTTTGCCACTAGGAAGCACCGTCGGGTGACAAGTGATGCAGCTCATCCTTCTCTTGGTGTAGCTCATCCTTCTCATCCTTTGCCTGAATTAGTGTCAAACGAGTTTGACAGAGCGTTGGAATGGTGTACTTGCTGCTCGAATGACTTTCGAGAGCGCAGCTTCTTTCCAAACTTCTAGATGAAGTCTTTACGAAGTCACTTGGTGATGTAAGTCTTTCTTCATTATCCCTCGATTCTGAAAAATTACTTTTCTCGCTCCTCGTTAACTCGGAAGTTGTTTGCAGGAGTCTTGCTTTGGTAACTTCCACAACCAAGTGGAAGCGAGTTACTAGGCTCGATGAGGTTGAGCAATGAAGTTTCTAGGCTTCGGGAAATCTCCGAAGCTAAAGATGTTGAGATTGCTCGCCTTCGGAATCTAGCTTGGGAGGTGGCAGGAGAAAAAATTCGATGATTGGTTGTCTTCGGTCGGACTTGGATGATGCCGGGGAGAAGATCCGGCGATCGGAGCGAACAGTTGGAAAGTCGGGAGCCAAAGGATCTGAAACGTTACCCGAAAGGCAAGATGTTGTTCCTTTGCTCGAATCCCTTCCAACTGATGTTCGCAGAGCCTGCGTCTTCAAGTATTTACACAGTAAGCCTTTTGTTGATATGCTGAATGCTTATAACTTGCAGGCATACCGGGATGGTGAGAACGAAGTATGGGAATCAATATTAAGGAAGGATCCTCATTTTGATACGACTCCCTACAGGTCTTTTTGCCATCCTGAAGTATTTCTTGACACGGGTATTCCTCCTCCCGATTGGACCAAGGATAAGATTGATCCTCCACCTTCCGATCCAGATTTTATGCATTATCTGGAAGATTCTCCTGTTTATTCTCCCCTGGAAGAAGTCAATTATGACGAGCTTGTCCTGAATGCGAGTTTGGTCGAGGACCATGCTTCTCCTGGACAAGCTGGACAAAGAGTATGAAATTGCGGAGGATTTTATGCATACCGAAATATTTTTTTGTAATCCTCACTTCTTCTCTTCTTTTCCTTGAATCCCCACCAATGGTTGACTCATATGTTTGTTCTAGCAAAGTCGCATCGATCTTGTATAACTTCTTAACAGTCACATATGATGACTTTCTTTTTTGACCAAAGATTGTATTCAGCTCTTGTAATTGTTTTGATACTGGCCTCTTTGGATCTTTTGAAGAAATAAGAAATTAACTTTATCTTGAACTTTGCTAGCCACTTGAATCGCTGTTGCATTAGGTCTTAGTTGTTTGAAACAATGCCTTTACTTAAGGATTTCTGGAGAAATACAATAAGTTTGAGAAGGAACTCACTCGGGTTTTAAACCGATGCCTTTACTTAAGGATTTCCGGAGAAATACAATAAGTCTGAGAAGGAACTCACTCGGGTTTTAAACCGATGCCTTTACTTAAGGATTTTCGGAGAAATACAATAAGTCTGAGAAGGAACTCACTCGGGTTTTAAACCGATGCCTTTACTTAAGGATAATTCAAAAATTCAATAAGTCTTGAAGGAACTTACTCGGGTTTCAAACCGACGCCTTGCAAAAGGAACTCACTCGGATTTTCATCCGATGCCTCGACTTAAGAAAGTCCGAAAAATTTCCATAAGTGTTGAAGGACCCACACAAATTTTCATCCGATGCCTTATAGTTGGATCTTGTTCTTGAATGTGGTGTATGATGCCCCCCAATCAAAAGATAGTTTGTTGAAAGCCAAAAATTGCATTGATTGAGTTGAAAATGATTACATCGCGAACAAAATTGAAATCATCCTCAAGGATAAAACTTTTTGAGATGCCTAGCATTCCACGAACGATCCAACTCTTTCTGGGTGTTGATGTTCTTAAGCCCGTAAGCTCCCGAACCGACCGGTTTCACAACCATATAAGGTCCTTCCCGGGGAAGGGTCCAATTTTCTTTGGTGACGCGGGTCGGAAGCTAGGGTGTTTCTCAACACCAAATCTCCGGCTAAGTACCGATGATTCTTCACTCGAGTATTATAATGAGACGCTATCCTTCTTTGATAATGTTGAGTTCGTGCTATTGCCTTTGCCCGAACTTCGTCCAACAAATCAAGACTATCAAGCAGTCCTTGTTCATTTGCTTTTTCCTCGAACTCACGATCCCGTAATGTCCCCGCCATTATCTCCACTGGTGCCAATGCTTCGGATCCATATGCCAACCTGAATGGAGTTTCTCCTGTGGGTGTTCGAACCGTAGTTCTATAAGCCCACAAGTACATTATGAAGTTCTTCGACCCAAGAAGCTTTGTCGGCCTTCGAGTCTTCTCTTTATTCCTTCTAGTAGCGTTCGGTTAGTAACCTCTACCTGTCCATTGCTTTGGGGGTATGCCACCGAGGACATACGATGCTCGATCATATATGTTCCACGGAATTGCTCAAATTGTGTGGACAATGAACCGAGTACCATGGTCGGTGACAATAATCTTTGGAATCCCAAAGCAATATATGATTGATTCAAGCACAAATTTCTCCACTTTTTTCTCGATAATTGCCGCGAGTAATCGCTTCTACCCATTTTGTGAAGTAATTAATTGCTACTATCGAGATATTCCCATCCGCTTCGATGCCTTGGTGAATTTGCCCATGATATCAATTCCCTACATCGCAAAGGGAATGGGATTTAGAATTGAAGTCATAGTTTCCCGGGCGCTTCGACATCTTGTAGCATGAATTTGATGATTACCACATCGACGAACGTATTCCATAGCAGCCTCTTGGACCTTAGGCCAATATAACCCAAGTCTTAGAATTTTGTGAGCCGGGGCTCGTCCACCCATGTTAGCTCCACAAATTCCTTCATGAATCTCACCAAAGCTGATTTTGCTCCTTCGAGGCCTATACATCTCATAAGGGGTCCAGCATAAGATCTTTTGTATAGTCTCCCATTCCGAATGACAAATCTAGCTGATCGAATCTTGATCAACCTTGCCTCTCTACCGGATCCTCGGATAATTTGTCATCCCTTAGATACTCGATTATCGGATCCATCCAAAGAACGTTCGCTTCAATATAAGAAATTTCTTTCTCATGATAACTTGGAAAAGTTATATCTTCAATGTAGACCGAAGGGTCTAGATTCTTTTCCTTGGCATTGGCTAGTCGGGATAGCTCATCTGCCAATGAATTTTCATTCCTCGAAATCGAGATATCTTCAAATTCCGAAATTGGTTTTGAAATGCTTGAACTATCTCTTGATATTTCTACAAGCGTGGTTCTTTAATACCATACTCCCCCTGGACTTGGTTGACTATAAGTTGAGAGTCACTATAAATAGTAACATCTGCAATAGATAATGCTTTTGACAACCAAAGTCCTGCTATCAGAGCCTCATATTCTGCTTCGTTATTACTTGCTTCAAATGCGAATCTCAAAGCATATTGAATAATAAATCCTGCTGGACTTTTTAATAGAATTCCAGCTCCGCTCCATCTTTATTACTCGAACCATCCACATATACCTCCCAAGTGGTTGGTATAATGGGATCCTCAATGGTGGGTTCCACCGGTGCAGTAGTTTCTACTACAAAGTCGGTTAATGCCTGAGCCTTGATTACAGTTCTGGGCTTAAAGCTCACTTGGAACTCGCTGAGTTCAACCGACCAAGACACCATCCTTCCGGACAAATCAGGTTTGTTAAGAACTTTACTAAGAGGAAAAGTTGTAAATACCTCAATTGGATGACCCTGAAAATATGGCCTTAGCTTCCTGGCGGCCATCATGAGAGCCAGAGCCTGCTTCTCAATTTGTGAATATCTTGTCTCCGCATCTAGCAACACGTGGCTTACATAGTAAATCGGCCACTGTTTTTTATCTTTTTCACGAACAAGTACTCGCGACCGACCGCCGAAAGGGACGTCGCTAGATATAGCTGTAATATTTCCCCCTTCTCCGTGTCCGGGACAGGATCGGTGGTTGTCCAAGTGCATCTTTTAATTCCTCGAAAGCTTTTCTCGGCACTCTTCAGTCCACTTTGCTTCCTCATCGCCCTTCAGGTTTTTAAGAACCTTGAAGAAAGGCAAACATTTTTCTCCAGACTTGGAGATGAATCGATTTAAAGTAGCAACTCTCCCTGTTAAACACTGCACATCCCGAACAGTTTTGGGAGCCTCCATATCAATTAGAGCTTGTATTTTGGCAGGATTAGCCTCAATTCCCCTCTCGTGATACCATGAAGCCCAAAAATTTGCCCGAGGAGACTCCAAAGGCACATTTTTCCCGGGTTTAGCTTCATTTGATGTTTCCACAGATCGAGAATACCTCAGTCAAATCTCGCAATATGATTTGCTTTTGTAAAGCTTTTCACTAGCATGTCGTCAACATAAGCTTCAACATTCTTTCCTATCAGCTCTTTGAAAATCTTGTTGACGGCCCCTCGATATGTGGCTCCGCATTCTTCAGTGCCAAAAGGCATGACCTTGTAATAATAGCTTTCACGATCAGTCATGAAAGCCGTATACTTCTCATCCTCCTTATTCATAAGGATCTGATTATACCCTGAGTAGGCATCCATGAAACTTAAAGTTTCATATCCTGTAGTCGCATCTATCAAGAGGTCAATCCGAGGCAACGGGTAGCAATCTTTTGGGCAAGCTTTGTTAAGATCTGTGTAGTCTGTACACATCCTCCACTTCCCATTCGCCTTTTTTACCATTACCACGTTGGCCAACCAAGTTGGGCACTCAATTGGTTCTATGAAACCAGAATTCTTAAGTTTTTCAACTTCGCTTCGAACGGCTTCATACTTTTTAATGGAGAAATTTCTTCTTTTCTGTATCCCTGGTTTCGCCTTAGGGTCTATCCAGAGTTTGTGCTCTGCAATGGCCCGATCGATTCCGGGCATGTCCTCAGCAGACCATGCAAATACATCTTTATTCTGCTGAAGAAATAACTTCAACTCATCTTTAAATTCTTCCAGCTGTTCAGACCCGATATAAGTAATCTTTTTCTCATCCTCAGTACACAGCTGGATTTGTTCCAGCTTCTCCACTGGTTCGGATCTTTGCATCTCTGTCTCTTCCCGATCATCTCAAACTTCTATGGGGAGGGCAGTCACCTTCCTCGGGCCCTCCTTCACGGAAATTCTGATCGATATTCCGGTCTTCAGCAATCTCTTGGTCACGGGGCAATGTACGTCTCCCTGAATCGCGCTGATCAGGATCTTGTGGTAAAACCACCCGTCTGGTGAGCATGCGGAGTGCTTGGCTCACCTCCAAGAGTTGAATCTTTACCTGATCCAATTGATCTTGGATTGTATCAAGAGGAGGATTACGTCCTCCCTGGCCACCATCTACTTCGATAGGATTTTGGCTTTCCTAGGGAATATCTGGATTATTCACTCTAGGGATCTGAACACCGGAATTGCGCTGTGCAGCGGCTGCTGATCTAGTCACCATGGCTTTTCAAGTTGTTTCCCACAGACGGCGCCAATTGATGCGTCCAAAATCTGCTCAGCCCTTAGATCTCCTCGTGATGTCCTGCAAAACGAAAGCGTCAGATGTGGCCCGACCGCTGGGGTCGGGAGTCCACCTCCGAAGGCTAAGTCAGTTGATGAACTTAATCACAAAACGGCTCTGCTGGAAGCGCAGAGCTAAGGAATGAAGAACTGGGAAAGGTGATCTAGATAGTAGATCGCTGATAGTTTAGGTCTATCAGGATGTATCCGAACCTGAGTCTCAGATAGTATTCTTTTCGATCCCCTCACCTTGTATGGTAGTGAGGTTTATATAGAGTGTACCTTCGAATCTCCTTCGTTGGATGCACTTGAGCCTTCTTCGGGTAGTCGTTGAATCTTAACAGTTAGATCCGTTGAGCAATAGACTTCTACTAGTTTGGACTAGTAGAGGACTCCTGAGATAACCTTTAGGTTATGTGATGATTATCCCTTTGATAATGATTATCCGCAGCCGTCAATTCGAGTCTGCCATCATTAGGGTGATTACCCTAATCCATAAGTAGGATTAGGGCGCGCTTGCAGCCGAATAAGCTTTCTTCTTCAGCAAGCCATCTTTCGGATCCGGTTCGCTCGGGAGCTAGTCGGTTCTCTACGTCTCGACCGGGGTCTAGGGTCGGACCAGGTATGAACCCGGCTTGACCATAATCTCTCCGTATCAACTATACATATAGACCTCAGGCGTTCCAACTGTTTTTTGAATCATTATATTTCTTTTATCCAAATTTTTCTTTAGTCATTCAGTTCCGTTGTAAACCTACGCAAGGAAACCGGAAACCTCGAAACTACTATGCATCTAAACCTTCCCAAAGTACAAGTGGGTTATCAGACCTAACCAGTCAATCCAATCCAAGGTTACTCAGTAAGGACTAAAGCAGCCTGAACTGAATCTTATTGAATACTGAATGTGTATTAGGTTCAGGTCTGTAAAACCTGTCAGCTAGCAGAGTCTGGTTTGCACCATGAGTAACCCAATAAACCCAACCAAATGCACCCAACCGAGCCATTAACCAACTCAAACCGTTAGAACCATATTAAAACCCTAGGTTGATAATATACTTTTTACCGTCTCTCTTTTTTCTCTTCACCTCTGGTCTAACACTCCCTGTGGCTGCCCAAGTTCTCGAGCACCTGAAAGATTTGCTGCTCTCGAGCATCTCTGTAATTACTTGCTGGTGGCAGTAGGCCTACACTCTATAGGCTTTAGCAGTATAGCCTATAGCCATGACTAATGAGATGACGAAGATGTTATCATGCCATGCCCAAATGCTGACCGAGGCTACCTGACCATAAGCCATGAAGCCATCCATGGCTTCAATTCCATGATAGAAAAGTAATGAGTCCTTGACTACAATGGCATACGTCCTTTCAAGCATCCGAACCTCTTTAACCTCTTCATCTCTCAACTTCTCAACACCCCCAACAATTTAGCATGCTATTGCATCTTGATTTCTTATTCTCCTACTCCTGCCCATATAGACCATCCTTGAAGGCTTGTAGCTCTGGAAACTGATGATACTCCCCTCTTGAGACTTGGTTACTTGAGTTCTCTTTCTTCTTCACATATTTTATAACTTTATTACTGCAAAGAATATGCTCATGTGGTCATTGTCAATTGATGTGTCCCACTTCCCTCTGCTTTCCCATTCACCAATGGATGATGGACGATGAAGTGGATTCTAGAGTTTCAAATTTTGAAAGTTCTGAAAATTTTAAAAATGAGAGAGTGGTAACCACATTGCCAATAGGGGAGCCCACACAATTTATACAAGAGGGATATACTCAGAATTTGGTTTCTTGGGAGAATGCGAGTCTACCATGAATTCAATTGAGCGGGCCCACATAAAGGCTTCTCTACACGTGGAGGTGAATTGGCCATTGTTCTATCTAATGAGATGGATGCTAATCCAGGGTAGAAGGTGCAGTCAACCCTGTCTGTCGATGATAAAATGTCTCAAGATCTAAGGTTGATCCAAAATTAATGGCTCGGTTGGGTGTTGTGGTGAGGTCGTGGCATTCTGGCACTAATTATGGGATTAACCGGTGGAAGACAAAAACATGGTGACGTGGTGGCAGAGGTGGAAGGAATTAGCCTCACTCTGTATCTACTAGTCTAGATGAAGAAATGGAGATCTCAAACTTTCATGGTTGTACTATATCATCATCTGGATGAATTGAGAATACTTTTGAAGAATTTGCAAAAGTTAATCGATTCTTGGTGGAAAAATAAAATAGTGGGATGAACAATCAATTTTAGATTATTTATTTTTCTAATGAGGAATGGGTTGTTCTATCTTAAAATTTTGAGCAAATTGCATAGGCACCCCAAAATGGAAGCCTTAAAACATTGACGCCTTATTTTATGTTTGAAAAACACAGATATTCCAAAATTGAATTTTCATTAAACACATTAGTTCAATTTGTCACCTGAAAACTATTAAATCACTATTTATTTTCTTTCAATTAAAAAAAAAAAAAAAAAAAAGCCCTATCAAAATACAAAGGAAAAAAAAGCATAAACAATAATTTAACGGTTTTCAGTGACAAATTGGACTAGTGTGTTCAATAAAAATTCAATTTTTTTTTTTTATGTTTGTGTTTTTCAAACATAAAGTAGGGTATCAGTGCTTTAAGACCTCCATTTTGGGATGCCAATGCAATTTTCTCTAAAAATTTTATGATGATATTCTTTTGGCATATGGAATATTAGGGGCGTGAGGAAGAAGGTAGGGATCAATGCTTTGCAAATGTGAACAAGTATTGCTCTTCATTGTCCACACATGCGACAACATCAACACAAATTACTCCAAATGCAAAACTTATCCTTTCCGACCATGGCCTAGAAGTATGTATATATTGACTTACATTTTAACAAAAGTTTTAGTATAGAATACCAGTACAAATTTTCTAACCATTTTTCGAAAAATCTAAATGTAAGTCCTTAATGTTGAGGTATCTAAGTCATACTTAAATATGGTTGAGGTATTTGAGTTATACTCAACGAATATTCTAATATAAGCCATCGGATCAATTACGATCCAATGGTGTAATGGCTCTTCGTGGGAGAGTCCAACTAACCGAATACTAGCTGGAAGCAACGGTCTGGGTATTCCAAAGTAGATACTCAGGGTGTAATGCTTTAAGCCACCTTATGCTTAAACACTAACCCTAATACTTAATACGCCAAAGCAAGGGGGAAATCCACGGGTTCACTTGAAACAGATTATCAATTGAGTCACAAGGCTAACTCTAGCACGCCCATGCAATTGAACAAGACTCTAAGTGTTTGAATACAATGAGAAATTTAATTTTGATTGATCGACAACAAGGTCCCATATTTTCTTTTCCATTGCTTGTCACCCTATAAATTTTTTTTTTTGGGGGGGGGGGGGGGGAGGTTGTGGTAGTCTTGGTTCTTAAAAAGTGTCAAATTAATATCATATGGACCATTGGATTGTAACCCTAATTACACTGTTTTTTTGGGTAGGAGAAAACCCTAATTGCATTTTGCAGTTGAAGAAAATTAAGAGAGAATCTTTTCATCTTGAAACTTGGAATGAGGTAGCACAATATAGGTGGCTTCTAAAATTTAAAATTAGCAGGTAACCACCATTCTACCTATCTTGCAAAAAATGATCAAACACACCTCCACATGATAGAAAAAAACCATTCATCAAAAAAAAAATGATAGAAAAAACCAGCAATTTTCAAGTTAAGGAATTGCAATTTTCTAAAATCCTTCAGAACTGCAAACTAAAACTGTAGCTAGCCAGGAATGATTCTCTTTTTCTTATTTCAATCTTCTACTGTGGAAGTCCATTGAGCTTGCAATACTCATAATCCTTAAATTTCTTGCTTTTGTACTTTGGTGGGTTATGTTCATTAGTAAGTTGACGCAGTGGGCCTACAACCATCTCTTTTGGCGGCGAGCAAAACACCGGCCATGAAATCCTTGTCTTCTCCTTGTTCACAGTGGATCTATGTAGGACGCTCTTGTACCTTCCATTGCTTAATATCTGCATCCACAAGCAAAACCCTTATTTTCTTTTTCCATCTTAAATGCAAGTGAAGATGATGGGATAGCAAACAAGGTCGAAATGTTGGACTTAACTTCTGAACTTCATCTTGGAAACCCTATATTTTTTTTTTTATGCTAAATAAACTTCATATTAGTTAAAACAGCAATATACTTCATCTTGGAAACCCTATATTGGAATTCCCAGAAATGACCACAAGACACTGAGTTCTTGAGGTCATTAACTTCTTTGTTTTTGGTTGGAGAGTTATCTTCTTCTTCTTATTTCAGCCCAACACAAGAATGAGAAGCCAAAAGCGACTGAAAACTAAGTAAAGGCTAAGTATGCACAAAGGTTTCAAAGAATTTTCATCATGTCAGGGGTGGTGGAACACCTAATGCACCCACAATGAACTGATCCAACTTTTTCATTGGAAGTGGAAACCCAATGAGTTTCAATGAGCATTGACGACTACTATATCATCCACACATCCCAAAATGGATGGATGTCTATCTTGAGTATCAGCCAATTGGTGCCTCATTGGGTTCCTATTTTTTTAAGGAAATTCAAATTCAAACTAGCAAATTTCGCCAATTTTCTCCTTTTAGTTTCACGTGGTTCACCTCTTTCACGTTTTCTATTATTTTATGGTCTTTCACTCTTTTCAATTCAAAAGTCGGAACATGAATAAATGTGTCCTCACTCCTCATAAGTATTTTAAAAGATTTGATTAGGGCGTGGTCATGAACAGAGATCCGGATTCTGAATTATACCCGGGTGAAACTCGATCAGAACCCGTTAGGTAAAAGGTGATCGAGATTATGGATAGGGGTGAAATCCGAGATTTCAAAAAGCTATACAATGACACACAAAAACGCGATCAAATAAATTTTAGGATGAATCACGTTTCATTCCACAACCAAACACTTAATTTTATAAATTATAATTCCATAGATTTGAAGTCTATAGATTTGAAATCTCTAGATATTTGAAATCTCCAGACTCATGTAACCAAACAGGCCCTTAGACAATGAATAAGGATTCAAAGTCTAGCTCAGTCAAAAAAGCATTGTCATTTAAAATTTAAAATGAAAATTTGAAGTATGAGAAAGTGAAAACTGAAAACTGAAAAGGTAGGTTATGTTTTTAAAAAGTATTAATAATTAAAATTAAAAATAACATTGATAGTCACATATGAAATCATGAAGGGTATTTAAAATTTTAAAAAGTACACGATATTTAGCTAGAATATGCGAATAATCATCGATTTTGGCAATATATCGGTTATATCGACCAAATATTGGCAATATTTTGCATTTTTTCGGATCCAGTGGATGAAAAAAATCATTACTCGCCGAAATGACTGAAAAGTAGAGAATTTCGATCGAATTTCAGCAATGTGTCACATTGTGGGAGGATGATCACTTTTGAACACTGGAGACAAGGTTAAGCCCCCTACATATGATGACGAAATCAGAAGGGCAAAGAAACCGGGCTCTTCGAATCCATGCATTATACTGTATACCCATTGAATGATGTTGACCCTAGCTACCAAATGCATGAGTACATAATACAATGCACCAAATGGGTGCAGTACTCCCCCTCACATATTTACTATCACATGTTTAAGAAAGACATTTGCTTATGGTTTACTTTATCAATGTTCAAAAAAAAAGTGAATATTTTCTTAAACATGTGGTAGAGAATTATAAGAAAAGTGCAATCTCGTATTCGAACGTAGGGATAAAGTACCTGGACTCACAGTAAATAGTGGACAAGAGCAGAGAGGGGAACAAGTATCAGAAATCCAACCTGTGCATGCAATGCTTCAGCTTGATTTGTAGTGGTGGACAGAAAACACTAACCTCAGTCTGATCACCAATGTGGACAATGAGAGCACTAGGGATGTGATTAACGTCAAACCAAATGCCATCTTTGAAGACTTGCAGACCAGGAACTTCATTGGGCACCAGAACGGTGAGAGCTGACAAGTCAGTATGCTGCACCACACCAAGAGCCAGATCAGGGCGAGGGCAAGGTGGGTAGTAGTTAATCTTCAGCAGGTATTCGAACTCATCTCCACCCACGGCATCTCTCATCGCATTTCCTTCCAATCCTAACCCCAGAGACAAGCACTTCAATAGCTTCTCCACAACTGCTATTAAGTACTCTGCGTATTTCTCATTAGCTTCCCTGCATATGCAACAAGAAATAAGTAGAATGAGCAGATTATGAAAAGACCATATAGAGGTTTAACTTGATGAATCCGGATCTCCCCATCTGGCATTGTTTTTTCTTTTGCCCAACTGTCCAATGGGTGACACATGGACTGTTAAAATTACAATCATCAGATGAAAAGTTTGAAATGAATCAGAGGGAGGAATTCAATACCTGTAAGAAGACGGGTTCTTGGGCCAGAACTGGTAATTGATGACAGAGGGAGGCCATATACTATGGAACAAGAAATCAACCCAAGCTCGCTTTCCTACTTGTTCCTTCTGAAGTTTTGTTCCATAACCTTCTAAGGATCCAGGAACAGAAGCGTAGGTTTCTTTTTCTTCTTGTGGGAGCTCGAAGAACTCTTTTCCAACGGTCTGCAGCTTTTGAATTATCTCTACAGGTATTCCATGATTCACGACTTGGAAGATGCCAAAATCTTCGCTGGCAGTGGCAATTGAATGGACAAGCCTGTCTTCATCTGGGTCACTGAAATCGATGGTTGGGATTTCAGGGACAGGTCCATGGAAGGTGGTGGCTGCTGGCTGTTCTTCCTCGCTTCTTATGAACTCTTCAGGCATGGCGTTTGTCTCCATTGCTTGAGAAGCCATTATTTGCACTCGCCCTTTCTCCATCCTCTCTCTCTTTCTCTCTTTCTCTCTCTCTCTCTGTCTCTCTCACTCTATATATATAGTAGGCTTAGTGAGGGAACTCAAAGAAAGAGAGAAGAGGAAGGTTTATTTATATTCACGAGAGTGAACTCAGTGAAGAGTAAATGAAGAACCGTGAGGAAATGGCATATCCTGTCAACGTCAACATATTTGCTTTAATTGCCTGGATTTAATTTATGTTTGGAGGAAAATGAATGAGGGGGCACCAAATTCAATAATTTGCACATGGTTGTCCAAGTTGCTTTTGAATCTTTTTCGTTGCATATCATGCAGGGATTCTCTCAACACCATGGTTTCCTCGCGATGGTATACGTACCACGGGTTTATTCATTGGTATTGTAAGAAACAGCAAAGAAATGAGTGAATTCTTGATCTCACTCTGGAGAGGATTTTGCTTGGCTGTTGAGTCTCACCTTGTGGTTATGGGTGTAAATGGATAGTCGAAATCCACATCCGAATTCTTATCCGCATCCGTTTAGTGGTATTCAAATTCGTCCGATTACTAATAGAATGCGGATATGTTATACCCATTTCCTACCGATTATTATCCATCCGATAAAATTATCTAATTAAGTTACTTATTTAGATTTATTTTTCTTATTTTTATAAATTTGTACTTGTGATATACGATTATTTTTCTAAATTTTCTACTAAAATAACTCCCAAAGTTGTTAAGTTCTTAAATTTCAAACCTAACACTCACAAATAAAATAGTAAAGATGTACACAAGTAGTCAAAAACTTGTATTCAATATGTATTATACTTCTTTAAGAAGAATCTACTTTAGAAAATGACCATTTGATTATTATCTGAATCCGTCCGAAAACCAATAGGATATTATCCGAATTCGTCCGAATATAATAGAATGTGGATATGGTATTACCACTATTTGATCCGAATCCGGTCCGTTTACACCCTTAGTTGTGGTGCCTATAATATATGCCCAACGTTGGATGACAAGTTGCTTCCTATGATGCTTAGTAGGGGTGCAAGTTTGGCCCTGGTGGCGTTGACCGCCCTAAGTTTGCCCTGAGCCCTAATAGGGCTTGGGCTAAAGATTTTGGCCCTAAGGGCGGGTTAGGGCCAAAATATTCTAACCCTAAACTAGGGCCAAGGGCGGGCCTGAGATTACTCTCTGGCACACGCGTCCAGCCCATCCTAGCCCGACCCTGATTTTGGCCCTGATTGTGATCCTGATTCTAGCCCTGATCTTGGCCCTAATTCTGACCCTAATTTTGGCCCTAATTTTGGCCCTAATCCTGGCCCTAATTCTGGCCCTAATCTTGGCCATAATCTTAGCCTTGATTTAGGCCTATGATTTTGGCCCTGATTCTAGTCTTGATTTGAGTCTGGACCCTCCACCCATATGGAGAGGAATTAATTCTAATCCACATGGGTGAATACTTGACAAGTGTTAAATTTTAAAAACATGATAATGTTTTGTAAAAAATTAATAAAAATAAATTATATCCTGATTACTAATGTAGTAAGCATCCATCTGATTTTGGCCCGATCTTGACCCTAATTTTGGCTCTAGTCTTAGTGTTAATTTAACCCTGATCATGTACTAGATTTTTACCCTAATCTTCATATTAACATTGATATAATCTCATAACTATAAGTCTCGACTTTGACCTTTAATCATTTTGATCATATTAGACTATGAGTTCACTTTTTATATTATTTTTCAGATTATATTTTTATTTTTTGAACTAAGTCATTTTTAGTTCTCAAAAATCATCGATTTTTTTTTATAACTAAGGCAAGATAATATATTATAAATAATAAAAGCTAATATATAGAGAATTAATATCTAACAAATCTACACCCCAACTTCTCATCATGAATATTAACATATTTCATCCAATTAATACGATTCCTATGGTAGATCAAAGAATAGAAACGTCTTCGCCGCCGATTAACCCCATGGTGAGTACTCTTATCCATTCTTATGATTCAAATAATTTTCATTCTCATCGAGACACCAGCAATATGGGAAGAGAAGGAAACGAATGGAGAGCACCTCGTGCAAACCTTGGCCGAAGAGGAACCGCTAATGTTCAACTTGACAGAGCTTTTGGTGGTCGCGAGACAAAATAGATTCAAGTGCTTGATGGAAATGAGAATCAAGACATCCCCGATAGTGACATTCTATGGGGACAGGAAGATAGAAGCAGAGAGAAAGATCGTTCTCAAGAAGTTGGGCTTGGAATGTTAGAGGTTTAAAAACCGAAGAGATTGATAAGAGATTGGATCTAATAAGGACTTGATATGGTAGCTATGATTGAAACTAGGGTCCGGAAGCAAACCCCATAAGGCGATGATGGATGATCCTGGAGTTTTATCAACTAGAAAGATCACTGGGTGTATTTGTGTCTTTTGGAACAATGACAATGTTGATTTCCAAAAGTTTTGTTCTATGCAAATTGCATGGAATGACACCACGAGATAAAAAACGGTCTTTGTTTATGGTGCAAATGGATTCTAGATCGACTCCTCCTGGAATGACTTCACCAGTTGGGTAACCAATGCAATGCGGGGTGTTGCTTGGTGATTTTAATGCTATAAAAGGGATAGATGAGGTGAAGGTGGTTTAGCAAGGTAAAATTATTCAACCTCATGATGCATGCTCTTCTTCACAAGAACTCAAATGGATGGGGAACAAATAGGTGAAAAACTGAAGGAGAAGGAAGGATACGGTCAAAGATCGACACGTGTTGGTTAATAAGAATGGTTAGCAAACTTCCAAATGCTAGCCGATTCCTAATCAAGGTCTGATCAAGGAGTGATATCCATCGGAATCAAGGGAAAAATTTTCAACAGGGTGGACCACGATCATGAGATAGTAGAAGAGGTATGGAACTACCCAATTTGAGCCATTTTTGGTTTAATGAGTCGCTGAAAGTTTTGAAGGATAGACTAAAATTCGGAGTAGAGGTGCTTTCAATCACTTGGATGACCAAATAAACAAGTGAAGCAGTTGGATGAGAACCAAAATTGAACAACGGATGAAACACTTCATATGAAGGAACGACATCTCATTCATCACCTCCAATATCTGGGAGATCGAACCGAAAGCAAGAATTAAATGGTTAGAAGGACGATAATACCCAATTTTCATAATTCCATCAAAACGAAGAGCAAAAATGGGTGCACAATTATGATCAAGGGAACCCATTGATGATGAAGAAGCGATCGAGAGGAAGGCGTAGATTTTTGAAAGTACTTTGGAGGATCTCCCAGCACGCAACATATAGACGTGTCTTCAAAGATGTTTGTCGAGGATGAAGAGCACCCAAAGACGCACGATGAAGAAGTGCGAGGTGTCATCTGCGGACAACAACGGGCGATGGGTTTGGGGCTCTTTCACAAACGAACATGGATTATAACGGGGAGGGTTGTATGTGATGCAATAAAGGATTTTTGAACACCGACGACAACTAAAGTTATCAAGACTAACCGATTCCTAAAGGCAAGTACAAACAACTTTGGTGATGGACAAGAGTTAGTTCCATGGTGTATGGTTTATTGCGAAGATTCTAGCAAATCGGTTGAAACAAGTTATACACAAACGGTGGGAATGGATCAATCAGCCATTGAAGGTCCAAATTACAGACAGATTCTATTGTGTCAAGAACCCTCCATGGGTACCATCTAAACAGGGACAGCTGAAGAAAGATTGACTTTCGAAAGCTATGATTCAGTCATTGGAGCTTTTTCAACCCAGAGAAATACAGCAGCTAATTTTATTAAGTGGGTGAAGAAATGTGTTGAGAACCGTCTTTCGTATTTTCCTAAATGGACAAACGACTCGCTTTGGATCGACTCGCGGGTTGGACAAGGATGTCCTATGTCTCACTCCTATTCAATATGTTCTCAATCTTCGACCACCGCTAGCAACTCGAAGGGAGACTTTGATCATCATCAAACGCAAGGAACCGGGATACATGGCTCTTTGCTGATGATGTCTTTGTTTATGGAAAGGCTACCAAGAGAAGTGCAATTGCCTTAAGAACACTCAACGTTGGATCGGCGGACTACATATCAACATACAAAAATCTCATATTTTCTTTGGGAACTGTTCAAGAGATGAAAAATCTCTTTGATGAGGTTCTTGGATTTACTCATGGCACCTTCCCTTTAAATATCTTGGCGTTCCTATTACTTCAGGGATGTATCGACAAGTGGATTTACATGAGCTCTTGAATAAAGTAGACAAGCGATCAACAACTGGGTTCATAAGCACTTGTCATATCGGAAGATTCACACTCATTAATTCAGTCCTTATGGGAATCATTGCATACTGGCTGAATGTAATCCCTGTACCAAAAAGCATTCTCCACAAACTAGAGAGTAAGTTGGCAAAATTCCTTTGGTTGGGACATAAGGCTAGTGGTTCCTATAAAATTGCATGGTCAGATCTTTGTGTTCCCAAGCAAGAAGGAGGATTAGGCTTAAGAAGACTTGAAGATTGGAATAAAGCTGCCTTAGCTCGCCATGTGTGGAACTTGGCATCATCATCTAATTCATGTTGGGTCCATTTCATCAAATGTAGATGGTTAAACAACCTCTCAATTTAGGCAATTCCAAGGCCAAGTGGTTGCTCAGGTACTTTTCAAGCCATCCTCAAAATCAGAATGGAGGTAATCGGTTGTGTTAAGAATCTCATTAAAAATGGTGAGAAAACCAATTTATGGTTTGATCCTTGGCTTGTGCATGGTCCTCTTTGGAAGCCGGGTATATTAATTGCACCAGCTCTTGGCCGATCCTACAGTGATACTGTGAAGACCTTGATTGTAGAAAATAATGTTTGGATAAATCCATCAGCAGATTATACGATTCAACAAAGATGGGGAGACATTAGTTCAACCAAACTGTACTTGGCGATTCCTCACGATTTACCAGTATGGGTTCCAACCTCATCTGGCGTATTCTCTCTCAAATCAGCATGGGAACATGTTCGTCAACGACGTCCGGCGGTTACATGGTATAAGGTCATATGGGGTAATAGATGCCAAAAACGTTTCTCTTTCATCAGTTGGGTTGCTGCTAAAGAAATGTTACAAACAAAGGATAAACTCATGAAGTGGGGAGGTGTGATTGATAGTACATGTGTCTTATGCACTCACGCTAACGAAGATCATAATCATCTTTTTTTTCAATGTGGATTTTCCAATGAGATTTGGTCTTCGATACTAAAGCTCAACGGATTTAGACATATTACCACTGGATCATGGAAGGAGGTGCTTGCATGGGTGGCAGATCACTTCACTGGTAAGACTCTAATGAATCGAATACGGTGCTTTAGCTTTGTATGTACGGTGTAGAGGATCTGGGCAGAAAGAAACTTAAGAATTAACTCTCCTAATCGGCAAAGTCCTACATCAATACTTAGTCAAATTGTTATGGAAACACGACACCGCTTTTCGTCAACATTAGACAAGGTGCCAAATAATGCGAGAACAAGGGAATTTTTTCAACGTTGGCAAATCCAAGCTCGATTCGTTTTTGACATAGAGAAGATGTTCCGTTGGATACGGCCACCAGACGATTGGATTGCAGTTAATTGCGATGGTTCTCAAATTGGTAGCCGTGGAGGCTATGGGACACTTGGACGTGACAATACTGGCAAACCAATCTTTGCCATAGCCGGTGGTATGCCAAGCCTTAACATCCTTCATGCTGAGCTTAAAACAATTGCTATTGGCCTACCGAAAGCTCGCAATTTGGGGCACAACAGAGTCCAAATACGATCCGATTCTGGAGTCACTATTAAGATGATACAGAAGATTTATCGGGTTCCATGGTATGTAGTAGATCTTGTGCAACAAATTCATGAGCTGACTAGGGATTTCGTTGCATGTTCTTTTGAATATATTGTGCGTGAAGTGAACTCTTGTGCGGACTTCCTGGCTGGATTCTCGCAATCCACCCAAGAATTCCACCTTCACCCCCTTTATCTCTCTGAAGCTCTTTCCTGTCTTATTAGGAATGATGCTAATGGGAAAAAATTCTATTGTCTGTAAACCCTTTATTTTTAAAATTTTTAATATAAAGCTACCTTTCTCCAAAATAAAGAATATTAACATATTTATTTTGCCTCCAATGTAATATTTCAGAATTTTTTTTAATTTTTTATTAAGGACAAATAGCTATCTTTGTAATTAAAATATCACTTTCTTTAACTACGAAAAAAAATATCAATCCTAAATTACCGTTGATTTACTTGTTAACAAAGTTTTGAATACAAAATATCAGTCCTAAATTACCGTTGATTTACTTGTGTTGTTGTTGTTGTTGTTGTTGTTTTTTCTTTTCTTTTCTTTTTTTTTTTGGAATAAGGATATCAATGGGAGAGGTTTTCCATTTCCATTAATAAAGCAATATAGAATTGGAGTATGAATTTATTTATGTTTAAAGCAACATTATCAACTTATTGATTATTTTATCATTTTGTATAAGCTTGAATCATTTTATATTTCTATGAATTTTATTTTTAATTTACTTGTGATACTTTTATTTTTTTTTTTTTTTTTAAATATGAATTTACATTTGATATTTTAGATCCAAAGATAGGACCAATTAAGGCTAAGGCCAAGATAAGGTCAATCAGGGCTAGGGATAAGGCTAATCAGGGTTAAGCCAATTAGGATCATGGCCCAGGGACAAGGCCAATCAAGGCTGATCAGGGCCAACCCATCCCAACCCGACCTAATTATGGTCAATTATGACGGGAATGGAATTGGTTTGGCCATGTAGGGCTTAGGGCTAGGGACAATAATCCTTGGCCCTGAAGTAGGGTTAGGGCGGGAATGGGCTCAGATTAGGACATATAGGGCTAGGCTTGGGATTGCAAAAGCCCGGCTCAGTTACAGCCCTAATGCTTAGCATTAAATGAACATCGTGTGAATTCCTTTAAATTTGGCCACACAAAAGAGCATTGCTTAGATTATGTCAACTTAAGTAAAATAAACTGATTTTTTCTTCTATCTGATCGAACCAATCTTTTTTACAATTGAGATTTAATAGAATCCATGTGATGTACATTAAATACTAAGCACCACAAGTGAGATCCATGTATTATATTTATACTTTCAAAAAAGATTAAAAATAAAAACCTGTGAGTCAACTGTTACAGCTATTTTACTTAAAAAATGGTGCTCCAGCTGTATATATAGTAAAATAGTATACACGTTTTTATAATAATAATAATAATAGCATATATCAGTAAAGCGATGAAACCAAGCTCTAGTATTATAAAGAACGTTGGAATTTAAACACAATGAACAGAAATCTGGATATCTAAATACCTGGGGGTTGGTGCATGTAAATATTCTAATTTAAAAGTAACGTGCAGCGGTGTAGGTGCATTAGTGCATGTAAACATTCTAATTTAAAAGTCACGTGTAAAAATGCATTGTTGATCGTTGCCAAAACAGCCATAAAATAGTTTTACAACCCGATTAAAAGTTTGATCATTAATGTAAACCAAATTCTTGATTGTATTCCTTGGCAACCGAGCCTCTTGGATCTGTTGATGGTGCCATCTATCCGCCTCTTGATGCTAAAAAAAAGCCATTTGCACCTAATAATAGGTCAATCAAGTAGGGGTGGAGTAAGAACTCAAGTGTTGTTAATTATAAGTGAATTAAATTTATCATCCATTGTCTTGGGCTAAAGAGCATACGTAGAGTATTAACTAATAGGGATTTAATACTCTGCACCCTGAAACCCAGCAGCTTCTGGGTATGGCTGCCATCGATCATTATTTTTTCACTTTCTCAAAATTAAATAAAATATAATTACAAACCTAAACTGAAGAGATGTCTTCGTTTTCTATTCATCTCGACGGAAAAGAGAAACCTCTTCACGAGGAGATACACAAGAGCAAGTTTTATTTTTTCAATAGATTTGCAACAGTAGTTTTTTGTTTTGATAGAATGTGCAAGAGCAAGTATTATCCAGCCCAGTGACTTTCATCATGTACTTTTGGGAACCTATGGTTCTGTATATGAAGATAAAGGTCAACCAACAAGTGCACCGATGTGTTAGGTTTACAAAGGCATGGTGAATGGCTCCATGCAGGGTAGATTTTGGGACTCATTAACTGGATAGAACTAAAGGCCATTTAAATTCAGTTCTACGATTCATCCATCTGTAAAAAAAAAATACTAGTTGTACTTCTTCTTCTCACGTTCTCCTGGTTTCAACACGATGAGATGGCAGCATAGTCATACACTTCAGGAGTAAGTTGGGAAGTGAATGTGAACTGTGAAAGCCAGACATCTAGCTGCCCATGTTGATAATTAAGCATTCAATGCTCGTGTATAGGCACTGAATGGAAAACAATGTAGGGTCTTACAGAAGTAGTATAATGAATTTAAAACTTCGTATTTCTCTCTTCTGTCGAGATGAATAGAAGACAAAGACGTCTCTTCAGTTTAGGTTTATAATTATATTTTATTTGATTTTGAAAAAGTGAAGAAAGAATGACCCGTTTGGTTTAATCAAATAAATCCATTTATTCAGCCTATAACTGAATATTTGAGAAATATTGGCTTTTTGCCATACCCAACAACAGCTGGATGGCTCGCTGAGGATTAAATCCGTAACTAATAAGAGCAAGAGGTGGGGGTCGCTAAAAGTTCATTCATAAATCTCTCCACAATTAGGAGAGTGAATTCTTGAGCTCACTCTTGAGAGGATTTTGCTAGGCTAGTGAATCTCACATTGAGGGGCTTATAACATATGCCCAACATTGGATGGCGGGTTGCTGCCTATGATGCTCAGCATTGAATGAACGTTGCGTGAATTCCTTGAAATTGAGCTGCACAAAAAAGCATGTGTTAGGCCAATGGTGGATTAGTAGAAAGCAATTGTTAAAAGCCGACAAACCGCATTCCCACAAGGGAGGCTTGATAGAATCAATGTGCGTGATCCATGCTGGCCAGGCACCACAATTGAAATCATGTATTATATTCCTCCCGAGAAAAAAATATGCACCGGCAACTCATAGTACAGCTCTTCAAAGGGCTTCAGCTGAATATAAAATAATGACACGCTTAAAAATAAAATGTAAAAACATGTGTAGATCATGTCAACTTAAGTAAAGATCAAACCGCATTCTTTTATACAATTGAGAATTTGATTGAATCTATGTGACGTGGATCCCATTTTGGCCAGGCACCACAATTGAAATCCATGAATTATATTTATACTTTGGAAAAAAATAAAGATAAAAACGGGCAACTCAGAGTGTTACAGCTGCTTTACTTAAAAAAGGTGCTCCACCTGTATATATAGTAAAATAATATACACGTTCTTATAAAAATTACAATAATAATAATATATGTTACAAATTTTTATAATAATGATAATAATATATAGCTCTAGTATTATAAAGAACGTTGGAATTTGCAATCTAAATATCTGGTGGTTGGTGTAGGTAAACATTTGTAACTTAAACGTGTAAAACTGCAGCGTTGATGTTGCTAAACCAGCCATAAAATAGTTTTACAACCGGATTAAAAATTTCATCATTAATTTAGACCCTTGCATCAACTGGTGCTATCTATCGGTCACTTTAAAAAAATAAAAATAAAAAGAGGCCATTTGCAACTAATAACAAGTCAGTCAAGTAGAAGAGGCCATATGCAACTAATAACAGGCCAGTCAAGTAGAGGTGGAGTAATAACCCAAGTGTTATTAGATATAAGTTCATCCATTGTGTTATGTAGAGGCTTAACTAACAAGAGCAAGAGGTGGGGTTATTTGGGGGCCAAGAAGTTGCATGGGACATGTGGATAGGGGTGCAAGTTTGGCCCTGGCAGCCCTAACCCGCCCTAAGCCCGATTAGGGCTTGGGCTAAAGATTTTGGCCCTAAGAGCAAGTTAGGGCCAAGGGCGGGCCTGGGATTACTCTCTGGCTCACCTAGCCCATCCCTGATCTTGGCCCTAATCTTGGCTCTGATTATGGCCCTGATTCTAGTCCTAATTCTGACCTAATATTGGCTATGATTCTGGCCCTGATCTTGACCTTGATATTGGCCCTAATCTTGATCCTAATTTGATTCTGGACCCTCCACCCATATGGAGAGAAATTAATTCTAATCCACATGGGTGAATACTTGACACATGTCAAATTTTAAAAACATGATCATGTTCTGTAGAAAATTAATAAAAAAAAATTATATCCTCATTACCAATGTTGTAAGCATCCATATGATTTGGCCATAATCTTGACACTAAATTTGGCTCTAGTCTTAATGTTAATTTGACCATGATCATGTACTAGGTTTTTATCCTAATTTTTATATTAATATTGATATAACTATAAGTCTCAATTTTGACCTTCAGTCATTTTGATCATATTAAACTATGAATTCACTTTTTATATTATTTTTAAGGTAATTTTTATTTTCCGAACTAAGTCATTTAGTTTCCAAAAAATATTGACTTTTTTTTTTTTGACTAAGGTGAGATAATATATTATAAATAATAAAAACTAGTTTATAGAGAATTAATATCTAACAAATTTAAACCCAAACTTCTCATCATGAATATTGACATATTTCTTTTTCCTCCAATATGATATTTCAAAAAAAACTTATTAAGACAGATAGTTGTGTTTGTAACTAAAATATCATTTTCTTTAACTAAAAAAAAAAATACCAAATTATCGTTGATTTACTTGTTAACAAGGTTTTGAATATAGATTTTTTTTGTTGAATAAAGATATCAATGAGAGATGTTTTCAGTTTTTCATCACCAAAGCAATGGGAGACTTTCAGAACTCAATATAGAATAATGGAGTGTGAATTTATTTATGTTTAAAGCAATACTATTAACTTATTGATTATTTTATCATTTTGTAGAAGCTTGAATCATTTTATATTTCTAAGAATTTTATTTTTAGTTTACTTGTGATACTTTTATGTATTTTTTATTTTTTTTATGAATTTACATTTGATATTTTAGGTCCAAGGAAGGACCAATTACGGCTAGGGACAAGGCCAAGGGGTTAAGGCCAAGATAGGGTCAATCAGGGCCAGGAACAGGGCCAATCAAGGTCAGGCGGAGAGGCCGTTAGGGCCAATCAGGGTCAGGGCTAGGGACATGGCCAATTAAGGTCAAGGCCAGGGACATGGCCAAATCCGGGCCAGGGCCAGGGCCAATCAGGGCAAACCCATTCCGACTCGGTCCAATTAGGGCCAATCAAGGGTGGGAATGGGCTTGGCTTGGTCCTGTAGGACTTAGGGCTAGGGACAATAATCATTGGCCTTGAACTAGGGTCAATGCACAGAATGAGCTTAGATTATAATATATAGGGTTGGGCTTGGGATTGTAAAAGCCCGGCCCTATTGTAGCCCTACATGTGGAGGGGCGGAGCCCGCAATTTTTTTTAAATTATTCTTTTTTTTCTTCTTCTTCTTTCCACATGTGAATATCATCCATTTACCCCCTTCTCACTATTGGGTATGATTTTTAAAGATAAAGATAACAGTATAAATGTCATTCTTAAAATTTTAAAATTAAAATCCTATGTTTTTTACTTTCCGATTTATTCTCTTCACTTTCTTCACATGCTTAGGAAACTCTTGAAAGCTTAACTTTAAAAGTTCATTCTTAGATCTTCTCCACAATCAAGTGTTCTCCTCTTTCTTCACATGCTTAGAGAAAACTGGAAAAAAACTCAACTAAACTATAAGAGTTCATTCTTAAATTTTCTCCACAATCAGGTGGTTCTCCTCTCTCTCTCTCTCTCTGTCTGTCTCTCATTGAAATGATATACTTTCTTTTTTTCCCCCGTAATATGGATTTTAAAAAGAAATATTTTGTATGATATTTTTTTTGTTAACAATCCTAATGCTTTAATTTATCGATATTTTTATAAACGTAAAAGTGTCACATCAATAATTTGTTTGTATTTTTAACATATTTGGACCCATATCCGAATATGATAAATAATTCAAAGGTAAAACCCTTAGTGGGCTCTATATGGGCCACACAATATGTGTGGCAAAAAGTCTCTTGATAGGCTAGTGATCCGGATTTTCATTATTCACTCCGATCCTATATTGAATCCCAATTCTGCCCTTGAACACGTGGAATTTGAGTTCCATATTGAGAACAAGTTATCATAAGCAAGAGTGGTACATCAGAAGCTTTGTGCATTAGGCTAGCTTTAGAGGATGCAAGATCACGTGGCCGCACCAATCTAAATGTCCATTTTGACAATCAAGCTATTGTTTCCTACTTCTTCTCTCTTTCTTTCTTTCTTCTTCTTTTTTTTTTTTTTTTTTTTAATTAAGGAAAAATTCATTAGAAACTAATAGCACTTACATATATTATATATTGTTCTATTACAGTCATCCACTTGATTGGCTGCAATATTTACATACCGTTCAAAAAAGGTCTGAGTACTAGGTTTGGGATTTTATCAAATTTCATCAAAATTGTTGTCTTTGCCAATTCTAATAATATTGATAATTCCCCTATTGGCCAGCTTTCTCTTGTTGGTCTTGGTAATAGAGCTTCTAGGTGTGGATTATTAGTCCAAACTTCTTCTATCTTTAGTCCTCTCTCTGCTACCTCATTCAAACCTTTATGTATTCCAAAAGCATGGCTTCCAAGATATCCTTTGTTTTTCCTTTTCCAAAATTGACAGACTGAAGATGTTCATCCTTCCTTATCCTTCATCCCGCTACTCCATCCTGCTAGCTAGGAATCCCTGCACAGATTTAAACATTTTTATTAAGTAGTGGTATACAATAGCACCCATTATCATCTAACATATTAAGATTATCACAAATAGAGAAAAAAAGGTAAATGTGAAGTTTCATCCTCCCTTTGTAGTTTTAAAACCTTAATCCAGTATTTAAGGTTTTCTAAAACCTTCAAGGGATTAGAGTTTTTCAGATTAAACACCCTTTTATTCCTTTCTTTCCAAATGAAATAACATGCTATAATGAAAATCAACATAAACCACCGGGAGTTAGTCTTATTCAGTTGCAAGCTCATGTTATGACACCAGTTTAGAAGAGATATATTCCAAATTTCCGTTCGTAGTCCCAAGGGGCCTGCCACATGAATTCTTTTTCCCCAATCGCATGAGACTAGAAGGTACCATATTGTTTCTTCTTCTTTCCCGCACATAGCACATTCCGATTGCATTCCCGACCATTGTGCAAGTTTGGCCCGAACCAATATTTTTGTATTTAAAACACGCTAGAAAAAAAACTTTAAATTTGGGATGAATTGGTAACTTCCACATGTGAATCCACCAACTACAATTTGGTGTACGTGTTTCCTACTTATTTAATCATGATGGCCACTACCATTAGATGTAGTGCAGATCCTTAAGTTTACTTCTGAGCTCTGTTTTTTATTTTATTTTATTTTATTTTATTTTTGTAGCTTTATTATGTCCTGTAATTTCTTGTATGTTCCAAGAGCATCTAATGCATTAGCGGATGCTTTGGCTAGGAGTCCATGATCGGTATCGAGACCGATAGCTTGGCCCAATTTTGATCCTTGGTTGGTGGAGTTTCTGCCAGCTGGGTGCTGTACTCATTAAGAAGTGGTACATTAGAAGGACCCCCACTTAATTAGCTCAATAGGCCCAGCAAAAGGTGACCCATTCACTAGGACAAACAGTTTCACAAATGGGCTGGCTTGAGTCAATTAGTGAAACTGGGCTGACAGGAACATAAATGGGCTTTATGTAAAACAGATCCATCACTAATAGTATTTGACAGTTCATATTATTTAACAGTCCATCACTACTAATAGTATTACAAGTAGGCCCAGAAGAATGAGACCCCATGGACGGATGGCCCGGCCCCTATTACAGGGAGATATGTAGAACCACTCAGCAACCCATGCTGCCAAATGCTTTGATAAAAAGACAGCCAGGCCACCAAAGTGGGCTAAGAGGAAACAAATCTATTTCAACAATTTGTTTATGTTTCCTTTCAACCTTCCCATTCCTTCCCATCCCTGCTTAGACGTGCATAGTAGACATGAAAACCAACGATTATTACCACATTTTTTTTAATAGAAACAAAGGAATATTACAATGAGCATTTACATAATTCTAATGGAATTAAAACCTCCCATTTGTTCATAAGAGTTCTAGATATTGTATCCTGAACAAGATTACACATCCAAGTTTGAACTTCCCGCTTTGGAAATGGTTTGATCTTAACGTTAGTAGTAGTCTTTGCTAAGGTAAAAAGATCCTCTGTTAAATCGATTGGCCATGCCAATTGAGCGTTGGGAATGTATTGTGCTAACACATCAAATGTTGTCCAAATCCTCATGATGTGGATACCAGAAGAGTTGGCATAAGAAAAACCTTCCATAAGACCCCATATAACCAGTTGTAACTGGTTTCTTGAATGGAATCTTCCAACCACACATCGGTGTAGGGTACCATGCACAACAATGGCCCAACAACATCATGTCCAGTCACCTTGATTAGATGTACACCCTCCACATATGAGGAGATTATCATCTGCAAATTCAACTAAATTAAAAGCGGTACAACAACAGACATCAAAGTATAGGGTCATATGAGAAGTATCCAAAGAACTGTTACTAGGAGGCCTGAGACTAAGATCTTTAATCCAGTTGTTTACAAACCCTAAGACCCGACTAGGTTGGGGTGCAGTTCTATTAGCAAGAGTCTCATTACGAACAAACCAGATACCATAACAGGTAATGATAAAAACAAAGAAGAACCACGTTAGTGTAGCTCTATCCAACATATTCTGGGAAAACATAAAATCACAGAAGTCACGCAGAGTTATATTGAGATTCTCCATTCGAAGCCCTAATGGTCCCGAGGCCCAAATTATTCGCGTCCATTGGCATTCAGCAAAGAGATGCCAAATTGATTCACCATGGCTGTCACATAGTACACACACAGGATCAGCCATGGTCCACTTGGCCATCCAAAAAAATTTCCAACAATCAGAAAGCCTTTAGTGGTCAACTAATTATCCTTAGACTGAACAGCCACCCAAGTATTAGCCTCTTGTGATAGTGGAAAAGATGACATAAAAGACCTTTCTTGAGCACCAAGGAAAACTATAGGATGGGAAAGAAGTCCAAGTTGTGTAACTGCCTCCGCCATAGAGACCTTCCGCATTGTCACAAGGAGACTCCTACAATCCATAAAAGGATCGAAAGCAGGAAAAATGCATGGATCAAACCACAAGAAACCTTTTATAACCCACTTTCCTTTTAACCATTTTAGAGCGAATGAATCACCTTCCAAATATTATTCTAGACCAAAGACCCCCTTTTGTCCCGAACCTTCGGGTCAAACAAAGAGAAATGAGGAAAATATTTGGCCTTAAGACACTTAGCCCATAATGAATCAGTCTCAATTAGAAGGCGCCATCCTTGTTTGATAAGAAGAGCTTGATTAACTAGCTCTAATTTTTTAAGACCCAACCCTCCCAGGTTTTCTGGTTGACAACATTTGTCCCAAGCAATAAGAGTGGGATGTTTACTTGAATCAGTATGTCCAAGCCAAAATCTCGGACAAATAGAATCCATTTTCCTACAAATAATCTTTGGAAACAAAGAATATTGCATATGGTAAATACGAAGAGCCTGAAGAATAGATTGGATCAACATCGTTCTTCCCGCAAAAGACAGAGATTTAGCTTTCCACCTAGCTAGCCTAGCTCGAACATTACTAATTACCAAACTCTCCAAGTTCTTAGTACGAGCCCAAGAGTTGAAGAGATTAGTACCTAAATAGACAGCTTTAGAGGACATTTCTTTGAGGTTCTAGAATGGCTCACAAGCGATCACGCAAATCATGGGACACAGCTTTACTAAAAAAGGCTTCACTCTTTTCAAAACTAACCACTTGACTAGTAATGCAAGAGAATAGTTCAAAAACGGTTTTAATCACACACACATCTTCCACCGAAGCCCAACAAAATAAAAAGATATCATCAGCAAAGAACAAATGAGAAATTTGAGGGGCATTTCGGGCAATGGTGATGCCCCTAAAAGCATCCAGACTTCAAAGAGCATTTAAAAGTCTAGATAACACTTCTATGATAAAAAGAAAAAGATAAGGGCTAAGAGGGCACCCTGATGAAGGCCCCTCGAAGCAAAGAACCAAGAAAAAGGAGAACCATTAATTTTAACAGAAAACGAGGTAGAAGATACAAGCCCATCAATCAATCTACACCAACAGTTATTGAAGCCTAGGCATTGCATAATTTTTTGAAGAGAGGACCACTCCAGCCTATCATAGGCTTTAGACATATCCAATTTCAGAGCGAGAAATTCAGGTTTGGCAGGAAAATATTATCCATAATTTGACTGGTGGAAACAAAAGCACCCTAGCAAGGGGAAATAAAATTATGAAGCAAAGACTTTAATCTCAAGACAATAATTTTTGCCAAGATCTTGTAGGATACATTACATAGACTGATAGGGCAAAAATCATTTACATAGATAGCATTCTCTTTTTTGGGAATAAAACAAAGCAAGGTGTGATTAGTGCCAAAAGGTAATACAACATTCTGAAAGAAATTTTGTACAAACATAACAATATCAAAATGAATAGCATGCCAAAAATGTTGGAAGAAACAAGCTTGGAACCCATCAAAAACCTGGAGCCTTAAATGCACCAATGGAAAACATTGCATGTTTAATTTCATCAACATTAGGTATAGCAGTGATATTAGCAGCATCATGAACATCAAGATCTTCATGAAAGAGATTATCTATCAAATGCAGCATTGAAGGATTTGAAGAAGTATAAAGGTGAGACATATAAGCAGCAAAACATGATGCAATCTTTCCAGGTCCAGAGAACCATTCCCCCCCCCCCCCCGGCCCCATCACAAATAGCCTCAATTTTCATATGCTTAATATGAATTTTAGAGGCCAAATGATAGAAACGGGTATTCTTATCACCATCTCGAATATATTGCACTCTAGATTTTCTAAACCAAAAAATCTCCTGAGCATGGTAGAGCCAACCTAACCATTCCTTCTTTTGATTATAATCCACCCAGTAAGGAGAAGGGGAAGATTCAATTGTATGCAATTCAAATTCCAGTCTCTCTCTCAGAGAAAAAAGATTACCAAATTTAGAGTAATTCCAAATTTGCAGAAAATGAGATAAATTGGCAAGTTTGCAAGTGAACGACTCACCTTGCTGCAGATCCCAATGCTTACCAACACATCAATGAGAAAATCAGGATGAGAGTGCCAAGCAACCTGATAATGAAATAGCTTCCGACCAGTGGACAACTTAGGAAGTGTGTTGATAAGAAGGGGGGAATGATCTAACCCAATGGCAGCCAAATGAAAAACATGTATGTTAGGTAGAGAAGCCATCAAATAATCATAGATAAAAACTTTGTCAAGGCGTCCCTTAGGTAAATGTGGGAGGGGCTTATGAGTAGACCATGTGAAACTGGATCCAAAGACTCCCAAAATTGTCAAACCATGGGAAGAAAGAAGATGTTAAAGATATGGAAGAGCAGGAAAAGGTTTAAAAGGTACCCCAAACTTGTCATCAGGTGACATTACCTCATTAAAGTCTCCACATAAGATAATAGGGTCAAAGATAGAGTAAAGGTAGGAAGACAACAATGACTAGCAATTCTTGCGTAAAGAGTATTGGGAAGGGGCATAAAGGAAAATAACAATGAAGGAGACATGATTTTCATTTACTTTTATGGCTACAAAATGTTCGGAAGAAAAGAGAATAGTAGGGAAAGAGAAAGTTGAGCAAGAAGCCATAATGCACCCTGAAATCCTCGACGCCCAGAACTAGGAACCTCAAAGATTAAATTAAAAGATTTAAGTACACCAGTCCATTTTGAACTTACATCATTAAACTGCTTACAATGAGGTTCACAAACAATAGCAACTCAAGATGATATTTGTAACAAATTTTTCCCAAGCGAGAAATAGATAACTTTCCATGGATGCCCCTTACATTCCAACATAAGAAGACCATTGTTGCCACACTCTCTACCACAAAAAATTACTCAAAAAGGAGTCAACACCAAATGTAGCACCTCAAATACAAACAGCCAACACTACAAGTTAGGGTTATGCTAATTAAAGATAAAACAAACGGAGCGAAACTAGCTTGCAAGCGCATTACAAGAACCAGGGGAAAACCTAAGCGAAGCACACAAAGTTAGAAGGAATCACAGTTAGGAGAAAGCATAAGGAAATTTACATATCCACTTGAAACAAAAAGACCAGCCAGAAATAATTAGAAGTGCAAGAGAGTCGAGCAGATTTAGAAAATGGGACGTAGGGGTCACCTGGGAGTCCGCCAAAGGTTGCTCCCTAGAGTTTGCCTGGTAAAAAACCATAGGGCACTGAGCCACTGCAACAGACCCAGTACCATTAAAAGTCATTGCCACTATTTCATCCCGCATTTGGCGCAAGAGGGAGGAACGATCAAGATGATTGAGGGTAAGAGAGTCAACAAAAGTTTGGAAGGAGTCCATGGGATCCAATGGGGGAATCAGTGGGTTGGGGGGCGCTGCCGTTTTCGGGGAGGGGCATCAGTGGCTGGTTCCCTACTAGCTATGTCGCCTAAGTCATCCCTCCTCAGGTTACCAAGAGTTACCCCATGCGAGAATCCATGCGATTTAGAATGACAGCAATACACATGGTATACATTGACAATTTTACCCTCTGATTGCACCACTTTGTCCCTACAAATATCAGAAGAAGGGAGAACTTGAGTGGCATCCACAGTAGGGGTAAAAGCTGGAATCTTCATAAGAGAAGCCGCTTCATGAAACAGGCCCTCAAGATTAAAATTCTCCAATGGGTAATCAAGGAGGAATTTATCACCAAACATGACACCTTCACACTCCATGGCATCAAAAACAATAGTTGCAATCACAGTTTCAGTAGCCTCCCTACTCACAACAGACTCGTGTTTCCTTTTAAACTTGGAGTCAATAATGGAGGAAAGATGTTTCATTTTGTATGCCATAAATTTCTCAAGGCATCAAGTAGAGAAAACCTTCAAATAACCGGACATCAATGGCACGGTTCAAGGACTTAGATAGAATCCACCTAATGGCAGGTCCAAATTGATGCTCCCATCCGGCATCTTATGAAAAGGACAATGACCATCAAAGTGAGTGAGACAGCCACACCGAATACAAAGCATAAGAACTTCAAACAAGCTCTTTGAATAGAAGAAATCTCCATGTTTATTTTCAAAAGAAATTTGAAACTCAACTGGAACACCTAGATCAAACATAATCTTCACCCAAGCATCATCTTTAGGAAGCCCAAGAGAATGCAAATGCAACTGGACATCAACAATTCTACCAAGAGGAGTAGCGACCTCAACGATTGCATTTTCATTGCAGAATTCTTTTCGAATATCATGGATTTGAAACCCACGCCGCCAGCGGTGGCGCTGGGTCTCTAAGGCGATACATCTCAGGGAAAGGGGAAAAGGAAAGATGGAGCACTAAGTGATCAATCCACCAAGGGGCTAAGGATAGCACCCTATTCCGATGATCTTCATAAATAAACTCCACCGCAAAATGGCCTCCATTGAAGTTGAGAAGCAGATTGGCTCCATAACAGCTCCACGCAGAAACAACCTTTTCTACAAGCAGAGGTGCTTGGATCTTAGGAAAACCCATGGCAAAGCCAAAGCATCCCAAGAACTTTGTTTGTTAGGCATATGCTTAAAGAGTGACCCTTCAACAGTCACAACACCGGTGCCAGCCACACTCCACACAACAGCCTGCATCCGATCCCTTCCATCAGCAGGCTGAGAGTTTCCCTCAAGAGGCGACCGACCCACTAACCCAGATTGGGATGCATTGTGAGACGGCAATCGAGAACCAGAAGATGAGGACCGCCCCAAAGAAGAAACAAAAGTAGGAGAGTAAAGAGAAGTAGAAGATATAGAGAGAATAGAGGAGCGTCAGCAGGGCGATGCAAAGATTAGAAGTAGCACAACATAGAGGAGCTCACAAGAAACACGAGAAAGTAGAAAGAACCGCCTTGCTATAAAAGGCCAAACCAAGCTCAGGCACTTACTTCACACGCTTGAGGTAAATGGGAGGATTAAACACAAACCTAACCAATGGGAGCACCAAATACGATAGGACAGTAAGTAGGAAAAAAATGGCAAACCAGTCAAACCCAAAAGCAAACCGTGGCGTTATCCCAGATGACCATACCGAAAAGAAAGGTTAGAAAGTGCGAAAAGGACCAACCCGCAAATGCGAGAGGAAGACAATAACTACAGAGCTAAAGAATAACAGGAGATTGGTGGCAAATCCTGGCAACACCGAATCTTCATCCAATAAATTTATTTATTTTAGAAAGTTGTTTTTATCATTGTATAACTCAAGTTTGGTGTTTTCATAAATGTAATAGTTTTGAAAAGCGTAGAGGATTTTGTTCTTTCATTTTATGCTTCTCTCTCCCTCTCTTGATTGGAGTAGAATTGAAGAAATTGCTAGGTATCTAAACTGTCTTTTCTTATTACCACAATTTTGAAGAAGTTTTGAGAACCCCTTAAACCCCTTAATTCTAGTAGAAAACTATTTCTCAACAAGTGCTTTGAAAATTTGAAACAATCAAAAACTTCTGATTACAAGTTTTATGTACTTCCATGTAAGTCAAGTGAAGTGATGATCTACATGACCTTCATTTGAGAAATGAACATTGACAATAATGATAAGGATACCGTAGTACAATAGATCTTTTGATGTATTTCCCTTTGTATCCTTCTGTATACATTATATATACATGTAATTTGTCTAAAGTCAATATACAACTTTACAGTATTATCATGGTATCAGGCTTTTTCTCTCTCTTAAGAGCTCTCGATCCTGCTGTTTACAAGTTCTAGAGTTCTATTTTGAAGATTTCATGGCGGTGGCGATCTGAAGTTTCTTTTTCTTTAGCTAAAGTCTTTTGCAACTTCTTGATTTTCTTTGCAAATGGCCTCTGATTTCTTTGAAGATCTTCCTCACGATCGTGTCTCAGAAGATCAGGCATCTGGTGATCTTTCTTCTCCACCGTTCTAACTTGTTCATCATAATGTTGCCCCATCTTTACCATTGAAACTCACAAATGTAAACTATCCTATGTGGCGAGCACAATTTCTTCCACTCTTGTGAGGTCACAATCTTCTTGGTTATGTTGACGGTACTTTTCTCCGACCATCGACTACGGCTGCAGCTGATGTTTGGGATCGTCAAGATCAGTTAATTTCGGTTAACTTCTTCCCTTACTGAAGAGACAATTCCCTATGTTATTACGGCAACAACGTCTCGTGAAGTTTGGCAAACCTTGATGCAAATCTTTGCATCTTCTTCTAGCTCTTACGTTCTTGATTTGAAGAATCGCTTGTTTCAGTTAGAGAGGTGTTCAGATCAGTCCATGTCTGCTTTTCTTCTTGAGGTTAGGGCAATTGCTGATGCCCTTGCAGCTATTGATTGTCCTGCTCAGATCTTGATTTGGTGCTTTCTGTGCTTTGTGCTCTTGGTCAAGAATATCAAGATTTCTCAACCTCAGTGCGCCTACGGGCAAATCCAGTAAGTTTCTTGGATCTTTGTGGATTATTACTCAGTCATGAAATTCATTTGCAATCCTCGTCTTGTGTGCCAACTGCCTCTATTGTCTATGCTAATGCTGTGATTTCTACTTCCTCTGTTGAGGTCAATCGGAATAATCAATTTGGTGGTGGCCGTTCTGGTTTTGCTCAATCTGGAGGTTCTTGTCGGTTTCAGTCTAACAGATCTGGTGGCTTGAATCGTTTTAGAGGTTATAATAGATATGGTGGTTCTAATTGGCCTGGTTATACTCGATGGAACAATACTTCTAGAGCTCGGCCTGGTTATTCTCAGTCGTTTTCACAACAGAATTCTTCAGCTCGTGCTTCACCATCTTTCATTACTAATGCCTCTTCCTGTGGTGGAGCTTCTTCTGTCTCTCGTGTTGTTTGTCAACTTTGTAATCTTGCTGGACATGTATGCTCTCAGTGTCCTCACCGTTTTGATCAAGCATTCCTTGGTACATATGCATTCTCTATTTTTCATTCTTCTTCTTTCTTTTCTTCTTTATGGCTTTTGGATTCAGGGTCTAACAATCATGTGACTGTAGACATATCTAATCTTGCCATTTCTAATTCATTTTCTAGATCTGACAGTGTCTTTGTTGGAGATGGTAATGGTCTTCAAATCTCTCATGTTGGTTCTTCAATTTTTCATAATTCTGGTCATTCTTTTTCTCTTACTAATATTCTCTATGTTCCTGGAATTAAATATAATCTACTTTCTGTTTCTCTTTTTTGTTTAGATAATCATGTGTATTTTTCTTTTGATTCCTCTTCTTTCTCTGTGAAGGATTCCACCATGCACCGCATGCTTTGCTCCGGCCAGAGTAGTAATGGACTCTTTTTTCTATCACTACATCCTCATTTATCCATTCCTGCTTCAGTTACATCTTCTTTTGCATCTCCTGCTGTCAGCAATATAGCTTCACTTTCGGTCACTGATTGGCATCGTCGTCTCGGGCATCCCCATGATCGTCATCTTTCTTCTCTACTTAAGCACCTATCTCTACATGTTTCTAGTAAGTCTGAACCCTGTGATGCTTGTTGCAAATCTAAAGCTCATTGTCTTCCTTTTCTTCCTTCCATATCTACCACCTCTACTCCTCTTGAGCTTATTCACAGTGACCTATGGGGTCCTGCTCCTGTTTCTTCTTTTGATTCTTTCAAATATTACATACCGTTCATTGATGACTACTCTCGTTATTGGTGGTTATATCCCATTAAAAATAAATTAGATGTGCTTGCTATTTTTCTTCGTTTCAAAGCATTGGTAGAAAATTTCTTTCACTTGCCCATTAAATCTTTTCATCCTGATGGTGGTGGTGAATTTTTAAAATTAGCCTCTTCTATTTTTTCCACTTTTGGCATTTCACATCAAAGTTTTTTTCCTTATACTCAAGAAAAAAATGGTACTTCTGAGAGGAAACACCAACATATTGTGGAATCTGTTCTATGTCTTCTCTTTCAAGCTAATCTTCCTGATAAATTTTGGTATGTTGCTTGTCAGACTAGTGTCTATCTTCTTAATAGACTTTCTTTATCTTCTCTTGGTAATGTTTCTTCATTTCATTTTCTTTTTGGTACTTGCTCCGACTATTCATATCTGCATAATTTTGGATGTCTCTGTTATCCATGGTTGCGACCCTATTCTGCTCATAAACTCTCTCCTCGCTCTCTTCCTTGCATTTTCTTGGGGTATTCGCTCTCTTCCTTGCGTCTACTCAATGGCTCTATATTTTTAGACATGTTAAATTTTTTGACAATGTTTTCCCTTTTGTTACTTTGTCTTCCTCCAGTCTGTCTTCATCCTCTCTCTCCAACTGGCATCTTTTTGTTCCTTCTGTTATTTTTCCTTGTTCCCAACCCTCTACAAGTGTTTCTTTTGCTGAACGTGTGCATGATCCTACCACTCCAGTGCTGGTTGTTCAAAGTGTTGATGTTGTGTCTACAGTTCCAGCACATGATGATATTGTTGTTGATCCTGTTTCAAATAATAGAGTTGTTTCAGGATCTACTGCTGAAGGATGTTCTACTGCTTTTTCTCCTTCATTTGGGCTTTTAGATTCTCATCATTGTAATAATTTGGACACTTTATGTACACGGACTGCTAATGACACTTACAATTTTGTTGGTAATTTTTTGGATGGATCTGCTCCTATTGATGTTGTTGGGCCTGCAACACTTGATAAAAAACAATTCTCTTAGTCCTCAACAGCCCACTGGTGTTTTAGTTGTTAATAGGCCTGCATCTAGTTATCCAACTCAACCCATTCATCACATGCTTACTAGGTCCAAGACTGGTTCTCTAAAGCCTAATTGTAGATTTAATTTTGTGGCCTCAACAAATGATGCTTCTATTGATCCTCACACTTATGCCCAAGCTGCTCGTTACCCTCAATGGCGAAGTGCTATGGATGATGAGATTAATGCACTTCTCTAAAATGGAACATGGGTATAGTTTTATCCTCTTCTTCCCAAAACATGATTGGGTGTAAATGGGTTTTTCGGATCAAACGAAACCCCGATGGATCTATCTCTCAATATAAAGCCGGCTTGGTTGCAAAGGGTTACCATCAACGCCCTAGTTTTGATTTCAACGAGACCTTTAGTCCGGTTGTTAAGCCCACCACCATTCGTCTTGTTCTTTCTCTAGCCGTGATGCAATCATGGACCATACGGCAATTAGATGTTTCAAATGCTTTTCTTCATGGTGATTTGGATGAGTCTATCTATATGACTCAACCACCAGCGTACATTGATGCTTCTCATCCTTCTCATGTTTGTCATCTTCGGAAATCGCTATATGGACTTCGTCAGGCTCCTCGTGCTTGGTTTCTTAAGCTTAGTACCTTTGTGATTTCCTATGGCTTTACTGCATCCAAAACCGATACTTCTCTTTTCATTTATCGGTCTTCTACAGTGGTTCTTTATTTTCTCATTTATGTTGATGACATTATCATTGCTGGTAATGATCCAGATGCGATTCATGGATTCATTCGAGCTTTGGGAGGCTCTTTTGCTATCAAAGATTTAGGTGACTTACACTACTTTCTTGGCATCGAAGCTCACCGTTCCAAGACTGGCCTACAGTTGACTCAACATAAATATATTTTGGATTTATTAGTCAAAACCAACATGCAATCTGCAAAGCCGGTCTCTACACCTATGACCACTGAGGCACTTTCTGCTACATCTAGTTCTCCTTTGGTGGATGGTACCTTGTATTGCCAAACAGTTGGTGCTCTTCAATATCTTGCCATTACTAGACCTGATCTTTCCTATGCTGTTGGTCGTGTTGCACAGTTTATGCAAAACCAACTGACGTGCATTGGTCGGCTGTAAAACGCATTTTGCGTTATCTAGGTGGCACGTCTCATCATGGTCTTTTTCTATGGGCTGATTCTTCCATGCACCTTAATGCTTATTCGGATACCGATTGGGCCAGTAACTTGGATGATCGGCATTCCACTTCAGGGTTTTGTATTTTCATTGGTGCCAATCTCATTTCCTAGTGTTCTCGCAAGCATAAAACTATTTATTGTTCTTCTACGGAGGCAGAGTATCGAGCGGTTGCTACCACTACTACAAAGTTAGTTTGGTTACACTCCTTATTGGGTGAACTTGGTGTCTCTCTTCCACTTCCACCTTAGTTTGGTTACGCTCCTTATTGGGTGAACTTGGTGTCTCTCTTCCACTTCCACCTACTATCTGGTGTGATAATGTGGGTGCAACCTATCTTACGGTCAACCCTGTTTTTCACTCTCGTACGAAACATTTAGAGATTGATTTTCATTACATTCGCAAATTGGAAGCCTCGCAGCAACATCGTGTACATTTCATCTCTACTCATTTTCAGCTTGCTGATTTACTCATCAAAGCACTCTCTCGTTCTCGCTTCTTATTACTTCGTGCCAAGCTCACGGTCATGGACCTGCTTCACTTGAGGGGGCGTGATAAGGATACCGTAGTACAATAGATCTTTTGATGTATTTCCCTGTGTATCATTCTGTATACATTATATACACATGTAATCTGTGTAAAGTCAATATACAACTTTACAGTATTATCAAATAATACCCCATAAATCTGAGTTGATGATTTGAAGAGGAACTACGATATGTAACTTGTAGCATTCAGTAGGCAAACGATTAGACTTGCCAAGTTGGCAGGGAGAACGTACAAGAAGAGATCAACAATTTCCAGTAGATGGGAGATCAAAACCAGAAACGAAACGACATGTCCAAGGCACAAACGCCATCAGTCCGGAGTAGCTCTCACAGCAGAGAATGGAATTGAAGAAATACAGCCTGAGGATTGATTTCTTCATATTGATGCCCGAGGACTGATCCTTCATAGGATTTATAGTAAACGTTAATTTAACCTTCCAAAGCTAAAACTTTTAACGGAAATTTTAGTAAATATGATGCAAGTTCAATGGACCGAGATGAATTTTCTGTCATTGAAATAGAGGCTCTTATCTCATACTATCGTGCCCGATACAAGCCTCAATTTACACTAAGAAAACCCCAACCATGTTAAACAGAATATATGACAAAACATATATAGACATTTTCAGTTGACACCCCCAGGTTCTTTCTTACAAACAACAAAAACAGATGGATTGACAGCAACTGCTTCAATTTTGTTCCGACTTCATCACATCAACGTATTAAACTAGCATTAAAGACTCTTGAAGAAAAACCTAAGATGTAATTTTTGAAATATCGACCTTCTTAACCACCGCAGCATGAGCCGCAAGCTGGAAGTGAACCTGCAAATTGCACATACAGACTTAGTATCTGAATAATGAAAACAAGGTGTAGATGATGATGGTAGATGCCAGAGAATGCACTCACTATGATCAATGCCTCGGACATTGTCCAATCCACGGGGAGGTCCCCGTGGGCCACCGCCATATGGACCACTTCCAGGTCCTCCAGGACCACCACCGTCCCATTTCTTACTCGCACCTGAGCTTTTCTTGTAAGCATCGGATTTTTCCATCTGAGATTGCAGACAGAGAAGATGATTATATAACATGAAACCTTAAAGAAATGGGAGTATTGGAAAATGGCAAGAAGGAATAGAAATATACCGAGAACATTGTCATGAAGAATGCTACAATGAAATTGATAACGGCCCAGAAGGAATCAGTAACGGTTTTCAATCGCCATATAGATCGCTTGGATTTTACAACACCTGAGAGAATAAGAATATAAAAATTAAAATATAATAATTTCAACTCTGGTATAGGCATGACATAAACTTCACTTTCTTGCAAAAGCATCTGTAATGACTAAAAGGTTGAACTTCTAGAATACAAAGACAGGTAAGTGGTCACCATGAAGAAACCTGCCCATGCAACTAGGAGACACCTTGATGACTATGTAAACAATGACCAAAGCATGATATTCCAATATAATGCTTTTCCAAGGGGCTTGTGAACAAAATACATTGGAAGTGAAAAGGAAACGAAGCTTCATCTTTTTCAGTGGAAAAAAACAATAATTATAGTTTTAAAAGGGGAGGAGATAAGATAATCAGACATTTATATATGCTGTATGTCCTATGTTGAAGATCAATTCTGTTAAAGTTACAAACAGGTTTCCAAGAGAAAGTACAATATGCAATAAGATTATTTTTAGTACTGGATGAATCTGAAAGAAGGTGGATACCAATGAAGTAGTCAAACAAGGAAAATGGGATTTTAAAGGGGATACCAATGCAATGTGGAATGAGATGATTATGTGTATTAAGAAGGTGGCTAAAGATGTTCTAGGTGAATCAAAAGGAAAGATCCATTCTTATAGAGAGACGTGGTGGTGGGATAGTGAGGTTCAAGCTGCCATTAGGAATAAAAAAGCTAGTTTTAAGACATGACAAAGAACTAAGGATGTTGAGGATCTTCAAAGGTATAGGTTGGATAGAAATGAAGCTAAGAAAATTGCGAGAAAAGCAAGGGAAAGGAAGTATGAAGAGTTATACAATAAGTTGGGCACAAAGGAAGGGTAAAAATCTATTTATAAGATAGCTAAGATGAGGGATAGGAAGAGTAGAGACCTTGACCATGTTAGATGTATTAAAAATGGAGATGGTAAAGTATTAGTTTGTGAGGAGGATATTAAGAAAAGATGGGAAACCTATTTCTCTAGTTTACTAAATGAGCATTCTTCAAGCACTTATGTTTCGGACGATTACACTTTTCACCAAGGCACCAATGTCCGAACTTATATACGTAGAATTTCGATGTCCAAAGTAAAAGAAGCTTTAAGGAGGATGAAACTCGGCAAGACACAAGGTCCTGATGAAATTGAAATCCCAATTGAAGTATGGAAGAGCTTAGGAACCCATGGACTAGTTTGGTTGACTAAGTTGTTTAATAAGATTATGAGCACAGGGAAAATGCCAGATGATTGGAGGAGAAGTGTAGTGGTTCCAATTTACAAAAATAAAGGAGATATTCAAAGTTGTAATAACTATAGGGGCATTAAATTGATGAGCCATACGATGAAATTATGGGAGAGAATAATTGAAACCCGTTTGAGACACTTAACTACAGTTACGGAGAACCAATTTGGGTTTATGCCGGGAAGATCTACAACGGGAAGATTTTCATATGGTATTTATTGACCTAGAAAAAGCTTATGATAGAGTCCCTAGAGCGTTAATTTGGCAAGTACTAGAGAAAAGAAGTGTTGCAAGTAAATATATAGATATAGTTAAGGATATGTATGATGGTTCGGTGACTAGTGTTAGAACAGTGGGGGACAAAGTAATGAATTCCCGATAACAGTTAGGCTACATCAAGGGTCAACTTTAAGCCCATATATATTTGCACTAGTAATGGATGAATTAACCAAAGACATTCAAGATGAGGTCCCCTAGTGTATGCTTTTTGCGGATGATATTGTGTTAATTGATGAGACCCAAGTGGGGATTAATACCAAATTAAAATCATGGAGATTAGCTTTGGAATCAAAAGGCTTTAAACTTAGTAGATCGAAGACAGAATAATTAGTTTGTAACTTTAGTCATGATCGGGCAGATGATGAGGTGGTGATACTTGACGATAAAAAGATTCCTCAGAGTGATTGTTTTAGGTACCTAGGTTCAATCATAAGTAAAAGAGGTGATTTAGAAGATGAGGTTTCCCAAAGAATTAAAATAGGGTGGATGAAGTGGAGAGGGGCGTCCGGGGTCTTATGTGATCGGCGTATTCCATTAAAGCTTAAAGGAAAATTTTATAGGACTATTGTTCGACCAGCTATGATGTACGGTGCAGAGTGTTGGGCTGTTAAAAAGAATCATATAGATAAATTCAGTGTAGCAGAAATGAGGATGCTAAGATGGATGAGTGGCAAAATTAGGATGGATAAGATAAGAAACGATCATATTAGAGTTTATCTGGGAGTTGCTCCCATAAGTGATAAGCTTAGAAAAAGTCGTTTGAGGTAGCACGGCCACGTTCAACGGAGACCTATAAATGTTTTTGTACGGAGAAGTGATATAATCCATATTGAACGAACTAGCAGAGCTAGGGGTAGACCTAAGATAACCTTAGGAGAAGTGGTGAGAAAGGATATGTATAGCTTAGGCCTTGTATCTAGCATGGCCTCGAACAGAACTGATTGGAGGGCAAGAATCCATGTAGCCGACCCCATTTAGTTGGGACAAGGCTTATTGTTGTTGTTGTTGTTGTTGTTGTTGTTGTTGTTGTTGATGAATCTGAAAGAACTGAACAGTGGAACTAGGGGAAAAAGAAAATAAAAAGTGGAATAAGCGATGAATGATATATGAGTAACAGATTAAACATCAAAGGTCTAAAATTTTTCTAAGTCAGACAGCAAACTAACAAACCATCATCTACAAGGAAGAAATGGACATTTAGCTTTATAAGGTTTTGGCACATGATACAGTATCCCAATCCCCAGAGCAAGGCTATGTTTGGGTGTCAGAAAGAGAAAAAATGTTTTAAATTATGAATTCAAGGGGGAAGAGGGGAGTGAGTGAGAGACATAAAACAATCATAATGTCATCCTGCCAATCTAGTCTTTTTCTCTTTTAGGCTTCCAACATATCTTAAATGAGAGATTAGAATCATACTCCAGTCCAGACAAAAGAACCATCAGCTCAGTATATACAGAGAGTCAGAAGACTAATGACATGGAGAGTTTGAGTTAAAGATAAACATTGTATGGGCAGATCAAATAGAGGCAACAACCTTCATTGACCACAGGAAAAGATGGTGACTCTCACATGAGGTCTTTACACTTGTTTGTTGATTAGGTCCTCAATTTATCAGGACTTGTGAGAGCAACAAAATGAACAAAAAGTCAATCAGAATGTCCAAATCCGGGTGCAAATATAACTAGAAGTCATACATGTGATCTTCCTCCCAGTGAAGTAGAGAAAAGGCCTAACCATGGGAGCTCTCAGGAACAACATAGAAGATTAATCAGAAAAGCAAGAGCACTTCAAGGAGAATTACAATCAGGGGTTCCAAACCGTTTCAGCCCTGATACCAATTGACGCAACATGGTGTTCCAAAAAATGAGATTCGATTGCTTATGGGCCCATCCAAGCTATAAAAGGGTCGAGCACTAAACATATATCTATGAAAAACAAGTATCTTGAAAGGTCACTTAGAAGAAATACGTTTCTACCAAAAAAAAAAAAAAAAAAACTTAGAAGAAATACGTACATACAAATGCCAGGGGATTTCAATTTCCCAAACACAGGCAAAACTGGAATGGAAGATAAATTATGGACATGACAGAATAGAGGAAGGCATAGCTTTGGACGTTCCAAAACGGGGGCTTAAAGGACAACCCATGATAAGAGGCTGTCCTCACAACTGTTGGCAGGGAAGGGGTAGTCCAGCAAGGTATTAGGTGGCCGAACTCACTCAACTAAACTCCAAATAATGTGAAACTTCAAGGAAAACTACAAGGAAAAGGCCAACACTTGCTCAAGGGCAATACGAAATTTCAGAGGGCTACATATTTCAAATTCAATATTTTTTAAACATAAGAAGCGCAGGGGGTGAACTGGAGTTTATAAGGATAACCCTAGAAATGGTGTAATCCTGGCTTCATAAGGCTTACTCATTCAATTCTGTTAACTATATATGTAGACCTCAGGCATTCCAACTGTTTTTTGCATCATTATATTTCTTTTATCCAATTTTTTGTTCAGACATTCAGTTCTATTGTAAATCTAAACAAGGAAACCAGAAACCTAGAAACTACCATGCATCTAAACCTTCCCAAAGTACTACAATTGGGTTATTAGACCTGACCAGTCAACCCAATCCAAGACTACTCAATAAGGACTAAAGCAGCCTGAACTGAAACTTACCGAATATTGAATGTGTATTAGGTTCAGGTTTGTAAAACCTGTCAGCTAGGCAGAGTCTGGTTTGCACCATGAGTTACCCAATACACCCAACCGAACCATTAACCAACTCAAATCGTTAGAACCATATTAAAACCCTAGGTTGATAATATACTTTTTTACCCTGTCTCTCTTTTTTCTCCACCTCTGGTCTAACCCTCCCTGTGACTGCCCAAATTCTCGAGCACCTGAAAGATTTGCTGCTCTTAAGCATCTCTGTAATTACTTGCTGGTGGCAGTAGGCCTACACTATATAGGCTTTAGCAGTATAGCCTATAGCCATGACTAATGAGATGACAAAGTTGTTATCATGTCATGCCCTGATGCTGACTGAGGCTCCCTGACCATAAGCCATGAAGCCATGGCTTCAATTCCATGATAGAAAAGTAATGAGTCCTTGACTACAATGCCATGCATCCTTTCAAGCATCCGAACCTCTTTAATCTCTTCATCTCTCAACTTCTCAACACCCCGAACAAATTTAGCATGCTTTTGCATCTTGATTTCTTATTCTCCTACTCCTGCCCATATCGACCTTCCTTGAAGGCTCGTAGCTCTGGAAACTGATGATACTCCCCTCTTGAGACTTGGTTACTTGAGCTCTCTTTCTTCTTCACATATTTTATGACTTTATTACTGCAAAGAAGATGCTCATGTGGTCATTTGATGTCTCCCACTTCCCTCTGCTTTCCCATTCACCAATATTCATTTCTTATAGAAATCAAAATGACAGCACCCCCCCCAGGGGCATCATCTTAAGAAAGAGAAGAAAGACTGTAGTATAGTGTACACGATTTTGATTTAAAATCGGGCTCATTGTGGTTTAGTACTGCAGTTTAAAACTGATCCATACCATTGAAGACCGCCTAACAAGAACAGAACCCAAACCAAGCCCAACCTGGACCAAACCAAAAAGAAATAAAGACCATGAAAGAAGTCAAGAAGCTGATCAATATCACTGGTCTGTACGTGGTTCATCAGGCTCCCACCATCTTTTTTTATCTTTTTCTCTTTGTGTGTGTGTGTGTTGGAGGGGGGCGGGTGTCTGGACATGATCATAAAGTACATATATCCCCTCTTGAAGAAGCTGTTTCCAACTTGATCTCATGACCACTAAGTTGCAATATAACAACCCCAATTGTTGTCCAAGGTCTGGACTCTACAAGCTAATCAATAACTCTAATCCAAAATAATACCCCGAGGTTCCCTTCAGCAGGAAATTCCAGCAAACCATCAACAACATATGAACCCCAGATATTGAATACCAACTAAACATCCATCCTCTGTAAAATATGGCACAGTGGAGGTTCAGGCATGCACAGTATGATCTCGGTAAAATAGACAGAAAAAAGAAAAGGATATGGACTTGTACAAGTAAGACGCCCTAAATCATAATAAATCTAACGAGAAGGGAATGTGGTGGTATAGACAAGTTATAAACCTGCATACATGGAAGTAGATCACAAAGATCTGTTCTCTATTAAAAGGCAGAAATAATTGGATATAAAAGACGGCACTTACTAACCGAAGGAGTCACAAAGCCCCAGTATAGCACATTAACTCGTCTAATTATGTAGAGAAATTTGGCTCTATGTCACTCCCATTAAATTTAATACAGAGATCCATACCTACTGATTTCAAATTTCAAAGCTACAAGAAATTTCTCAGACAAGGAGAATTCACCCTATTTCACATTATACTACGAAAGTGATCCATGATCAGGAAAGGGAAAAGACACCTTCCAGTTTTGTGGGGGCAATTCTCCAGAATATATAAATAAATGCCTGAAACGTAGGGATTCAACTTCCAAAAGGAACTTGAAAATCTCCCATTTAAAAGATGCTACGCAGAAAAAGAAAATGCAAATTAAACCAATAACTCCAGCCAATTGCCAATAATACACCTCTAATCGGCAAATTAACAAAAACGGCGGTTCGGAACGAATTGCCGAAAAGAAGACTTTAATCGTTGACAAAAGAAATCAAAAAGGAAAATAGCATCGAAAGGCTATAGAAAAACAATCTATGAAGCAAGACGAATTGAGACCAGACAAATTGAAGGATTCGATGAAACCCTAAGAAATGGGGTGGGAGAAACTTATGATTCTGATTCATCATCCAATCCAAGTTTTCCATGAAATCCGAATTCAAAATTAAGAAGATCTCATAAACAGATCAAAGAAATTTAGATTTCCAGAAGAAAATTCAAGGAAGAGAGAGCATTTGCAATTAAAATCATAGCTTCGAAACGTACCTTTCTCAACATAAGCCATTGTAACAGCAAACTCTTCTGCAATCACGGTCGTCTCTAGTCTTGAGGAAGAACACAAAAACGAAAGGCTAAAATCGAAGAATTTATTTATAGTTAATTAAAAATCGTAACGAACGGTTTCAAACCTTCAATGAAGGAACCAAATTTCGTCTTGTGACGTGTTCGACTCAATCTCATTGGACGATGTGAGTGGAAACTTCTAGACGAGTCTTGGTTTCCATTTTAAGGTTAAAAAAAAATATATCGGACCATATTTAAACCAGACCAATGCACTCTACCGGTTTACAAAACCATATAGTAACTAAGTTGCATGAACCGAATTAGAACCATATGGTAGGATCAATTCAGAAGCGATTTTTAGAAACCGAAATCAAACCAATACCAAATTGGTTCGGATTTGGATCCAATTCTAGAATCGACTTAGTTTTTTTAATTTTTGGACTTGATTGCACTATCTTGCTCAAACCAAAATCAAACCAAATTTTCAAGACCAAACCGATCGACAGTCTTAGTCTCAAGTACTTGTCTTCGCCACAAATATTTAGTACGGAGTTAGACCCTTAAAAAAGTTAATGTATCAAAAGAGAACAAGCATTTAACAATGCAAAGGAGAATGTGTGAATTTTCATTGATAAAACTCTTATAGGTCCAAGCAAGTTCGAGATTGAGTTCCAAAGTCATTAGGATACCTTCCTCTTTTCGTGAAAAAACATTTGGAATGAGGATTTTGTGAATCTTCCTGTTTTTTTTGGGACTCCAAGCCAGCTTTGCACGTACTTCAACTATATTCTCAAGGGACCTTTTATAATTAATATAGGTGGGACTTCACCCCTAGCCCTGAAGGGATTTGAACTCTGACCTCCTATGTGAAAAGCATTGGTCTTTTGCCCACTAAACTACCCTTTGAAGTTTAAATGTTACATCTCTTTCCTTAAGTCAGATGTGGATCACAAAGATGTACTACTAAAGTCAACAATGCGAGATAAGGGAGATGTAAAAGGTTAGTAAACTAGTATTAGATGTTGGTCTAAAGCCTTGTGGATAATTCCAACATGTAATTGCCATATAAAACCAAGACAGAAAATTCTTTCCCACTTGGAAATCTGCTGACAGTCCTCCCATTTGGATGTGATAACAATTGGTAATTTGAAACTAGTTCTCTAACAAGTGAATCATATCTTTTATAGATAAGATCCTTCTCAAGAATAGTTTATTTCTAATTATTTAGTTTTAACTAACAATCACCTTTTGATCTACCTGGTCACAAAAGTAATGTCCATATGGTAACTTTGGATCTATTATATGTACTCAGATTCATATTTTACTATAGCTAGATTAGGGTGTCTGAGTGAGTCCAGCTCAAATATCCATATGGATATCGATGGGGACAATCTTTACCTTTCAAATAGATATGGGCCCATCTCTGAGATCATCTCTCCTTGGGAGCAGTATATAATATTACCCCTTGTCAATGCAGGGTTGGTAGAGTGGTAAGATCTATACTTCTCAGTGGAGAGGTCATAGGTTCGATCCTTGCGGACAACAAGCATCTCCCCTGAGGATGTAATCAAGGTGCGCGCAAGCTGGCCCAGATGAACCTCAATACCCAAAAAAAAAAAAAAATTTACCCCTTGCCTTCTCCACCATATACGATAAGGTGAGATTGCCACCTCTAAAGTCGACAAGGTGGAACCCTTTCTCGAATCTAGTTCTTCTCTACCCAAGAATAGTGTCTACCCATCTGTCTAGCCCTCTGCATGGATGACACTTGGCTGCTTGGTATCTACATAGGCCACGTATCGTCTATCTAAAGGACTTGGAGGACGAGCGGATATTATCCTTGGCAGAAGGGGATATTAATTGACTCTTTCCCTCACTATATGGTGGGAGTAGTATTATATAGTATTCTCAAAGGGAGCAGAACCAACCTAAGTTTTGAGATAGTGGAACTATCTAGGTAGAGAGAACTTAGGAACCTATTAGTTGCCTTCTCTTGTTTTACCTAATCAAGCTTCTTGTATTTTGAAATCATGGGAAGTTGTGGATAAGGATATATTACAGGGACAAGGGGGGTCAATCTTGAGATCAAATAGAAAGAAATTAGATTGAATCAAACCAGAAAAACCATTCCAAAGAACCAAACTCATCTTTACCTTTCAAATAGATATGGGCCCATCTCTGAGATCATCTCTCCTTGGGAGCAGTATATAATATTACCCCTTGTCAATGCAGGGTTGGTAGAGTGGTAAGATCCATACTTCTCAATGGAGAGGTCATAGGTTCGATCCTTGCGGACAACAAGCATCTCCCCTGAGGATGTAATCAAGGTGTGCGCAAGCTGGCCCAGATGAACCTCAATACCCAAAAAAAAAAAAAATTTACCCCTTGCCTTCTCCACCATATACGATAAGGTGAGATTGCCACCTCTAAAGTCGACAAGGTGGAACCCTTTCTCGAATCTAGTTCTTCTCTACCCAAGAATAGCGTCTACCCATCTGTCTAGCCCTCTGCATGGATGACACTTGGCTGCTTGGTATCTACATAGGCCACGTATCGTCTATCTAAAGGACTTGGAGGACGAGCGGATATTATCCTTGGCAGAAGGGGATATTAATTGACTCTTTCCCTCACTATATGGTGGGAGTAGTATTATATAGTATTCTCAAAGGGAGCAGAACCAACCTAAGTTTTGAGATAGTGGAACTATCTAGGTAGAGAGAACTTAGGAACCTATTAGTTGCCTTCTCTTGTTTTACCTAATCAAGCTTCTTGTATTTTGAAATCATGGGAAGTTGTGGATAAGGATATATTATAGGGACAAGGGGGTCAATCTTGAGATCAAATAGAAAGAAATTAGATTGAATCAAACCAGAAAAACCATTCCAAAGAACCAAACTCATCTGGTTGCTTCAATTTTGATTTCAACATATGTAAGCATTCACTTGATTCGGTTTGGTCTAACCCAATGGGAACCAAAAGAAGATTGAACCCTACCCAAATTGAATCATAATCCTAATGCAATTCAAAACACAACCATACATTTCTAAACCTAAGAACCCAATAAACCCAATGTATGGTTTTGCTAATTTGTTAATTTTCTACTTGGGTAAATTCAATTCTAGACTTCGTTTATTGATTAGGTAATGCATGTATGGTTTTACTCTACCAAATGAGAGAACATACATTTCTAGAAAGCCTAGCAAAATTATAGGTCCACTACTGAGGGGTGATTTTCATTATGTGTTACAGTATAATGGCCCATTTTACAGGTGGGCATACACCAGAATTTACATGACAATCTGAATAAGAAGCAAAGCAAGGCAAAACCACTAGTGAGCAAATTGAAAGCCATTCTTCAGCAGAAGGAGAAGATGTAGAGTGCCTCAAATTCTCATAGGAAAATTGTTACTCATCAAATGCCACAATTCAAGAGACAAAAGTTTTCCCAGACTGACAACTCATTGGGTAGCTCTCAAGCGTTTGCTATGTTATCTCAAATGAACCTTGTTGTATGATTTACATATTACTCTTTCCTCTCAGAATGTTATTAAGGCACATTGTCCCGTACAAAATGAAAGTCGATCTCAATGTGTTTCGTTTTGGAGTGAAAAACTGGATTTGCGGAGAGATAGGTAGCACCAATGTTATCGCACCATAATGTAGGTGGACCGGCTATTGGAATTCCCAATTCCTGAAGAAGAGACTGAATCCAAAATATTTCAATAGTAGCAGACGTTAGAGCTCGATATTGACTCTTAGTACTCAAACGTACAATAGTCGTCTGCTTGTGTGACTGCCAAGAAACATAATTATCACTAAGATAAACAAGATACCCACTATGAGACTTTCTATCATTAGGGCATCATGCCCAATCAGCATCCATAAAAGCATCAATAACATTCCGAGAGGAAGGAATAATATGTAAACCATACAACAAGGTGCCTTCGAGATAGTGTAGCAAACGCTTGCAAGCTACTTAACGGGTTTCAGTAGGACAATTCATAAACTGACAAAGCTTGTTGACCACAAAGGGCAAGTTGGGGATGTGAAAATGACATATTGAAGAGCACCCACTAAACTATGATACATAGTAGCATCTAGTAGCAAAACACCACTTTCTCTAGACAAAGTACCGTCTAGTACCAAAGGTGTAGAAATGGGCTTTGCATTCGAAAGACCAGTTCGCTCAAGAAATCCACTCACATAGCGTTGTTGGGACAAAAGCACCCTAGAAAGCATTGGAATCAACTCAATGCCAAGAAAGAATCGAGCAAGACCAAGGTCCTTAAAAGCAAACTCTGAGGAGAGTGAACTAAAAAGAACATCAATAGCACTTGATAAGGGCCCAGTAATCAAGATATCATCCACATAGATCAATACATCCAATGGAGAAGAACCAAACTGAAAGAATAAGGATGAGTCCGCTTTAGAACCAACAAAACCAAAACTTATCAGATAAGAATTCAGTAGCTAAAATCAGGCTCTTGCTTTAGTCCATAAAGAGCGTTGAAGTTTGCAAACATGTGTGGAAAATTGGGAATCAAGATAGTCAAGTGGTTGTTGCATATATACATCCTCAATGAGATGTCCATGTTAAAAGGCATTAGTCACATCCAATTGTCGCATAGTCCAAGCTAAAGAGACAACCATTGATAAAATAATATGAATTGTTGTAGGCTTGACCACAGGACTAAAGGTTTCATCAGAATCTAACCCATACTCCTGAGTGTAACCTTTAGCAACCAAGCAAGCCTTATGCCTCTCAATAGTACCATTCAATTTACGTTTAATCCAGAAAATCCATTTGCAATCAATAATGGTGCGTGTGATTACTAATGAAGGCATTAAACTCCTTGTCCATTGCTTCATGCCATATGGTAGACTTGTGAGCTTGAGAAAAACAAGTGGATTCTCTGTCTTGATCTATAGTCCTTATATAATGTACTTTCATTTCTCATATATAAATAGATCTATGGTCTCAGTAGAGATACGTGGTCATTTTACATCAGTTCCCTTTAAGCTCTCACACATGGTATCAGAGCAGGTTGAGATCCACTTTATTCTTCCTGTCTTTTCTCCATGTTCTTTCCTTTGGCTTTAATTCTTGCCTTTTCTTGAAGCTTCCTTTTGAAACTTTCTCTATTTCTTAGTAATGGCGTCGGCAACTTCGAACCCTTCATCTACTCTTCTTGGTACTAAGTCGGCTGTTTCTCTAAATTTTTCTCATGTTCACCATTACCTCTCTATGAAGCTTTCTTTACACAACTATATTGTTTGGCGATCTTAGTTTATGCCATTATTGTTCAACTCTGATATGTTAGGGTTTTTCGATGGTTTGACACCTTGTCCATCACCATTTCTTGAGCTTGATTCGGTTTCTCTTATCCCTAATCCTGAGTTTTTGGCCTAGAAGAAATGCCAATAGCTTCTCTTGAGCTGGATTTACTCCTCTTTAACAAAATCGGTCCATTCAGAGGTTGCTCACTTAACAACATCGAAGAAGGTTTGGACTCTCTTTATGCTACTTATGCATCCCCATCTCAGACTCACATTATGCAAACTTCAATTGCAGCTTCACAACATCAAGAAAGGGGTCGATTCTATGCAAATATAGTTACTCAAAATCAAACAGTTATCTGATTATCTGTCTCTTGCATCGTCACCTATCTTTGATGAAGATCTTGTATTGTTTTATCTCGGCAATTTGGGAACTGATTACCAAGGTATCTTGACTTCCATTGCTACTAGAGATGTTCCAATCAAATTTTCTAGTCTTCGAGGTTTTTTGATCTGTGAGGAAATCTAGCAATCTAACATTCTTCAAGAAATTTCCAACGTCTTTGCTCAATTGGCTTCTGTGACATCTGTTTCAACGTCTTCTCCTTCATTTCATCCCAATCGATTTCCTCAAGGGGGACAACACTTTGGTGGTCGATCTTTTGGGCGTTTTTCTGTTGGCCGATGTTCTTTTGGTCATGGCCGAAATTCTAGTTCTGTGTTCTACCAGATCTGTGATAAGTCAGGTCATGTTGCAAAACATTATTTTCATCTTCACAAATATGCCTCTGGCTGTGATGTTTCTTCTAGTTTCCCTCAAGCTCAGTTGGCATCTACATCTAGTTCTGTTGGTCATTCTACAAATTGGATTGCAGATACAGATGCTACTCATCATTTAACTTCAAATCTCAGTTCGATTAGCAATGCTTCAGAATATCTTGGTCCTGAGTCAATGGTTATTGGAGATCTTTCAGGTATGTGTATTAAGAATGTCGATCAATCATATATTTCTTCTACAACTTCTACACTTTGTTTAAATGATGTGTTACATGTTCCAAATGCTTCTTTGCCTCTCCTGTCTGTGAGTAAATTGACTAATGATCATCTTGTTTACTTTGAATTCCATGCCAAACAATTTTTTGTCAACGATCAATCCTCGAGCCATGTCCTCTTGGAAAGAAAGCTTAAGGATGGGTTGTATCAATTCTTTGATTTAGTTGTGGATTCACATTCGGTGTTTGCCCTCTTTACTGCTCGAGTGACACCTTCAGTATGGCATTCAAGACTGGGACATGCTAATTTTAGGAGTGTGAATTGCATTATTTCTCTCTTGTGTAATTCAAGGTGTAATAATCTGACTGTCTATGACTCTTGTGCTTTGGACAAGTCACATAAACTTTCCTTTGATTCTTGCACCACACACACCACAACACCACTACAGTTGGTATTTTCTGATTCGTAGGGACCTGCTTATGAGCCTTCTACCAATGGGCAACGATACTATGTTAGCTTTGTGGATGACTTTACTAGGTTTACTTGGTTTTATTTGCTTTCTGCAAAGTCTGATGCTCTTAGGGTGTTTCAGATTTGTAAGGCTATGGTCAAGAATCTATTATCTTCTACCATTAAACACTTTCAATCAGACTGGGGAGGAGAGTATCACACTTTCTTCAAATTTTGACTGAATGTGGGATTATACATAGATTGAGTTGCCTAGCTACTTCAAAGCAAAACGGGTGTGTTGAGCATCACCATAGAGAAATAGTAGAAATGGGACTTGCTCTTTGGCTCAGGCGGGTATGCCTATGAATTTCTGGGGTGATGTGTTCACCACTACCGTGTTTATCATGAATATACTTCCTTTGGTAGCTCTTGATTTTGTTTCTCCATTTCGATGTCTCTATAATAAGGACTCTGATTATCAATTTTTTTAGGGTGTTTGGCTGTAGATGCTACCCACTATTAAGGCCTTTTAATTCTCTTAAGTTGGACTATCGGTCTTGTCGTTATGTTTTCACGGGATATAGTCCTTGACATCATGGATACAAATGCTTGAATGTTACTACTAGCCGGGTCATTATTTCACATCATGTTTTCTTGGATGAACAGAATTCTCCCTTTAAACAAAGCACTTCTATAGTGGTTTCTTCCCCAGTTGACTCACCGAGTTACCCACTTCTCATGTTTAATGGATCTTTCTTGCCATCTACCTCACTGGATCAAACCCCACTTCCATCTACTATTGGACTACCAAATTCTGCCAATGGGCCACCAAATGCTGCTAATGGGCCACTAAATGCTGCTAATAGGTTAACAAATCCGTCTAGTGGATTTTCAACTTCTACGTTGCCTATTTTGGACTCAAGTGTCTTTAATTCCTCTCTTGGGCCTGTCCATGCTACAACTATTTCTGATGGACCATTTCCTACTACATTAACAAATGGGTCTACTACATTGAATGGGCATGTGACTTTAGATAGTTTGTTATTACCCTCCACTACTATGCTTACTACATCAATTGTTCAACTCCCATCCAGGCGGACCCACAAGATGGTTACTCTCTCTCTTGATGGAACATGGTTCCTAAAGTTCCCATGAATCTCATGGTTACCCTAATAATAGCAAAGATATCCCTTGTAAGCTACTAGATATCCCCAAAAACACACATGCCTTGATTTTATATGTAATTTAGAGGTTGTATTAGGCTTTGAACTAGGGTAGCATAAACACCGAACTATGCGAGTTAGAGCCCAAGTGGGCAATTCTTGGTTGACGGTACTCATTGACACTAGCTCTAGCCATAATTTTTTAGGCAATCAATGGAGTTGGTTGACAAGGCGAGAGGTGGAAAAGGAGAAGTTGTTGCATGTCATAGTTGCCAATGGGGCTTACAAGTTCTGGTTGTCGTCATGTTCTTCCAGCGCAATTACAGGATTATCATTTTACAACTGATTTTTTCTTGATTCCATTAGAGGGTTGTAACATGGTTCTTGGAGCTTAGTGGCTCAGAACTCTTGGTCCAGTGGTTTGGGATTTTAAGAAAATGCAAATTAGTTTCACAATTAAAGGGGTTGATGTGAAGTTGGAAGGATTAGAAGTTACTAATGCTAAACTAGTGGGTGCCAAAAAAATGACTAAGGCATTGCACCAATCTCATGGTAAGGGTTTCTTGCTGCATATTCAAGTTGTTGAGGATGTGGTGGCTACTGGAGAAGTTTAAAAATGTGAAGGTGAGGATTGGAGTTTTTTGCAGGAGGAGTTCCCACAGGTGTTTCAAAGCATTTCTGATCTACCACCTCAAAGACACATTGATCACCAGATTCCTTTGTTACTAAGTAGTAAGCTTGTGTTTGTGAAACCATATCGATATCCTTTTTTTCCGAAACAGGATATTGAGAGTTTGGTTGAGGAAATGTTGGAGAATGCATTATACCAAGTAAGAGTCACTACTCCAGTCCAGTATTGTTGGTACAGAAACAAGATGGTTCTTGGCGATTCTGTATTGATTATCGATAGCTTAATGCCCAAACAATTAAAGATAAACTCCCAATACCAAACATTGAAGAACTCATTAATGAGTTACATGGGGCTTGTTGGTTTTCGAAGCTGGACTTGAAGGCTAGATATCATCATATATGAATTAATGCAGCAGATGTGCATAAAACTGATTTCCGAGACACATCATGGGCACTATGAGTGATTGGTCATGCGTTTTGGGTTGTGTAACGTCCCTACTACATTTCAATGTTTAATGAATACCATTTTCAAAGACTATCTTCGAAAATTCATTCTGGTTTTCTTAGATGACATATTGATCTATAGTAAAACAAAAGAAGATCACATGGTGCATGTAAGGCTGACACTGGAAATCCTCCAATAACATGGTTTAGTTTTAAAGCTGCAGAAGTGTTTCTTTGGGAAGTTTGAAGTCCATTATTTAGGGCATGTCATTGGTGCTAGGGGAGTAAAAGCAAATCCGAAAAAGATTCAAGCTATGAGTGAGTGACCTGTGCCCAAAACCATTAAAGAATTGAGAGGATTTTTGGGCCTTCTAGTTACTATAGGAGATTGTTTGAAGTACCTATGGGAGAAGTGAATTACTCTTGAAGCTCAGCAAAATTGGCTCATTAAATTGATGGGACATGATTTTTTAATTAAATACAAGTAGGGTATATCAAATAGGGTTGTTGATGCTCTTTCACGTAGACGCCTAACGGGAGTCTCACAAGTATTCCCATGCCTAAGGCTGCTTGGTGGGAGGTAATCCAAGAGGAAAACAGGACAAATCTGACTTTACTTTATATTCATCAATTAGTTCAGCAACAAGAAGCAGTTGGTCCTTAGGAAGTCCACCAAGGGGTGTTATTCTTCAAAGGTAAAATTTTCTACCACCTCTTTGCTCCCTTATTCCAACATTGTTGGAGGAATTTCATAATACAAGGCATGAAGGGTATTTCAAAACCTTCCATTGTATTCGCGATGTGTTTTATTGGACAAAGATGTGCGATCAAGTGAAACAGTGGATTCAAGAATGTGATATTTGTCAACAAAGTAAGAGTGAAAACCAGTTGCCTGGGGGTCTTCTACATCCATTACTAGTTCCTTCTCAGATTTGGACTGATATATCAATGGATTTTATTGAAGGTTTACCTCTTTCGGACAGCAAGTCTGTTATTTTTGTGGTAGTTGATCAATTATCGAAGTATGCGCATTTTCTTTCACTAGCTCATCCCTATATAGTTGAGAAGATAGCCTACCTATTTTTTGATAATATCTTCAAGTTACATGGTTTGCCTTATTCCATTTTATGTATCAGGGGAGCAGCTTTTACGAGTTTGTTTTGGAAGGAGTTGTTTCAGCTGCAAGGAACTAAATTTAATTTTACTTCCTTGTATCATCCACTGACTAATGGCAATCTGAGGTTGTCAATCGCACCTTGGAGATGTAATTGCGATGTTTTACAAGTGCTTACCCCCAGCACTGGAACTATTGGATATCTTGGTCATAATATTGCTACAACACAAGCCTTCACTCAACTACCAATATGACCCCTTTTGAGGTTGTTTATGGTTATCCACCACCATCCCTTTTGTCCTGTGTTGTTGGCATTGTAAGGCTCAAGCTGTGGAGAATGCATTGGTGCAACGCGACCAAATTTTACAGGAGCTTCGTGCTCGTTTTTCCATTGCTTGCAATCGAATGAAATAGGTGTTTGACAGAAAACATAGGGAGCTGGAGTTTGAAGTGGGAGATCTAGTGTATCTCAAGCTACAGTGGTATCACTAAACTTTGGTGTCAAAGCGCACTTGTCAGAAATTAGTTCCCAAGTTTTATGGCCCATTTTGTATATTACAGGGTGTTGGTAAGGTGGCCTATAGGTTGCACTACCTCCAAGTGCCAAAATCCATCATATTTTTCATGTTTCCTTGTTGAAATAGAAATTGGATCTCATCAATCCAATGGTGTGTCATTGCATGCGTTGCTTCCTAGTACTTGTTATCGTATTCCAACTAAAGTCATTGATGGCCAAGAACAACTATTGATTCGTTGGCTTCATTTACCACCAAAGGAAGACTTATGGGAGGTTGCAACAGAGCTACTTTCTCAGTTTCCTTTACTTAATCCTTGAGGCCAAGGATTTTATTTTTTTTTGGGGGGGGGGGGAGAAAATTGTTACAAGGGTAAAAGAGTAACTTCATGTATACATGTGGGTTTATAAGGGAAAGTATATAATTGAGAATTGTAAATAGTGAATGTAGATTGAATAGATTGTCTACTGTTTACTGTTGAGAGCTCTGTTTCTCAAAGAGCGTCATTTAAAGATAGCTAAGGGAGGGAAGACTCGGGGGCAGGGATCTCTTGATCCTACCAATTTCAGACCATTGTCCGCTTTGTGTCACTCTCCCGACTACACAGGAATCGGCTAGAGGTAGAACATTTTCCTACTATAACCATTGGGTGTTAAATCTAGAATTTCTTCGTGGAACTTGAGCACCTCCAGTTCACCCATGTTCACCTTATTTCAAAAATTGAGTCAAGCAAAGTATATATCAGTTAAAAAAGTAATCTACTCATTGGCCGTTGGAAAATCAAATTATTGCACTAAAACAAGATGTTGATTGTGCTCAAACCAATCTTTGCACTCATCCAGATGATTCTAGCAGGCAATTAAAAGATAAAGAGGTGACGATGAAACAATCCAGTGATCGATGGTTATGTGAAGAAGATGCAAATGTCAATTTCTTTCACCGATCCGTGAAATGTGACGAAGCCGGAACCAGATTCATAAAGTGGAAAATGATGCAGGTGAAGTAATTATTGAGGATGCTCAAATCCCAACCACTGCCAAGCCTTACTTTGCAAGCCAAGGATGTTATGTCATGACACAAATTCTTGTGCCCGATTTTTAAGATGGACCTGCATTAAGATATTTTGTTGGGGCAACCAAATGACCTGTTTTTAGAGATTTGTGGTAGAAGTTGAGGGCTTAGGCCAATAGGCTTAAGCCTGGAGCCCACCACTGATCTCAGTCTATGGAAAGGGTGCGGGGGTGTTGCCCCCATGGTACAGTACAATCTTACCCAATGGTCTACTCGTTTACCTGATTGGAGTTTGTATATGTGTATCTTATGTTTCCTACCACATTATAGAGAGGTTTAGGATTTTGGATAAGAGTTCTTGTAACAATGTTTCTTGGAGATTGTGAAATTTTCTTCTGTACTTCTTCTACATAGTGAAAAACTCTTCACCCATAAATATAGTATACCCATTGGTGTGTGAACCACATTGAATCTCTGTATGTATTTTCATTTTCGTTTCTATTTCAATTTCCTATTTTATGGTGTTTGTTTTAACATAGTACATCAGCAAATACTTTGCCCAGATTTCTATCTTCCAATTCCACACGAGATTTCTAGACAGTGGGCGCCTCATCACTCCAGTAACAAAGGATGAAATCACAAAGGTGGTGTTCGCAAGTGATGCAAACAATAACTCACCGGGTCCAGATGGATTTGGCGTAGGTTTTTCTGAATCACCATGGAGCGTGGTTGAGGATGTTTGTCATGCAATTAATCATGAACTTCTTCAAGAACCCCACTCATGTGCCTTGGCATTATGGCAACTGACCATCTTCTCCTTCACTGATTTGCTAAAGATATATGGAATCTAACATCATCATTCAATCTTGAGAACAAAATACCATTGCATTCCCAACTTAATTCACCCATAGCATCCTTTCATAGTTACTTCTTTGACTATGAAAGACTCTTATTGACATTATACACCTTATGGTATATCTGGGGCAATCGTATATATTGCAGTGGCTCCTGGAGAAAGATCTAAGAGTACTCCACAATAAATTTTGAAATTTCTAATCAAGTCTTGCCCATAAAAAGAACAAAAAATACATCTTCTGTGAACATCAACTGGCAACCTCCTCAACCATCCTATATCAAAACCAATGTGGAAGGAGCACAGGATAGATCATGCCAGAAATGAAGCAGGCTTTGGAGGCCTTGCTAGAGATCATGCAGGTAAATTTCTTTTCTTTTATATTTTGCAGAGGCACTGGCAGTACCCATAAGGTTTTGCTTTTAGCTAAGAACCAGCAACTCGATAGATTCATTATTGACAGAGACAATCAATGTTATACACTTAACCCAGTTCAAAGAAATGCCATTAGCTGAAAATTTGATCACATCATACATGATTCAAGAAAATTGCTTCAGGAATTCTTAGAAAGAGTATAGCATATTCTGTGAGAGAAGCCAACGAATACAACAGATACTCTAGCAAACAAGGCTGTCGGCTGTGGTTATTCTCTTTTTTTCCTTCTCCCCACCCCACTTTGACACTTTCTTTGCTGGTCTACAGCTTAAACTGTAATTTCTCTCGTGGTTTTAAATTTAAATATGTTAGCTTTTCTAAAAAAAAAACAAGTAAACAATTTTTCATTAAAGACTTTTTTTGAACTTTCTAAAAGAGGATTTTGTGAATCCAGCTATCTATTTTCTTTAAATCAAGTGTGGGTCATGAAGATGTACTACTGGAGCCAACAAATTAAGCAAGATAAGGAAAGTTTAAAAAGTTATCAAACAAAGTTATTAAACAAGTATTAGATGTCGGCTTAGGCAAGCAAAAAGCAAAAAAAAAAACTAGTTTTCGATGTCGGTTTAAATCTATCTTTACCCATTCATAAAGCCCTAACAGCTACAGAACACCTCTATTTATTTCTTTAATTTTAACAAGTAATATCATATAAAACCTTAACAGAGAAAAGATATGGTAATAATAGGTCACTAGAAACTTGTTCCATGACAAGTGGATCTAGTCTTCTATAAATAAGATCCTACTCAAGAGTAATTTATTTTTATTTTTATTAGTTTTTTGACTGACAAATGACAATTACTTTTTGGTCTGATCTTTCTATTTGCTGCTTTCTCCTGTTTTATTCTCTGAAATCATAAGAAGGTGTGGCATGAGGATCAACTATAGGATAATGGATGTCAATCTCGAGATCAAATCAAAAAGTCTGATTGAATACAACTAGAAAAACCAATTCAAAGAATCAAAGTCATCTGGTTTGGCTTCGATTTTGATTTCAGCATGTAAGCATATGCTTTTGGTTCGGTTTGGTCTAACCCAATGGGAACCAAAAGAAGACTGAACCCAACCCAAACTGACCCATAACCCAAAAGCAATTGAACACAACCAAAAAATTCTAAACCTAAGCACCCAATAAACCCAATGTATGGGTTTGTTGATTCGTTAATTCAATTCACCATTTGGGTAAACCCATTTCTAGGCTTTGTTTATTGATTTTGGTATATTTTTACTCTACCAAATGAAGGGAACATACAATCTTTTCATGGTTAGGAAAAGGGAGAGGAATTTTGTTAAAAGTCATATTTAAACATGCAAAAAATATTAAATAAATCAGATAATTATTGATGCCTCTATAGTTTAATTATTACCTTATTTCTAGTATTTTTTGAAATTATTATTTCAACTTTAGGTTTTGCTTAAAATTGTTGATTTTGTATTTTTCAAAAAACCCCAAAAGTAACCCTGAGATTTTTTGTTGTCTATTCATCTCATCAAGATTTGGCTCTTTAAAATCCAAAATAACAGGAATATAAAAGGCAAAAGTTTGGCATTACATGTGCCTTTTCTGAATAAGGGTGAGATCATCTTTTTGAAGTTTAAATTGTAATGAAGGGTAAAATGGACATTATATATCTATTCTTATCAGCATTTTAACACCCTTCAAAAGGGGGGAGGCGGAAGCAGTCGCCTCTAGGACGAGCCGAGCCGATACGATAGGCGGGCGAAGGGAGCGAGACCAAGCCGAGCCACTAGTGGAGTGGCGAAGGAGGCCTACTATACGTATACTTGATTAGTAACCAGTGAAGGGGAGGCAATAGTAAAGAATAAGGTTCGATTAATAATTAAGTTATATTAGAAGGGGCAACAATAATTACCCCTAAATAAATCTAAACCAAATCTATCGTTTTATGTTGGAATGAGCACTAAGGGCATGTCTGGTAATGGGGCAAGGAATAGTTCTTTGCGTTCTTCAGTTTTCAAAATGTGAAGATTCCGATCCAAGGATTTTGGCAATTTGACATTTACAAGGTGACCAAATTTACCATATTTGTTTAGTCACACATTGGATGAAGCTAATGATAATATTGATTATGTATATATACAATGATTGCTACTAAGTGGGATGTATGCTAGTAAAGAGTTACATATGGATCACATGCATGTATTGAGTTGGGCTGAATTTGGCTTGGCTGAGGTCGTGGTCCATGGACCCTAGTCCAACCAGGCCATAGGGCATATATAATATTAATTAATTAATATTAAATGTCTATGATGGGGGCATGGGTCGTGGGTTATGATCTAGAAAACCCTTTTTTGGTTTTACTGTGGGGATGTGACTATACAACCAATCACAACGCTTTCCCTTGAGAGGTGACCTGATGAACAGATGTCACTCTCCTATATAGTTGTCTATATGAGTTTAGGAGAATATATGAGAAATTAAAAACAAGAGTTTGCTCTCTAATTTTTGGAGTAGAAAATTTTGTGTTTTAAAGAGTGAAAAATTTTCTTGTTTTTGTTTTCTTCCCTTCTTATGTTGTATGCTACCTTCCTATCTCCTTTGCAAGTAAAATCTATTGAAACGCTAGCTTTCATATCTAAAAGAGTTGTTGTATCTTGAAGATGAGGACGCCAAGGTCAAACCTGGTATGCACTTAAGGAGGCATTCAAATACCTTAAGGAAAAGTATTGTTTCATACGCCTCAACTCACCCTATTCGAGTTCGTGCTGTTCTATTTTGCTTCTTCTATTGCATACAGGTAAGGGCTTCTGACATAAAATTATATTACTTTGTGATTATGTAACTTATTGCTTGACATTAGTCTGTCTTTATACGGTGCCTTTGGTATTCTTATTCTAACACCCATTGGCTCATATTGTATGTTTGAGCTCTCTCTTGTTAGGTTTTTTATTAAAAATCTATATTAAGTTTCAAAATTAGTTTTTTGCATCTCTTTTATTTAATTTATTTTGTTAGTGTGTGGGACCATGAGGTAAGGGTGGTAATGAGGCATCATGAGTAAAGGAGGCCCTTCATGACCTTGGTTATGAGGCTCTTCATGACATTGGTCATGGGTCTTAAAGGTCTTGATCATGGTGATGAGGTGGGCTTACTTGAATGATGGAATTTACTCAAATTCTAATTCTTGACCTTCATTTCTCATTTCAACTTTATGACCATTCATGGCTATTACCATAAGTGGGGTTAAGGTCTTTGAATGGATTAAATCAAATTCATTACAAAGAAGTGAATATGAGAGTTACTTCTCCAAGTAGTGGGGAGGTTAGGTCAAGGTGGTTTATTCTCATTAGTGGATGAGGGACAAGCCATTGATTCTCCATTAGTGGAGAATTGATTCTCCAATTCATTGCCTTAAGAATCCTAAAGGGTGTAAGGTGAGGTTTGGGCCTATATAAACCCAACATTTCCTTGCATGTGGTGTGCAATTGAGACACTCCTCACTCTCACATTATTTGTGTTACAAAGTTAATTTCTTTATTTGAATTTGTCTAAGTGTTGTGCTCTAGCTTTTGGCTCCTTGAAGGGACTAGAAGAACTACCTCATCTTCTAGTTGGAGGTTGCTTTATCTTGGAGGTGGTGGTGTGAAGAACCCTTGGTAGTAAGGGTGCATCAATTACCTTAAATACAACACTCAAGGTGTGACTCAACCTCATTAATCGGTGGTTCGTTCGGTTGCAACTTCAAGCTCTCCGGATTGACTAAAGATCTTCATCTCTCAATTGTATTGCAATTTTATTTTTGTGTGTTTGAAGAATTTGTAATACAATTACCCCAACATCTGTTTACATTATAGATCTCACAATTTGGTCAAATTGGGGCTGCCGATCAAAATATGCCGATAGATCTCCATCTTCAAAATTGGGTATAAAAATTCAAATCACAGCATAACACATTTTGAATCACCCATCATATGAAATTCAAACAAAAATCATAATAAAAACCAAACAAATCTGATCTACTAGCATCCCTAATTACAGTTTGATGATTCATGTGATCGAAGAGAGACAAAAAGATTCACAAAACTAAAAGGGTAAATCCGATATTGAAGGATTTTGTATAAATAAAATCCAAAAGGACAATTTTCCTATGCAACCTGGCCCTAACAAAATATTTGTTGAATGGCTCTCTTTTGATGATAAAGAGTCACTAAGCTATCATTGGATTGGTGGTGTTTCACCCATTCAAAAAGCCCTGACCAAAAAAAAAAGGGGAGGTCACATACTCACATATCACAATCCACTGGCTAAGTCAAAAAACTCCTTATTTATTTCTCTAATTGTGTGCTGGCTTGCACTTATCCTCCACTTCCACCACTTACAAACTCTACAAGCCGAGCAATTTCAGAGTCATATCATATACTAAAGAGTGCTCATCATGATGATAAAGTTAACTGCAAAAAAGATCATTCAAAGCTTGCTTTTCTTTATCTCAATCGATCCCAAATTCCCAACTTCTCAAATTTGATCTCTGTAGCAAACCATAATCCAAGATTGACATGCAAAACAACACAAACTACTAACTGAATTCATCATATACACAATAAGTTTGATCAAAGTTTTCTCTCATCCTCTCCTGTTTAAATACTAAAAATTACAAAAAGAAGGCTGAGAGAGAAGCATATATAACTAAATTACAAGCCTTCCGTAATTCTTAATATTCTTCTTCTCCCTCCATTCAAAACAACCAGCTTTCTTCAACAAGAATGGAAGGAGAGAGACCTATGAATCTGATGGTGATTAAGACTGTTTGTTTCTCGCTCTATTCGCCACCGGAGATGAAGGAAATCGTCGACAGAACACGGTAGCCGGAGTGGCCCAGTGGTGTGATACCCATAAACTTCCTGTGCCTTCTCAAGAAGCCTCTTGAAAAGAGGGTGATAGAGATAAGAAATTGGTATCATAAACCTTTGTTGTCCTGCTTCATCATCTTCTAACCCTACTGTAACAGCTAACCATCCTTTCTTCACCTTCATCTTCTTCTCCTGCATCTTAGTTTCTGCTACTAAATGAAAACAAGCAAGCTAAGCTAAGCTAAGCTTATCAGACAAGTTGGAATTTTAGCTGCAATGAAGAAGATGAGAGACGAAAGCAACCTTATATAGGGAGTTCAACAAGGATTCTTCAATTGTTATAACTTAATTAATTAATTAAGACTTAAGAGTACGATAATCAGGTTGTACTTAATACGGAATCCAGGAATCCTTCTCGTAGCTTTTGGAACACTGCTTTTGTAATTTATGGCCCCAGTTTCTGGGTGTGTGTGTGACATTTGTGATTGGTTTTTTTTAGATACAGTGTTTGTTTTAATTTTTGTTTTTGAATGATGAAGAACAGGTCACGTTTGTGGTGGGGTTCACCACAAAAATAAGATAACGACCACAAGATCTTCCATTGTAACCGGTATATTTCCTCATTCTGCTTTTATATCTCTTTTCCTTTCGGTCCTGTTTTTTTCTTTATAGCCACAGTTCTTTTCAGAATAATTTTTTTTTTCTTTTCTTTTCTTTTTTTCATGGTAATATTCAAATTCTGGATTAATGAAAACCATGATTAGAAAAGCATCTTCCATAGTATATGTGGTTGGTACTCGACAAGTCAGAACATATCTGAACCATTCATTTCTATAGCTTTGACATCTGATGACACCTCAAAAGTAAGTCCAATACAATATTAAAGGCAGAATCCCGAGGGGTGGTTCAGCTGGCAAAAGACCAACACTTCCACATAGAAAGTAAGAGTTTGAATTCTCTTGGGGCCATGGGGGAAGCTCTATCTATATTAATTATATAAAGCTTCCCTAACGATGCAGTCGAGGTGCTCATAAGTTGGCACGAATGAACCTCAGATCCAAGAAAAAAAAAACATTGAAGACAGAGATTTATTTTCACTCTTACCAAATGTAGAATCTAAACTTAACCTAATGTCACTCTACCTCCCAGAATAGAGGATTATGCTTTTTTATATTCTTTCACCATATCATGTTTAGAAAATTGTACTTTTTCATTTTGGGCATTTTTTTTATTTTTGTATTATGGTTTTTAGGCTCTCTTCTTAGTGTGAAATGTCAGCACTTGTCCTCTACCTCTCATATTGAGAAGAAAAAAAAATTAAAAATAAAAAAGTAATGGGTTGAAAAGTCATTATGCTCCTCTCCACCTCAATGTTGAATCTTGATTCTATCCCTAGAGTCCAATCACAAGGACTAAGGGCCGATAAGCCAGAAAGATTGGAGGGTGGGGAGGAAGGAAAGGCCTGAAGGGATGGAGATTCGAACTCAAGATTTTCTTTAACTTATTATTTCGATATAGAAGATTGTCACTATTGTGCCGAAAACACATCCAGACAATAACATATCCATAGATTCTTCAAATGAGTGGCCTAAACTCTATTTTGAGTGTTGACCAAAGTATTTATGATATTCACTTGTCACAATCCAATATATTGAAGGACCAAATTTTGAGCTACTATGGTGCTGCGTGGTCGGCTGAAGTTGACTTTATTCTCCATGAGTACTATTATATTTTACAAAGTATCTTTTACATCCTTGACCACAAATTGGGTACTCAATACCCTTTGAATTTGCTCATTCAATAAACATGGAACATGAGAAATTTAAATTCTATAACCATTAGATTCGATATTCTTTCATTCATAGATCTTTATATCAAATGTGTTTTAATGAATGGTAATTGTTGAATTTATCTTAATTTTTAAATTAGAGTATTACACGTGACTGAATTCTATATTATATAAGACAATCATTAAATTAGTCATAATGACTGAAGAGAGGGGGAAGGTATAAAGGAATGAAAGTTCGAACCCGTGGCCTCCTTAGATTTGTTACATAAGAGTTTGCTATCATAGTGTATCTTCGTGCTAAATGATCATTTCCAAAGAAAATTCTTAAATTTTATAACAATTGTTGATTACAAAGGAAAAAGAGTCATTAAAAAATTAAGGTTAAATAGCATTTATAGCTAGATAGATATCAAAAGTGAGCCAAACCAGTCTTTTAGATAGAGATGGATACTCTCTCAAGAACCAAAGAAGAAAGAAGAAGAAGAGGAGAGAGACTCTCAAAAACCAAAGAAGAAATTTTCAATCATTAATTTTTTTTTGAGTTGATTGGGGTTGGGAGATGATGGGCAAGAGACACAAGACTTGGTCAAAAGTTTTGTCAACTAACCAGAAGCATACGAGTAGTGGCTCCTCAAAGGTGGAGGAGGTGAAGGTCATACCTGCAATTGGGCGGTGGTGGCGCACTGTACACCAATTTCTCAACCCTTTTTTGTCTTTTTTTTTTTTATTATCATCTAATTTGTAAAATATCTTGACAAATGAATTTTGAGAAACAACCTCATTTGGTCATGTGATTTTGGGAATTCATTTGATAACTCATCAGGTGTTTCTACCATTGCGGGGTTGTTCGGTTCATAAGACCAACACATCTTAGTGAAGAAGTCGTAAATTCAATTCGGCCTAATGGTATATTATGTAATACCTCGATCTCCAATATATAAAAAAAAATTCTTGTGAAAATAAATATTTTTCTTTTGAGAAATATCAAGACTAATTTTGAGTATTTTTGAAAGTAAGGATATTTTTACAGACGTTTAATAAATTAAGATGCTTTTAAAAGTAAAAATAGTATAAGTAGGCGTTGTATCATAGTAACCAGAGATAGAGAAGATGAAAAATAAAGACTCTTTTGGTAAAGACAATGATTAGCGTTTGATCTGAGTTAAAGAAGATGAAGAAGAATTTTGATCACTGAAGATAAAGATGTTGAAGAACCAAGAGATTTCTATTGATAGAGTTGAGCAAACAAACAAATGAAAGAGTTCTTTTTTTTTTTTTGGTTGGCAACCCCGGTTCCAAGGCTTGCCCGATTAACCGGGTGATCCGGCGCACGGTTGTGGTGGGTGAGTCTCCCGAGGATTTTTACATCCACAAGGTTTCGATACCAGAACCTTGCTTAAGCGGACCAAGTTGCTTACCACTTGGACCAATCCCGTTGGTCAAATGAAAGAGTTCTACAGTAACATTATTGGGTTTTAGTAGAATTATTCTATTTAAAATGTCAAATTTTCCGTCCCAACAACTGCCTCAATGAAATTCGACAATCCCAACTTTTGCTTCAAAAGACAAATGCAATTATTGTTGCATCAAAAATTGTTTCTCAAAACAGAAATTTTTACAAATTTTAATTTATGTTGTAAAAATGACTAAAAAAAGCAGAATAATTTTATCAAAGGGTTTCCATTAGGGCTGCAACTGGGCCTGGCTGGGTCGGGCTTTTGCAATCCCAAGCCCAGCCTTATATATTATAATATGAGCCCATTCCCTCCCTAATTGGGCCGGATCATGATGGGTTGGCCCTTATTGGTCCTAATTAGCCCCGACCCTGACCCTGATTAGCCCTGATTATCCCTCATTGACCCTGACCTTGATTAGCCTCCATTGGCCCTGTCCCTAGCCCTGATTGGCCTGTCCCTGACCCTGATTAGCGTTGTCTCTGGCCCTGATTGACCCTATCCTAGCCCTAGCCTTGATTGGTCCTATCCTTGGACTTAAAATATCAAATGTAAATTTGTAAAAAAATAATAATAATAATAAAAATAAAAGTATCATAAGTAAATTAAAAATAAAATTCATAAAAATATAAAATGATTCAAGCTCATACAAAATGATAAAATAATCAATAAGTTAATAGTGTTGCTTTAAACATAAATAAATTCATACTCCATGATTCTATATTGATCTCTGAAAGTCTCTCATTGCTTTGATGATGGAAATTGAAAACCTCCCATTACTTCGATAATTGAAATTAAAAACCCCTCCCATTGATATCCTTATTCAACAAAAAAGAATCATATTGAAAACTTTGTTAACAAGTAAATCAACGATAATTTAGTATTGATATTTTTTCGTAATTAAAGAAAATTATATTTTGGTTACAAACATAGCTATCTGTCCTTAATAAGTTTTTTTTATTATTTTTTAAAATTTTTTTCTTGAAATATCAAATCGGAGGCAAAAGAAAGATGTCAATATTCATGATGAGAAATTGGGGTGTAGATTTGTTAGATATTGATTCTCTATATACTTATATTAATCTCGCCTTAGTCCAAAAAAAATCGATGATTTTTTGAAACTAAAAATGACTTGGTTCGAAAAATAAAAATTATCTTAAAAATAATATAAAAAGTGAACTCATAGTCTAATATGATTAAAATGACTGAAGGTCAAAGTCGAGACTTATAGTTATATCAATGTTAATATGAAGATTAGGGAAAAAATCTAATACATGATCAGGGTCAAATTAACATTAAGACTAGAGCCAAAATTAGAGTCAAGATCGGGCCACAATCAGGTGGATGCTTACTACATTGGTAATGAAGATATAATTTATTTTTATTATTTTTTTATAAAACATGATTATGTTTTTAAAATTTGACACGTATCAAATATTCACCCATGTGGATTATAATAATTCCTCTCCATATGGGTGGAGGGTCCAGACTCAAATCAGGGCCAAAATCAAGGGCCTAGATCAAGGCCAATATCAGGGTCAAGATCAAGGCCAATATCAGGGTCAAGATCAGGGTCAGAATCATGGCCAGAATTAAGGCCAAAATCAGGGACAGGCCGGGATGGGCTGGGCGAGCCAGAGAGTAATCCCAGGCCCGCTCTTGGCCCTAGTTTAGGGCTAGAATATTTTGGCCCTAACCCGCCCTTAGGGCCAAAATCTTTAGCCCAAGCCCTATTCGGGCTCGGGGCGGATCAGGGCCGCCAAGGGCAAACTTGCACCCCTAATTTCCATAGATATCTCTTTTGTGAGGTTGATTCTTTCAAAAGCATATAAATAGACGAAAATCAATAATGTGCATGTATATATCTTTTTGGTGGGGTTGTATTTGATTCTTTCTCATGGAATATATATATACATAGAACAGCATCTATAAGCATCTATTTATCCATCTATTGTGAATTTAGATGTTGGGATGAGATTTTGATGTTGGCTTAGCATCATTTAACGTGCATGCATGGTCGGCGCATGCGCATGAAACCAATCCTTGGTTCCCTACTTCCCTTTCCGACAAGTGCAAGGTGGCGGTGGTGGTGGTGGAATCTGCTTCACGATTTTATTGTGGCACAGAACATGTGGTTGAACCCACCACGTACCCCCACGGATCCTTTTTGCTTGGAGCCCTTCCATCCACCTTAATTATCATGATGTCCATGTTTTCAATTTTGATTCTATTAAAAGGGGTTGATTTTACCAATAGGGTTCAAAAGGTTAAGGGACTACCCTTGCTAGGCATGTGAAATGGTGAAAAGGGGAATATCCAAATTGTCGAATGAGAAAGAAAAGAAAAAAAAATTGGCTTTTTGTTTTTGTTAAAGCAAATACTATGAAATAGCGAATAAAAAATATAAAAAACACACACACAGACATTTAACAACCAATTGCCAAGAAAACACTGTTACAAAAACTATGACAAAAAATCACAAATGTTCCATGATTTCTCCACTGAAAAGTATGGGTCTTAGATAGAAGAACCGGCGCCGGCGCCCGGGACACGGCGACACGGCAATTCGCCAAAGCGGGAGACTTTTGGTAGGGGTTCGATGAAAACGAACCCCGTTTGATGGGTTTTTTGGTCATTTTGACCGAAATTTGATGTGTAGCCTAATTTGAGGCTAATAAACACATTGGTAGTGTTATTTTGATCTAAAACATTACCAAACTAATGTTCTTAACGACCCATGTCTTACTATACGCGGACGAAAGCCCCGAAACTAAAACCTAAAACTCATAAACCAAATCATATAAAGCTACAATTCATTGTACAAAACCGTAATACATAAAGTCATCCAACCATATAAAAGAAACTCTCGGCTCGGACCAAGCACCGTGCCTAGGTGGATCGAATTCCCGACTCGATTGCTCCATTGATGCCCCCCAACAAATTCACATACTCATCCCATCTCATACGATATTGAAAATTGTTTAAGTAATCATTCACTGAGCTTCTATAGCGGTCATCTTCGCCGCGTGAGAACTCCAATTGAGGGAAGGAGAATAGGGCCAAGGAACGCGCATGCCATCGATGCCCTTGTTGGACGAATGACTCGATTGTGAAGAGAGAGAGGGACATCATAGCTCCCATGATACGAAGAACCGGAGGGGACACCATAGCTCCCAGATACGAAGAATTAGAGGGGTTACTAATTCCCATATCATACGTCCATCCGAAGGAGGGAGAGGGACACCATAATTACCCGAGGCCAATAACCCGGTGTGGAGCCTACGGACTCATCCAAGCTCATGGACCCCATTGACGCAACGCCGCATCCCAGGATTAACATAGTCATGGCAGCCCCCTCGATGGTGGCTCGGCCTCGTATCGGGATATTGACGACCACGCGATACTCACCACCATGATCATAACCCGAGTGGCATGATCAAAATGACTCTCCCCGGTGATCCGGGGTGGGGGCTCGTGTCTCTCGGTAGTGGAACATGTATACGCTCTCCAATCCCTCACCACCACCACCACCACCACCACCACCACCACCACCACCACCACCACCACACCACCACCACCACCATCATCATCTCCACCAGCCGACTAGGCGAGAGTGTGTCACGGGAGTGTTGCCCGCGGCTCCTCCGTGCCCGGTGCCATCATCCAATCCTCACGCAGTGGCGCTGCCCGCATGGCCGACCCTCTTCGGGGCCATATACCACCCACATTAACCCCGCAGCTGAGCTAGTTCGGGTCGGCCTCCCTCCAGGTTGGTCCAATACCGGCTCACCCCCGTCCAACATCCACCGAGTGAGGGGATCTTGGTCATCTTCGGCAACATCAAATATATCATCGAGATTGATGTATTGCCTTTCATTCTCGAGCCCGCTCCCGGCATATTGGGCTTCAACCTCATATTATAGTGAATAAATACGAGGTCATTTAGACGGGCTTCCCAACCGGTTCCTCCTCCGGGAGTGGATCATGCTGAATGTACTCCAATCCTCTCACATCCAGAGGCGAGCAAGTCCGAGACAGGATCCTGACCGCCAATCTTCGTAAGTTTGATGAACTATTGCCATAGAGATACCACCATTCAGCCGCATTATCACAAAAACATTAAGTTAGAAACTCAAAAGTCAAAAGACTCAAAACATTTATGCATCTAAGCCCTAAGGATCTAACTATATAAGTATCTAACCCGGATCCATGGTTTCTCCGCCCGTCAGACACCAGCTCCACTAAAAGACCCAAATGCATCTCTAAACAATTTGATCTGCAATAATACAATCATTAGTATTGATTGGTTATCTAAATTATTTAAACAATTAATACAACTCACTAATCGCTTGAAATTCCCAATGTCTCACCTCATTGTGGCAAAATGATTGGACCATCTCATCCGGCTCCAACTCGTTATCACCTGTATCGGGGCATCCAATAGGTTTGTGTCCAACCCTAAATGTTGACTATATTGATACTTAGGGTTTAGAAAATATGCTGCATAATTAAAAAGCTTAAAATTAGTACCAACTACCAAAGTACCAATACCTACAATTCTACAAGCCCACAAGTCTACAAGACTACAAGTCTACAACTACAAATCAACAACCCGAATATTTACTTACCGGCCCTATGAAGAGGATGCATCAGATGAGCTGTCCATCGTGCATCGACAATATCTAAGAAAGCCCGATGTCCTCTAGGGTTTGCTGCCTTTATAGCATCCTTCATACGCTCAAGGGATGCATACAAGTGTGGCATAGTGGGTCCCCTCAAGGAAGAGTCCACCATACGCAAGACCTTTACTATAGGATCTATGGTCTGCAACACTACGGAACACATCTCGAAATCATCGGATGATATTGTGTCTTGTGCGGCGCGCCCATTGGTCGTGCTGAATTATCACAAACTCATTAAGTCAATAGACAATAAATATCATACAAGATAATCATAAACTCATAATATAAATATAATAATTTATAAGATGAAATAGTAGATAGTTATCTTACTTGGATCCAGCCCAATCAAACCACTCCTGCGATGCAAACATGGATCTGAGGCCCGACTTCTTATCTTGCATCTTGCTCAAGGCGACGAAATTTGTCGCAAATCTTGTCGGACCAGGTCGCACCAACTCACCTCCTCATGATCTCCGCATCATTGCCAAAGCAACGTTATGATTGTAGATGAAGTTGGTTACCTGCCTTGCACTCTCAACGGTGTTGTGGACAATGCTGATTTTTCCAATGTCCTTCGAGATTAGGTCAATTGAATGTGCGGCACAAGGTGTCCACATAAGGTTATAATCGGTGAAGCCATCAACACTTCACCGGCCTTCTTATAGTTGGAGCCATTGTCGGTGACAATTTGCACCACATTCTTCCTACCAACCCGGTCGATCACATCCCGCAGGAGACCCATGATATATCGTGGTCTTTCGTATGACCGAGTAGCATCCACCGATTTCAAGAAGGCAGGTTCTCCAATCACAATATACCATGAAGTTGATGATGGACTTTCTCGTCGGGCCGGTCCATCCATCGGACATGATGGTGCATCCATAAGTATCCCAAAAGGGTTTCATACTATCAATATACTCCTGCAGCTCTTGCTTCTCCTCTTGAAGGAGGATGGTCATCAACTCGTAGGGTTGGGACCACTATATCCGAGGCTGCGCCGCTGCAATAGTATCAATCATATTCGTATAGTATGGACCCTGTCTGTGTTTCTTCGGGATGTGATTGTAATAAATCCACTTTGACATTGCCTTCTTTACCTTCTTTGCCATACCTTTCCATGCACGGATATCTTGGGCTGCTTGGCCCCTTTTCTCCTGAATGTATCGGGATCTTGCTCCATGGTCGGGCGGACGGCGTGGATAATCAGATGGTGGTGGTAGTGGCACCGAACGGTCGAACGATGTAGAGGGGCCGCGACTCGTGATCGCCAAACATGCCAAAACACCACCCCCCCCCGAACGGAAGGCAGCCCCGAGGCCAGATGGACCAGCTCCGAGCCAGCCGGCCAACCCGCCCCGATGGTGCAAGCGCCGCCAGGCCCCGCATATCCCTCTCCTCGATCCGTCCACATCAACAGGATCAACATCCCTATCATCATCTGAATCATCCACATATGATGACGGCCCCCGCACGCATCATCTAGTGCTCTATTGACTTTCCTTCGATCATCTTTCTTCTTCCCCTTTGTTTTGTAAACCCGAGTAACTTGATTACATCGGATGGGCCTCGTGCATTAGTCACATCCTTTGAACTCCCGGTGATGTGACCCTTGAACCTACGATGCCACCGAGTATATTCTTTTGTGACAAAAATTACACCGGTTATTTTGTTCCATCAATAGCCGACAATATTGCCAGGGTCAGCCCCTCCCCGCGATCTCTCGGGTTGTACGACCCCGCGACCACGCCGCCGCCCGCCCGCCACCCGGGAAGACCCAGTCCCCTCGACTCCCACCAGCGAGACATGATGACTGTGCATTCAAATAACATTAACAAATAACAACATCATTATAATTGTTTATACTTTATACACATATAAACAATCATATATGAAATTATGAATATTGCATGTATGATATAATTATAAAAATAGGCCCATATCAAAACCGGCGATGAAGCCACATGGGCAACACAACCAACAGTTGAAAAATACTTATATAATTATTCCATAATTTTCAAAACATTTCCCCCATTTTCCCTATTTTTGCATTTTCATAATTATTGATATTTTTATTAATATCGGGATATTTTGAAAAATAAAATAACTTATTTTGGTCAAAAAATATTTCGACTCCGTGAGTCCATAGATCGGCTCACGGAGTTCCACATATGTTTTTCTATCATAATACAACCACCGTATCACTTAAAAAGTAATCATACAAGATAATCAAAATATCATTTTTACCCACAAAAATAAAAAAATTAAATACTTGGGAAAAAAATTCCGACCCGTGAAATGTAGATCGCACATGGTATTCAACATATATTAATTTCAAAATCATCCAACATCATATAGCATGCATTTTGTGAAAAATTACTGGATAAGAATGGTACGTTTGCGAAAAAAGGATCGGGAAAGCGATCGGGAAACAACGGATATCCGGCAACAAGGAAGCAAGATGTACCCGTAGATGTCGAAGATCGGACGAAAATATAGTGAAAATGCGAAAAATGAGAGAGAGAAGCTCGGAGAAGAGAGAGAAGAGAGAGAAATTAAAAAAATTGAACGAATGGGGAATGCCGACGCATCGCGGAAGTGGCGATAATCGCCGACGCGAAACGCAACGGTCGAAATTGGACCATGGGTCTTAGTACTCTACCAACCCTGCTTTGAATGACTCGCATGTGATGTGTTTTTGAATTGTAATTTTTTTATGTAATTTATATATATTTTTAATTTTTTTTTCTAGATCTAAAAATCATCGAGACTAGCTTACATGCACCTCGACCACATATTCACGGTAGTTTTTTTATATAATTAATATATGTAGGGCTTCACCCTTGGCTCCAGAGGGATTCGAACTTTGATCTCATATGTGGAAACATTGGTCTTTTGCCAACTAAACCACCCCTAAGGTTAAATTTGTATATTTTTTTCTTTGAGTTGATTTTTAGAGCAATTAATGATAATTATTATATTAATTAATATTGTGTTAAAATTATAATTACAAATTTGGACATCTTTCTTAAATGATTTAAAGATATAAGAATTGAATAAGCACGGGTATTTTGGCTTAGAAAAAATGTAACATGTTCTTTGAATTCAAGCTTAATTAATAATTAATATTGTGTTTATGAATGATGAAATTACAAACATTTTCCTAAATGATTTAAGGATTTAATAAACTGAAAAGACAATGTTATTTTGGAAAGAGAAATGTAGTCACTCTTTTCAGTTTGTTTTTTTTTTTTTTTTTTTTGGTTGCCAACTCCGGTTCCAAGGCTTTGCCCTGACTAATCCGGTGTTCGACTTGGGTCGCACACCTGGCTATGGTGGGTGGGTCTCTCTTCAGTTTGTGTTTTTATAATAGTAATATGATATGATATACTCCAACCAGGTAAATGGGTTGGGTCGTACAGTACAACAGGAGTTACGCCCCCGCACCCGCACCCCGACATAAAGTTACCGGGTGGCTAGACCCCTTGTCTTCTAAAAAAAGATGGTACAAGGTAGGAAATAAGCCAACAACGCGTTGAAATTGAATTCAAAGGTCTGCAAGCTCGAGAGTACTACTAATGCCATAATAGTAAAGGAAGCGGGGAAGGAGATCATGCTTTCATGCATGCCCAATGAATCAAGATTCTCAAGATAATGTTAGCATATGGATAGAGCACCCACTAAGGAGATTTCAAATCCAATTGAAAAACTGAACGTTAGCATATGAATGACACATCCATGATGAAAAATATGAAACCGTTAAAAAGAAAAATTATCATCGGAGATCCAACAGACAATCCTCCTGGACAAGTTAATCTACATAGTCTTTTCTTAGGCTCTGCAATATTCGTTGATTTAGAATTCTAGCACCCCATCTACTAAAGGAAGGTGTTGTTGCTCCACATAATATTGATTTGATCGATTGCCAAAGGCAACTATATGACTAACACAGTCAGTCCGCTCTCACTATTTATTTTAGATTTATCCACTCGGAAAGTCAATTTTGGACATAATAGTTTTAAAAGAAAGATAGTTTTGCCACATAGTTAGTTTATAATTTCATGCTTTGCTGACACGTACAGTGATCTTATTAAGAATATGAAAATATTTATAACTTTAAGGGGTGGCTCAGTTGACAAAATACCAACGCTTCTATATAGGAGATCAGATTTCAAGATGTATTTCTTGAAAAATTATGGGAAAATTATGTGATTAACAATTATTGAATTTGAATTTACAAAATTAGCCAAAACAATCAATGTTAGTTTCTTAATCCGATGATAATTTTACCTCTCCTTCTTTCTCCGCCTCTAGACACTTCTTCCTATTCCACCTGTACCTTGCGACTTACCGTCCATCTCCCTATTTAGGAGTGTCAACGGTGCGGTTTGGGATGGTTTCGAGTTGGGCCTAACGGGTTCGAGCTGAAAAACACCTAGCCCAAACACAACTAATTAGCAAAATAACGGTTTCAGGCCGGTTTCGGTTTGGTGAGGTTCGGGTTCGAGCTAACTGACGGTTTGGGCTGGCGGTTTAGATTCAAGTTGACTAACGGTTTATGGTGTGTAAGAAAAAGAACAAGAAGAAACGATTGAGCATCTTACAACAAAAGCAAAAATTATATTGAAAGCAAAGCTGCTATTGGTCAATTTCCATTAAAAAAAACCCAACCCATTTTATAGAAATCAAGAACCTAGATATTAAGTAGAAAAATGACTATTTGATCTTTTGAATTCATGCTTAATTTTTTTAATTGTCTATACCAACTACCTATTGTTAATATAATAATTCAAATATTATTTAATGTAAAATTACAAAATGTGTTATAAAATGGGTTATAAAACGGGTTATAACTGGTTGAGGTTCGGTTTCGGGTTGATGCGGGCTCCACAACCCTCAGCCCAATTACGGCCCATTAAGGTTCGGACCGGTTCGATTATAATGGACCGGTGCGGTTCGGTTTTAACGGTTCATGCTATAAATTGACACCCTTATCCCTATTGAAAAGAAAATGAGCCAAACAACTATTTCTTCTTCTTTTTCTTTTTATTTCTATTTTTTTTAGGGGCAAGTTTTTATTTAATTATTTTAATGGAAATTTTCAGTTTGCTAGTCTTTAAGTTCAGTTTTAACCACGACAAAGGTTCCATGTCAAGATACTTCAAAACATGGTGACCACTACCAATAAATTTGGTTTTAGTGTTTGAATGAATGCATTAATTTTAGGTGAATATTGCATTGGAATAAATGATACCAAATGCAAACTTAGGTTATTTTTCGGATGCATTCTAATCATTTTCATATTTCTAAACAATTGAAGCTATTTAAGTTGTCAATGCTAAGTTAGAGTGCACACTCCTAACTCTCATTTCCTTATTCAAGCACCAACTTGGATTTCTAAAACCCCTACTATAGAGTGGTTTTGCTTTTCTATCTATTGGCATAAGAGGTAGAACATCGATCCGAAAGATCACTTCACTTTGATTTTTCTTCTTTCTTGAGCAGGTTTAGGGTCAAGCCTGTTAGGATTAGAGCGATCAATCACACACAATCGAATAAAAAACAAGGAAGAAAGAAACATGTATTTTACTCTAATTCACATCAATGTGAGGCTACCAGGGTTGAGGGCCAAACTTGAGACTCGGTTCGTTTGTGGTCCGACCCATTGATCAGATTTGACAATGCATGATAAATGATACGTTTGGTAAAATTTCTTATGTCTTTTTGAAGACTTGCTTTAAATAGAAATGTGAAATTTTTGGCTTGTTAGATCGGATCCAGTTAGGTCAATTGAAGAAAGTCAAGAAATCTTCACTACCTCACACTTGCCCCAACGTGCATGACCGATTAAAGGGTCTCACTAAGTGACTAGTACTGATAAATTGATAACGATAACGATGTCCAGTGGTTTATATTAGTCTTCTAGATCACAATTACTAGTGTACCTAAACAAATGAAATAATAGATTCCCACCATTTTTCATATCTTTCTTTTCAAACTATTTCAATGATATGGTAGGTTATCATCGTGCCAAAGATATTTATTTCTTCTTGTTTTTCTTCTTTTTTGTGATAGGGAGAGGAGGTAGGTAAGGGTCAAAAAAATTAATCTTGAATATCTTAGGTAAACTACAGAGGTCTGTGGTCGGCTTGGTAGGTTCATTTGGAATGATTCCAGTCTCTGTGAATTGACCCATTTAAATAATCAAACACTTTTAGACCCATTATAATTGGATGAGGGTTGGGGGTAGGTATGGTTTTTCAATACCTCATCATCTACTCCCCTCCATCCTTTTTCTCTCCTTTCCTCATCCACTCTAGTCCCTCCTTGTCTTTTGATAGGACACCCAGATCTGTAGTTTTTTTTTGCTTTGATCTGTTTGTTTTTCCGGCCGATCTCTCTCCCTGGTTGCAACATTTCTTTTTTCCTCTTTTCCAATTTTAAAATAAAAATAAACTCTTTGGTTGCAGCGATCGTTGGTGCACACTGCCAATTAACTCCAAATCTGGATCCAAGTTCTTCTGCAGCAAGCTTGATAGGTACGCCTCTACGACAAAGCAGGATTGCAGGTCCGACCTTCCTCCGCACTTTTGATGCTACCACAGCAACAACCGCACGAGTTTTGTGTCCGCCCTTGAGGCGTGTGGTATGTCCGCCCTTGACGCGTGTTGTATGTCCCCCTATGAGAGTGTTGTATCTCCGCCCTATTTGGCGTGTTATATTTTGCTGTTGTAGTTGCTACAGTCTTTGTTCTAAGGTTTCTTTGGGCGTGACATATTTTGTGCTTGTCCCAACCCTTAGTCTGGATGCCTTGTCGATTGCATATACAACAGTTTGGTCACTTTCCGCTCCTTGGTTCTATTCGAACCTTGTGTATTCATGCAGTTATATCTGTACTTTCTTTAGTTTACTGAATGAAATGCTATTTACCAAAAAAAAACCTAAAAATATGTTTTTTTTTTTGTTAATACCTAAAAAGATGAAGAGTTAGGGTGAGCAACCATGGGCCTAACATATACAAACAAAATTGTTACATTACTTGCTCCTAAATGCAATTGGTTTTCATTTTTTATAAGAGATAGAATGTAATTTCACTTAAAGTAGTACTATTGGCAATCTCATAACACAATAGGGTTCTCTTAATAAGTTAATTATAGGGAGACCTGGGGCTAGCTTAAATCCTTTACCGTAGAAATGCTCTCTCTTCCAAAAGCTAACTAGGAAAATAGTAGAAAGAGAAATGTTGCACATCTTTGATATAAACAAGTTGAAATCACACATTAATAGCAAAATAGAAATCATATCCAACTAGCCTTTAAGGCAATGGGTTTATGCACAGCGTGGATTCGGGAATTAGACTAATTATTCCATGGTGAAGAGAAGAGAAAAGAAGAATGACGACAATATAAGGTGGTGGGTGAATCCATTACACTTGATTCGAAGAAAGACTTTTCGCCTTTTATGTTGCCTAGGAACAAAAATAAATCGTACTTTATTAAAATTGGATTGAAGATTAGAAATAATGAAAAAGATATGGCTTGATTAATCAAAGGATGATGGATAATATAATCTTCTTCAATTTAACCTAGCAGTGTAAAAATATCAAACAGATTTGCAGGTTCTCTTGAATCATTTTAGGGTTTCAAAATTTTTGGATAATGACATCATCATTTACTAGCGAAATAGGGATACCATTGTAATAATTTTTAAAAGTAGGAAAACATTTTGAAATTTCGAAAATTCAATGGGTCCTTGATGTATATTGTGCAACTACAAAGGGCTTATCTATAATTTGCGCCACAAACAAAACTGACCGTTGGACCGAAGGTGCATTTCATTAAACCAAAACCATAAAATAAACCAGACCGCTTAATCGGGTTAATTTCTGGTCCGAAAGGAGGCTCTGAAGCTTAATCAAAACATTCAAAACTTTTCTGATTTGTTCATCGGAGAGGGAGTCGCCGTCAATCAAGAAAACGAAATATACAGATTCATCATCACTCACAAAGGTATGGATTCATCTCTCAAATCTGCAATTTCTCTTGATCTTTTCATGTTAACACAGTTCGTCTCTCAATCTCTCATTGATCATCGCTAGTACGTTGAGCCCCAAGGATCTCTGCGTCTTCTGGCAGAGTATGTGCGCATATAGCCCCTTCAAATTGATGATTTTTACATGTAGAACTCATACTTCAATAGGATCCCAGAGAGTGGATATTTGATTTCTTTCATTCGATTATTATGATATCCAAAGCTTCAAGTATATCAGGGTTCCTAATGAATCATGTTAGCAACCTTTAGTTCGCAAAATTACTTGATGTTTCTCTCTCAATGAATCATGTTAGCTACCATAATTAGGCTTAGCTATAGAAGAAGAAGAGCATCATCTTCTACAATCCTTGACTATAAATGAAACCAATTTCTTTCTCCAAGCTAATTTCCTCAGTTTGACCTATCTGTTTCCCTGCAATTAATTTATCTTAAAACAACATTATATGGAGCTGGCAAGTGAAAGTATATGGCGCTACCAGAAAAAGCCATTCAGGTTCTTTATCAGTTATGCATCAGTGGGAATATAATGATAAAGAGAGTTAACTGAGTTTCAGATCGACCAAATTGGATAAATGATAGGTCAGAATCATGTTGTTGGTTGGGAATGCATAGAATTGAAATAGAATCCTAACAAACCTGGCCATAATATTTATAAATAGTGAAAACTCATATGCAGGGACTTTTTTACTTCCTCTCGGCCTCACCCTTTCCTGGGTTGTGCTTTGACAACTATGCTACTTTCTGTATCTCCTTTTGTAACTCAGTCACTCAAGCCAAAACTTTGCTACATCCCAGACACAAGTCCTTAGAAGGAAAGATATGTAGTACGAGGCAGTGTACCATGTACTTTTTTCAGTGATGCTTTTACTTTCGGAAAGATTTAACTCCTAGTTGCTTATTTTACTCAATTTGTATCTCTAGGGGCCTTAATACACTGCAATTTGGTGATAGAATTTCTAGTGATCCTATAATCAGTTTTTTCTCTTATGTAGTTCTCAAGAAAAGTTATTCAGCCATTTTTTCTTACCAGCACCAATGTTTTTATAATGCTTTACTGTACTGCCATCAAGTATTCTGTTGGATTCTTAATGCAAAGTGATGATTTCTGATTTAAGTTTCCAGCACAGTAGCTGATGGTTTGCTCAATTTGATGTTTAGTCATGAAGGTTAGATCATCAGTGAAGAAACTGTGTGAGTTCTGTAGGACAGTCAAACGCCGTGGAAGAGTTTATGTGCTCTGCACATCTAATCCAAAGCACAAGCAACGCCAAGGACTGTCAACATTTGCATTTGAAGGTCCACTGCCTCCTGTGTATGTCTCTGTACATAACCTGCTCACAGTTTCTATGTGTTATTTCTTCCATGAACTTATTTATTCATTTACTTGTCTTTTGTTTCCCCTCCTTTTTTTTATAACCCTTTATTTATTATCTTTCAAGTACACAAGCCTGGGTCTGTTTCTTCATTAGTAGCACTGTAGTTTAGGCAGCTAATCAGCAGGTAGTCACTACCATGCCTTTTCTCTTTATAGGCAAAAAAAGAATTGATAATATTACCAATTGCATGTATTAATGTTGGGAAAATTTCTCACTTCCCCTATATTTGCCCTATGTTTACTTAAACTTCCTTAGAACTTTCACATCTGATTCCAACCCCCCCCCCCCCCCCCCCCCAAAAAAAAAAAAAAAAAAAAGGGAAGAAAAAAGAAAAAAAGAAAGCAGGAAGAAAACTCATACCTCCTCTGGTCTTATATAAAGACTTGAAATTCCTACGTTGGCTTGTAAAGAATTCCTAATCAATCTTACTCACCCAATAAAGTAAATAATCTCAAAAAAAAACTGAACTAATAAAAGTTATTATCCTATTCTAACTCAAACACTTGAATTAACTAGTTATCTGGTTTACTAATTTCACCCAAACTCGCTTGTAAGTTAAGCTTGTTATAGTGAAACCAAAATAATAAAAGACTCAGTCTATAGTATATCTACCTCAAGGTCGATTGAAGCCTATTAGTCTGTCACCAACACATTGTGGGCATCCCTAAGCTTGCCATAACCCTCCATATGAGACTAATCATGAATGTTTATTGCAACTGCATGACTAAAATGGATTTTTTTTTTTCTTTTCTAAGAATCTTTGTTTTATCTCTGAAATGTAGCTTGATTCCTTTGTGGTTAGGTCACCTTTGGTTGCTGGTGGCAAGCTTTCTTTCTTGCTCTTCCCCGATATCCTTCTTGATTCTTCTTGAATAAAATTAGTACCCTATGCTGGTTCGGAAAGAAATAAAGAATTTTCCTTCACCTTTTTCTTGCTTCTTTTTTTTTTTTTTTTTTTTTGGGGGGGGGGATGTTCTGGATTGAAGGGAAGCTATGCTCCGGTAGGTTTTTTGTTAAAGCCCTACTCAAAGATAATTTGTTCTGTCTCTGCAACTCTTGCATCTAAATTAATCAGGCAGTAGGTACTTTGCAGGATGTCTGAAATGGGTAGCAAGCAGGAGGTTTCTTCAAGCAATAGCTTGGGGTTGGGTCTTGCATCTCTGCTTTCCAAGAGGCAAGGGCAACCTCTGATTTATGGCTGGAGGACAGGTTTGGCATCCCTACTGCAAAAACAAGGCAAGTGATCGTCAACACTACCATTTCAGAAAGTAAGTATCTGGAGGCCGGCTGACAGATTCAGGATTTGTCTTGAGTGTGTTGGTGGAGATACCATTCCTTACCCTGTTGGAATTTGTTTTCATTTCGTTATTTTTCCTTCATAATGGATGTGGCTATTTGATGAATGTCAAATTGCTGCACTCTCTGGATATCGTCCTTTTTCTTTGTTGATTGGACGGTTAGTGGTCCTGAAAGTAGCAAATAGCAATAGCGTTGATTGGCTGCTAGTGATGTGGTGGGCGAACGACATGATTTTATTTTTGACAAATTATTTTCTTGTCATATTCATATTTTACGTAGATGTTGATGCCCCACCTGTAGCTCAGTTTTTGAAAGTTCTTATTCACCAAGCAGACGTTGATGCTTGAACTTATACTTAAAGTAAATCCCAAAAACATCAAAACGTTAAGTGCTTGTTTGGTAGTGTTTTTCTTCCTTGATTTTGATGTTTTTCTATGTTAGTGGAACAAATCACAATTTGCTACAGACCCAAAACATTACCAAATGCACCCCAAAACTATAGCAATCTGTCCTTAAATTGCAGGAACATGTGAAAGGAGATAACACAGCAACAGAGAATATATATATTAACGAGTATGAAACTTCTCTTTCACATTTACATCCTCTAAGGTAACACAAAGCAACTGAGACATTAAAATTAAAACCCAATCATCAGGAAGTCTCTCACCAACTCAATCACACTGATGAGGAACAAATGACAGTGTCTCCTTCTCCAGATCATGAAGCAGCATAAAATTCTGCTGTTGAACATTCCCAAAAACCGACAGCCCAGTCGAAGGCCCCATCATCAAGCATAACAAACCCATGGAAGAATCATACAGTAGGTAATTTTCTGCTGGCAATATCAAATCAGTGCCTGTGAAGTGAAAGATCAATTTGGGAACCTCTATATTAGTTCCATTAGGTGTGTCAAAGCACAAATCAAGTCCGGCATCAGTGTCAGACACTGGAAGTTTAATCCCAGATATGAAAGCTTTCCTTACTAATTTGTAACCACTTTCTTCTAAGTATGTCAGTGTAGTACCAGAATCTACAATCATCCCTCCACTCCCATCTTCTTTCATTGTGAAAGTAGATTTTGGAATGGGTAATAGAGTGTCTCCAACAGTAATCCCTTCAAGTGTTATATAATAGAATGTTTGCTGAGATGGATTTTGACTCAATGGTGTAGCTAAAACTGAATCACTTGATTTGTCTAAGCTTGGAAAAGATCCAAGCACAAGACTACTACTTGAGCTATCCACAGAACCAAGACAATATGCAAATTTTCCATAACCAACTTGTGAAACAAGTGATAAAGGACCTCTTCCAAGCCCTACTAGGCCTTGTCCTTGTTTAAACCCATCTCCTTCATTGTCTTCACCACACCCAAAAGCAATTTTAGGGATAGTGATTTTAGGTTTACCATCAAATGTTAAGGTTTCAGTTGCTAAAACCCCTTGTGTCGACGATGAATCACCGTATGCATACTGATACTCGCACCCATCAGTAGCGCACGCCGAAGCACTTAGGGCTTCGCAAAATTTGCTAGAACAGGAGAGCTTGGAGAATGATGAAGAAGTGTTTGGATCTAGAATTGGTGTGCTTTGTTGATAACAGTTTATGCAGGGCTCACACTGTGTCCATATCAAATCACTTCCAGTGTCCATTATAGCATCAAAATTCACTGGTGGAGTTCCAATTGATAAATGAATCAGAAAATCACCCTCACCTGGTAGCACTGGAGTTTGAATTTCATCAGTTGTAGAAGCTGCAGAGGTCTTAACCAGTGCACTTAACCTCTCCATCCTATGCTTCCCACGTTTAATGGCACGTTGGAGAAGTTCAAGCTTAGTGAAATTCCCTCCTTGATCCACATGACTTAGACCAAGCCGGACCCCTTCTCGCGCCGTCTCTTTTGATGATGGGTGATCGATGGCAGTCCTTGAAGTTGAGAAGACCTTTGGTATATAAAAAGCTGCAACCACTAGTACTAGCAAGAATATCAATGAAGGAGGCTTAGAAGCCATGATTGTAAGGTGGAGATAAGTTGGGAATGAATGAATATGAATGGATGAACTGATAAGTTACAGTAAGATATAAGAAAGAACAACTGATGATGAGCTTGAAGAAAGATTAAGAGGATAGGTTGTCATGTAGCGTGTGAGCTTTGAAAGTTGGAACTAAGCAAGGTGGGACACATTGGTTGAGAAGCTTCTGAGATACATAAAGAGCTCCCTTGTGGTTTTCAGTGTTGAAACATCAACACCAATGATTTGTTTTGGTAAATTGCAGCACTTTGTGATCTGATGTAAACACTTGGAGGGGCAAAAACATATGATTTTTTCCACTTCCATTAACATGGCAATTGTTATTACTTATAGTAGATTTGAAGCTTTATTCATTTATTTTGAGAGAAAGATCAAACCTTCAAGGTGACGAAAAATAAAGTAGAGAAGGATGGTTGGTGGGCTAATCCTGTTGCTTGGTTATCAGCTTTTGATTACTTCCCACGCATTGTAGAAAGATGAAGAAGGTTGGTTTGGTGACCAATTTTTTTTATTATGTGAGCCCCACTTATGAACACACATCATGCTAACCTATGCTCATAAATTAGTGGCAAAGATTAGTGCCGGATCAATTCTTTTGGTGACAAATTAGGTTTTGTAACTTCCTACCCAAAAAAAATTAGGGTTTGCAACTCATACGATTCACCTAATCCATGCACATATATGTGAATATGTGTGTGTGCATGCATGTTGAGAATTGAGGTTTCAATCTAATTTGTGGTTTGAAATACTAAATTTGTGTGCGAACGATAAAGAAATTATGCATGACTTACTTTGTAGGTAAACAATGTTGATGCAAAGAGATAAATGGAATTGAGGAATTTTTATTAGGTCAAAAGGAAATGACAAGAGAGATAGATAAACTGACACTAGACATTCTCACCAAAGCCAAACTACATTAAAAAAAAAAAAATTAAAAAACATATTTCGTTTGGTAAACCAAGAAGAAGAAAATTTGAGTGAAAATATATAAAATTAAAATCTAGAAAGCATTCATTTTGTCTAGGAAAAAAAAATTAGTAAGGAATAAAAAAATAAGTCTCTTATCAAAAGGAAAAGTAATTTGTGTTGCTGCGGAATTTCACCCTATACTAAAACACGGTTAGACCTTTGGAAGCTGGGATAAGACTTGTCCAAAGGAACACATAGTCAAAGCAAGTCAATCACTACGATCAGCGGGTTGCCTCCAATGCCTAAGTTAGATTAAAAAACAACACCACCCCTTGGGACTTTAGATCAGAAGTCTAATGTAGTTAGAATGAACGTAAGGAAAGCAATACGAGAGAATTTATACCATTACTTAGCATCAAAGAAGTGTATTCACAACCCAACCAATCAGATGTGCAAGTTATGCATCCTAGTTAGCCTCCAGTGCTCAAGTTATCGGTTGCTTTGGACCAGACCTGACAGGTACAGGTACGATATTGCAGCATTAGGTAGGGGGTGTCAAATTCTAATTTTGCTTGAGGCATGCGCATGACCGTCAAGCCGAGATTTTGGACCGTCAAATCCGAAATCTCGGTAAAACCAAAATTCTAATTTGAAGGCCGACTTGATGGTCCTGCGCATTAAATGTGCAGGACCCAAGCAAAGTCCGTCAGATGCATGTCTTCAGACTTGCCGGGGGTCTGTCAAGTAAGAAGAGGTCTAACTAGGGGACTGTCACACGAGCTATCCAATCATAACTCCTATGAAAGTGGGATTGGCTCTTGACTCCTGGTCATGTAGTTCGGTCTCAAGGCCAATTACTTTTTGCTCATGTGATCTGGTGGTTAGGCATGACCAATACGTCTAATCTTCTTAAACTGCTCTCGGTCCATTCATCAACAATTCACTGCACACTGTTCAAGAGTACAACTCATCTTTTAGTTAGTAAAGAAATGGGTTTCAAAGAGGACCTTAACCAAAGGGAGTTTTGAGTACTGACAACATGAATCAGGGGATTGAAACCAAACCGATCCCGAATTCTCAGGACCGTTAGGTATCCGCCGATTACATAGGATGCGGATGCTCCATATCCGCCGAAAAATTATCCGATTAGTTACTTATTTGGATTTGTTTTTCTTATTTTTCTATATTTTTTGCTAAATAACTACAAAGTGTAAATCTAATTGACCAACCCTCACAAATAAAGTGGAAGAGTTACAGGTGACGAAACTGTATTTAATCATATTCATTGCATTTAGAATAATTTATTCGAAAATAACATCCGATTACTCCGAATCCGGATCCGCCAACCGAGGATATCCGATCCGTCCGAATATAATAGGATGCGGATATGGTATTATCACTATCCGATCCGTTTACACCCCTAATGAATTCTAAGGAGTTGGTTTCCATACATAGGGGTGTCAACAGTTCGGGTTGGCCGGTTTCGGGCTAGGCCTAATCGTTTCGGGCTGAAAAACACTCAACCCAAACATAGCCCATTAAGAAAATAAAGGTTTCAGGCTGGTTTCGGAGCCGATGCGGTTTGGATTCGGGCTGACTAAAAGTTTGGGCTAACAGTTTAGGATTAGGTATACTAACGGTTTGTGTTCGGGTTTACTAACAGTATGTTTTGAGTACCTTGTTGATGTGTAGAATTTATCAAGAGCATGTGGACACATACAAGCATTAAGTTCTCTTTCAACTTTCTTGTGTTGAGTGTTAAAAACCAAAAATTTATTTTCTACAAAGAAGTAAAAATTATAGAACTAATATACAAAATTTTAGTGGTTTTGGCATCTTGATGAATTTTAGTGGGTTATCTCTGCTTATTCTCCTCCCCCTTCCTGACACTTGTAAAAATGGATCAAAATAAATCATTCAAAGATTTTCAAATGATAATACATTTGCTAAATATTTATTAAGCCCATCTTCCAAATGGCGAAGGCTTTGATAGGCTTGTTGTTTGCATATTCCAAAGCAAAACAATTAAGGAAATCAAATGGATACTTAGGGGTTTTCCTTGTCTTTTACATTTAAATTAAATTTATTTTATTTATTTATAACAAGTTTAACGGGCTCGTTGTTTCGGACCAAATGGTTCGGGCTAACGGGCCACACACAGACTGGCCCGGACCAGCCCAAACCAATGCGGTTGAGATTGTTCAGCCCATTAAGCTTATTCGGTCCGATTTTAACGGTTTGCGTTCGGATTTGACACCCATTGTAAATGGATAGATTCGTGTTATGTGCTTGCACCAAGTAATGACCGACTTGACCCCTCCAGTTTGCGATCTCCCTTATGCATGCAGCTATGCTGCTCTCGGAAAACCTACAGGTGCAACTTTAACCTCGCTTTGGCTAAGTCCCCTTTCTTCTGTTTGCCAAAAAAGTAATAATAATAATTCCTTTTCTTCTAATTTCATAGATCTTAGGGTCCTTAAAATTTTGTACTTCTGGATTTATTTTATATTTATGTTAAGAGGAAAATTTACACATACCCCACTTAGATATCCCATAATTACATACACATCCATCAATTTCGATTTTTTTAATTATGTATACCAGCCCTTCTCAGATGTTAACAAACTTGCCAAGATACCTCCTCACCCCCATTTTGTCTCACTCCATTTAACCTTCGTACTCTTACCCAAGGGAAATTAAAAAACAAATTCCCCTTGTACGTGCAGAATTCCCTTGTTCCAATGGAGAGTTGATTCCGTATTCCCTTGGCACAAAGGTTAATGGCCTATCAGTTATAATCTAGGACCAAGACATCAGAACAGCCTCTCAACAAAAGTTGCTAGAAAGACAGCAAAAAGCCAATGCAGGGTTAGTTGATTAATAAGACCCATACCTCTTAATGAAGAAATCGTGAGTTCAACCCTTGCAGGCGGGCGGTGTATATAACATCCTCATCCTCCATATATAAAAATCTTCCATTTCAATATATATATATTAAAAAAAAAATTACACTAACATCCCAAAATAGAAGCCTTAAAGCACCCCACTTTATATTTAAAAAGCACATAGATCACAAAAAATGAATTTTCATTGGATATGTTTGTCCAATTTATCACTGAAAACCTTTCAGACACTATTTATTATAGGAATATTTTTTAAATAAACAATAATTTAACTGTTTTCATTGATAAATTTGACAAACATATCCAATGAAAATTCAATTTTAGGGTCTCAGTGTTTTTTAAACATAAAATGAGGTGTCAGTGCTTTAAGACTTCTATTTTGGGGTGCCAGTGCAATTTGCTCCAAAAAAACAATGACAGCAGAAAATCCCCAACCCACCAAAACAAGAAAAAACCACAAAAATAAACACACTATAAACCATAGACAACAATGCCTGAAAAAGGGAAAGCAAATGCCCCGGCAGTTCCACCAAAATATCAGTGCAGATGCTTGGGATCAAGTTCTACCCTCAAGTCTCAGTCGTATGCACCTTTCTTGAGGAACCCCAAAAGCAGTTTGAAAAACAACAAAAAAGGGGGAAGTGAGGAGGAACCAAGCAACAGAATAGAAGATGAAAACCAAGGATTCAAGTAAGCAACATTTTCCTTAATTCTTCATCATCCAATTGATGGCAACCCCAAATACATTCAGGGGGAAGCCATTGTGAATTACAAATGCAAAATATGAAATCCAATATCACCTACATAGGCATGCAGCTTGGGAAATAAGTCAAAGCCGGCAAAATCTCACTTTAGACCAAACGCGAATGACAGCTTTGGTCGAGATTTATTCTTACCTAAGAGCTTCATCTGATTCGCACGTTCCTCCTCTTCCTCTAATTTCTTCCTCCTCATAGCCTCTTCTTTTTGTCTTTGAATCTGCTCTAATTCCCTGTAACGTTCCTCCTCTTTTCGCTGCTGCTCCAAAGCTTCTCTTCTTTGAGCTTCTTCAACCCTCCTCCGGTTTTCCTCTAGCATCTTATCCAGCTCTTCTCTCTCTCTTCGAGCTTGTTCCTATGAGACACAAAGGCATGAGACCAAAATCACGAAGAAAATATTGTTGATGAAGCATTAAATTTTTTTTTCTAAAAAAATTGAAACCGGCAACTGAACCGCATTCCAAGGTACTCACTTCTTTCTGCTTAATCTCAATAAGAGCAGCTTCTTTTTCTTTTTCAAGTTCAACTGCAACCTCCTCGAGGAGTTTTTTCCGCCCTTCCTCTATTCTTCTTTGTATTTCCAGTTTTATCTCCTCCGAGTTCAAGCTCTCCTCGACTTTCTTTCTAATTGCTTCCTCTACTCTCCTAGCAGTTTCTTCCTCTAATAGTTTTAACTCTGCTTCTTGCTGACGCCTGCTAGGGCAAGCAAAAAGTTAATGGGCATAATACTCGAAACAAAGATGAGAGAATATCACTTCCAATTCCAAAATACATTTCTCGAGCCAAATGGTAGAAAAACTGAATTGGCAAAGTGTCATTGCAAGCATCTCTCATTACAATAAATGGTCAACTAACCTCACCACCCATCAACACACTAAATACAAGCTTATGCTTTTAAGGCATACCTCTAAAAGATTCCTGATCCAAATAAATGAGTTTTCAAACCGGAGAACAGTAGATAAACGAGGCACCAATTGGATCATCAAATATAACAAGTTGAACTATAGCAGTAGCTTCCTTCAGAAAAGCCCGTGGAGAAGAATGTCAAGTAACCTGTTACAGGTTTAAACTAAATCACGAGAAAACACTTCAATTCTTACATTAACTGTCGTTCTCAGTTAGAATTCTAAGATTTATTCAAATAAATAATATTCTAGTTAAACTAATTGTAGGGTCAAGCATTGAAGAAAATCAATCATTTGACCTCCTGGTGCATCTTACATGAAATTGTAACTATCCATTTCATATGAAATACAGCATCATAACAAAGCAAAACCTTTTTAATAGAGAATCAATTGCCAGGCAAAACTCATGGTTACTTGAAACATTTTTGAAAACCCATGCCCTCATATTTGAACCAAAAAACAAGCACGTTCTGTTTCTTCTATTTGGCAAAATGTTGAATCCATTCAAGCAAGATTTTAAAATGCTTATGTACCTTTTTTGGGGGGTGATTCCAGTTAAGTGATAATGTCATTGGGTTAACCCTTTCTAAATGGAAAAATTGCCCTTACTGTCTAAAACCCAAAATAACCCTCTTTCCCAGTAAATAGCAAAACTACCCTTCTCATCTTCACCCTCAAGGAAGACAACCTAGCATGCAACTCCTCCTAGCCTTCCCTACAACCCCATGTTTACCAAGTACCACCCCCATCCCCCAAAAATAAAAAAGGAAAAGAAAAACCACACCCAACCCCCACCCTACAAAAATATAATAATAAGTAAACAAAAGCAAAAAGAAAAAGAAGAGGAAGCTGGACAGAGACAATTATATTTATAGGACATCAGGAGAAACTGGGACTTCAATCACAAATAAAATTCAAACACTTTCAATTTGACAACACCCAAAAAAGGGGAAGGTAGAAAACTGTAGTGAAACTCCTTGAATGTGATTTTAATGAATCTAAAAAACAGGGTAAGATGGCAAGGCCAACAGCTAACCAGGATTACTTGAAGAGGCAGAAGGTAAGACAAGAATGGGTCAATGTTTTCCATCCCATTCTAGAAACGAACACACCAGGAGGGAGCCTGAATCCATCTATGAATAAGGAATGATGCATAGGGGAGGCAATACAATAAAGCCCCCAAGACTTGGAAGCTATGACAGGGTATATGTCCCTTAAACCAAACAAGGTGGTGCCAAGGAACAACAGGAAAGCAAGCTCTGACAAAATCCCAAGCAGATGCAGTACCAAAGAGACCATTTAGGGGAGTGAAGCAAAGTGACTGTATCAACCATAGTGGACTCTGACAAAATCCCAAGCAGATGCAGCACCAAAGAGACAATTGGGGGAGTGAAGCCAAGTGACTGTATCAACTACAGCGGAGTGATAAGATTGCCTCCGTAGGCCGCAAGGAGAGGAGCATAGCAGCCCAAATGGCTGCTAAATCAGAGGAGGGTGAGTGGGTAGTGACCCACATACCATTGGAGATTACTGTAACCACCACATTAGAGTGCTTCTTTAATGCCAAAGGGAGACATGGCTCTGGCTCCTAGAGCCGAGAAAAGAACTCCCATAAAGTCCAATTGTTTAAACTGAGGAGAAGCTGCCATTACCAATCTTGGAGGAAATAGCCCTGAGGGCAATATGCTATGGAAGAGGACCCTGCATCAAACCCAAGAGGCATCTGAGGTGTGGAAGATAGTGCAAAGGGTCATTGCAAAGAAGATCCACATAGATCCAGTCGAGAACAACTTACCAGATCAACTTATGCTACCTATTACCTGCTCTATTTTCATTTTTAATCCCTCTCAAACCAATGCCTCATACATCTTTCAGGAGGCAGGTGGAGGCTCAGCTGGATCAGTGGAAACCCAGAAATTCCAGCCCTTTTCAAAAGTAACACACATAAGGGATTCCATAGCCTAGATAGTAGGTGGGGAATACCAAAAAGCCCACACCAACTCCAGCCCCTTCCCACAGTAACAAATGCATAAGGGATCCCATAGCCTTGATAGTGGGTTGAGGCAGACCAAAAAGGTGAGACCAATAAATGCAAGACAATTGGAGGACTGGTCAAAGTCCTACCAGTCAGATAATTTCTATAAAGCACCCATAACCATCAAAAGACCCGCCGGCTTTCTTATACTAGTCTTTTTGTAATAATTTGAACATGGAAGACAGTAGAAGGAAGAAAGGAATCTCAAGGAGAGAATCAACAGCAAGGGCCATGTCAATAGGGGAAGTAGAGATAAAGTTAGAAAAACATGGTGATTGGCGGGAGCTGCCCACCATACTAACCTTCTTTTGGCAAGAACTTATGGAAGGGCTATATGCTGGCTGAGCACTGACACTTCTTACTTTGCAGAACTGGCTCGAGCGGGCTTCCAGATAACACAACCTCATCCCCACCACTCCCCCACCCCAACCCCCAAAAAATAAAACTATGAGAGCCTAAAACAAAATTAGAAATCAGAAGACTCTGAGATGCCAAACATCAAAAAGAAGAATAAATATTACAGCACTTGGGCTTGTTAAAGAAAGACAATGCAAAACATTTATTTATCGAAGGAGAGGAGAGAAAGGACAACAATTGTAGTCTTTCTCAGGATACCACTAATCAATTTAATATTCAGAGAACAAAGTGTATTCCGGTTTTATTTCAACAGTACAACAGTAAAGCACAATTAAACTGAACCTTAAAATAGTTAAGGGAAAAAGTAAAGGTCCACATACAGTTAAGATCCATATGTCAGGCAAAATTATAGTGGTGTATTTCTACAGTAAATAGACCATAAACAAAATAATGAATGCATTACTACAAGTCATCAATACAGATCACAAATTAATCAGCTTATCACAATTATGCCCAAATATTCATCATTTATCCTGTCAAACAAACCAAAGCTCCGGCTTTGAGATGGAAAAAACTCCTGCAATTGTGGGATCAATAATTAAAATACCAAAATAAATAAAATTGTTAACAACATGAAACTTAGTGCAGAACAGTAACAGCAAGCTTTACAAAGTGCTCAATGGAAAAGATTCCTAACAAAGCTTGCTAGGAATATAGAGGAACATTTCTAGCAGTCTTGTAACGAAGTTACCAAATGTAAGAACTACAAATTGAAAAATGCAAAGAATGTCAAGGAAACAATTGTACCAAGAAAACATTCACCAAAAGAATAGAAAACAACCAAGAATCTGAAAAATTGCTGAGACAATGGGAAAAGCATGGAAAGTGGAAAGTACACCTTTTCTTTTCTTCTTCCTCTTTTTTCAATTTTTCAATGGCATTCTTTCGTTCTGTTGACCCAAGACTTGGGCTTCGAGACCGTTCCGTAGGAGATAGTGAGGTGGTCCTACTTCTTTGCCTTTTGTGTGGTTTTGGGGTCAGAGAGCGACTTCTACGGCGCCTTGGCGTTGGGGAACGACTTTTACGCCGTCGGGGTGATATGGAACGACTTTTACGCCTGTGAAGTAATATAGAAAATTAAAAAAGAACAAGAGGAATTTGAGCATCATAATTGATACCAAATGGCTATTTAACCCACCATCTACCATTGTAATTCTACAACATAACATCTACGGTTACCTCATATACTGTTAAGAATAACCCTTGTGCACTCCATCTTTTATAACAAGAATTCTCGTATGTCCGAAGTAAGCAACCAAAGGACATCCATCAGCACCCATCACCTGCTTATTTCCCACAACTTGGGAGAAACTACACTTCTTTAATTATCCTTATAGCATAATCGTTCTCTATCTCACTTTCAAAGGTCTCAATTTGTTTCCCAAAATATTTATATTTCCAATATTCTTTAGGCCTTACACGAAAAGTTAATATTTCTTGAAGCTGGGTAATCCTAAGCATATATCAATAGGTGTAAAGACATTAGCCACACAATCATATGGAGATCCATGCTTGGGAAGACTTTAACAGCAGTATGATGACGACGAAGCTTAAGCATGCAAACTGCCAGGGTGCTCATTGCATGAGAAGATTCTGGGTACAGAAAATGTCATTGTGCCACAACAATAGAAAACAAATACAAGTTATGCCAATAGAGAATGAAAAGAAAAAACATCCAAACATACTAGTAAGAATACAGTGTTCTACATCGTGCAAGTGCTTTTAATTTCTCCAAAACCCCTACTGCAACTTTGGGAGATTGGTCAAGATCTCTTTTCTGACTAGCACAAGTACAGCAATGGACAGGTAAACCATCAAGGAACACACCGAACATTGGCAACTTCCAATTAGTATTTAATCTTGGCTTCTTTAGTTTTTCTCTTTTTGCCAATCTTTCCTTTTCTCAGTAGAAGCTCAAATTTAATAAAAGAAAGGGGGAAAAAAAGGATGTACAGACGGTACCAAGTACAGTTACAATCCTCTAGAACACAAAGGAAGGTCTTCACTACCAATACTGGCCAACTACTGAAACCTGTATCTAGGTCTACCAGCTGCATCCTTTTCTAACTCCACGACAATTGACCAAGACCACGACAGAACCATAGTGGAAATTTTCTATCTCCCCCAGACGAGGAGGCTGGTAATGAGCAATTGGATTTGCTTCACGGTAACCGTGAGATATCTTTCAATCGATAAATTGAACAAACATCTGCAATGCCCTCTGCCACTGAACAACAAACCGAGGAACTCTTGCTAACATGAATCACCACAGGGATCCAAAGGTAAAAATCTTCTTTAACCCCCCCCCCATACAGGGATCCAACACAAGGTCCCATCCCAAGTAATAGAAACAATCCCACGCATTGGCCAAAGCCCATAATTTATTCCAGGTACCAAATCCCTTTCCTTCCATCCCAACCCACGATCATGACTGCCTACAGCCTATAGAGAATCTAAAACCAAAACACCATCAAAAAGTTTACCTTTTAAACATAGACTAAGGTAGCATCAAAATAAAGCTTGTGCCAAAACAAAAGGACAAAAAAGAGCACGAGAAAAAGGATTGGATACGTACATACTAGCTCGATAAGTTTCTAGGCGATTTGGCAATGATAGTTATCGAGTCCATGAATGAGCCTTTCTAGGAATACAAATGAATTTTATTCAATTCAATTAAGACAGAAAGTGTGTTAGTAGTATCACCTGCTACGGGAATAGGGAGATCGGCTCCGATCTCTTCTACTTCTCCTGCTATATCTATGCCCAACAGGAGAAGGAGAATATCTTCTCCTGTAAGAAGGAGAACGCGACACCGCCCGGGGCATCTCGTCTTCTCCACTTGTTCACTGCTATCAAACAAACCCAAATCCAACGCGAAATAGATATAATTGTAAGTTCTCCAATTGAGCTGCGATTACAGCAAGCTTCCTGCAACACGGAACAGGAAAAATATATTATTAACAGAAACGTTATAGAGGGAAAAAAAAATAGCCTGAAAAACGTAGACCAAAGAACCAATAACAGTGTACCCATTAAAACGGCATACAAAATCTGAAAATGACCTTCAGACCATTAACCATTGATAAACTTTAAAACCCTAAATCTGTTGGGAAAACAAAGTGAATCAATCAGAACCCTAAAATGAGTAACAAGAGAGAATGCATGAGAACCCACAAGAACGGAAGAAACATACTTTTTGGAAAGAGAAATATGAAGGTGGGTCTTGTCTTGTCTCTTTCCCTCTCTTCGTGTAATGGTGATGAAGGTATGAGAGGAAGAGGGAACAGGTCTTGAGGTCTCCTGCAAGGCTGCAAGCAGAGGAAGCGTTTTCCCTGAACAGGGTATTGTGTCTTTTGTTTCTTGATGGGTTATTCGGAGTTAATTGATTAATCCATACCGTGGAAATTGTGGACCATCTTTCAAAAAAACAAGGTAAAATTTATCATCTTCATATACAAAACCTCTCTTATATATGTAATATTCCTATCCCCATATATAAAAAGGGCCTTTGTACCAAAAAAAAAATTCTCTTATTTAAAATTTTAAAATAAAATAAAATAAAAATAAAAACCAAGAAACGCCCGAGTCTGGATCATCTCTCCGACAAGGAGCACTGAGGGTTGTTGACCACAAATGACAGGGCCCACAAGGTCAGGGTGATGAGATTTATTTTTCACTTATGGGCTCACATAATTTGTTGTTATAAGGGTGTCAAAGAGAGCACAAAGTGTGCTTCCCATCAAGGGAGATGATCCACACTCGAAACGCCCTCTCTACGAATGGGAAGATGCAATGGGGAGGGACTATGGTGGGTTTGGCTTTCCAAAAACTTTTAACATATTGGGGTGGGTATTACGAGATATAAAGCCTTTGCCCCTAATCCAAGGGAATTTGAAATCTAACCTCCAACTTCAAGATGTTGGTGCTTCATAAACTGAGTCACCTTGAGTTTCTGCAAAAGCTTTTACATATTGCTTAAGGTGCATTTAATAACGGGCCAAGGAACAAAGTTTTTGGCGTTCTTTTGTTCTCCGAACCCGAAAAAGCGTGTGGTACAATGGTTTGTTCTTTCAGGAAACAAATAGGTCTAATTTTCGTGTTTAATATGAATTTTTACAAAATAGCTTTGACTTGTTTTCTCGTTCTCAAAAACAAAAGGCACATCACAATTACATCAAAGAGAGACACTCATAGACAACTTCTAACTCCTTCCTACCTTCATAAGAAATTTTTTCTTTCTAAAAGAAAAATCCCCATCATCTCAAGTATTCTTAGCATATATATTTTTTTTTTTTTCTAACAATCAAAATTGTACTCAAACTACCGTTCTCTGATAAAAAAAATTCAAAAAACAATTCTCGCAAAGAACATTGTCCTCATAAAAGACCATTACCGAATGTGCAATTAGAGTTATGATACTTTTTTTAACTCAAAAAAAAATTGTATATTTTCTTTTAATCGTAAAAAAATAATTATTATTATTATTTTCCCTTTCTTCTTCAAAATGAAAGAGAAAAATATACGTTAATAGGGTCACTTTTTTAGTTAGGATAAGAACCAAGATAAAAATATACATATTTTTTGAGAAATATTAAAAGAATGAACTATTACACATTTTCAACATTATCCCTTAAATTGATTTAGTACCATATTGTACAACTTCTCAAACCTATCTACTTTTAATGGTTTAATCAAAATATCAATAATTTGATTTTCAGATTTATAGAAATCAAATTTGATATTGTCATCCTTGACCCACTAAGGTATATAAATATTTAATGCAAATGTGGTTGCTCCCACTATGAAATACTAGTTTTGAGAGAAAAATTACTCTCTCCTGTAAGTAAGGAAGTATTTGATTAAAATAGTAGATTTTGTTTTACCTGTCTATATCATGCATGTTTTATTATATCAAATGAATTATGTCATCACATGAACCAAATGATAAGACAGTTTTTTTTTGTGGTAGAATGACTAAGGCAGAGGTATCCATTAAGTAAAATGGGAAATTTTATGCAAAAGCAAGAGGGATGGTGGGCTGGGATTTAGGGATGTTCACTGTTTTAATGAGGCATTGTTGGCCAGAAAAAGTTGGAGAGTGCTGACTACCCTAATTCTATGTTGGCCCGAATTATGTCAACAAAGTATCTAAAAGGCATACTCCTATTAGAGGTGGAATTTTCCCACCAACTATTCTTAGGGCCATATGTTTTTGACTGGGAGGGATATGTTAAGACGGGATTTTAAGACAAGCGGGTAATGGGCTACATACTAAGATATACAAAGATCAATTTTCCCACTACAGTCCTCAATGAAGAAAGAAAGAAACACCCTTCCTCACACCCTCCATTTCCTCCCTGAACTTCGTGCATCTCAATCTTTCCCTGCTCAACCTAAATCTGAGTAGAACTCCCGCCCGGGGGGAGGGGAATGGCTGACGAGATCATTTCTCTCTGCCGGCAGTAAGTGAAGGAAGTTTGGATCGTTAATCCAGGGACTGCCGAATAGCCACGTCGCCTTTCATGCCTCAAGTACGTGTTCACCCCATCCCCATCTTAGCTTTATTGCACCCACCTACCGCTCAAAGTTTAAGCAGCAACATCCTTTATTCAATCTTATCAATTAATTTTCCTTCTCTGCTCCTCATTAAAAGCCATATAGTAAAGTCCCCACCCAACCTAGTTTACACCCTACCAACTACGACCACCTTGCATCTTTTATTACTTATTACTATTTCTTTTTCAGGAACATCTCATGGTAAGAAAAGACAGAAAACTTTCCTCTTTGGTCTATGTTTTCTCACTTTCTTTACTACACTTGTGCTTCATCGTAGGAAGAGACCTACTACGTTTATTTTCTTGTCTTAAGCTATTATGCAGGGTCGTAGTCGTTCCTCCCCTCGAACTTCATCAAACAGGAATCCAAAGTAAGGCCCTACGACCCCGGTCAGGTATGGCTTGGAAAGCTACCCAAAAGCTGGAGGGCAAATTTCTTCGTCTGCCTGGAGGCCTTCTCGGGGCCAATCTGAACCCAGAAAAAAAGAACCTTATGTTGATACCCCTATTGATAGAATTGTTTACGGTTATGCACTGGGCTTTCCCCCTCTAGCTGGCGTTGCCCTTGGTGGAAGTATTTCTAAACTCTGGAGAGACATGGGAGTGGTGGCTATTATTCCTGCTGGAAGAGACTATGTTAAAATCATCTTTGCATCTTCTGATGCCCGAAGCAGGACCATCGACCTATCTCCTTGGTGGATTGGAGACCACCTACTCCATTTATCCATGATTTCGTTCTCGGATAATCGGAAGAAAGCTAAACTACCTCCAATCACAGTCTGGACCCAACTAAGGGATATCATACCAAATTGCATGTATGGTGACCAGCTCTTCTGTGCAGCCTCTAAGCTAGGAGGAGTACTAGATGCTCAACTCCAGTTCAATGAGATTGGTCTACCACCAAACTCAGATCGACTGAAGATTCTCTTGGATATAAACTCCCCTGTTAAACTGACGGTGCCCATCAAGAACCTGAATGGGGACACTTTTTGTCTCAAAGTCTTGTATGAGGTTCTTTTCATTTGTACAAAGTGTGGGAAAATCTCTCATGAAGCTGACTTTTGCATCATTCATGAACCCAATCCCACACCCCTAAATCAAAATCAATTGGTCTATACCCCACCCAAAGCTTACCTCCAAGCACTTACCAACCCCATTAGAGGATTCATATCCAATCCTAAACCTTTCTACCCTGGTCCGTTGAACTCTGGCCTTGAAGGAGGTCCCAGACAGCCATCGGAAGATGATATTTTAAAATCACTTCTAAACAGTCCCGTTTTGACTCATTCCATTATGAGGTTCGAATAGGAACCCATGTGGTAGATGTCTCAAAAGCGGTGGCCCCACTAAACTCACTAAACCCAACTTCTCACAACCCAGAACGGTTGAACCAAAGAATAAAACCTCTAACCAATCCTATGCAACCCAACATCGACCCTTTACAAGCTACCTTATCTCCAAACCATGCTGAATCACTGATGCCAATAAATGGGCCCTGCTACGGTGTGCAAAATCAAAAGGAAAAAACACTACCAAAGGAATGGAAAGAGCTTCGGAACAACTCGCAGAAAGCGGTGTAGGAGTAATCTCGACACATGATGTAGTCTCAAAGAGCTTACTCATCGATTCAGGCAAAGTAACCAGAAATCGCGAGCTTGTCTCTCAAGCTGAGATCGTGATCACTGAAGAGAAGGGAACAAATTCTTCTCTCTTGATTCCCCCTACTGATGATGGAGGACCCATACCTTTTGCCCCTAAAAATAAGGGAAAGGAGATCGTCGATTTTGAGACTCCTTCTCTATTGCAGATGAAAAATTCGGATAAAGGCAAATCGGTTTTGGAAGCTGATGTCTATTTGCTGGAATTAAAAAAGAAGGAACAAGCTCTGAAGTTGAGTACGGCTGATCCTAGTCAAAACAGGACCCAAGCTGGAGAGACCCCAATGGATTGTCTGCCCCTAAGTTCTAGTTTGGAGCTTCTAAACCTCCTTAAGGACCCAGGCGTCATTTCTGTGCTGAATCAGCTCAAAGGGAAAAGCTCGGAGAATATGCAAGGACAACAAGTCTTCAACATCCAAAATGTTAAGATTTTCAATGGATCTACTGATCTAAAAGTGTCTGATGATACTGTGACTGAAGCTACACCTAACGGGGGTTGGGGGACTGGCTTTAGTGGTACTGCAGATGGAGGGGAAGGGGAAGAACGTACTTGGCCCAGCCGCAAGTGATCTCGATCATCGGCTCTCGATGATGAGCAACTCTCACCTCTAGAATCTTTCCGGCTGGCTTTGAACTCCTTACTTGTGAAAGCACCTGAACCCATTGCCCATTTCGCAATTTTCTGGGAGGAAATGAAAGCGCGATACATAAGCATATTTGGGCACCCTGTGAACGATCCATTCTTCACTCCTACGCGCCCGACGGAGAATGTGATACTGGAGCCAAACGCCCCCCAGGTTTTCCCCTACCATATCTACAGTGAATTTTTCGATTCTTGCATAGTCTATTTCCTCTCCTTATTTGCAGTTCTTTTCTTTTGGTACAATAAACTGTATGCTAGGTCTAGGAACCATTTTTTTGCGTAATCTGCAGTAATATTCATGTTTGTTGACCCCTAGAGTTTGGGATTATGCTTAGTATCTCTTGCTGGTTTATGCCTAATTTACTATAAATTTTGACTTTATCTTTCTTTCACCCTGTAAGCTTCTCTTCTTTTTCTTTCATACTGTTTTCTACTTTCCGTTGTAGTCTTTTTAACTAGTGTAAGCATTAATCCTTTCAACAATATGAACTTCCTTTCCTGGAATATTAGGGGTGTGAATGGAAAATTCTCTCTTCATTGTCTAAAGAAAACCCTCACAAAAATTAAACCTAAAGTGGTGTTTCTCTGTGACACCAAATGCAGCAACCACCTGACACTGGTTAAGGCACAAAACACTGTTTTCAAGAATTTCTCTTTGATCGGTTTCACTAATAGCTCTAGATCCAAAGGACTAAAAGGTGGTTTGATGGTGCTTGCACAAAAAGACTTCCCTGTCTCGCTGTCACATGTTGAAAACAACTTTTTGGTCATTACATGAAACAAGCCCTCACCGTGGGTTGCAATTTTTGTTTATGCACCACCAACCTACTCGGAAAGAGTCACATTCTGGGAGAACCTAAATTTGTATCTCTCCACCATTGACAAGCCATTCTTTATCGCCGGAGATTTTAATGAGGTCATCTCAAAAGAAAACAAATTAGGTGGCTCCTTAAAAAAAAACCCATCCTTATCCTCTTTCCTGAAAAGGGTTGATGCCTACTCCCTATTGGAGATCATAGCCCCAGGAACCTATTACACTTGGACTAACCGATAGAAGCCCCTGAACCTTATTAAGGAAAAACTGGATCATTTTTTTCACGAGCACTAGCTGGATTGCCATCTTCCCTTCCACCCATGCCCAAAGACTCCTAGCTGCTTGCTCTGATCTGATCATAACCCCATGCTCCTCTCGGCCACATATCACGAGAGAAGCGGGAAAAAGTTGTTCCATTATCAAATTGCCTGGCATCTCCACCTGGATTTCCTAAAGGCTGTATCAGCAAACTGGGAAGCAAATTATGGTGTGCCATTGGAAGGGAAACTAGCTAATCTCTCTAGATTCTTGTCCGCTTGGAATGTCTCCTCCTTTGGAAAGGTCAACGAACTCTTTCATAGACTGACTGTTGAAATTGATTTTTTGGAATCCAGAGACTCTCCTAATCTATAACTAATTAAGGAAAAAAAAGATCTCCTATCCTGGGCCCTTGATGTGGAAGAATACTTCTGGTTCCAAAAGTCTAGAACTCAGTATATCACCGCAGGTGATAGAAACACTAGATTTTACCACCTCAACTCCAAAATACACAATCACAGGAGGAAAATTGAATCCATTGACCATGATGGGGCCACTTTAACTGAACCACAAGCCATTGCATCTGCCTTTGCTCAATATATGCAGAATATTTTTTCCACCTCAAAACCACTCGACATTTCTTGTATCCAGTGCCTCTTCCCCCTGATTTCGGATCTTCATCCACGTAGCTCCCTACCGTTGGTCCCTTCCCTGGAGGAGATAAAATCAACTGTTTTCTCTTTCGGACCTTATAAAGCCCCAGGTTGTGATGGTTTCAATGCTTTATTTTTTTCAAAAGCACTGGGAGACCGTCTGTTATGACGTACAAAAATTTGTGACGTCTTTTTTCTTAGAGGGTACCCTCCCATGGGGAACGAATCATACGTTGCTATGCTTCATCCCTAAAAAAGAGAACGCCCAATCTGTGTCTGAGTTTAGACCCATCAGCCTCTGCAATGTCACCTACAAAATCCTTGCCAAAATTCTGCACTGCGGCTTAAACCGACACTCCAACACATCATCTCCCCTCTACAAGGAGCGTTTGTTCCTTAAAGACAAATCACTGAAAACATCTTCCTAGCTCATGAAAATTTTCACTTTATGAACAAAACAAGGGGTAAGGCTGGATATGTAGCTTTGAAACTTGACATGTCCAAAGCCCACGACAGGGTAGAGTGGAGTGTCATCACTGGGCTTTTATCCTTCCTAGGCTTCACCCAAAACTGGTGTGACCTTGTCTCTAAACTCATGACAACGGCTACCTACTCTGTAAAAATCAATGGTAGCCCCTTCCAATGGTTCACGGGATCTAGGGCAATTAGACAAGGTTGCCCCCTTAGACCCTACCTTTTCCTTCTTGTCATGGAGGTCTTGTCCAGAATCCTCAATGAATACAGGACTCTCAACTGCTTCAAAGGGATAAAAATTGCAAGGGAAGCTCCAGAAGTATCTCATCTCTTTTTTGCAGATGATACGTTCCTATTCTGCAAAGCTGAAAAGGAGGATGTCCTTACACTGAAGGCTGCGTTGGAGATGTTCACGGATGTCACCGGTCAAGAGATTAACTTTAAAAAAAGTGGAGCTTTTTTCAGCAAAAATGTCAGTCATGAACACAAAACCCAAATCCTGTCGATTCTGGGAATCGCGGAAATGAAGAAGGATGCTATATACTTAGGAACCAACCTGTTCCTGGGAAGATCCAAAACAAAAAATCTCAATTTCATCCTGACCAAAATCCGAAACCAGTTTGCCTCATGGAAAGCATCTACCTTGTCCTTTGCCGGGAGGGAGGTCCTTATTAAACCGGTCCTACAACCTCTATCCCTCTACTACATGTAATGCTTTAGGTTCCCAAAAGCCATCTGCAAACAAATTGACTCTTTATGTCAAAGATTTTGGCTAGGAAATCCGACAAAGAATAAGCAATTTACCCCTATCTCTTGGGATAAATGTTGCACACCTAAACATCTCGGGGGACTTGGTTTCAAGAAAATTGAGGACATCAACAGAGCTCTCCTCCTTAAGCAAGGTTGGAAACTTCTTAGTGAACCCAAATCCCTTTGGGCAACCACACTGAAAGCCAAATACTTCTCTAAATCAAGTTTGTTTAACCTCGAAATTAAGCTCAAGAGTTGATCATGGACATGGAAGAGCATTCATAGCATCACCCCTGATCTCAAGAGAATGATAGCAAGACAAGTAGGGAATGGGGTCGACACTTCCTTCTGGTACAACCCTTGGCTCCCTAAGGCTAGGAGTGTTAATGAAATGTTCCCCCACTCTAATATTTGGTCACACAACACTTTTGTGGCCCAAATGTCACTAAACATTCCAACAAACAGGGAGTATCTCTCAAACTTTAACCTACCTCTCTTCCCTACCACTCTTTTCAACCTTAATCATTCACAAGATTCTTAGAGTTCACGCATATCCACCAATGGTGAATTCTCAGCCAAACTGGGTGGAAAGGCGTTGACAAAACATAATTATGAGACAATACCTACAGAATTCACTAATTGGTGGAAAATGTTCTGGAAGCTGAAGTTACACCCTAAACTCAAAACTTTCTTTTGACGTCTACTGAATGCAGGGCTACCAATTAGAGCTACACTTTCTCAATAGACGGAAACGCACGATATTTGTGAACTGTGCAGCAATAAGACAAAGACTCTTTGGCATATCTTCATCTCGTGTGAATGGACAAAGAGAATTTGGGCAGCAGGACCCCTCGGTCTGCGAACGGAACATCTAGCTCAACAATCTCTATTACATTTGTGCAATGATTTCCTAATTGGATTTCAACTAGATATACATAAAAACAGTGGTTCTTCTCCGTATTTGTGATCACATGTTACTTTACATGGAAAGAGAGGAACAATGCTTTAAAAGGAAAAATTAAACCCAACCCCACAGGATAATGCATAATATAAACAGATGGATAGTAGACATGAAAGTTTCACCTTTTAAGGATGAGAAAACAAGTTTGGAAATCCAAACCCACCATACGGAGTATTTAACAAAGAATACTAAAACTAATGTTTTGCTTTGTGCAAGGGTATATAACAAATCAGTAGACACAGCTGGATGGAGCATAGGGATCATGGAGAAAGGAAAAATCGTGAGGAAAAAAGAGGATATTTGAGAAAAAGCAACTCATTGGAAGCAACAATAAGGGCGATGAAGGAAGGCATGAAATTTTTAGATTCCATTCAGGAAGTTTGGGTAAACGAAGAGACGGCAGTTCCACTCTTCCATAACCCACCCACAATTCATTGGCCCATCCACTTAATATCTAACTTGGTAGATATTAAATCCAAAATAGGAAATGCTGAGTTCTGTAACTTTAAATCCTCAGGACATCTAAACCTCTTCAATTAGTTAGCTACTGGTTGTTTTCTGCATGGCACAAGTGACACTAACCTCAAACAAAATGAGGATCTATGTTTAATTTAATCAGTAATGAATTTTCTTTCTTTGATCAAAAAAAAAAAAAAAAGATATACAAAGATCAATGGCTACCCTCTTTACTTTTCAAGTGTATCTATAATGCACTCCAACCTTATGGCACATATAGTATATCAAAAACTGATATATATATATATATATATATATATATATATATATATATATATATATATATATATATTATTTTTTTTTTTTGGGTGGGGGGGGGGGCATAAAACTGATATAGTACTATAAGCTAAACAAATATTAGAGAATCCAAATTATGAAAGATTATCATTAAAAAACTAACATAAGTTCATCTCATCATCATACAAATACACAATAGAAATTAGCAATATAATGTAATAACATTCTTCCCCCTAAGCAACACATGCTTTACCCTTCTATATTTCTAACATCCATCATTGTGGTATTATACATATTGTTAATGCAACTAAGAGGGGGTTGAATATGTTGCAATTAGTGGATTTGTCTTTTTTTTTTTTTAATTACAAATTAAAATTAAGTATAAAACTAAACTAAAAGAGAACAATTGCAATCAACCACAACACACAAATTTTATAGTGGTTCAACTTTAAAAGTCTACATCTACTCCTCTCTTAGCCTTAGAGAGAGTAGTATCCCACTAATGAATATCTTTCAATATGGTGGGTAGAGATCAAACACAATCTATGTTCAATTAGGACAAGAACAAAGAACACCCTTTATAGTCTTTGTTCTAGATAGGGCAAGAGCACCTTTAACCAATTCTAATCAACCTATATTAGAATTGAACAAACAAGATACAAGGGGCTTAACACTTTACCCCTTGTTTGAGTGACGCAATATGAGATGCATGCTCAACCAATGAAACTTCAACAGCCTTCAATCACCTCAAACTTGGCTCCAATAAGCTTGCTTAAACACCTTGGTATGTTCTTCAAGGTTGTGAGAGGACAAAAGGCAATAGTGAGTTAATCTTGACAAGTTTGAGAGCTTGAGAGTAGTTAGGGAGCAATATCTCAATAGGCAAGGTAGAAGTCCTCAAATGGGTTGGTTGGGCTTATAAAGATGGCACTGAATTGCTTGGCACAACCTCCTAATAGATATAAATTTTTGTAAAATTTTAGTCTAGAAGGATCACCATTTGATTCAGATGGAGATCCGTTTGAGAAAGTAGCCATTAAAATATAGTTGTTAGGCATATTTTAATCACACGAAATTCCGTCTTGGCTACTATGACCAGACAGACGACTGTCTGGTCCAGGCAAAAATTTTGTCTGGGCTTCTATGACCAGACAGATGCCCGTTTACAGCACAAAAGCACAACTACGAAATTGAAGGGCATTTTAGGTCCCTAACCAACCTTATGTCTACAAACACACTCATAGCATGTCCTATGTCAATATAATGACATGATGCACATGAATTTGATACTAATGAGTGCAATTACATGCAATTGTGTATGGAGGTGTCCTAGGTCCTAGTGTGCTATGTCTTCTTACTTGAGCATGACTTGATATTCTTGAATCTTCTTATGCCTTAATCTTCATGCTCATCTTGACTTAGACTCCTTATCCTACTTGACTTAGTATTGACTTGGGCTTGAGCATACGGTGAGCTAGATTCAACGAGTTGGATTAAGTCCACTTGCTTTAATATTAAACTAGACATACACAACTCATTATAAACATTAATACTTCATGTTTGTTATCATCTAAACTAATAGAGACTGATGTGGCAATGCTGACATGACATTTTTCCACACGTCTTTAACTATATTTATATAATTACTTGTGCTTCCCTCTTTCAATTATGGCCTAATAGATGAGTTCTATGGGTACCATATTATAAGGGTATTCAGCTCGAACCTAGTTGTGACCAATGAAGGAAAAATTGACAAAATATAGCAGAAATCGATGATATTTTGGTATATGGTGATACAAAAACTAGGATCGAAATGATATTTTCTAAAAGTCGCCAAAAAATAGACGATTTTCCAGCAACCCAACGAAATATTTGCAAAAATCACCAAAATTTCACATAACAATGCTCCTTTGTTAAAAAATCTCAAGTTTTGAGGATTGCGGGTTCGTGCATTTTGTAGGTATGGGAAGGACGAGCTGTTATGAAAGTTTCTCCCGGTACAACACGGTTGGCATGGAAGAAGCCATGCATGATTAACATGCATTCAACCACCCAAGCTCCGATGCTCTTTTGCAGCAATCACCACTAGCAACTTCCAATGTGCAAGAGCAACGACTTTGTGTGCGTGACTTGTCTCAAGTTCCTCATCAAACTTTCCAGGATTCTATTTTATCATCAATCCAATCACCATTCACGTTTTTTCTTTTTCTTATCAATGAATAGATCTCTTTACTTGTACGACTTATATGGCTCATATTTCTAGATGTCTCATATTTCTCGAAAAAGTGATTCGATTGATGGGATTTGGTATGACACTTATGAGATTGATGATATTGATGAGATTGATAGTCAATTGATATTCAAATATTTCTTCTTAGAACGTATTGATTTGACCCCATAAGCGGGACCACCACCCAATAGCATGTTGCTGCTAGAATCCCGTATTTCTTTTAGAGAATCTCCTAATTGTTCGAGAGCAACTAGAAAGAGATTCTTTAACTAGAAGGAATTCCGTTCAAATGTAGGATACCTATCCAGAAGTTTTCACAACTCAATCATGTATGATGGAATCATCAAAGATTTGATCTTTTCGAACTCTATCTGTAACTCACTAGAGGCTTGGGAGTTCTTCTATTCAATCCCTATTGAAGCATGGACTAATCCCAATACTCAAGCTCATCTTCTCTGGATGGAACAAGCTTCGCTTTTTCAATTCTTCTCCACATCGAATCAATGCTTAAGGGCCTGTTTGGTTACATGAATCTGAGAATTATACCCGTTTGGTTGTAAAAATCTCTAGATTCATGAAATCTAGAGATTCACCTTTTTACACTAAAAACATGAATATGTAGATTTATGGGTAAGGGGTGAAATCCAGAGATTTCAAAAAAGCTATACATTTGCACATTCACAAAAATCACGTCGATCAAATAGATTTTTAGGATGAATCCACTGATTTCATTCCACAACCAAACATCTAATTTTATAAATTATAACTCTATAGATTTGAAATCTCTAGATATTTGAAATCTCCAGACTCATGTAACCAAACAAACCCTAAGGCATTTTAGAGAATCAGAACTTCAGAAGTTCTTTGGATCTCGATCGATGCTCACCTTAATCTTGATTTTTTGACACTTTTGCTTCTATGTTCCCGTTAGATATAGTAAAAGATCCTCTTGTCAGTCATCACTACTAAGCCTGCAGAGTGTTAGAATCACTGAAATTGTGCTAGAAATGTCGGCAAAATGTTGCCAATAAAATGGGGTTTCACTAGTTTCGTTGGTTGTTGAACCAGGCTGTTCCGACGATATTTCATACCTTGGTTGTGTCTATCGTTTCAAAAGGACATACAATAAACAAAGTGTATACTATCACATATGATAATATCAATCAAAAAGATATGGACAGTTCAATAAATAATAAATTAGGTTTGACGGGCTCATAAATCCAATACTAACACCCTTTAAACAAAATATTGTAGTCATAAAACCATATAAGCAAAAAGATACCTCATCTTAGAAAATTGTAACTACAACAAAAATGTGAAACAACCTTGCATGTGTCCTACTTATCTTGAGGAGGCAATGTCTCCACATTTCACCCTGATATGACTCTACTTTTCATTTGGTTTCCTATTCCATGCGTGTACCTTGGCCTCCCCCCAAGAGGGATCAAACCGGTTAACTCTGACTCTAACTTGAGCAACTTGTTTAGCTTAACCTAGTCGAACCGATTTACCAAAAGCATATGTAACTTGCATAACGTTACTAGTTCTTGTTTTGTGTGTTCTTTTTCCATTTTTGGAATGAAAGCAGCTCAAAACATTAGTGCAATTCAGTTGGGTTTTTTTTTCTTTTCCTTTTTCTTTTATCTTATTTCTTTTCTAAGATAATTATTGTTGCTCCCCTATATTATAGTTTAATTACTACCTTATCCCCTATACTTTTTTAAACTGCTAATCAACCTTAAACTTTGCCTATAATTACTGATGCCCTTGCATTTAAGCTCCATTAATTAAATGATCATGTGACATCTTAGATTTACTCAAAACTCGTAAAATAAACTTGAGGTTTTATATTATTTATCTACATTACTCCCTTTATTAGTTAAGAAATTAACCTTAAGCCTTTATTAAGTGCTAAACGTTCTTCTTCCACACACACCAAAAAAAAACTTCTCCTGTTACCCCCACAAAAGGGGGGGGGGGGAATCTTCCTCAACGATGCTAAACTCAACTTCTTCCTTTCACTTGAGAAACCTTCAAAATAGAAGGTAATAAAAAAAAAATAGTAGTTCTTGTTATAAATAATATTTATTTATGGATGTTCATTACCCCCAAAGAGATCATACCAAAATATGTAACTTGCAAAGAAGATCTCAGCCATTTGAGCATGCGATCTTGGCGATTCACATTTTCATATTAATCGAAAATCTTAGCAATCCATCATTTCATATCAAGATCATCTTATTGTGTGTGAGAATCATATATTGTATTTCTTTGTAAGCTGTTATATTTCCATATTAGAAAAGATGCTAGTTCCATTTTAAATATGTAATGAATAACTCAATAAAAGAGTTGAATCCATCTTGTCCTAATTTTCTTTCTTGTTTTGAATATATTTTTGCATTTTATAATTGTTCCTTTATTAGCTTTTTTATTTTTCTATACTTCAATTTGGCGTTGTTTATTTATTTTGAGTGACAAAGGTAGCTTTTATTATAGAAAAGCAAAACAGGCATAGCTTAACAGCAACAACTTACGAAAGCAAATTTTTTGGAGCTGCATCCTTCCAAACCAAAGGGCTGGCGGGAGGGGAAAAAGATACATGAAGTGAACTCTACTGTTATCTTCAGCACGTCTTCTACCATACCTGCCGCCCTCCACGGCATCATGAACTTCCTTCTTATCAATGATTTTGCAGAACAAGAATCCAAACAAATGTGTATTTAATGCTGAAATTAGAACTAGAGAACTTTTCACTTGCTTGTGAAACTTAAATTTCCTAACACTTACCATTGATGACTTGCCTTGGAGCTTAGTTGAGATTCACCATATTTCTTTCTCCCATGAAATCTTTATTGAGACTTTAACGGCTTCAGATATCTAGAGATTTCAAATATATAGTCATAATTCATAAAATTAACTATTTGGTTAACCTAAATTTGTGGAATGAAATCTGTGGATTCATCCTGAAAATTTGGATTTCACCCACATACCTATAAATCTACAAATTCATGTTTTTAATGTAAAAATATGAATATTTAGATTTCATGAATCCAGGAATTTTCACAACTAAACGGATATAAATCTTGCATCCATGAATCTAGAGAATTCAAATCTTTGGATTCATGTAACCAAACACGCCCTAAGGCCATTAATTCATAGAACCTTGGGTGAATGAATATAGTGATTTAGTTTTTGTTATTTACTTTACAATCTCATGTTTTAGGAAATTTCTTCTTTCAATAGATTGTAGTTTTCAATTATTTTCTTTTGACAGTTAAAGAGCATGTGATTTTATCTCATCACGATTTAAATCTAAAATGATTAGAATATAAGGTTTAAATTGAGACTTTATATGGTTCTTCTAATGAGAAAATATAATCTTTTAGCTTCTTAATTAAGAAGGGTAAAATAAATATTAAACATGCAATCTTAACAGTCTATTAACATCGTTAGAAGTGAACATGACAATAGTAATCTCATAAAGAACATGGTCTGTTTAGGAAGTAAACTATAATACAAGAGGCAACAAAAATTATCCCTTCCTTTTCCATCGTTGAAATGAAGTGGTACTTTGTTATAGTTTTGAGTCCACCTTGAAAACATACAAAACTACCTCTCTTTTTTTAGGTCCAAGAAATTGTTTTTTTTTCACAAAAAAAGGACGTTTCTTCTCTTAAACGCGTGGAAGAGCATTTTTTACATCAAAACAATAATCTCATATTTTGAAACCCTTAAAATTCAAAATTTCTTCCTTCTCATTTTTCTTGTTATAAAAATGTTTTTTTTCTTCTCCTTTGTTACTATACATGATTTCAATACTTAGAAATAGTAGAAAACAATAAAAGAATAGAAATAAGAGAAACTATTTTTTACCTAAAAAAAGAAAAACTAAATAGAAGTGTTACCAAACAAACCCTTACAAAGAAACTTCATATGTAATCTAAGAAATTATTGTACATTACATTTTATTTGTTTAAGATATATATTTTTATTTCATTATAAAAAACTATGGGATTTTTTGGAATACCAGATTGTAGGCTTTTTAACAGGGGCGGAGCCAAGATTCAATATTGGGTGGGGGCCAAGAATGAAAGTCCAAATCCCTTCCTGTTGGGGAAGCACTAATGCTTTTTGCTACACATTGTGTGGGCCCTTATAAGACCCACTGGGGCCCTACCTTTGAATTATTTTATTATATTAAGGCATAGACCCGCATATATTTTTTGGGGCCCACACATTTAAAATAAAGGTAAATTATAGAGAATGATTTTTTTTTTGGGACAAAATATAGGTAAATTAAAGCAACAACACGAAGGAAAAATAAAAAAAAAAAGATGACTTCAAACCCTAAAAAGTTAAATGTAAACAAAAATTTTATTCGGTAGGAGATGCAAACCATTTTTTATTTTGGTAAAAGATACAAACCAATGATAGTTAGTTACCTTATTAACTATAGATATTTTATTCACAATATATAATCAAATAATAAAAATTACAGAAGAAATAAAGAAACGGAGAATATAAAATTAAATAAAAAGAATAACAAACAAAGAGTAAAAGATAAATAAATTGAGAAAGAGAATCTAACTATGAAGAATGCTATATATATATATGGTAGAAAGGAGGTTGAGATTTTCAATTAGAAGTATTATCTATTTGGGGGTGATGGATATTCATAATCAATATTATTTAAAACATAGAATATGTTTTTTCTAAATTTTCCTTAACCCAAGCTTATAGAAAGGGAAGAGAATAAATAGAAAGAAAAGAGGAGAGAGGAGAAAGGAGAGAATAAATAAAGGATTGATGAATTAGTTTTTAATTAGGAATGACATTTTGAATACCTAACAAGATTTTTAAAAAAATTACCTTTACCCATGTTTATAGAAAGAGGAGAGAACAAATAAGAAGAAAAGATGAGAGAGAAGAGAGGAGAGAATAAATAGGGATTAAAGGGTTAAATTTTAATTAGGAATGACATTTATATCTATTATTTATTTTTTAAAATCATTCTCAATATTGAGGGGGGCTAATAGTGATATTGAAGAGAAAAAATTAGAAAAATTAAAGGAATTAATCAAAATTTTCAAAAAGGGGCCATGGCCCCCTCCGGCTCCAATAAGCATGGAAATGCAGGCTTTGGTAGAGTTTTTGTTTCTAATCCAATCCAAAAATTATATGGGTTTAAGCTGCATGAGTGCATTTTTTTTTTGGTGAAAGGATATTTATTCAGATGGATCAACAGTAGGAAAACAAAAGCCTGGTTCAAGAGTAAGTATCTCTTGAAGCCAGGGAGAGCTCACAGGCCATCGCCTGGAACCAAGGGAAAGGCCACGCAGGGCCAAGTAATCTGCAACAATATTAATAAAGCGCGGGATAAACGAGAAAAAAACTCTGGCTGGAGGAACAGCAAGGGTCAAAATATCAGCAACAATTGGGGCAGCTACCATTAGGGACGCTAACAGCCTCTGTGAGAGCTCGAACAGCAACAAGGCAATTTGATTCAATAAAAATGTTGCGATAGCCAGAAGACAAAGCAAACTGAAGAGCAGCTTTGATCGCATCCAATTCACCAAGTAAAATTGAACTCATAAGCATCTCATCCGAAATCGCAAAGATGATGTCTCTGTTCCAATCTCTACCAATAAAGCCAATACCACCATGATTTGCTAACTTCGGGTAAGTAGCATCAGAGTTGACTTTTAACCATCCTTTAGCAGGTGGAGTCCATTCAGTAGGAAGAGGAGTGAAGGCCGATGGAGGAAGAGGCCTCCAAACTAAAGAAAATTCCCAATAGGCTGAAGAAGCTTTGGAGATCACCTCAACTGAATCAGTGACAATGCCATTAAAAATGAAGTTGTTGCGAGCAAGCCAAATAGACCATATGATAAAAGAGGCCCTGCTGAAGTGCTCAGATGCAAGTTTCTTATCTTTCCTTCTGAGAGCACACCAAGCAGAAAGCCAATCTGCTAAGAATGAATCAATAGGAGTAAGCATTTGAGAGAGGTGGGAGCCGAACCAGACAGCCTTGGCAAATGGGCATTCAAAGAAAATATGATTTGTTGACTTAGGGGCCAATCCACACCGAGAGCAGGTTGTATCAATAGGTATGTGTCTTCGATACAGGCCAGTAGCTGTAGGGAGGCCATTTGCACACATCCGCCACAACAGAAATTTGATTTTTGGTAGAGCTGGGGAGGTCCAAATCATTCTCCACATGTGTAGATCAATCCTCATATGAGAATAGTGAGTAGAAGAAGAAGGTCAAGTACTCATAAGTTGTTGCTGTTCATTGTATAACAAATGATAGGTACTCTTGACCGAGTGTAACCTAGATGACGATGGATCCCAAGTCTAGATGTCAAATCCCCTTCTCCAAGCAGGACGAATTTTTGAGATGGATATTACATCTTGGGCATTGAAGAGACCAGTCAGTAATGGAAAATTCCAAGTACCATCATCATATAATAGATCCTCAACCTTGTAGATTGAACAGTTAAGAGGTTTATCAGAAGTAACATGATATCCAGGCGTCTTCCCAAATATGCATAGAAGCGCCATTACCAACATTCAAAAGTAATCCTTTGGTCATCACATCTTGGCCAATTAAAATGCTCTTCCATATATGCGAAGGTTTATAACCTGTAGAAGCTTGTAAGAAGGTAGTCCTAGGGAAATAAATTGCCTTGATAATTTGAGCCCACCACGAGTCTGGTTCATTCCACATCTTCCAAGCTAATTTAGATAAAAGGGCTTTGTTTTGGAGAGCAGAGTCCTTGAATCCTAGGCCACCATGGAATTTGGATTGACTGAGTCTAATCCAAGAGATCCACTGGATTTGACCACCTTGAGGATTAGAACCCCAAAAGAATCAAGCAGAGGCCTTCCGAAAAGCTTCATGATGTTTTTGAGGAAGCATAAGATGGAGACCAGCATAGTTGGAGATAGTAGAAGAAACTAACTTGATTAATACTGACTTTCCAGCAAGTGTAAGAAGGTTCCCTTTCCAGCTGCCAAGACGTGACTTCACTTTATAATGCAACTCATGAAGAAATTCAGTTTTCTGAGAATTGTTGTCACACCCCACCCAGCCGGATCCGGCCATACCTGAATACCCGTGGGGGTGATACACCGCAGGACCTAGGTTTAGTGACAATTCAATACAACACATGATATAGCATAATTAAAAGGACAAGAATAAATCAAGTTCTAATAATAAGTTATTAAATCTGGATTATCGAAAGGTTACAATCATCCATTATCTAAAGTTAATCAAAATGGACATCAAAGTTTGAAGGAAGCATAGATTGTCATAGCGGAATTTAAACTAAACTGATTCCCTAATGGAATCCAACCTCATAAGAACAATCTTTGCACAGGCATGAAGCTCCATGCAAGTCTACATCTTCTTCAGTCACTCCTTCAAGAAAGCCTGCCGGCGACGAATCCTCCACTTGGAAGGAGTCCTCATAACCTGTAGAATATTCTAATAGAAATAGACATATAAAAAGGAATGAGTTCAACAGAACTCAGTGAGGTCAACTCAACATCTTATCATACATTCATCCATAAGATTCCACATCATATCATGCATTTGTACACAAGATCCCACACCACACGTATAGCTTGAGTATCGATAATGTAATTAATGATAGTGATATGATGTATGAATGATTATGATATTATGCTCCTAACTCTATCATGAGGTCTCTATGGTAGACACGCATTAAGTTTGTACACCAATCTCCTTTGGGTGGTCTCAGTCACTCTCCCTCAACAAGAGACTTCTATTGGGTTCTCCGCGGTTGTTGGATAAAGTCCTGGCAAACCATGGTTGGGGTATAGGTCACCACTCTCTCACATCACCGTTTGGTATGAGATTGGCGCATGTCAAGGATAATCCTAGCCCAGTGCAAAGTCATACAGTCTCGTACTAGATATGGTTTGGATATCTCCCCTCATGCTTGGTGCCCTTTTGGTTCAATACCTTTCCACCTATGAATGGAATCCTCAACGGGAGGCATCTGTTGGATCCCATTCCTTAACCCATTGGTCATCCACATATAATGGACATGATGCTCTCCATGTCCTCTCATGGATCATTTCACCGGTCTTGAGCGCCCAGGAGCCCTTATCTATTATATGCAACCCTACCTCTCTATGATGATAGTGGGCCTGCTTGACGCTCAGGACCCAGCCACTAACATCACGGGTTAACCGCTTCAATACTCATGCTGGAAGGGTAGTAGTACTCATGAGGTTACCTAGCCAAACATTTCTAGACACTTAGCATTCATGTACTTAGGTCTAAATGCATACTCATGTAAGTTCACTAGGGTAATGGGCGAACCCACAACCCTAGTTTGAAACATAAAATAAAAAGAGTAATTTAATTCAACATCATCTATATATCTTCATATCCATAATTTAGAATTTGAAAATAAAAGAAAACACTCAATCCATTCAATCTCATCCATCTCATACATTCGCATATTGTTTTCAAAGAATATTGAAAATAGAAGCAAAGATACTTGCTTACCTTTCATTCGTGCAAAGTCCCACACATAATCACAAGATAATAAATATTAAAGCAAGGCAATATATCAATAATGAAATTTAATTACATAATTAAACATGCAAGATAAGGTTGAGTATATTCCTCACCTTTTTAGTTAGTATAAGCTCTCCAAAGTTCTACAAAGTCACACTTACTAGTTGGTGATTATAATCAAAATAAACCTAATAATGTAAGACAATCATTAGACATAAATTAGAAGTCAATTAGGTTTTAATAAGGTTCCCAAAATCACCCAACAAAAGCCTAATCTGCCAACTAGTTTCAAACCCACCTTTCTCAACCTGATTTCGGCGAAAATCAAATTTCACCATCGATTCGAAGTCGAATCGAAACAAAACTTTGGGAATGCCTATTTGGAAGCAAAAGGGTTCTAATGGTACCTTAAATTTGATCTAATTCCATCTCAATCAAAAAGCCCCAAATTTTGGCTCTCGCGAGTGCTCTCGGCTGGGTCTGAGAGCCAAAATGCAAAATCGTTTGCAATGACTCGCACAAATCACTTACAAACCAAAGGGAAACATAAATGAAACTATTTGTAAGCATTCAAAACACCTATCATGTTACAACTACTCAAATTCAACATTTATTGCGAAGAACTACTCCTAAAATTAATCCCAAAGAAGAGGGTTTGATGAATCTTACCTTTCCTAATGATTCCGCAAAGATCCGGGTGCCGGCACGCTTCCAAATGGTTAGGAACCTTCTTCTTCCTTGGTTTTTCCTTCTCCTTAAGCCTCAGCCTCATACTAGCAACATAAAATGCGTGTATGAGTGAAAGATAGCTTCAAAATAGAGTTTTAAAAGGAAAAACCCGATTCTGCCCCGAATTGGGCTGGGGGCGGTTGACCGGCCGTTCAACTGGGCCAAACGACCTGCCCTTGTTGAGGGGCCAAATGAAGTCCAAATTGGGAGATCTTTGGCTTGTTGGAAAGGTCTTTCGACGCTCGTTTTGATACCTTATTCGCATCAATTGGATTCTCCATCACCGATCTATAGCCGTTCCAAGATCACCCTTTTTACACCATCATGATTAATCTTCTCTCTTCAATTAAAATTTAGGAGAGTTGATGAGTCATCACAAGGGTCATCCACCAACATTGGTTCCATTTCCAACCCTTCGGGCTCCACTTGAATGGCCCACATTTTTTGTCAACTCGAGGCCTGATTTTCTCGATTTTGAAGCCACGGGTTAAAGGGGTAGAAATCCGGGGGATTTCACAATTGTAATCCATCGGAAGCCCAAGGTACTTCTTTGGAATTGAGCCCAGCTTCAATTTTAGTATCTTTGTAATCCAGCATCGCCACCGACTAGGAGTGCTAGGGCTGAAGTAAAGAGAGGATTTGGTTATGTTGATCTGTTGACCCAAGCCTTTACAAAAAAGATCCAAGCATTTTTTAAGTCCATGGATAGATTGAACTGAGATTTCAGCAAATAAAACTATGTCATCAGCAAAGAGCAAGTAAGAGAGTCGAGGTGCCCTGTTTTTAATACAAAATCCCCGAACCAATCCCTCATCTGCAACTTTATCAAAGAGGTGAAATAGCCATAGAACAAAGAGGAAAGATAGCAGGGGATAAGGGGTCGCCTTGACGGATGCCTCTTGTTGGAGAAATATGACCCTGCACAATGCCATTGATAAGAAGAGAAAAGGAAACTGAGCTTATACTGGCCATTATGAGATCTACCCAATATCCTAATTGAAGTAATACCTGGTGAATAAATTCACACTCAAGACTATCATATGCCTTTTGAATATCCACTTTCGCAGCCAAAAAGTGAGTCTTACCCTTTTGTCTCCCCTTGATGTAGTGATACATTTCATTAGCAATAACTATATTTTCAGAAATGGATCGGCCTGGGGTAAACGCAGTTTGATGGGGGTCTATAATTTTGGGAAGAATGCTGAAGAGTCGAGTTGCAATCACCTTTGAAAAGACTTTGGATGCAACACCACAAAGGCTAATAGGGCGAAATTCCTCCACCGATTGAGCATTGCTGTTTTTTGGTATAAGACATATGAGTGTCTTATTGAAGTGCTTAGGGAACTGCCTGGAAATAAAGATTTCTCTCACGAAAGCAACTAAATCTTCATGAATGATATCCCAAAAGCGTTGAAAGAAGGCCGGAGGGAGGCCATCCCAACCAGGAGACTTATTAGGTTTCATGTCAAAAAGTGCAATCTTGATTTCAACCAAAGTTGGGAGTTGGAGCAATAGATCATTCATCTCCAGCGAGACACTAGGTCTAATACAAGCAATTAGAGAAGCAAGAGCAGTATGATCAGTACCTTCATAATTATAGCCATGTTGAAAATAAGGCACTGCTTCGTTAATAATTCCTTGTGGAGTGTGGATCCAAGAACCATCTTGCTTCTTAAGTTTGAGGATTCTGTTTGTACGCCTTCTATGAAGAGTGGTTGCATGAAAAAAGGAAGTATTAAGGTCTCCACATTTCAGCCATTGAAGGCGAGATTTTTGATTCCAGAGAGTCTCTTCTCGTGCAAGTTCTTCCTCCAATTTAGATGATAACAAGTTCAGATGCTCTTGACCAACAGAGTGATTGGCATCATTCATGAGACGAGTCATATCATTCTTGAGAGATTTAATATTATCCTGGACTCTTCCAAAGACCTCCTTATTCCATCTTTGAAAAACGGCTTTTGTATTTTTCTGCTTTTTCTTCAATCTATTGCATTACCAGTAGCAGAGGCTGACCAAGCAAGTTGTGCTACCTGCTGAACATCAGGGTGCCGAAGCCACATATTTTCAAACCGAAAAGGGCGGGGACCTCTCATTCTGCCTCCTTCGGTATCAACTACAATTGGATAGTGATCAGATGAGTGAATAGGTGACACAAGAGCTGTTGAGTCAGGAAATTGAGTTTGCCAGAGATTATTGATGAAAGCTCTGTCCAAATGGACTCGTATGTTGTGCTGCCCCAAACGCCGGTTAGTCCAAGAAAAGCGGGGGCCCTGAAAACCCAAATCAATTAAAGAGCAATCATCAATGAGTGTACGAAAACCCAAGGAGTCATGTGAACTAGCAGAGGATCCACTACTGCGCTCTCGCCAGTGTAATGTCGAATTGAAATCGCCCACAACCAACCAATTATTCTGTTTATTAGGCATTAATTCTCGCAAAGAAGACCAAACTTAGGCCCTATTTTCACGCCATGGAGCACCATAGAAACCAGTGATATAGTACACAGTTTGATCAGAGGATACACATTTGATATCTAATAAATTCGAGATGCCAGACAGGATATCAATCGAAAAATCTGGATGCCAGAGTAATGCAAGTCCTCCAGCAGTGCCAATAGAATCTACAAATGACCATCCATTCGAAGACTTTGTGCCAATCGTCTAACACGCAAGCAATTACACTTTGATTCCATTAGAAATATAAGATCAGGCTTGTGCTCTTTCAGGAGGTTTTTGAGAGACCGGAGCTTAGAGGATCCTCCCAAACCTCTAATGTTCCAGCTTAGGATCTTCATGGCTCCCCATGGGGCTGTTCTCCAGCACCCATGGGGTTGAGGGATAAAAAAGAAGTGTTGGGGAGAGAAATAGGTGGTAAAGCATGGTAAGGTCTCATCCGTCGGGCTTTCTTCAGATCAGGGGAGGAGGAAGAAGAAGGAAAAGAGCTACTTGATCTGGGATGATGAGGTTTACGGGGAGTGATTGGGCCCGAAGAAACCAAGGGTAAGGGGGGAGATGAATGATGTGCGTGGGAGATGGATTTTATGGTTTGTTGAGATGGGTTATTGAAAGGCACTAATGGGCCGAGTGAAGATGGGCTAGTAGAAAGAGAGGAGTGTAATGGGTTGGGCAGCATGGGCTGAGTGGGCCAGGTTGTGTGTTTATTATGGGCGGCAAGTTGAACTTGATTCAAAGCTGGAACCAGAGAGTTAAAAGTATTTGTAAAGGCCAGGTTCAAGATGGAGTGAGGAGATGAAAGTTCCATAGGGTGGGTGGGGTCCAGAAGGCATAAAGGAAGGGAGGTAGGTTCACACTGAGGATGTAGCGCGTGGGTAGGAGGGGGCAAGCTTTGCAGAGGGGCAGTGGACAGTTGCGTTTCAGTAGCCGTTAGGAAGAGAGGGTGGGTAGTGGAAGAGAGAAACGAATGCGGAGTGATACGGCTAGAGTTACCCGCGTGTTGAGGAGTGGAGACAAGATCGTTTAGGGGCAGGGAAGTGTCAGGCTCAGTGTCAGGGGTATGATAGGGCTGTATAAGAGTTGAATAGGAAATTTCCGCATCTTCCTCATCGCCGGGAACCTGCAACTCCAGCGAGGTAGCATCATGGTGGAGGGCTGATGGGGAGTTAATTTCATGGAAAGGATGTGGAGCATAGACTAGCATATGTTTACTCGCAACCTCTACAAGGCGATTTGGCGGTGGGAAAGTTTGAATATCTGAGGGTAAAGCCATTTGCAAGTTGGAATCAAGGGAGGCTGGCGCAGAGGGGCAACGAGCATCTTTGTGTCCCAAAAAACCACAAGTAAAGCATACTAAGGGAAGACGTTCATATCGCATCTGAAAAGTGTTAACGGCACCGCTGCAACGGCTAACCTTGATAACTGCTTTAAGACGTTTCCCAGCATCTAGGATCACCTTACCTTGAAGAAAATGGTGATGACGACCACCAACGGACCCATTGATGAACATCACAGATTGAACCGAACCAATTTTCTTAAAAAAATTTGCCCCCATCTGAACATCTAGAAGTTCCAGATTTGTTGTAAACAATTGAACCCAAATGGAGAATCGATTAAAGGACCATTGCTAGTTTTCTTTCCAGGGTTCAAGGAGTAACAAATTTCCATTTACTGACCATGGTTCTTCTAGCAGGACATTAATCAGATCTCTTTGGTTTTCAAACTTGAATAAAAACCGATGTCCTTCAAGCTGTGTTATAGTCACGTTGTTTCGTGGATTCCAGGCTTGAACAAGAGCAGTAGAAACCGCTTGAATCCTATATCTCTGGCCAATCAGCACTCTACCGACCAACGCCGTAGCCCAAGAAGAAGCATGCCAGTCTTCAGAAGCATCATCCAGGCAAACGACCTCATTAGAATCGTCCAAATCATATTCAGGTAGGTGACACGGGTCCGGTGGTAATAGAGGAGGGTTAGTGGAGTTGGTAAGTAGAAAGGGAGGACAATCCATTGACGGAGGAGCTCAGGTGAGTCTCAGGAGGAAGAAAGCACAGTCGGAGACTGCAAGAAAAAGCACGTCAAAGACGGAGGTGGTGGCGCATATTACCACCCTCTTGTAAATATATATATTACAACCCTCACACTCCCCTTTCTATCCTGCATCAACAGCAGCCTTGTCCAATCCCAAAACATCTAGATTTCCCTACTCCATTCCCTTTCCCTTAGCAGTAAGTTCAAGAAGATCACGAGTTGAAATTGTCTTCGCACAATTATCATCTCGTCAGGCTTATGGCCCCTAGTTGGTGGAAAATTTATCAGGTCCATTTCCTTGTTAGAAATTGACCATCCTTTATTTTGTAGATGTGTGACATTGACATGTGTCAATAGTTCATTTTCCTGTCAGAAATGGACCTGATATGAGTTAAGAGTCCCCAATTGGTAATGATTGGTTTGATGAACACCAAGGAAAGAAGTGAAAAAGACCGAAACACCCTCTATGCCTGCACGGGCGCGAGGGTCACGTAGAGCGAAGCGAACAGAATCACAGAGATTCTACTCTCTCGCTTACGGTGAACGGAATAAGTGCTCAAACCCCATGGGGGGCCGTCTTCTCATTCAGTACTCAAATAAGCCTAATCCTTCTCGTACGTAGAGTAATTATATTCGTCTGGTAAACCTGCTAAATTCGCAGTACGTGAAACTGGAACAGGTGTAATCGATAGGAGCAATGGCAGAAGAAGTAAGAAATTCTCTATAGGATCTAAGCGGAGTCGAGACTATAGTTTTTATTTTTTTTTCCTTTATAAGTTCCCTCTTTTTATTGGGTTTTAAATTCAAAGCCTCTCTTTGACTGTCTCTGTATCTCCCTGTTTGTGTTTTTGGGGATTCTTTGGCATGATAAAGGCGGCAGACAATCTTAGTGTGGATAAATACAATGTTGAAGCTGCGGAGAATTTGGCAAACCAAGCTCTGGTGAGACAAGTCTCATGTTGGCTTTGTAAAGTTAAATTTATACGGTGATTGAAGGGTTTATACTTTCTGTGCTGAACTTGTGTGAACTGGGTTGTTTTGCAGCATTTGCCCATCTCTGAGGCTACTCCGATATATGAGCAACTCCTGTCAACGTTTCCAACAGCTGTGAGTTCTTTAAAATAATTTTGCATTATCGTGTTTCTCTTGAATTATTTTCTGACAGACAGATATATGCATTACTAGACATTTAAGACAGAGTCACTTGCAAGAATACTAGTTTGTTAGTTATCAGCATGAAAAAAAAAGAAAAAGAATGGGCTTATTTTGATTTGCTTTCTTGCAGTGATATTACTTGATGGTTATGTAATTGGACAATTTTTGAAATGCCTTTGTACTCAATGAGTTCAGTTTCTGGTAGATATTATTGTTGCGCCAGTTTAATGGTGGCTTTTGTCTCACCCCCAAACCTTCTCCTAAAAATCAAGGAGAAAAAATGAAAAAGAAAAGAGAAAAAAAGAAGAAAAAAGAATATGTTGAACCATAGGTTATGCTGTTTATTCATTCCCCTGAATTGAAGGTGTCTAATTTCTAGTTCCTCTCCCAGATAATGGGGATTTCCATGTTACTTCTTTGTAAATGCAATGTTTCTATTTGACACTTCCTTCGCTGCACTGTATTGGATTTGTGGCTGAACTTGTCACACTCTGTACTGTAGGCCAAATTCTGGAAGCAGTATGTGGAGGCACACATGGTGGTTAATAACGATGATGCAGTAAAACAGATCTTCAGTCGTTGTTTGTTGAACTGTCTTCAGATTCCTCTTTGGTGAGACTTTTTTCACTCCTCAAAAAAGGAGTAATTACTATTCAATAATAGTACTTATTTTAGGACTTCTAATAGCCTTCAGATACCCTGGTTTATTAATTATATATTGCTATAACCTCCATGTTTGGCCATCGAGTGGTGATGAATTAGTTAAAGAAACTAATGGGGAATCCTATGGTGTGCCCTCTGTGTGGTGACCCCAGTTGGTTTTGCACTAGTGACCTGTGAATCCTTTGCGTAGGTAAGTGAAGTTGTAATCGGTTTATGTGGGGTAGTGCTGGTTTGGTATTGAGGCGTTAGGGGCTGTTTAAAGAAATTAAGAAAATGGGGTTGGGGGGGGGTGTTCAGAGAGGTTTCATTTGATGGTTTAGCAGATCTAATGTGATTGTATATGATTAAACTTACATCGACTCTAGGGCTAATTGTGTAGTAGATGCTCACCAAGTTTCATCAAATTTAGATGGTGGAACTGGAAGTTGTTTAGGATCTTTATGTTGGAGGGAAATTAGTGTGTCAAACTAAAGAATGGGCAGATTCGGGTCTCAGTAGGGTATTTTTAGCTATAATGGGGATTGGAGGTGAGACCCGTCGTGATGATGTGGTGCCTGGAATTTGAGAGTAATATGATGGTTGGTTGATGAGATGTGATTTCTGATATGGGGTGAAAGAAGGGCTTGAACCAGGGGTAGGGAATTCCAAATAGAAATTGAAGGGGAATGAGAAGCGGGATGGGGTTAGGTTGCGAGATACCTGGATGATCAGGTGGGATTGGTGTTGTGGAAGGCTGTCCTCTCAGCACAGCCAAACTTCAGGCTTGATTTCACCTTGGACCTATTTTTTTTCAACCTTGAACCTTTCAAGTCGAAGAAACCTTATTGCAGCGGTAAAACTTAAAGAGAATACTTGGACTAAGAAGTCTTATTAATCATCTGAAAGTTGGTTGGTTACCTTCCTATTGAGCAGAGGGCTTATACATCATATGCTGGAGCTGGACTCTAACTCAAAATGGAAATGACCATCTTAAACTAAGAAATAGGAATATTAATAGGTCATTATATGGACTAGGACCCTAAGTGTGGGCCTCTCTTAAGGACGTAAAACTGATTACAGAAATCTTAATATGCCCCTTCATTGGGCAGAATTACAAGTTTGTCACTGCCAAGTTGGGGGAAAAGATAGATCTGCTGCTGGGCAGCAACCTTAGGGGCTTTTCCTAGTCTTGGCCTTCCACTTGGTGTGGGAAGGCTTGGTTCCAGCATCAGATTGGTATCTAAAGGGTGATGCAGATTCATTACAAAATTGGGTTTCTATCCTCAGGAATAAGCCTTAGGGTTGGGTTATTTTCTTCTTCTAAACCTTCTAATCCCAGGTCCTAGCTTCCCCCTTCTCTATTTCCGTTTTTTGGAGACTTAGCTTAGTAAAACCTACACACAGTCCAAATTCACCGTTGTCTCCTGCACTGAATCCCCTTTGCTGCCCGAGAAACCCATTAAAACTGTGATATCCAAAAATCCAGCTTTATTCAAGTTTATGTTCAATTAAGCTGGCTATCATTAAGAAGCTGCAACTATCTTCTAGAAGATACAAGGTGTTTTGCAAGAATTCTTCCTGGCGAAGTCGAACCATTAAAATCTCCTGAAATTCTGATTGAATCTTCTCCCAACCCTAAGGGCGACACAATTCAAGTTTCACACCCATCTACCCAGCCGATTTGCCTGAAATTATCCTTTTAGTTTACTAGGAATCCTCAAAAAGCTCTAGATTTAACAACCTGATTTAGATTTAACTTCCAACATGTATTCTACTCCACATTAGCTTGATGCTACTGTTGCCATTAACCCTAACTTTAACCCCTAAGTAGACCCCCACTGCCACACCCAGCTTTGGCATGTATTGGCGGCTTCATTTGAGGTCCTGGTTTACTGGCCTCTAGTTGGTCCATTTCGATCTATGGCCACATTAGAGAGAAAAGGGGGAAGCTATTATCTGGATTAGAGGGGTTTAGAAGACGAAACTTGGGGATGGGGATCAATGCTAACCGTAGAAACAGTATTCGTTATGATGTTTTGTTGGACAATTATGGAGTGAAAATTTCATTCTTGGGGGGGGGGGGGTCCTGGTCATGCTTCTGCGGATTTTATTCACAAATGGGATCATCTGGGCAGCATTGGCAGACTAAATGAGTTAGTCCCAGACTCCATTTTATGAAGAGACAACTCCGATGGCATGTTCATGTCAGCCTAGCAGATTTCAAGAATCCTCATTCTGAGTTTCCTTGGACATCTTGTGTTTGGTTTCACTTTTATATTCCTCAACAATCATGACCTTTGTTTTGGCCAGCAATATAATATTAAGAAGACAGCAATGTTACAAAAAGAGTCATCCCTCAACCCTTCCCGCCGCACAGACCTAGCCGAGAAGGGGTTTCTTAACAAGCAAGGACAAACCCCTTGCACTCAACATGAGAACGTAGAAGGGCAGTTATATAATCCTTTATGTAGACAGCTGACAGCTCCCATGTTTTCATCTAGCACCATGTCCTTTGAGTTCTCATTGAACACCAAAGTCACCTTTTGCGCCCCCCCCCCCACACAAAAAAAAAAAAAAAAAAAAAAAAAAAAAAAAAAAAAAAAAAAAAAAAAAAAGGAAAAAAAAAAGAATACTGAGGTCACCACAGTAATTTCTCCTCTTTCCTTTTTTTTCCCCCTTCCATGCTTGCCATTGCCTTCTTCACCTCCTTCCAGGCATAAACCATTTTCATTCTAGAATGCTGTCGTATGAGACTAAAAGTTTTTCTGTTCAGCACTTCAATATTCCAAGGACCCACAATTTTCCCACTCAGCATCTCCACTGGTAGTAGGAAATCTGACTGTTGATGTGCGCCAAATCCCTCTTTAAGCACAGGGAAATACCTTTGGAGATTGCTGAGATCTCCATATGAAATACTGATTAGTTATCCCCTTTAACAGTAAAAGCAAAACTGCTTTTGCATTTTAGTCACTAACTATGCCTCCATATGGAGCTGTTTCTTCTGACAATGTTCCATATAAATGCAACATTACCATAGCTCTTGGAGGTTGAACCCAGGAGCAAACTTTCAAGGTAGGTGATGTAAACTATAAGCAGCCCCCTAATAGAAGCCACAAGCAGCCACCAATTTTGGGCACACCCATAGGGGTATTTTTGTCATTTTCCTAAAGTTTAAACACTTTTAGTTTAGAAAGTCCCAAGTGGGATTCTCTTAAGTAAAGGAGTCCTAGTAGTTTTGGGAGTCTTTTATTATTTGAAGTTCAAATTGTAATTAGTCGAGTAGGAGTTTGAATTAAAGTTCTTGGTCTTTCTAGAGTAGAACTCCCCAGCATCGAGTTCCACTTGGAGACTTTTACTTTTGGCTATAAATTGAAGGCCCTGGAATGTAACTATTCAGTTTTGAATGCACTAAAATTCTTGACAATTATAGCCAAGGAGGTTCGATTGAGGTTGGAGCAGGGTTTTCTAGGTGGGAAACCCCGTGGCAGACCCTGTGAGGTTATCTTCCTCATTGTTTCAGCATTCTAAGCATCTGCAGCATTGTTTCTTCTTCTGTATTCTGAACTCCAGCAAGTATCATTCCACAAACACCAAAATCAAACCCTAGGACCTCCCCAGCCCAACCTCTCTTCCCCCTTTCTTGCGTCAAATTTGTTGAAGTTTCCTAAACCCTAAAAGCTTAAACCCTCCTGTCTCTTTGTTATGAACCCTAAATTACCTTAGGAACAGCACCTAAACCACATCAGAAGCCTTCTGTTAAATCAGTAACCTTCCCCTAGAAACCACTCCTCTCCCTAGTTCTGAAAATAAAAATTGTGGAAGATACATCAAGTACAGAATTGAAACCCTAGACCTGTAAAATTGATCTACAGCACCTACTGTTCAATTTCCCTTAACCCTAGTTAAACCTAAGGCCAAGAAACCCCAGCTGCAAGCTATAAATCCTATTCTCTCTTAGACGCAAGCCTTAAACAGTGTAAACAGTGTAAATAGGTCTGCTAATAATCAAATAACTGTTAAGGCAATCCTTCCCTCCTTGGTTTACATCAGTAGGTGCCTACCATTTCACAGTAATTCCCCAAGCCTCTAGAAGGTTCTTTCTTTGATAATGTTAATCAGCCACAATCTATATCTCCTAGCAGTTTGGTGACCACTTCAAACTTAATAGAATCTCCTTGTATTCACAATTGGAGGTGCACTTTGATGCTCCTCCAACAAAGGACCAACTTCAAAGAAGATCCATCTGGTAGATCTCTATTGTTGTTTTTGTGGGTGGGTATGAAAGGGTAGAAAATCATCTTTCCCCCCCTCCAAGTGCTTAGTGACCTCCAAATCTGGGGAACTATACTTAGTTTTATATTCACCATCGGGGACTAAGAAGGATCATTGAGTTGGTGATACGCTGAAACCCATATGGATCCAACATACCATGAAGATGGTGGTTTCGGGCAAAGGCTACACAACCAAACCTTAGGTGGTACAGTAAAGCTGCTGTCCTAAAAGAACCTCAAGGGGACAGTTTTGTTGCAAAACTTTGGACGGCATTTGGTTAATCAGATAGGTTGCAGTAAGGACCGCAACCCCCTAAAACCAAGGAGGCACATTCATAGTAAGCATCAGAGAATGTGCCACCTCAAGAAGGTGTCTATTCTTGCTTTTGGCAACCCCATTTTGAGGAGGGGTAACTTGTTTAATTTATTTGGCTAAAATACAAGTGTCACAAAGAAAACCATTCAAATTACAATGTTTAACCAAATCAGGCAAAAACTTAAATAAAATAGCTAAGGGAATGTGGCTGAAGCGACGATGCCATTGTAACAAAGTAAAAAGTGTGGGAGAGGTGGAATCGGAGGCTGTAGAAAAAAACTGATAGAGACCCGTAACACCCGTTAGATAGAGTCTCTTTGTCATATAGAGTCCCCCTTTGTTTCTATCACTGTCAATCATATGCCCTTTTTTTAGGTCTTGAAACACAATATGAAGGAAAAAAATGTTACCTTGCAGTTTATATCATGAGGAAGGCCACTAATAGTCTAATAGATAAAAGATTAGCAAAAAATTTAGGAATATGAAAATAGAGGATAAAGTAAGGGAAGGTGAACAAATAATAGAGCCGTTTCCAGAGATAGGAGAAAGAGACCCATCAGTAGTTCGAACAACTTTAGTCAAGGGAATAGAAGAATAAATATGAAAAAAGGATGAAGAACTAGTCATATGGTTGGTTGCCCCATAGTCGATTATCCAAAAGGGATAAATTTAATTGACACTATGACAATCAAAGATACCTGTAGTAGACTGTGTATTTGAAGGGGGAACTATGGAAGAAGCTACAGAAGGCACTCGTATTGGGAGTTGGCGCAGAAGAGGTCATATCACACTTGGTCATCAAGTGGTAAAGGTGCTAGAGCTTGTTAGAGGAGAGAGGTGCTAGAGTACTCAAGGTGTCAGAATTAGCTTAATGGGCAGATGCTTGGTTTCCTCCATGGGAATTTGCTAGACAATTATACTACTTTTAACACTTATCCTTGATATGTTGCTCTCGACCACATTATTCAAATTTATTTGGTGTGCGAGAACCACCCGTATTGGGCTTATTACTACCTGTACCAGCCACCAAAGCAGATCTGTCAGATGTTTGAGTATGCACCATTGCTATCCTATGACTATCCTCAGTGTCACCTATAGCATAAGCTTGCTCTAGAGATGGAAAAGGTTCTTGGGAGAGGATTTGAGTAGTACATAATCATACTCAATATTGAGACCCGCTAATCAATCATACACTCTAAGTTTGTCCTCCCACTGCTAATAAGTAACAGCATCTGCAGCACAGGTTGGATTGAAACACCCTTAGAAGTCAAGAGTTTGATAGTGACCTTGAAGAGTATTGTAATCTGAGATAGGGTGAGCCCTTTTGTTGCAACTGATGAATTTTTTGTCGAATCTCAAAACACTGTGCATCGTCGCTAGCTAGGTAACTCCCTGCAATACTTGGTTCTATAAAATTGAGAGGGAATCCCATAACCAAGCATTTATCAGTCTCCCACTTGTCTTGCTCCGTTCTAGGAGAAGACAGCTTAATAAAAGTCCCGTGAAGATGGCCAATAAGGCCACGAGCACCAACTAGAAGAGAAATAGTGCAAGACCAACGAAGATAGTTGGTCCCATTAAGTTTAACAGTGGTCATCTGAAAAGGAAAGAAATCATGTTCTCAAGAAACAGAATAAACGGGAGTCTCCTCCATACCAGATGTACCAGAAGAGTTGGAGGTAACTTAATCGGCCATCGCATGGAATAAAAATTGATCAAAAAAATAAGATCATAGCATCAAAAGGAAAGTAGGACCCCTTGGCAAGAGAAAAGTGCTCACTACTAAGAAATAGGCATAAAGGAGGTTTTTAGGACAAGAAAGTCATTAAAAAGTTAAGGAGAGGGAGGCGATGGCCCTAGGAACTCTCGTAAGGAAGGGCGACAATCCTAGGACCAGTCGTAAGTGGTAGATGGAGCCTTAGGAGTATTGTAGGGTATAGGAAATGGCTCTTAGGGTGGTGCGATGGTGTTGGATTGCCCAGAAAGGGTTGCGACAACCCTAGGGGAGTCACAAGTGGGTGGTGACACTCCTAAAGGGAATCATAGGGGGTTTGGAATGGCCGGTGGTACAGAGTGATAGCCCTAAAGGGTTGTGGAAGGGTGGCGATCCTTATAGGGCTTATCGCTAGGTGCTGCGATGGATTTTGGGGCTGCGATGGTGGTGGTAGGGTCATTAAGGTAGCGCTAGTGGGCCAGCGTGGTGGTAGTAGGTGGTGATAGGGTAGGGAGGTGGTGGATATGAGTTACGATGGGAGGAAGAATAGAGAGAGGGCGGAGGAAGGAGTTTCTTGTTTGCGATGGTGGTGCTAGGGATCCTCAGGTCAGAGGTGGCTCTGATACCATGTTGTAAGAGTTGAGAAAATCCTGGCTTGTGTCTGAGTGACATAGTAGGGCCTTTGTTTGTATTATAAACTTAACAAAATAGGGACAAATATTCCCAGTGTGGGATCATTATAATGAGAATTATAAAATAACCTAACAAGACAATTCTACCCTCAGTAATAAAATAACTACTACTATGCCTCACAACAAAATGTTTTTTATCTTTAAGTTGGGTGGTCAAAATGGGTCAAACTAGGATCTAAGGTCACTAGGGTTGGTGAGATGATGTGCGGATGTATCTAATGTTTGGATTGGTATTTATTTGATGTTGAATATTGGACATATTGGGAACGCTGAAAAGTCAAGATTTGAGAACATAAAAAATATGTGATAAGAAAGTCTAATGGGGTGTAGATTGAAGAGTGCTTGCCTTTGAAATTACGCACGCCACGAGGGAACAGAACCAGATGATATTTTTCATATTTGGTGGGCCCCAAGTTTAGCTTGCATGGAAATAGATTCAAATTTGGTGGGCCCAAACTCCAGCTTGCAAGGAGATAAAATAGGATCTGTTTTCGTGGGAGTTCTAGAGATAATTTAGAATTTTATTATTTATTATTGGGATAATCATGTAATCAAAGTTTTTTTATTTGGGTAGGATATCTAGGATAAGTTTTAGTTAGTTTTAAATTCCTAGGAGTCCTGTAGGATCAGTCTTTGTTAGTTTTAAATTACCAAGAGTCCTATTAGAGTCGGATCAAGTATGTTTGTTTTGTTATTTAAACACTTGTAATCAGCTTATTGAGTATGGAATAGAAAATATGAATTGAAGCGAGCTTTGTGCGTTGCAGCCCCCCCCTTCTCTCCTCTTTTCTTCTTCTTTTCTTTTCTTCTTATGAGTGTTCTTCTCTCTCTTTCTCTTCTTCAAAACTAAGTCTTCTAAGATTTCCTTCTTCCCCCTATCTTCTTTATATCCTTCTTTCTTCTATATTCTGTCCCCCATTATTTGGTATCGAGCCCAAACCTGGATAGATCTCTTCTTTATCTCATCGTTTGTTCAACCTTCTTTCTCTCTTCCTTGTTTTCTTCTCCTCCTTGAGATCTTTCTACTCTTCATCCTTTCTTTATTGCCCCTAATTTCTTTTCTCAGAATTGAACAATCACAACAACCTATCAAATCCGTGGCCAACGGAGACAGATTTCATAAACCGAGACGAGTTTTAAGAGAGGAGAAAGATGCAGCACAACAGAACCAGAAAACAGCGGAACAAACCAGAGATATTTCATGTTGGGGCCCCAAGTCAGCGCATGGAAATAGATTCAAATTGGGGCCCAAACCCAGCCAAGGAGATAAAAAGGATCGCGGGAGTTCAGAGATAATTAGAATTTATTATTTATTATGGGATAATCATGAATCAAAGTTTTTTATTTGGGTAGGATATCAGGATAAGTTTAGTTAGTTTTAAATCCAAGAGTCCTTTAGGATCAGTCTTTTTAGTTTAAATTACCAAGAGTCCTATTAGAGTCTGATCAAGTATGTTTGTTTTGTTATTTAAACACTTGTAATCAGCTTATTGAGTATGGAATAGAAAAATATGAATTGAAGCTGAGTTTGTGCGTTGCAGCCCCCCCCTTTTTTTTTCTTTTTTCTTATGAGTGTTTTTTTTTTTTTTTCAAGACTAATTCTTCTAAGATTTCCTTCTTCCCCCTATCTTCTTTATATCCTTCTTTCTTCTATATTCTGTCCCCCATTAGTGCCCTGATGGGGGGAGTGTTGTAGGAGCTTGGGGTCAATCTGTTCAAGCTATGGCAAGGATCTGGCTTGTTCTAACGAAGAGTTACTCAACTCTTGGAGCTTCTTTGTCCAAAGTTGACATGACCAGCACTGCACTGTCACATGCAGAAGCACTAAGTTTTGAGAGAAAATATCTGATAATCTGAATTGTCTTTATTCTTTCTTCTAGGGGCTGTAGATAGGGCTAAACAGCCATACAACTTATTGTTAAAATAGGAAATAAACTCTTAAATGACACTTAAAACTTGATTAGACCTAGGAATCCTACCAGACGTATGACTTGGACACTTAAAACTGAAATAAAACATAGAAAAGCTATTCTATCCTTACAACTTAAGTCGGGTAGAGTTTACATAATTAGACCAAGTAAACCAACCTATTTTCGCACTTGGCCTGGACACAAACTTTTAGGCCCATCGAATAGGTCCATTACCACATAAACCTATAGAACAAAGGCCCAACACCCATATTTATTAACCTTACGTTGATTTCACACTAAAATAGTCCAATTTAGTGTTGGATATGCATCACAGTGTCAACCCCTTATTTTGCCTTTATGTGGACAATACTAGAAGATTTGGGGCCCCAGATTAAGACCATGTGAAGTTTTTCAAAAGGGTTGATTTTCTTTCTATTGTTATAGAAGTCCTAGTTTCTTTTTTTTTTTTGGGGGGGGGGGTACAATTGGGTCCTAATTACTAATAGTTTCTTTCTTTAAGAAAAATTTGCTCGTGGGTCCTCTTAGTGAGACCTAGAGTATTGTTGGGTCCCCTTAGTGCAAAAGATTACGTCTAGGTCCCAAACCAACTAACACCTTCTCAAATTGTTAACCTATTTCAAATTTCAAATTTTTAAGGACCAAAATACCCCCAACTTGTTTAATAAATATGGTATGACTTAAATACTCGCATATACCCTATTGTTATCAATCAGATAGGTGAGTCAAGGGGGAATCCCTTCACCTTGCCAGACCCACCGCTTGAAACCACTTCCGGGAGGGTGAAGGAATCCCTTCACGCACCTATGTTGTTGATAACAATAGGGTATGGGGGTATCATATTTATTGAACAAGTTGGGGGTATTTTGGTCCTTCCATATTTGAAATTTGATTGAGGTTAATGGTTGGAGATGGTGTGAGTTGGTTTGGGACCTATACGTGATTTTTTTGCACTAAGAGGACCCAACCATAGTTTAATTAAGAGGACCCATGCCTGTTTTTTTTGAATCAGTTTTATTTCTCAGTGAAGTTAGTTTAGGATTAATAGTTTTATTTTAATGTAACTTGGAGACACCTCACAATTTGAATCGATTTGCCTTTGAGCGTTAAGAATCTCATGTCCATTGTGAGTGATTAGAAGGGCTAGGGTGTAGCTGTGAGAGCTAACACCTAGAGCCAAAGTAACCTTGCTGTCGACTGCTAAATCCTAAGGGCAGAAGAAGCTGAGCTGGCTAAATCCATCTATCCTTGCCACTTCCAGACTGCTCCTCCATTTAAATCAGGTTGGTGGCTGAAAATTTAATTGGTAAAAACCATCCCCCCCCCCCCCCCCCCAAACAAAAAACAAAAGAAAAGAAAAGAAAAGAAAATCTCTCACATGCTCTTTTGTCGGCCTCTATTTCCATTCCACCTCGCTCTCATTCAATCCTTCTCTCCAGCCATTCATTACTCCATTCCAGCATTAAGTCATAAGTTTCTATTTTCAGTTCACCTCCATAACTGAGAAACCAAGGTCCATGTTAGCTTCAGATTTGTGGCATAGACTTCCCTCGCTTGGAACTCTTCTTGGTCTAAGTTTGGTACCAATCAGTTGGTTGATTGGTCCTACATCACAATCTATGGCACCACATTAGCTTCAAACTTGCAGCATAGCCTTCCCTTACTTGGAACTCCCACTAGATGTAAACTTGGGTCCAATCAGTTGCCCAATTGGTCCTACAACACAATCTATCCCACCACGTTAGGTTCAAATTTGCTGCAGTGCCTTTCCTCACTTGGAACTCCACTAGATCTAAGTTTTGGTCCAGTCAGTTGGCTGATTTGTCCTGCAACACAATCTATCATATTTTCTGACACTGAGTTCTATTTCGATTTGTGCCATGTCTCCCACTTCAACTGTTTGAGATGAGTGGAACTCACAGCAGTTGTTCCCCACCATTCAAGCTTTATTGGACCAAGGCTGATCATTGATTTGGACTTTGGTGGCTGGTTCAGTCCAGACCTTGAGTTACTAGCCCCATCCTTGTTTCTGATTTATTAATTTGTGGGTTAACGTGGTCCAGCTGCTCCTATCCTTAGCCTTTACGTAATTCAATTTGGCCCCCTAGTAGGCATCCCTTATCCTTCAAAAAATCACAAGTGATTGGTTATGGCTGGTTATGACTTATGACATTCTTTGGCAGCACCATTTGTGACATTGCTGGTGTCCTTGTGTTTGGTGCTACTGATATCTCCTATTTGGGATAGTGTGGAATCTTAGATGCACCTCTAATCCCACTCCTTATACTTGGAAAAGCATCTCCTTCAATGTTAGCTAGACTTTGTATGCTCCCAATAGCCCTTCTTGACTCCCTAAGGAACTGGCATGTTGTTGTTTCCTGTGGGCCTTGGTATCTCCATTTTGCAACATATTGGCCTGGCTTCTTAGGCCTGTGGATTTTATGATGCCGCCTCCACCCCTCAACACACCAAATTCCCTTTTAAATTATCAATACCATTCTGAGTTACCCCCTAATATTAATTCGATGCCAGAACAAATCAAGATATCAAGTAGATCCCATCTCAAGAAGTTATTTTTTTCTTTCTAAATGACAAAAATATGCCTCCAATAATGTGAAGTTTCTATCGTATCCCTTTAATTAGAACAATTGATCAAATGAATATGAAATTAACTTGTTGAGAGAATGATCAGGAATCATTGCCATCAAGGAAAAAATATCGATCGATATGGGAATTTCGACCTTGAAAAAGGTTGAAATTTCGATCGAAACTGGACTTTTTATCCGACTCTTGAAAAGTAAATTTCGAGCCTCAAATGCACTCAAATTGATTTGAATTTTTGCATAATACCTATATCAAGCATAATAAAATGGTATCAGCTGAATCAGAGAAGAAGCGGGAATGTTACTACTGAAAATGTAACATCCAACATTTCAAGTATATAGTACATGAATCAGAGAAGAAGCGGGAATGTTATTACTTACAAGTCTATTCTATTCAAGCCTCAAGGTCTCCCTCTTCCGTCTGCACTTCATACAAATGACAATACAACTCCCATGATGTTTGCCCCATATAGTTTTGGACATAGTCAACAACTGCATCTTTGTACGTGGCCTCATCCACGTGCATAAGATTTCCTGACGGTGAGAAGTTGTGAATCTCCAAAGGAATTGGTGGTGGTGGGCCTTATGGCTGTGGAATAGTGTGGAAGATCTGCTCAACAAATGAAAGAGCACTTTGGCTCTCAGGACTAGGAGAAGGATAAGGATACTGATAAGGTCCCAGTGGCTGACTCCGATAATCGACAGTGGGAGGGACACCATAAGCTCCATAGGCTGCTCCATAACCATAAGGCTCCACTAGTGGCTGACTGGCCTGACCTTGAATCTGATAGCTAGGAGGGACACCATATGGTCCATAACCATAAGTCGACTCGGTAGAACCAATACTCTCCACAAAAGTATCATATGAGGATTGTGCAGGCCTATGCCATCCGGATCCTCTGGAGGTGGAGGAGTCTCTAGCATCATCAATGCTCATCGATCTCATAGATCCCACCAAGCTCTCTGCATCGGGTGGATGGTAGGACCCATATGATGGCGTGTCCTCTGTGCTCCAGCCGTGCTGTCTCCCCTTCCCCTTCCTCGAATATGTAGAGGAAACATTTTTGCCTCGAGATGCAGTTCCAGTATGGTCTGAATCCTGTGTCGCATGGGTGAACTGACTCTCGCTTGTGAATCTCGGTGGTTGTCCTCCCCCCTTGACTCTCACGTGGTGGTGGTGGTTTGTCCCTAGGATTAGTTGAATCCTGATCACGAGGTCCCACACCCTCCTCATCCCCTCCATCATCACCGCCATCGCCATCATCACCGCCATCGCCATCATCACCGCCATCGTCATCATCACCACCATCATCGTCATCGTCGGAGGCTTGAGTCACCTCATCCTCAGTGTCGGACTAGAGAATCAAATCCTCACTTTGGGTGGATGCACTAGGGTGTGGCACGAAAGGATGGGCGGGCTCTGTATGTGCCCTCCCCTTGTGGGCCATGTAGTCATCCATATCAGCCCCCATCTCCTTTGTAATCTGCTTACTAGGGACGACCTCCCTCCTCATCTAGCAATGGCTCTCCACTGTCCCTGATCCAGTTAACTACTAGGTTATCATCATCATCCATCTCAAATATGTCGGCCAACTCGATATTGGTGCTCTCTGTCCATCCATTGTCTAATATGATCCTCTCTCAGTCTTATATTATAATATATGTAGACAAGGTCCTCTAGACGCTTCACACCCAATTGGTTGCGTCTCTTCGAGTGAATGAGAGCACTTTGCTTGCAATCCTACTTAAGTTGTGTGAATCACGTCCAAATTGCAACCACCACTCAGCTACAACAAACATAGACTCCAAGTCATTTTAATACTTAAATAACTAAATTAAAGATAGAATATAATAATTAAATGTATAATGAAATAAATGAATGAACTTGCCCACAAGGGCGGTTTCCCGTCCCGATACGGCCACAACACGACCGAAGCTCCCAGTGGCATCCTTAAAAGCCTTTATCTAATATATAAAGAGAAAAAACAATAACTAGTTACTAGGTTAATGACTTAGTATAAAACTATGAATTATGAATATCAAATGATTCAAATCACTATCTCACCTCCATAAGGATGACTGCTTGTTTAGCTGAATCCGGTTCGAACTTCTCCATTACAGTTTGGACAGCATCCATCAAATCTTGCCTCATCCCAAGATTGTCCTTGTAATGGTAATTGGGATTTAAATAGTATGCTGTGTAAGAAAGAGTATGTCATAAAATGGGAATAGTTAATGCTTAATAGTGTGATAACATAATGTAAATTAAATTAAATACTAGACTTAACAACTCACCAGCCTTATGCAGTGGATGCTGCAACATAGACTCCCATCTAATGTCGATGATTTGAAGGACTTTCTTGTTGCCACATGGGTGGACCTGAGCAACTTGCTGCTTCATCCTCTCTAATGTAGCAAATATGTGTGCTAGAGTAGGTTTTCTCTACTGATCTACCATCCTCAACACATTCACCACAGGCTCAAGCATTTTCACCACTATCCTCACATTGTGCCAGAAAGTCTCATTGAGTATGGTCAACTGTGCTTTCCTTCCTCCCACTGATGAAGAACCCTCCCAGTTAAACCACTCCTCTGATGCAAACATACTCCTAAGGCCAGTCTTCCTACTCTCAAAGTTCTGCAGTGCTATCCAATTAGTAGCAAATCTGGTTATGCCTGGCCTCACTAATTCACCCTGACACTTGTCCCTCATCATCCTTAATGCATAGGTGTGGACGTGTGGTTATATATGAAGGTGCTAACATGTCGAGCTTGCTCCACGGTCTTCTTCACAAGCTTAACCTTTCCAATGTCCTTCAACATTAAGTCAATGCAGTGAGCAGCACAAGGAGTCCAAAAGAGCCTATATCTGTCCATCCATCAAGGCATCAAGCCATCATACAAAGTTATAAAGTGTACATGTGTATGTGTAATGTAAATATATGCATTTATAAATGAAAATTAATACTATATGTTTAAATACCCGGAGTTCTCTTGCATCTTCAACCTAGCTTTCTTGTAGTTGGAGCCATTATCAGTCACAATTTGAACCACATTTTCCACTCCAACCTCCTTCACCACTTGCTTCAATAATTTGTAAATGTATTTTGCATCCTTCTTCTCACCGGATGCATCTACTAACTTGAGGAACACTGTCCTCCCATCACAATTCAACATGAAATTGATGATGGACTGTCTAGTGGGACCAGTCCAACCATCAGCCATCATAGTCACTCCATAATGATTCCACATGGGCTTTAATCCTTTAATGTACTCATTTAAGTCCTCTTTATGCTTAGGCAAATACATATTATATATCTCATATGGAGTGGGGCCCTGTACACCACTCCCAGCCCTGCCTATCTCCTCAATCATATCTCTATAATAGGGCCCCTGAGCTGTATGTGCTGGAATACTATGGTAATAGGCCCATTTGGAGAAAGCCATCCCCACTTTTTCCTTCACACTCCCCCATAAGTGCTTCAACTTCTTCTGCTTTTGCTCAGGCTTCCTAAATAGGGGCGGATCATTGTGAATAATCTTAAGATTTAGATCTGTAGGATGTGCTGACGAAGCTCGACCCCTTGTAGGGGCCCGTGGGATAGGAGCCTCCTGCTTCACACTCTGAGTCCTCCTTATAGAGACTTGGGAGCCACCTGTGCCTCCCATACCTACTGGCTCTCTAGAGGACCCACAACCCAGACCCCTCTGTTGCCTCCTCATGTCATCAATCCTCTGTTGCTCTTTACTCATCATCATCGCCCTCTTCAGCTGATCGGCCTCTGGATCAGGGTCACTCTCTCCTGGCTCATCCTTACCATAATCCTTAGGATCTGGAAGGTCATCTAAGCAGGCATCCTCAAACTCATCCCTCTGTGTTCTCTTCTCTTTCCTCTTTTTCTTTCCACCACTAATATATGAGGCCATTGTCCTCTTGACCTCTACGGGCACCTTTGGGCACCCTGTTACATCCCTGTTGCCACCAGCTAGATGCAGCTTCAATCTAGTGGCCCCACCTCCTCCTATTTGTTTTTTACAATAATTACACTCGCTCTTCTTCCTATCAGTTGTCAGTGGCCTCCCATGTTCCCAAGCTATGTCTGACATCTTTAAAAGAGAGTGCTTGATACAAGAAACACACACTAAGTATCTTGAAAAGCTCCACAATATGCTCCAAAAATGACATACATGCTTCTAATAATAACCTCCTATTTTTAAATATATAAAAAAAAATGTATAACTATATAAGTATTTTTTAATATATAAATCATTTTAAAATACATAAAATCCACACAAACTATCTTAAAAATATCCACAACATGCTCCAAAAATTGCATACATGCTTCCACTAATACTCTGCTATTTTAAAATTTATAACAGAAATTAATTATTTTTTTTTAATATTTAAATATTTTTTAATTATTTAAATATATATTAAATACAGTAAAAGTACATAATTAACAGGAAAAAAATTAATTCAACACCATCATAGCAATATGGTGTCTCAACTCTCACATACATTCGTTTGAAGCTTATACATGTACTATACAGCAATATACATAATTTAGTAAATAAATTTTAATAACAGAAAAATAAAAAAATAGTAGGAAGAATCAAAAAATAATTTTGACACTACAAATTCATAAATCAACACTCTAAAGTAAAATACATAAATTTGGAAGCAATCTAACATGATTTAAAGCACAAATGAAACAAAAATAAAAAAAAGGAGGAAGTTGGTTACTCACATTGCAAGATTTGAGAAAATGCACAAATGGAGGAGCAAATCAAGTGTTTGAAGGAAATGGAATACTAGAAATTAGGTGTAGAAGGGGATGAAAGCAAGAGAAATCACAAAAAATTCCAAAGGAGGTTGAAATGCAGAGGGCGATATCGCTCGGTAGGTCGAAAAGTGGCTCCGTTTGGACACTTTATAAGCTGCGTAAGTATCATTTCGGTCCGATATGGTATCGGGCTGATATTTCGACTAGTATCGATACGAAACGATATTTATACTTAGTTCCTACAACTACATTTCGTTTCGAATTCAAAATATGCAGACATATTGATCGATATTTCGACCATATCGATCGATTTTTGTTCCATGATTGCCATAATGCTAATTGGTTTTTGGGTTAATACTATTTACATTTGTATTCTCTTGTTGGTTCAAGGAATTTGTTCTTGAACAGGTAGAATAGATACTTCACACCATTACATGGGTATGTTTGTCTTTTTAAGAAATCTTTTGTCAGGGGCCTAGCTGAATTTTTACTTGTTTTGGATTGGCATTAATATTAGGCAGTAACTCTGGGGTTGCACTGATAATTTCCCTTCTATTTTTTCTCCTTCTTTGGGTCTTCCAGTGGTGGAAATTTTTATTTAGAAAACCGCCAAACTCCCCCAAACTCCCCCCAACAACACACACACCCCTGAAAGAAAAGAAAAAAGAAGGGACCATCATGATCTAACCTAATAACGTGTCCTATGATAACCGCATCGTCAATGTTGGTTTTCTATTTTATCATACAATATTTCAACTTTTATTGTTGCACTATATAATACATAGGATGTACATTTTTCATTTTTGTGGGACATTTATATAACTTGTAGTTGGTAAGAGATGGTAGTGTGTTTTCTTTTTCACTTTTTTGGTTTCCTTTCTTTCCCCCTTTTTTTTTTTTTTTTTTTGGGGGGGGGTGGGTGGGTGGTGGATTTTGCCTTGTGGCATAACCCCCTCTCCACTTAATCTTTCCAAGGGCAGCTGTGCCCCTGCTTGCTATAAACCAGAAGGAACCGCAGAAATTCATCCGCTCGTTAAGGTTAAATTAAAAGTTTATCTTTAGAATCTACTGGAAATTGTTTTCACAAAATGATCTTTATAGCTTATATCTCCCAGTTGTGAACAATCAGGGATTGTGAAAGATTATAATACTACGTATGTAAACTTGGGATTTGAAGTTGATCAAACTGTGCAGATGCTGATCCTTCCTGAGTTCAGTCAGCTGAGGGCTTTTCCTGGCAAAAACTCCATGGAACCAGTGTAAACAGTCATTATCTGTTAATTTCTTGGGTTGGTGGTGGTGGAATTGCTATTGGATTGGTTGAGTGGCCTCCATTGACTGCATGTTGACTTGGCCTAGTTGTCCAATCTCGATATTTGAAGGACTGTACACTTTGATAAAGATAATTCCATATGTGCAATTGAGTTGTTCACTGAAGAAACATAGTTCTTCTTAACCCTTTGTTGCCTTCCTGTTTCTTTTCTCTTTAGCAATGACTAACTAGAATCTGTTTTAACTAACTGTCATGGTTCATGTTGTATTTACAGGCGATGCTACATTCGTTTCATCCGGCAAGTAAATGAAAAGAAGGGTGCAGAGAATCAGGAAGAGACTAGGAAAGCTTTTGATTTTATGCTAAGTTATGTTGGTGGGTATCAGATTGCTTTCCTAGATGTTAGTTTTTGGTACTCAATGACTTAAATGTACACAGTCAGTGGATTATTTCACTTGCAATATTTGTTAGAAGAGAAATCTGTTAAATCCAAGGGGATTATTGATTGAGCTTACTTGTGCTTAAGACTATTCGTAAACCATGTTAATCATTTAAAGGAGTTACATATCCTGGTAGTATGTGCTAATTTATATGATCTAACCATGCTTAGTTTGCTACACCTTGTGGCAGGTAGTGATATTGCATCTGGGCCTGTATGGATGGAATACATCACCTTTTTGAAGTCATTGCCGGTCTGTTGAACTATTTACAGCTTTTTCTGATTTACTTATCATTTTTTTGGATTCTGGGGATTTAAAGTTTCAATTCATTATCAGTGGATTTCCTTTCATCTTCTATTTTCCTATTATTTATCTATTTGGATTTCCTTATCCAGGCTACGACAGCCCAGGAAGAGTCACAACGGATGACTGCAGTGCGGAAGGCATACCAAAAAGCTATTGTTACTCCGACCCATCATGTTGAACAACTTTGGAAGGAGTACGAAAATTTTGAAAACTCTGTCAGCCGTGCACTGGTAAACTTTATGTCCTTAATTGGAAATGCTTTGGCATATCTCTAAGCAATTTAAGTTTCAAACCTGTTCCATCTTCCCCACTTTATCTGTACATAATTGTGCTAATTGTGGAAAGTCAGCTTTCTAAAGGAAATGCTTGCTCCTGAGCAAAGATGGGAGTATTTATTTCTTATATTCTGATGGCCTTTGGCTTTATCTATCTTCTGTAACTCATGCTTACCATGTATGGTCTATTTATGACCTAGAAAACACACAAGTATTTGAAGGGTGTGGACTTATCTGCTAATGATATTTTGCAGGCTAAAGGGCTATTATCTGAATATCAACCAAAGTATAACAGTGCGAAGGCAGTATATAGAGAACGAAAAAAATATATAGACGAAATAGATTGGAACATGCTTGCTATACCACCGACGGAATCCTACAAGGCAGGTTATTTACCATGCTTTACAATTTCTAATTCTGTCTGATGTGGGACCTGAAATTGAATTATTCTTTGTGATTGTCGACATATTTCATAGTGCAAAAGATTTGGAGAAGGCATCCTAATTGCCCGAGGCAGTAAGCTTTGTTTGCTTGCTTGGTCAATAAAAGGCTCTCATTTAATTGGTTGTGTACCAGTTAGCTTTCATGAATAGATGATCTATAAAAGCTAAATCTAGATCCATATCCCTCTCAAGAAAAAAAAAAATAGAAATTGAAGTATTCTGGCTTTTCAGGGTGAGCATGCGCAGATGTAATCACTTATGCAGGAAGAATGCTGATCATGTATCATGTGCAGATATAATCACTGATCTTCTGTCTTTGGTCCCATCGAATGTCTAATTTGGTATAAAACTGTAATTAGTAGGGTAACTTCACAATTTCCAAGAACATATGTTATAGTGTCCCGGCTTTTCAGGGCAAGCACGTGTCGCTTAGGGGGAAGAATGTTATTACATTATATTGCTAATTTCTATTGTGTATTTGTATGATGATGAGATGAACTTATGTTAGTTTTTTAATGATAATCTTTCATAATTATGATTCTTTAATATTTGTTTAGCTTATAGTACTATATCAGTTTTATGCCCCCCCACCCAAAATATATATATATATATATATATATATATATATATCTGTTTTTGATATACTATATGTGCCATGTAAAATAGTTTTATTAAAAAAATGTGCGCTAACCGCTTTGGTCGCCTTGACAACCATGGCACTAGGTATGGATCCCCCTTTTGTTTACAACTTCTATAGCATTTGACCATATAGTATAGTGATTTATCCTCTTCTCGCATTGCTTTTCCTTTCCGTCATTTTTGTTTCTTTATGACTAATCCCAACCACAAGTCAATAACCTTTTATAGGCTTCCATGATGGAATAAAGAGGATGAGAGTAGTGATAGCCATATAAAGAGGTCGGGCCGTAGGGGAGGAAAGCCTTGCGGCCTGGGCTATAGTGTTCTTTGTGCAAGTTCAACATATTCCAGCAAGGCACTTCATCTTCTCTTCCCTGCGGCAGCCTTCATTAAAGGTTTTCTGCAGATTCTAGCACTGTTTCTTCACTCGATGGTCATCTCCTTCAACTCTAGTACATACAGCCATAGAAAAAAATTTGAGGGAAACTCAAGTTTCAACCAGGTGAGAATGGGAAACTTAGGTGGAAACTTAAGAAATTTGGACAAAACTTGGGACTTTTTCGTGCAAGTTTCAACAGGTTTTAGGGAGCATGGTGGGAGATCTCGCGAGATATCTTGCTATTTGAGGATAGTGAGACGAGAGGGAGTGCAAGATCAGAGAGATGGGAGATCTCGACTCAAGATCTTGCCAATATCTCGGCGAGATCTCGCTAACGAGCCTTTTTTCAACACTTTAGGGGCTTTAAAAAGCCCCTGTCTCGTTCGAGAGAGGCATATCTCGCCTCTCTCTCTCCTCTATCTCGCTGGAAGCCCAAATTTGGCCGGAAAACTCGATTTTTGGCCGGAATTTGTTGGGAATTCAACATAGCAACGTCATCTACTCATCTACAACAACAAATTCAAGCATATTTCAAGTGTTCTTCAAGAAATGTAAGATTTTCCCCCAAATTTGAATTTTTTCAAATACAAGGTTCTACAATGGTTGTATGAGTGTGGTATAAATATATGTTGATGATCAAGCTTTGATCTACACTTTCATGGAAAAAAAATTTAATTTTCTGTTATTAAATTTTTTTTTTGAATTTTCGTATTTAAAAAATATATTATCTAAAAAATTAAAATTAAAGATTATAAATAAATACTTATGATATGAATGTGATTATTATTTATGTTAAACTACATTTAGAGGGCTACAGTCTCATGTATTAATATTTTGATTATCATGCTTGCTGTATTTATTTTTATTTTTATTATTTAAATAAATAAATAAAATAATTATGAAATATAATATTTTATAAAAAATTATCTTTTTTTTTTATTTTTTAAATTTTAAATGATTCTTATATTATGTAGTTTATTTTAAAAATACAAACATGTCTTATTGAGCATTGTATATATGTTATTTTAGAACAAAGTATGTGTTTTGTTGTTTTATAAATTATTTTTACATAAAATAATTATAAAAAATAATATTTTATTAAAAATTTATCTGTTTTTTTTTTATTTTAAAATGATGCTCATATTATGTAGTTTATTTTAAAAATACAAACATGTTTGTTTAAGCACTGTATATATGTTATCTTAAAACAAAATGTGTGTTTTGTTGTTTTATAAATTGTTTTTACATGTTTTTATGTATCCAAAAATTATTCTAATGATTATTTGGGAACATTCATGTATGTATTTCAGACTTTCAGTGCTGTACATTTGTATCTTAAATGGCAACTAGTGGGAGTGGCGGCACTAGTAATGGGACTCAGGATATTGCTTGGCAACATGGGATCCACTGACTGCTGATAAGAAGAAATCCCGATGCAAGTATTGCCTCAAGACTTTGAATTCTGGTGGTTCAACCAGATTAAAGCAACATTTGGCTGGTGGTTACAAAGATGTTTCCAAGTGTCCCAAGGTTTCTTATGAAATGCAAAAAGCAATTGCAACAACTTTAAGGGGAGGGAAACAAAAAAAGGACGAGATGGCACAAAAGCAAAGGGAATTTGAGGATACAGTGCTATCTAGACCTATTCTTGATGTTGATGAGGAATCAAGTGATGATGAAGAGAGGAGGGTTATGGGTGTTGAGTCATGAGCCGAATGGAGACAGATGAAGGCTGCAATGGAAGCTAGCAGACAGTCCTTACATGCTGAGAGTGTGAGGCAATAGGAACAGACAAGGGGAGCAGGTGGTTCGGGGTCAGGGGCATCCAAGCCACCTAGACATAGTTTTCAGGGAACTGAGATTGAGAGGACCGAAAGGAGGAGGAGGAAGACTAGACATTATGATTCCACATTTGACCGAGACCTCTCCCTCTTTAACCAACAAGAAATCTATCAAAGAAGCATTCCATATATGTTTGTTGGAGGTAGAGAAGGCAGTAGGGAGGAGGAAGCTAGGTTGGCAATCAGCAAATTCATGCTTTACAACAACATTGCAGCCAATGTAGCCAAAACACCATACTATTAGGGGATGATCAATGTAGTTGCTAGGGCAGGTGTAGGGGTTAAAGGCCCAAGTGCTTGGGAAGTAATGAATAAATATTTACCCAATGTAAAGCAGGAGGTGGATGAATACATTGGTTCATTAAAGGAAAAGTTGAGTACATATGGTGTTACTGTGATGGCTGATGGATGGACTGGTCCTACTACAGTCCATTAATTTTATGGCAAGTTGCAATGGAAAGACAACCTTCCTTAAGTCAATGAATGCCTCAGATAAGATCAAAGATGCTGACTACCTTTACAAGCTTCTTAGGGAGGTGGTCTTTGAGGTAGGGCCAAAGAATGTTGTCCAAATTGTCACAGATAATGGTGCTAACTTCAAAAAAGCTGGAGAAATGTTGATGAGGAAGAAGAGCGCCAGCATCCACCTCTTTTGGACACCATGTGCAGCTCATTCGATTGATCTTATGTTGAAGGACTTGGGGAAAAGAAAGTCAATCAATACAGTGGTTGAGAGGGCTAGAATGGTTAGTAATTTTATTTATAACCATGGTTATGTGCTGAGGATGATGAGAAACCACTGTAATGGTGATCTAGTTAGACCTGGATTGACTAGATTCGCCACCAACTATGTAGCTCGGAAAAGCTTCCAGAAGAAAGTGGTGGGTCTTCGGCACATGTTTGCAAGTGAGGAGTGGTTTGGTTGGTGTGGATCTAGCCATCCTGATGCAGTATTAGCCCAACAAACCATTGCTGATGATTCCTTTTGGAGGCAGCTGAATAGGACACTGGGCATTATAGAGCCTATTGTGTTTGTTTTAAGGATGGTGGATTCAGAGAAGAAGCCCACAATGCCCCACTTATATGCTGCCCTCCAGCAAATGAAAGAGTTGGTTAGAGCTGCTGCCCCTAGCTCCTTCAAATCCTACGAGAGGATCATCGATAATAGATGGGAGATGCACTTGATGCATCCTTTGCATTTGGCTGGTGAGTCACTTTTAAGTCTTTAAGTTTTTGTTGTATACTTTAATTTACATTCTTTATTTGTTATAACTTATAATTTATAAACAAGTAAACAACCAAATCACTAATTCACTAACCGAATTTTTTATTTCCATAATGCAAGCTTACTACCTCAACCCAAAGTACCATTACAAGAATGATATGGGGCTTGATGTAAAGTTGATGATTGCGGTGCAAGAGGTGGTGGAGAAGCTTGTGTCAAATCCTGTTATGCAAGGGACAATTAATGGAGAGATGAGAACTTATTCAATTGTTTCTTCAACTTCTTGCATTATTGCATTAAGCATATACATAAGACAATAATTGAAGAATTGGTGTACAGATCAGGGAGTTCAGGGATGCCTCTGGAAGTTTTGGAAAGCCTTCTGCAGTTGCAACTAGGCAAAAAACTGATCCTGGTAAATAGTCCACTACTCTATAAGTCATTAAGTCTATAAGTCTATAGGTTTATAGACTATAACTCTATAAATGATAACTGATAAGTTATATAAATATAAAGATTTACTTGCCTAATGCATTCTTATTTTTGGTTATGTAGCTGACTGGTGGGTGTTATATGGAAGTAGTGCGCCAAATCTCTGGGACATAGCAATCAAAGTACTCTCACAAACTTGCTCATCCTCTGGTTGCCAGAGGAACTGGAGCACCTTCTCGCTCATCCATAGTAAGGTACGGAACAGATTGGGGAGTAAGAGGCTCGAGGACTTAGTGTATGTGCATTACAACATGAGATTGAGAGTAGGGCACATACAAGATGATATAGATGACGACAATCGTGAACTAATTAAGTTGACTGATATATTCCACGAGCCCCCCGCAGAAGACGAGGAAGATGATGTCATATATCAGTGGGTTAGGGATCGAGGTGGCCGAGTGCTGGATGGGCCAGGAGGGCAGCCGGATCCTACCATTGCTGCTGCTATGGGCCCAGATGCTGTGGCTGAGCACGTGTCTTCTGATGAGGGTCAGGCTGCTGCAGTGGCATCAGAAGGACGACCGATTGGTCAACTTAAAACAACTGAGGTGACAACTAGTAGTGGGGATTCAGATGATGCCGATGATACTAGAGGGCCAAGTGGCCCAAGTCAACCATCGAGTTCGAGTCATGGAGGCAGTTAGGTTGGTCGTGTTTCTGGTGGAAGTCAGCATCAACAAAGGGAGTCACCACCACCAGGTTCGAGTCATCCGACACATGTGACCCATAGTTCCCTTGTCTCTCGGACTTATGCTAGGAGTAGGAAGAGCAGATCAAACCAGGGGCAGGGGCAACCGAATGATGATGCAAGCATGCATGATCTTGAATTGAACATGGGAAGCATGAGCCTAGATCATGGTCAAAGTGATTCACAACAGCAGAGTTTGGACAGTTGGCAGTCATCGGGGTACCAATACGGGGATCACAGTACCGGGTCAGATTACAATGGGTATTCTTCTTATGGAGGTCATACCATTCCTCAAGACCTTGCACCTGGAGAGTACACATATGGGAGTGAAGGTGGGTTGTTAACTGAGTGGTTTAGAAACCCCTACCCAGATACTCAACAACAATATGAACACCAACAACAACAATGGCTCTTTCACCCACCCACGATTGACGGTTATCCCAGAGTGCTATTCCTCCAGTATTCTAACATGGAGACATATCAGTTCCATATAAACCGATATATGACATACTTCAGTGATGGATTGACTTGGGAGTCATATGTGGCCACCGTTCAGAATCAATTGATGCAAAATGCTGATTGATACTCATACTCTTAGTCTTAGTCTTGTAAGTTGTAAGTTGTAATTTTGAGTTTTGACATTCTTAGTCTTAGACTCTTAGTCTTATAAGTTGTAAGTTGTAATCTTCTTAATTCTTATGGTTGTAAAATTTTGAAGACATTTAAGTATTTAACAATTTATTACTTTGAATCTTTGATAGTTTGAACTTTGATCACTTGTTGACTTGAATACTTGATGTGTAATGTTATTGTATTTGATACTTGATAGTTGATAAATGATAACTCATTAACTTGAATTACTTAATATCTTTGCATTACAATATTACATGTTGTCTCTATCTCTCTGTTTCTCTGTCTCTCTAAGACTCTAAGAGACTAAGACTCTAAGTCTCTAACCTTGCATTTCATAGAATTTCGGTTTTATACATAAGGTCGACTTAGGAGATATAGTTAGGGTTATTTTCTCACAAATCTAAAGCCACCAATGTGTTCAAAAGGCCTTAAATAGTCTAAATACCAAGTTTCAGCCCAACCAGAGCCCTAAAACCCACCGAGATGGGCCATCGAGACTACCGCCATTTTTTTGGTAGATCTCGACCGAGATCTCGCTTTTCTTGAGTGGTGAGATCTCCCACCATGTTAGGGAGTATTTTGGGGTGAGACTCTGCATTTAAGCTAATTAGAGTATAAATAACACATTAGTACATGCATTTTGTTAAAAAAAATCAATGTAGATACATTATTCAATGTACATAACATCAATGTAGAGTTGTTGGAGAATTACACTATAAACTTAACTACTTAAGTATATAACATTCAATGTATAACTTCTAAGTTCAAAACATCAAATACAAAGCAACTGACAATAAAAGGGAAGTACAACTCAGTGCCAAGAGGAGTGCCTCGATGGATCCATCCCGTGAATTGAGTAGTATTGTACTTGTAACATTCTCTCCTTCAACCAACGAAGATAGACATCCCATGACATGTTTTGCCTATGGTTGTCAAGGTAATCGACAATTGCAGCTTTATAAGTTTGGTCATCAACCTGCTTAAGATAACCAGTTTGAGGGAATACACAATTTGGATAGAGAAGTCTTGATGAATGGGGTATTGGTCGTGGTATTTGGGGAAACATGAAAGAAACAAAAAAATAAAAAATTTGGGGAAACCATGAACTTGCAGGAAAAAGCCCCAAGTTTCCCCAAAATTTCCCAGGTTTCCATGAAATTTCCCAAGTTTCCTTCGAATTTTTTCTCATAAACCAGCTGGTTCAGCCGATTCGGGTCAGGTTTCAAACCAACCTTGAAATTTTGAGGTTTCAACGAAATTTCGACAGTTTTGATCGGAACTTGGGACTTTTTTTTGGGTCCCCCATAGTTACGTTTTGAGGTTTCAAAAATGCGAAATTTTGACTCGACAGTTTCGACCGAATTATATGATGTATACAGCAGCAATCCCAGTCCCTCCTCTCCCCTTTCCCTAACCTACGAACCACCAAGAATCACTCCCCGATCCGCAGGTCTTCTCTGCTCCCCTAGTACCATTGCAGCCCTATCCCCTACCTGACAGCCCCTCCCCAGCCCTCCTTCCCACCTGCGACAGCAGCTCCTCCCTCCCCTCTTCTCCTTTTCCCTTGCAGCAGCAGAATTCCCCCTCCCTCTCTCTCTTCTTTTCTTTTCCTTGCAATACCCCTCTGTCCCTTGTTTCGGTTTTTTTTTCTTCTTTTTTCCTCTGGATCTTGTGACAACAAAAACAGAAAAGAATTACAAAAGCAAAAGAGAAAAACAGAAAGAAAAGAAGATGGAAGAAAAGAAAAGAAAAGAAAAAATTGAAGAAGAAAAAAAAAGAACGAAAAGAACAAAACAAAAGAAAAGAAGAAGAAAAGAAAGAAGCAAGAAGCAAAGAAGAAGGATAGAAGAAAGAAAGAAGAAAGAAAGAAGAAAAGAGGATCTTGAAGAATTTCTAGATCCAATTAAATTTACTTACCCTTCTCCCATCCCCATTCCATCCGAATTTGGATCCTCTATTAGGTTCGCAAGTTCTTCCTTTGCATTTATCTCTGAAATATTTGAGTAAACTTCTTTCCCTCCCCATTCCTGTTGGGCATATTCCACCTTACTTTATTAATCCAAATTATCCCTAATCCATTCCCTAGGATCTTTAGACATTCCCACAACCAACGAAACCTCATCTATTACACTTTTCACCCTCTCATGCCTTCCCATAGGGTTTCCTATAATTTTTAGCTACCCATAGTATACCCAAATCATCCCATAGGGTACCCAAGCGGCCAAGCCATCCCATAAACAAACACAACCTTATTATTAGTCCAAACTTGCGTTGGTTCTTATTAAAGAGGGTCTTGGGAGATCTGACCTAGACCCTGGGTTACATCACATCCGCTTCATCACCTCTAAAAAAATTCCTTCTAGGGGAGTCTTAAGTCTTGTTCAAATCCTCCTTTAGGACAGATGAAGGGGATGCTGCCTTCTGCTCTATGCATCTAACAATATCATGACAAAATAAAATATTGTTTGTGATTGGTCGGTCCTCAATGAAAGCAGACTGGTTTTCACTCAGAAGGTCCCCTTATCACCTGTTGCAGTCAATGATATTTTGTAGTAGCTTACATAGAGCAATTGGCCTAAATCTTGCAAACATGCTCACATCTCCATCCTTGGGGATTAGGATGTTCAAAGAAAGAGATTTTTATGTGCACATCCCTTGAGTTGGGCATGAACCTAGTAATCCCCCTAGTGTGCCAAAAACTATAAGGGGGTCCGCTCCTTTAAAAAATGTTTTAAACTGTCAGTGAAATTCAAATTAAGTTTAAAATAAGATGAAATTGCCCATGTTGAAATGACTCAAATGCCCCATAACTTATACCCTATTCACAAAAGTTGAACCTTACACAAAGAGAAGGGTGAACGGATTTTGATGATGTCTTTAATGAGATGATAAGTAGTTGGACAACATCAGCCCAAAAGATTTGGGGACCAGCATTTCAAAACAGTAAACAACAGGAAACTTCCATCAGATGGCGACTCTTCTGTTTTGCCTCACCATTCTGTTGTTGGGGGGGGGGTGTCAACATTAGAGGATTGATGAAGAATGCCATGTGATGCCATAAAAGTATGAAAAGGACTAGAGAAATTTTCTTTTCCATTATCACTTCGAAGGATTTTGACATTTACCCCAAATTGTGTACGAATTTCATTCACAAAATCAGAATAAGATACTAAACAATTCAGAATGACTTTTCATTAAATATATCTAGGTAACTCTTGAAAAATTATCCACAAAAGTAACAAAATAATGAAAGCCTAAAGTAGAAGTAATAGGACATGGCCCCCACACATCAGAATGAACAAAAGAAAAGGGTTTGTCTACCCTAATATTGATTTAAGGGGGATAATTTACATGGTGAAGTTTCCCAAATTGACATGACCCACAAGGTAAAGAAGAAATGATACTAAAACGTTTATCCAAAAATTCCGAAGTATTTAGTAGAGGATGACCCAAATGGCACTGAATTTGGTGAGGGGTAGACGTGCTCGAGTAAGCAACAGAGGAAATGTCATCAAACACATACAATCCTCCCAACTCACAGCCTTTACCAAGCGTCCTCTTCGTTGTAAGATTTTGAAACACATAATAACCAAGAAAGAAAGTCACAGAATAATTGTAGATGATGTTAGGTTATGAATAGACAATAAGTTAAATGGAAACTCGGTAAATACAAAATGGAAGACCAGAGATAGGGACATAGGGTGGGGGTGAGATTGACAGTTCCTACACCTTTAATATTGGTATGGGAACCATCAGTAAGGGTCACAATGGAAGAGGATGAGAAAAAAGGATGAAAAGTTACCTAAGTCACTAGTCATATGATCAGATGCCCATCAGTCAATGATCCAGGATGAGAAGTAGAAACACAGGCTGTAGCATTATGTGTCTGAACAAAGGTGGCGGTGGGAGGTGGAGACTAAGGTGCCTGGAACTCAGTGAAGCGGACATATTCTTTATCAGTCATTTTCACAGTCTTCCCTTCTGATTGTGGAGTGGTAGTGGTCAATGTCTCTAATGATGCAGTGTTAGCAACCTGAGGTGGCTTACCATAAAGCTTCCTGTTGGATTCTATTAGGAGTCTAATAAGAGTTTGTATAGGAGTTAAATTAGAGTTTGCATTCATGTAAAATTCTATTCCTTGTAATAGTCTACTTTCCACTTAATTATAAAAGAGGGCTTGAGATCATGGATCATGAAGCCATTCTGCCAAACATTGTATTTCTACATGGCATCAGAGCCTAAATTCGATTAGGATTTTTTTCTGCAAAACCCATAGCAGATTTTCTCCAATTGTTGCAGAATTTTCTGCGCAGATTTTTCTGCAACAGTCGCAGGAATTTTCTGCAACTATCACGGAAATTCTCGTAACCTATCGTTCGATTAGGGAAGCGACCTACCTTCTTCTTCTGATTTTTTTTCAAACCCATCGCCAATCTTCAGTTCTACTGCTGGCAGTTTTTCAGTACCGTCTTGGTCGCCAATTGAAAGAGAAAAAATAGAAGAGAGAAGAAGACGACGATTCAATCCGTCTCGATTTGACGAATAAGAACAGAAAACAGAGGAAAGAAGAAGAGAAGAAGAAATCAGCAACTTCTGCCGCTTCTGCAATTGCAACTACCGCTGCTCCTGCAACTTTTTTTTCTCTCTGATTCTTCATCTGAAGCCTGCGATTCTGAGCCCTGGTTCTTCATCCGAAACCTGCGATTGAGGTTCTTCGATCAGGGTTCTGCTATTGAGGTTCTTCGATTAGGGGCTATTCTTCTTAAGCCTGCGATTGAGGATTGATTCTTCATCTGAGACTGCTTCTTGCTGCTTCTTTTGATTAGAAGAGAAATCGCATCGTAGCTGCTGCTTCCTGCTCCTGCAACACCACCGTTGCGATTAGGAAAGAGAGAGTAGAATACCAAGTTACCAACAGCGTTTTTTTACCCATCAATCGTCTGATTTTTTCTGAATCGCAGAATAACGTCATCGATTCTCTTCTCAAACAGTGAGTTTCCTCCGATTCTTTTCATCTAAATTCTTCTTTCAATCTTGAATTTAGCAAACTCTATTTTCCCCCCTCTTTCCTACGGTTCTATTAGCCCAAAAAAAGGAAGAAACCAAAAAAGCGATGTTTCAAGGGTTTATTTTGTGAATTCAATTAGTTCCAGGGACCCAACTGTAATTTCAGATTTTTTTGGGACTAATCTGTAATTTCAAAAGTTTCAGGGACCTATTTGTAATTTCAAATAGTTTCAAGGACCTATTTGACATTTCAGCCTTTTTAGGGACCTACTTGTAATTTCAGATTTTCTAGGGACTTATTTGTAATTAAAAAAAAAAAAAAAAAAAGAAAAAGAAAAAGAGAAGGTAGATCTGTTTGGGTTGTTTGGCTATTGCATTCTGCGACATTTCTGTTACTTCGAAAGGGTGAAGATTGAAGAACTGCAGATAATTTTGTCAACATGACAACTATTGATGGTACAACCTTGACCACTGCTTCCTCTACTACCCATACCAACACCTACCTTGTTACTTCAAGTAAAACCTTTACAAGCTTTCAAGCTTCTTCAGTTTCTACTCCTTGGATCATTGATATAGGATCTACATATCATATGATAGGTTTATCCTCCTCTTTCTTACAATATTCTCCAACTTTTGGAAAGGATAAAGTTTGAATTGCTGATGGCTCCTATTCTTCCATTGCTGGAAAAGGGACCATTCAGCATTCTCCATCACTTTCTTTGACTAAAGTTTTACATGTTCCCTCTTTCTCTACTAACTTGCTCTCTATCAGTAGTCTTACATATGACTTGAATTGTAAAGTGACTTTTTTCCCATCTTATTGTGTCTTCTAGGATCTGGTCAAGGGGAAGGAGATTGGACGTGGTAAACTAGACAATGGACTTTATTTTCTCGAGCCGATTGGAGAATCTACGTCTGCTTTGACTACATCTTCTAATCCGGTCCATTCGGTAATATTAGACCTTCATCAGTGGCACCGTAGGCTAGGTCACCCCCCTCTAGGAACTCTTAAGAAAATATTTTCTAATTTGGTTTCTTCTTATAATGAAAATAATTTTTTTGTGAAGCTTGAATTTTTGCAAAACAGACTCGTTCTACTTATTTACCTTCTCTTCATAATAGAAAACCTATTCCTTTTATGCTAATTCATATTGACGTGTGGGGTCCTTGCCAACGTGTGTCTATTACTGGCCATAGGTACTTTGTTACTTTTATTGATTGTCACTCTCGTTTTACATGCATTTATCTTTTAAAACAAAAAAAATGAGGCTTTCCGATGTTTTCGTGACTTTCATAATATGATTAAAACTCAGTTCAATGCCACTGTGAAGATCCATTGCAGTGACAATGGCATAGAGTATATTGATGGTGAATTTCAAAGATATCTCTCTGATTCTGGCATAATACATCAGACTAGTTGCGTTGATACAAGCTGCCCAAAATGGGGTTGCCGAAAGGAAGAATCGGCATCTCTTAGAAATAGCTCGTTCCATTATGACTTCTATGAATGTCCCTGACCAATCTGGAGTGACGCTATTCTCACTGCTAATTACCTTATGAATCGGATGCCCAGTAGGATACTTGGTTTTAAATGTCATAATGAGATTCTTCAGGGAGCCTTTTCTTTTGTTATTCCCCAAAGATTTTTGGATGTGTGTGTTATGCTAGAATCACAGCCCACCAAAGTAAGCTGGCTCCCTGCGGCCTACGCTGCATATTTTTGGGGTATTCTGCTACTCAGAAAGGGTACAAATGTTATCATCCTCCTTCCAGGAAAACCATTGTATCCATGGATGTAATTTTTAATGAGTCTTGCCCTTACTATACACCTCTCCAGGGGGAGAGTCCTAGAGGAGAGGTGTTCTTTCCGACTCTAGATCTTCCTATCACACACCAACACAACTTAAGAGTCCCAGAAGAGTTTCCTGACTAGGGGGAGACTTCGGCCAGTATACTTGAGGACTCTAATCCTCCCCCTTCGATTTCTAAACCATGTGAAGAACCTAGCCAGGGGGAGACCACTCTGTGAGACACACTTGTTGGGGTCTTTGAAAACCAAATTGACCAGAATAAGGAGGTGCAGACTTATCAGAGGAAGAAATACAACCGGCTAAGGCAGGTGGAGAAAGGTGATACGTTACCACTTCAGTCTCCTGCTCTAGAATTAGATTATATTGTTCCCCTTAAGGTATCTTCTTTCGATCTTCCTATTGCTATTAGGAAAGGGGTCAGATCTTGTACTCAACATCCCATAGATAAATATGTTTCTTATAACTCTTTGTCTAACTCCTACCGTGCTTTTATATCCTCTCTATCATCTGTATCTGTTCCTAAAAGTTGGCAGGAAGCCTATGCTGATAAGAGATGAAAGGAAGCTATGGTAGAGGAAATGCAGGCAATGAAGAAAAATGACACTTGGGAGCTGATTACACTTCCTCCAGGAAAAAAACCAGTGGGCTGCAAATGGGTATTTTTGGTTAAACAAAATATGGATGGATCAGTCAACAAGTTGAAAGCTAGACTAGTTGCAAAGGGTTTTACCCAGACCTATGGGATTGATTATCAGGAGACCATTGCCCCTGTTGTGAAACTAAATACTGTCAGAGTTCTGTTGTCTATAGCTGTGAACAAACACTGGAACTTGCACCAACTAGACGTAAAGAATGCCTTTTTACATGGGGAGTTAGCAGAAGAGGTCTATATGGAAATCCCACATGGTTTTTCTGATGTCAATACTACAGGGAAAGTCTGTCGGTTGAAGAGGTCAATATATGGGTTAAAACAGTCTCTTAGATGCTGGTTTGGACGCTTTCTGAAGGCAATGACTTCTATTGGGTACAAGCAAAGCAATGCTGATCATACACTATTTGTTAAGAAGTCAGGTACTAACATCACACTTCTCATTGTTTATGTAGACGATATTGTCATCACAGGGAATGATGGTGAAGAAATTCAAAAGCTGAAAGACTTTCTTGGCAGAGAATTTGAAATTAAAGATCTAGGAAGACACCTCGGGTGAGGGACGATCATAGGTTTCCTCCCAAGAAGACGCCCAGATCTATTATCGTGGGGAATGTTGGGGTGTAAAGCAGTTGATACCCCTATTGAAGCTGGAGCTAAACTTAAAGAAAAAGAGGGAGAACCGGTGGACAAAGGAAGATACCAAAGGTTGGTAGGGAAGCTTATTTACTTGTCCCACACCAGGCCAGACATCGCTTATGCTGTAGGGATAGTGAGCCAATTCATGCATGATCCATATTTAACTCATATGAAGGCTGTTACTATAATACTACAGTATTTGAAGGGAACTCCTGGAAAAAGGAATACTTCTCTCACCCACCGATAATCTAAAAGTAGAAGCATACACTGATGCAAACTGGGCTGGATCTCCAGACAGGAAGTCAATTTCAGGTTATTGTACCTTTGTTGGAGGTAATCTAGTTACTTGGAGAAGTAAGAAACAGAATGTGGTAGCTTTATCTAGTACCGAAGCTGAATATAGAGCTATGGTTCATGGAGTTTGTGAGCTACTATGGTTGAAAGGCTTGCTGCAAGATATTGGAGTCCAAGTTCCAAACCCTATGATGTTATGTTGTGACAACAAGTCTGCTATTAGTGTTGCTAATAATCCAGTGCAACATGATCGAACTAAGCACATTGAAATTGATAGGTTTTTTGTCAAAGGAAAGTTGGAACAAGGGCTTATCTGCATGCCTTTTGTAAGATCTGGAGACCAAGTAGCAGATGTTTTCACTAAGGGTTTGAAAGAAAGAGATTTCCTTCCTATTGTAGGCAAGTTGGGCATGACTAATATTTATGCCTCAACTTGAGGGGGAGTGTTGGATTCTATTAGGAGTCTAATAAGAGTTTGTATAGGAGTTAAATTAGAGTTTGCATTCATGTAAAATTCTTTTCCTTGTAATAGTCTACTTTCCACTTAATTAAAAATAGAGGGCTTGAGATCATGGATCATGAAGCCATTCTGCCAAACATTGTATTTCTACACTTCCAATAAAATCTTTGTATATGTGCTAGTTTTCCACAATGATGACAAATCTTGACATTCCTAGTAGTTTCATTGGAGCCCTGAGTATTGGGGTTTCTACCTGACCCTTTATTCCTACGGATATGAGTTCTTGACCCCCACCAGAGCCACGGTTTGGAGTAAAAGAAGCTAATGTAGAATTGATGGAGGAATTAGACTCTTGTGTGGTTTCTTTGGACACCTGAAGTACATAGGAAAAAGTCTCAGATAGTGAGCGTACTTGTCTCCTCCTAAAATTTGTGCTCTAACTGATTCAAATTCTTTCCCAAGTCCTCCCAAAGATCCCATGACCACAAGTTGTTCCCACTAATTTTGCATCTCAACAACATCCGGTGAAATGGGTATAATGGAATTTCTTGTGGTCGGCAAAATATTGAGTCATAGGTCTACCCTTCCTATCAGCCTCATATAATTCTTGTGAAATACTGAAACCTCATAGATACAAGAAAAATTACTCTGGCTAGAATATCATATATTTAGGTAGTTCCATAAATCCTTCACTGTGTCAATATCTGTAACTAAGTCAACAATATTCCTCTCCATAGTGCTCAACATCTGCCCTAAAATTTGGGCATCTACAGTCTTCCATGTATCATTCCCAGCGGACTTAGTAAGACAATCTTGTTGTCCACGACCAATCAACACAACCTGTACTATCTTTTTCCTCTGATAGAAATGGATTGCCCCTTCAAGCTTTTGTTCAGAAATATGATGAGTTGTGGATGTCATGATTGCAGTAATAGGTTCTTAGGTTCAGACATGATGATCTAATCTTTCTTATGTCTAGAGAGACACCTTAATTGAAACCCAAAAATTAAACCACAACTTGAACCAAAATTTAGAATCAAACTAGTAGTTTTGAACCAAACCAAAAATCAAATCAGATTTAGCCTCCAAACCAGAAATAGAACCACATCAGTCTAAGCCCACAGAACCAATAACGGAACCAGAAGTATTGGAACCAAGGTGAGCTGAACCAAAATGGACTGAACCAGCAGGTTTAACCAAATAAACAGATCGAACTCAACCCTAACACCTTTTCTTCGCCAAATCGCAGAAGGTTTCTCCGCCAAATTGCATAGAAGTCTCCACCAGAAAAAAGGAAGAAATTCCAGCACAACTCCAGTAACACAACTACGGCATCAATAATGCAAAAGGGAATTGAAGTATTGAACAATTCTCCCCTTGAAGAAGATCACAAAGATGGGTGCTAACCTCTATTGAAACTTGCCAAGAGTCGCGTCTCTTCACAACTGATCGAACTCAGACAACATTCTTCAACGAAGTTTTCTCATAAAGTTGCAGCTTGAGCTACTGCTTCAAATCTTTGACTAAAACATCAGCAGTAGTGCAGTTTAAGGTGCTGTCCCCTCTAACGTCTGGAATCCAACCATCCTACCAGGTGCAACTCCTTCTCTTACTCTAGAAGTAGTTCTTTGTATCAGTGATGCTTAAAATCGAACAGTAAAGAAACACCTACGGCTCTAATTCCATGTAAATTATGGTTATAAGAGTAGAGAAAAAAAGGTGGAGATGAAGACAATGAAGGAAGATTTGTAGAAGACAGATGAAAGAAGAAGAAGATTGAGGATGAGAGGAGCCTCAATCGATTGATGAACTCCAACGAAATACCTTCAATATTTATAATAAAGATCTAGTACTTAGAACTCAAATTGGGAAAGAAGAGGCCAATATGGACTCAAAACCTTCAGACCTCAGCTCGAGATTTAGTGTGAGGTGCTAAATCTTGAGCCTATTTCTTGTTTCCCAAAATGCCCTCCAATACATTCATAGGATGAAACTTTAGTAGCTTGTTCTTCTAGTGGATGGTAGAAGGTTTGGCTGCCATGGTTAATGCCTTGGTTTAAGTCTGTAAAAATGCAAAAAATGCAAACAATGCCTGAGGTTAGAAGAGACTCCAGGTTCATCCCTTCCCGGATTCTGCGTGGGTGGGATCAGCTGGTAATGCTCCCCATTTTTTGTTGAACTTTTTTTAGTGGGGATCCTATCTGAGATATCTATAGTCTGCTTAGTATTTCATTGTCTTTACTGGGTTCTTTGTTGTTTGTCATAGGTGGGTTCTGAACCTTGAGGATAAATTTCCTATGATGCTTTGTGTTGCTAGAATTTGGTTTTTCTTGGATACAATGCCTTGCAGGATTCAAACCTATGGCCGGCCCGCCCCTGCCCTGCTGGGTTGGGTGGCCGGTTTAGCACCCCTCGTCGCCTCTGTACCGATCATTGAGTCACAGCTGAGCTGGGAATTCTCCGCTAAATATCTGTTTTCCAGATGGGGTCAGAAGAGCTTGAGCTGTTGGTTTGGGTAGAATAGGATATTTATTATACTTTGATATTGACCTTTGAGGAGAAAAAAAAAAAAAAAATTCTAATCTGTCGTGTGCATTTGCAGGAGGAGCAACAATGGATGGCGTGGAAAAGGTTGTTAGCCTTTGAAAAGTAAGACACCCTTTCAAGTATAAGTTGCAAATTTACAGAGCGGTTCCTTTTTCTGGTACTTTTTTTTTTGGCACAAGTGAAATAAAACAAATAAAGATGAAGGAATGGGGAAGTAAAATTGCATGGTAGTCTAGGGTAAGTGAAATCTTTCTTCAGATTGATTTTCACTATCCCTTACCCCTCTCAACAAAACCTTGTGTATACAGTTGAACTAAATTATGCTTTTATAACAGTTGAACGGGTATTTGTGAAACAAATTCGAATTAATTTCCCAGCTGAAGTGTGATTGCCATAACAACTATTTTTCCCCTTCCTTTCCCTGATTTTTTGAAAATCACATGCCATGTAATAGTTAATACAGAGAGAAATCATATAATCCATCAATCAATTGGACATGCAGTACTCAATTGAGAACTCCTGAACTCCTATTTCCGACTTTGCATTCTGGCTAGTCCTGACTTCTGAGTTTCATTTATCTTTAGTAAGTATTCCCTATGATTTGCCCTTCACTCCTAGTCACTTTTGCACTTACAGAACACTACTACTTTCAATTTTCAAAGTTGCACCTGTGTTCACTCCTATGAAGTGAATGTTGAGGGACATTTGGTTTTCTGGTGTGATTCTCACCATTGTCGTATTCTGCTAACTCTGCATTTTTTTTTGAGTTTTTTTTTTGAGTTGTATTGTTTTATTTTATCTTCCACGAGGTTTCTTGGCTATACATGCTGTGTGACTGGGGGTAGGTTGTTTGCTAAAGGAAAATATTGCTCTATTTGCTTGAAGGTTTACATAGGTTCTGAATCAACCTAGTTGGGTTGCTGTGATGCTTGCAATGTTGGGTGCAGTGTGATTGTGAAGGCATCTGCATCAAGCATGTCAAGCTCAGTCCAGCTGCCGCAACTCTAGCTGTTTCAGCATTTGACATATGGAAACCTGCTTTGAGTGCATTACACGTTGGCCACCAGATGCATCTTGCAAAATGGGTCGATGATTTGGTCTTCCCTAATGGGGCAGAAATGGCTTGGTTATGTGGCAAGCATGTTAAATCCAAGTTTACAACCTTCCCTCACCTTGAGGACAAGGTGAAATTTAAGGGGGCAGGAATGTTAGGACTCTGGAATTAGGCCATGTGCAGGAGAAAGAAAGAGAGAGGGCTGCTGCTGGGGGTAATAAATAGGGGAGAAAGTTGTGAGAAGAGGGCATTGGGTAATTGATATGAGTGTTAGGGCAGCCTCTAGCTGAGGGCATCATTCATTGTAGGTGGTGATTGGCACTATTAAAACCAGATTATTTTTTTAATTGTCTTGTTTTGATACTGAATTTCATATTCAATTTGAGGGATCTTATCAGGGTGCCTTTCTGCTTTTTGTTTATTATATGTAGCTTTGCCACCAGAATTAATAGGGGCTGGTCTGTCATTATATTCATTTTAAAGTTATTCACATAAGATTGCCATTCTTCTGATGTTTATGAGGGGAAGAAAAACTGAAAAACTAAAGTAAATAATGATGAATGCTAGAAAATCTATTCATATTCAGTTTCTTAGAAAGAGTGGGGGCAGATGTAGCCAAGTGGATTAAAGCAGTGGATTGTGAATCCACCATTCACGGGTTCAATTCCCATTGTTTGCGCATTCCTTTTTTTCTTTTGTTTTATAGACGAAGAAAGATATTCAATTTTCTATCCTATTTTATTTAATATGGTGACGAAGAATCAAACTATCACTATAGTCATTCCTTTAACTACTTCTTCCATATGCAGGATAACCCCAAGGGGTTGTGAGTTTTTTTACCTACCAAGTGGGGCCCTCCCTTCACCAACCCCCATGGGGATCTATGGGGTTCCAGATGATTATGAAGATAAGGCCTGCAGTTCGGGGAATACACAACCCAATTGCAGGCTCTCTCCTCTGGATTGCAATGCTTCTCTTCTCTTCTTCTTCTTCTCCGATTTTTTCATCTTTCTTATCCTTATGCTGGTTACAGATATCATATCAAAGCCTCTGTAACTAGCTTGAGGAACCCAAAAAGTTTTCTCGAAATGCTCAGTTTTTTAATTATCTTTCTTTCCTGGTGAGAAAAAGCAGTCACCTATGCTGCCTTACCCATGTACTTGAGATCCTTTGACAGTTTATGAAGTGATTTCTACATATTTTACTATTGCTTCAGAATATCCAGAAGACGTGGAATTGTTTTGCTATTATTTACTTTGGTTCAAGATATGTTAAGGTTATAGATTTAGCAGAAGTCATCTCCTTCTGGTGATCAGTCTGGTTTATCATGGTTCTCTGGGATGCCTTTTTTCCCTTTGATTGATTATGAATTCTATTTAGTCTGCAAACTACACTGGCTGCTGCTCTTACTCTGGTAAGCATATTTCTTCTCATACTGCTGCAGTCACTACTGCCCTACTGCTGAGGCATTCTCTGCCTTGATTAAACCCTTTCACTGCCTTTTTTATATCATGGTTCTATTTATCAGAATCAACTTCAGCCGTGTCTTCTGATAAATTTCTAATTTGTTATTTTGCTGCTGCTGTTCTCTTACTGCTGGTCTGCATTTTTTGAGTTTTGAAATATGTTGGAATGGCCACTGAAACTACTGCTGCCCCTATGGAAGACCCTACACATACCTTTTCTTCTGAGCAACTGAATATTCAGATTACTAAAATTAAACTTAGGGGCAGTTCCAACTATAGTTTTCAAGGTGCCATGGAAGTCAAAGTGTCCACCTAGGTTCTCAGGCCCATTTTTGGGTCAAGGCGACCTGGTGTCGCCTTGGTTTTCGTTGCCCTCTATCGCCTTGCCTCGTCTTGTCGCCTTGACGACCATGCAAGGCAGTGAAGGCACCAAGGTGAAAGTCGTCTAAGGGGCCAAGAAAACCAAGGCGAGACCAAACTAGGCGCCTAGGTGATCCCTTGACAACTATGGTTCCAACTACCTCTTGTTGGCCCAAGTTGCTTTCCTGGCCAAATAAAAATTGTCTTTTATTGAGGTGCCGCTACTACTAAAGATAGAGATTATGATGCTTGGTCCAAGTTAATGCAGTTGCTATGATCTAGTTGTGGAATAGCATGGAACCTAATATTGCCGCCAACTTCATGTTTCACTCTACGACTAAAGGAGTATGTGATGACTTGAATGAAACATATTCCTAGGAGAGAAAATATGAGTCGTATCTACAACATTTATGAGAAACTTCTTCAGTTTCAGCGAGCAGGCAAATCTTTGGAGGATTGGTACAGTTCTTTCAAAGGCATGATGGAGAAGCTAAAATACTTTTAGCCCCTTCCACAAACATTGAGAAACTTAAGACTCAGTGGGATGAGTTTTTTCTTTCCAAATTCCCTGCTGGACTGGACCCTAATTAGGCTTAATCTTACTGAAGTAGTTGGTGCAGTATCGATAGGGTGAACTACTTTAGAAGATTTAGAACCACCATCAGACACTGCATGAGTAGCTAATTGATGGGCCCATTTAGGTTTACCATGCTTGGCCAGTAGGCTTCCACCAAATGACTAGATTTGCCACAAAAGGTACACTGTTATGAGGCATGATCCCGATGTTGTCCACCACAGCGCCCCCCCTATCAAGGCGGCAAGGTGACCAAAGTGGTTGGGGCTCTACCTAGGCGGCAATAAGGCCACCAAAGCGGTTGGATCAAATTATTTTAATACAACTACTTTTAAACTGATAAATTTATATTATAAGTTAAACAAACATTCAAGAATCACATTCAACAAAAAAAAAAACATGCATTCAAGAATCATAATTATGAAAGACTATCCAAAAAAGATTACAAACATAAGTTCATCTCATCAAGCATCATAACATATCACTATGAATTATATCAAATTATAAGTATGAAAATGAAAGTAGTAATTTTGCATTTTTACTTACCTCCATGATATTGTGATGCCAAATAAGTGCCTTGTCCATCTAATGATTCATTGATTCCCAGTTTCAAAATGACTTAACTATTAAATTTGTATATGGCTGTGTACATGGTAGATCTTGCTACCATGAAAAACCAAGATCTCAACCATCTCGGTGAGATCTCTGTCAAGATATGCCATGTTTTGGGTGTAAACTCGGTAGCCCATCTCGGTGGGTTTTAGGGTCCCAATTGGGCTAAAACTTGGTATTTAGCCTATTTAAGGCCTTTTGAACACACTAGTGGTCTTGGATTTGTGAGAAAACAGCCCTAAGTATGATTTCTAAGTCTACCCATAGTGTGAAACCAAAATGCTGTAGGATTAGAGAATGCAAGGTTATATAACATGTAATATAAAACCATTAACGCATATAAATGAAAATCAAGTGTATCAAATACATCAAATAACTTAAATGTCATCAAGATTCCATCCATATGAGTATTACAATCTTGACTTTCGAGAATAGAATGATAAAAGTATACAACCGTTAGAAGTTCTATATAAGTCATTAATGCATAAGTTCTATATAAGTCATTAATGCATAAGTTCATAAGACAAGTAGAGGATGAATGAGCTTCCTTTGATGTTGTAGATGTGCTAAGAGTAGTTGCAAGTGAAAATTTGGCTGGAATCCTAAAAAAATGGGGCAAAAATTAAGAGTTCCAACGAGATATGGCGAGATTTGGGGCGAGATATAGTGAGATATGGCGAGATCTCGAGCGATATATCCCATTTCGCAGATCTTGATCTCGTCTCGGTTTATGAAAACATCGAGATATTTCTCGAGATCTCCGACCATGGCTGTGTAGAATGATATTTGATTGGAAAAAAAATTAAGAATTTTTTTTTTTATTATTATGTGAAAAATGTCAAAAAAACCATCACTTTGGCATCCGGGCGGCATCAAGGTGCACAAGGCAACAGAGTGGTAGTGATTAGGCAAAAAAGAGACTGAAAAGCTGCATGTCAACAAATCGTTGCAAAAAGAGATTGAAAAACCGCCTTATTGCCTAGGCGGATGCTTTGAAAACCATGAATTTCCCTTTGGTCAATATGTGTACGTGGAGAGCTTGTGCCCACAAAAGATAGTTGGAACTTGGAACTACCTTGAAGTTTAATGGAAGCAATGTGAATGTTTAGATGCTCAAAAGAGAGTGTAAGTGTAGGGTTTTCCGAAGGAACAGCAATGATCTCAGTCAGCAGCCAAAAAGTTCAGATCAGTAGTAACCAATCAATAGCAGTGCAGCACTCAAACAGTAATGGACCTCAGTTATCAGTGTGAAAAAATAACAGTAGCTGCAGTTGATTCTGATAAACAGGACAGCATTAACCAGTTGCAAATTTATTTCCAAAGATCCGTGCATCAGTAGCAATCAATGGAAGCAGCAGGATAATAACAGGCAGCACCAGCAGAGTATTACAGAGTAAAGAAATTTCAGCAAAAAAGAGGAAGCATCAGTGGTAGTTCGTGGCAGAAAATCACATTACCAGAATAAGGAGCAGCAGCAACATGCATAGTGTGCAATCCAAATAAAGCCCATATGACAAAAAAACATAAAAGGACCAGTCCAGAGAAGTAATGCAAAACAGATTGAACCTCAGAAGAAGAGGCAGGCTTGCACGGAAACTAGTTGCTGGAGAGGCCTTGATCTGAAGTAGATAGGCAGCCATACCTCTTCACGATCCCTGGATTTTTTTAGTATAAATAGGTAGGTAAATAATCCTTCATAAGTTGTAGAAGAAGGTTTGAAATTACATGAGTAATGCAGTGATGGGTGGCTGCACACCAGATATAAAAAAAAACCAGAAAACCTGATCGGCAGAGAAGGATTTGGGGTTTCCTTAAGCTAGGTACCGAGACTATGATACCATGTTAGAATCCAAGACCCTGTAACCAGCCTAAGAACTGAGAAAGAAGAAAGAGTTAGAGAAGAAGAAAGAACGAAGGGAGTCTTCTGCAGGCCAAAGTAAGAGGCCTGCAATTAGGTTAATTTTCTCCTAATCGCTGGTTATGTTTTTATGATGGAAGGAACTCAAGTACAAACCACAGTTGTGAAGGCAACAAGGCATTGGAGGGGGCGAAGGAAACCAAGGTGATACCAACCAAGGCAATGCCTTGACAACTATGGACAAGCCCAACTCTGCCCCTGATCAATTAAAGGTAGAAATACAAGTCATAACTAACATAGTATAAGGATTAAACCTGGATAACTAAACACGACATTAGGGCAGAGTTGTCCACAGTGTCGCTGCTGGAAACTTAACAAAATTGTTATAAATATAAGGCCTGCAATTGAGGGAATACACAGTCACAGGCTCTCTCTTCTGGCTTGCAATACCTTCTTTTCTTCTTCTCAGATTCTCTCTTCTCTTGTCTTTAAGCAGGGTACAGGCCTGATTTGTGACATTATCTATTTGTAAACTCATCATGTTTTGTGCTTTCCAGAGGTAATCCACAGAGGATAGACAGTGCATCCTCCAATAGAAGAATTGCGTTTACTTACGAGCAGGTAACAGTTGCTTATTCTCCTGTGTCATCTTCTCTGAGCTATTAACAGTGAATTGAATTTTTTGTACTGTTTGAACATTATCGAGCAGAGTTCAACAATAATCAAGGAACTAAATTTGAATTTGTTTTGGTTTTTACAACTTAAATTGGGGGAATACACAATCGCAGGCTCCCTCTTCTGGCTTGTGCTCTCTGGTGTTTTACAGGTTGCTTATTAGCTAGTTAGCATCTCTCTTGACATTGATTTCTTGTAGCAACTTGGAAGTCCTAGAAGGTGGTAGATGATCTGGCAAAAGAAGTGGTTGGTTTGTGACTGTTATCACTGCTACTCTTTTATGTTGGAGTTGGGATAATATACATGGTAGAAGATCTCGCTCTCAAGAGAGATCTCACCACCTTGAAAAAGAGAGATCTCGACCATCTAGGTGAGATCTCGGTCGAGATATACAATTTTTTGGCGTCAACTCGGTGGCCCATCTCGGTGGGTTTTAGGGTCCCAATTGGGTTGAAACTTGGTATTTAGCTTATTTAAGGCATTTTGAACACGTTGGTGGCCTTGGATTTGTCAGAAACAACCCTATGTATGATTTCTAAGTCTACCCATAGTGTGAAACTGAAATGTAGTAGGATTAGGGAATGCAATGTTATAAAACATGTAATATAGAACCTTTAAAGCATATAAATGAAAAGCAAGTATATCAAATGCATCAACTAACTTAAATGTTATCAAAATTCCATCCATATGAGTATCACAATCTCAATTTTCAAGAACAAAATAATTATACAACCATTAGAAGTTCTATATAAGTCATTAAATCATAAATTCATAAGACAAGTAGAGAATGATTGATCTTCCTTGTTGTAGATGTGCTAAGAGTAGTTGTAAGTGAAAATCCAGCCAAAATCTACAAAAAAAAGAGGCAAAAATTGAGAGTTCCAGCAAGATCCAGGGCGAGATATAGCGAGATATGGCGAGATATGGCGAGATATGGCTAGATATAGCTAGATATGGCGAGATCTCGAGCGAGATATCCCAACTCGCAGATCTCGACCTCCATCTCATCTCGCCAAGGTGAAAAAACGAGATATCTCACGAGATCTCCCACCATGATAATATATAGAGTGTTAGTCACACTTAATGGGGCTAACTGATTATGAACCTGACTGCTATGTATTATAGATCTATAGTTGATTTCCCAAAGCACAAGCAATTGACTCAACCACAAATATAGTGAATGAAGGTAGCTTGCTTACTCTTTGCCACTACAACAACATTAATAGCTCAGTCTTCTGCCAACTAAATGCGGTTGGCTTACTCTTAGACATTATTAGAAGGATACCCCTTGACTTCACTTATGCTCAGTGATCTGGCTTCAGATTGACTAGCGTCACCTGAGAGCCAACTCCAAGATTTTCAAATCCGAGCAAACTTGAAAACTGGAAATTAGAGTCCAGGTTTTGCTGAAATTTGGAATTTTGGATTCTAGGGTTTACACATGGAATTTGGAGAGGTATCTTCATGGGTGGAACTTAGGTAATGGTGTATGGGGATGATGCCCCAGTTTTGTGGACACCAGATGGTGGTTCTTACTAAGGTCTAAGCTTCAAGATTTGGGTGCTTGCAAGGATTGATCTCAAGAAGAGGGAGCTTTAATTAGATTCCTGATGGATGAAAGGGGCTGCAAAGGTAATCAAATATGGGGTCCGTGTAAAGGGAGAGTTCCCACAACTTGTTCAAGATCTCGCCATATCTTATATCTCTTCCTAGATCTCACCATATCTCATTGGAATTTTCAATTTTTGCCCCATTTTTTTGCGGATTTTAGCTGGATTTTCACTTGCAACTACTCTTAGCGCATCTAGAACACCAAAGGAAGATCAATCAAGCCCATTTCAAGTAGATCTTCAACCAAAGAGGACAATGATATTGCTTGGCAACACAGAGTCTTGGGGATCCATTGGTTAGAGGATCACTTGCAACTACTGGGCAAGGCCCTCAATGGAGGCAAAGGCCGGTTCAAGCAACATTTGGCTGGTGCCTATTGTAACACACCCATTTGCTTTGCTGTCCCTAATATAGTGAAGGAGTATATGATAGACCACTTCTTGGAGTTGGAGGGCTGATGTGTAGCCGCTGGTATATGACGTGGTCTTGGTCATGATGCTGTTGGAGCTGGTGGACTTGGTGTTGGAGCTCATGTTGGAGTTGGTGGTGGAGCTGGGGCTTGATTGAATTTTTATCTTGTTCTATTCTTGTCTTATGAACTTATGGGTTATGACTTATATAAAACTTCTAATGGTTGTATAATTTTATTATTCTAGTCTCGAGAGTCGGGATACTGATATGGATGAAATTCTGATGACATTTAAGCTATTTGATACACTTGCTTTTCAATTATATGCCTTTAAGGTTCTATATTAAATGTTGTATAACTTTGCATTCCTCAGTCCTGCAGCATTTCGATTTCATATTTAGGGTTGACTTAAAACTCATACTTAAGGGTCGTTTTCTCACAAATATAAGGTCACCAGTGTGTTGAAGGCCAAAATTAGGCTAACTACCAAACTTGAGCCCAACTTGGACCTTAAAACCCCCCCTGAGATGGGCCATCGAGTTGGCCCATAAAAAATTCCCATATCTTGACTAAGATCTTGCTATCTCAGTCGAGATCTCGGCTTTTTGAATGAGAAAGATCACTGGCGAGAGCGAGTTCTAAAACCATGCTTGAAACTTTAGGAAGCTTATACTTGGACTTTAAACACTGAGTACGGAGCCGCACTCCTAGTCTAGACTTTAAACACTAGAAATATCTGTTATTGATAAAAAAGGCAGCGGCCAACAGTTTATGTCCAGCAAAAGACAATTTCTAAGTGTGTCTTCTACTCTTCCATACTAGGGTATTATCTATTTTTATTTATTTTGGAGGTTGGGGAGAGGCGGGGGGGAGTTGCTGATTAGAGCCAATTGCATGCCCTTATTTTAAGCAGAGAAACAATAACACTCTCTTCTAACCAGATCGTGGAGAAAGTGTGAAAGGCCACAAGTTACACTTTGGGAAATTACTCTTTTACCCCGACTTTAATTTGACCAAAACTAACTAAAGTGGAAGCAAAACTAAAGTAGTTCAATCTTTAAAGCCAAATTAAACTAATTAATTAACCCAATTTTAACCTTTGTATCTCTAGTCTAGGGCGTAGGGTGTCTAGGCCTGCCCATTGGATGCCCATTGCAAGGTTAGCTCATAAAAATCAAATGCCCATCTCCTAGATAACCCAACCCTTGGCTTATTCTTAGGAATTAAACCAATTTTCGTGGTGCATCTATATCACTGGTTGTTGTCTCCTGGGGCTTACCTATCTCTCTTCATGCTTCTTTCACCTGTTGCCTGTTGGTAGGGCTGGGTGTTTGTATAGTTCCTCTCCCCCCTTCCCTTTGCTTCCCCTGTATCCTTTCCCTCCCCTTTTTTACCTCCCTTTTTCTGGTATTGAACTTTTGGTGATTTATTTATTTCTCAGAAAAAAGAGGGTTATTCTAATACTGAGGCAGCATTGGTTGCTGCATAGCCCAACTGGATTGTTTGGAGAGTACTTGAGAGTTCATTCACTATCTATTCCTGCTTTGATACCATGTAAATGAAATCAGAGGGTGGATTACTTTTGTGAGAGAAAAAGAGGAAGAAAATTGGGAGAAATGAGATTAGAGAAAATAATCAACCCTACACTGAGCAACCAGGTATATTTATAAGCATAATATGTGTAAATACAAAGGACCTGTGAGGCTGAACCCTAATGAAGTAAAAGAGTGTAGCAACTTACAACGTAGATGACAATGTGAATTTGATTTTTTTTTGGGATCTGTGAATGAAATTGATCTTATTAAATTTAAATAAAGAAATAGTTGGGTTGTTATAACTTCATGGTGAGATGATGGAATTGACCCCTTCTGAGATACTGGAGGAAATGGTTGGGTTGGTTCAATAGCTTCATTATAATTTCCAGTTAATAAACGTAAATAATTCTGGTCATCTTAAAGGATGGGCAAGGGTATCGTTTTTCACCCCCCTTCACATTGATCTCTTGGTGTTCCATAGCTTCATTAGGAGTTTGGAGATGGTATAAGTCTCCACAATGCAAGATTACTAATTGTTAATTTTCCCCATTTAATTTAGATGAGGCTTTAGGCAAGTTCAGTTGAGTTGACTCAGTGGTGTTTGTTGGTGAGGTGCTTTATACGCTGTGTTGGAGATGGTTATAATTCCAGTTTGTAGCTTGTGTAATGTGTATAGTATGTCGGTTCTCTTAGATTTGTGCTTGGTCAAAAGAATTCAGTGTTTAATGCTGTCTCTGGCTTCAGAGTCAGCTTAATGAAAAGTATGAAAGAGGGATCAGGGTTGTGGACCTTTAAGTGGTTGAAGAGAGTGCCAGTTCATTTAGGTGTACCTGGAGGTTCCAAATGCAATCCAGGGTTTGAAAAACCTGATTTAGTTCAAAAGGTAAATGGTTATGGCACTTTGGTAAGTAAAGGGGTTTCAAAATGCATACTTGGGAAGACAAAAAAGTAAAGGATGGTCGAGGGCTTACCAATTAGAGAAGACAGGTAAGCTTTGAATCAATAAGTAGCGATGAAGTTAGAATATAAAATGGGGATTGTTTTGGAATGGGAAGAGATGATGACCTCTGAAATAGTTTCACCAGCTTTGAATATTAAGATCAGAGTAAAGAAACAAATGAAAGAGTGCTCAGCTTGCACATGATCTGCTTTTCCATAGAGGACTAGAAACCTCTTGAAACCTTATGAGCAGGTTTGCAATACTAATCCTATGGAATCCAACTTACAGAAACCTTCACAAGCAACCAACGGTTTCAAAATGTACTCCTGGAATAGAAGGTAACAGTGGGTCCTTCAGATTTATGTATCCCTTGAAGGATTTCAGCAGCCAATGAATTAGGCCTAGGGCTTGCCTAGGCAGCAGGCAAACTCTCTCCCAAAATCTCAGGAAGAATGGGAAGAGGTGAGAGTAATAAATGGGCTTCGAGTAATCTTGTCAAACCAGCAAGCAAGGTTTTAAATCTCAGTTTTGAGGCCTTTTTAGACTTTACTGAAATCAAGGTTTCCTAGGTTTTGATAAAAACCTGGCATCTTTCTGGCCGAAACTTGAAATTTCTTGGGTTGGTTTGAACTGGCCGAACTGGCCAGAACTCTATTTTTTGACCGGAACTCTTTTTCTTTTCCCTTTTTCTAGTGGGTTTTTGCGTTTTTGTGTATTCTTTTTCATTTTGTGTCTGTTTGTTTGGCTGTGCAGTTTGGAGTTTTATTTATTTTTAAACCCAAGCAATCCATTTCACTGCTTAGATCGATATGTCAATACTAGTGAGGATCCATTGCATTGGGCTATATTGGTCCCAATTCCACCATCAAACAGTCAGTTCTTGGTTTACAAAAGTAACATTCATACCATCTACATCAGCTAGTATCGGTACAGTTTCAAGCTTCCCGCCAATAATGATATGTCACTGATATGATACCAAGTTTTCTTCCTTGATGGTTAGTTGACAACTGAAATAGTTTCACCTTAGCGAAGATGTTCAGCTTATGGGCAATCTGGTCTTCCACAGAGGACAAAAAATTAGAAGTCTAAGGAGGAAATCAGGATGACATGGACAGAAAAGAAGAAAGAAAGAGAGGGTGGGATAGACCAACTTGGTCCCACACAGCTCATTCCTAGCTTTACCTCAATACAGAAGTTTTAGTAAAATATGTTACTACCTTAAACAGAGAAACCAATCTCCTACATTCATAATCCTTCTCAAGATTTTGTATAAACTAGAAACATGTAATTTAAGATTACAAAATTAATCCCAATTGCATGAGACCTTCTTTAAAGATTGAATCGGAACCTCTTCTCTTTTTGCCTACAATCTGCATTAGTTTCAAATGGGGCAAATCCAAGGTTTTCACTATTTGTGACTTGTATATTGAGAGTGGAGATAATGGTGACATGGTAGTTAAGGTGCTTTGTTTGGGAGGGTGTATCATAATCAATAGCTCTCCTTGTGCTTGTGTTTATCCTTATAGCTCCGGTTTGATGTTTTTGTTTTCATGGAAGCCACAGAATAACTGCTGGGAATTTGTTTTGGCATGAGGTAGATGCACATGAGAAGTTCATTTGGGTAACTGGAAGCAGGTTTCTCTAAAATTTTTCCTGTTGTATTCAAGCACACCTATGCAGACTTTTCATTCATGATTTAGTGGTCTACTTTGATTTTTCTGGAATGACACCAACTCTGTTGTTCATGTTTTATTCCTTGGAAATGTGTCTTGGAGTTTTTATTTGTTCTACTTGTTACTATCTGTTGTTGTGCGGAGCTTCATTCATGATTGACTTACAATTTGATCTGTCTTTGTGCAGTGTCTTATGTATTTATATCATTATCCTGATATATGGTACGACTACGCTACATGGCATGTTAACAGTAGTTCTTTAGATTCTGCAATCAAAGTGTTTCAGCGGGCTTTGAAAGCTCTTCCTGGTATTCTTGTTTCTTCTTCTGTCCTCCCATTTGAGTGGTCCGATCATTTTGTTCTTCTGTTAAATTTAACTCACACATTTGTTGAACCATCTTTACTTCTACATAGACTTCAGAAGAGTCTATATTCTCTATTTTTCCCTATGGATGCCAGGCAGTTGAATTGGACCATTCCCTGCCACTGGCAAGGGCAAACTGTAAAAGTTACTTATTTCTACCCCCTTCTTCTTCTTCTTCTTTTTTTTTAAACTAGATTCTGCGGTGCTAAGGTTTGCTTTTGCGGAGCTGGAAGAGTCTCATGGAGCAATTCAGGTCCCTAGATTGATGTTTTATTCGAATACACTGCTTTCTATTGTTCTTGATTATTGTTTGCTCACTGCCGTTTGGTTGTGATGCAGCCTGCAAAGAAAATATATGAGGGCCTCTTGAGTAATGCTGTCAATGCAACAGCATTGGCACATATACAAGTAAGCAACATTTTGTATTTGACAGTGATCTGTTGCCTGTGTTAATTGCCATTGATTAGTTCTAACTGGAACACTGTGGAGAAAGTCTTTCAAGTACTGAATGCAGATAGAAGGTATCATGAGAGTATATAGGTAGCCTTAAGGGTTATGTAAATCGTTTCAAGAATTACAACTAGGATTTGATCATTGATCTTCTGGTTAATCTTGATCAGATTCTAGTTGGATCAGCTGATGCACTGTATCAAATGTGGACCAGCCAATGACCTGGCAGTCAAATCACTTAACTGTTACTTGTTAAATCTCCACCAGGATTGCAATTGTCGGGTCATTATAAAAGTTTGGTTGTGGTTACAATGTTACATACCTCATTCAGTCAAGACTTTGTTCTCGTCCTTTGGTGTTAGATGTCATAAACTATTGTGCTTCTGAACGCCACCCATGTCTACTTGAAATATCATGTTTGCAGTTGTGTATCTTTCCTCAGTGAATAGTGTTGATTCTGCAGTTTATTCGTTTTTTGAGAAGAACCGAAGGAGTCGAAGCAGCTCGCAAGTACTTCTTAGATGCCCGCAAATCTCCAAATTGTACATTTCATGTCTATGTTGCCTATGCATTGATGGCATTTTGTCTTGATAAGGACTCTAAGGTTGGTATTTCGAGTGGATGTCTTGCTTTTTAAAGTTTCAGTTTCTATGTAACCCAGATGGACTTTTTCTTAAGTAGCAGGTATTTAGAAAAGTTTAACAGAAATATTGCTATCTCCTTTTTCTTTTCTACAGTGACACTACATCATATGAGTGTATTGTAATTCTGGCCATCTGGGAACATTTGGCTTTGAAATTTCGTAGGTTTTATGATATACACAAATGTTAAGGCTAATCAGCTAAAATGTGGAGTACCAGCTTGTTTCATAATTTTAGTTTTTTAGTTTACAATTGTTAATAATTGCAAGCATTTTTGTAAAAAAATGAATTTTGTTTCTTTTGTCATCCATTTATAGGACCAAACAAAATAAATGCAGTTGTTGGACTGAAACTTTAAAGCTTTACCACTTTGTTTCTCTTATTCTTCAAATGCTTTTGTTGGTGTGTGAGAGTGGAGTAGTGTGAGAACAATGCAAATGCAGTTCCAGAAGAGAGAAAACAGAACTGACGGCTGAAACATAAAATAGGCACTACAGCAAAGGAATTGTGCTGATTGTGGAGGAATTTAAAACACATAGCAGAGAAAACAGAATAGTACGATTTTATGATTGAGTTTACTTCTCTAAAAGTAGGTAACATGTTTAAGATAAATCTAAAACCGGAGAGCTGAATAGTCTTGAGCAGGTTAATCCATGGTTGTCATGGTGTATTGGTGTTTCAGTTACCTAAGGCATTTGAGGGGTATCTATCTGTATCCATAGTTCCATACCTTATTGGCCTGTATCATTACCTTCTGTTTTGTATTAGTTATGTATTGTATGATCATGGGGGATCGCAATATGTCAGACTGATTATGCTGACAGATTTTGATACTTGATTCCATTATGCAATGCCAATTGTTAGAAAAAAAGCTTTAATGAATCAAAACAGTGCTGGAAGAAGGAGAAGAACAAAGAAGAAGAAGATATAGAAGTATGAGAGAACAACCACACAAAGGCTTGCGATTCTCGCAAAGTAAAACTAGAATCACAGGCTTCCTTTATGTATAGAATTGAAGTGCTAAACATACAACTTGAGAGAGACAATAAACTTGTCTATTAAAAAGGAAATAAAGGGTATAACTCATGGACAGAATTTTCTAGTCTTCTAACTCCTAAAATCTTTCCAATATAGGAACTACAGAAAAAGGAAAGTTTAGAAATTAGTAATTAACAAAAAATAGACACTCTGCTTTCTTGAAACTCCCAAAACTTTTGTAACAAGGTTCCTACACCAGAAATAGAAAGTAAAGTGGCATATCTAAAAAAGGAAACAACCATCAAGGCATGCTTATGCACCAAGGCAGCAGCCTTGGTGCTCCTCTGTATGCTTCAACACTCCCCCTCAAGTTAGAGCATACAAGTCTTCCATGCCCAGCTTGCAACAAATAGATTGAAAACTAGGCCTAAATAGAGCTTTAGTAAATAAGTCAGCTAGCTGATCAGCGGAACCCACAAAGGGAGTCTCGATTAGTTTCTTCATGACTGCACCAATTACCTATTTATTCTTTGTCCTCTCATGGACACATGCTTACTAGTGATATAAGTAGCAACTTGATTATCACAGAACATCTTCATAGGGGCAGAGATTGAAAATCCCATTTCCTCCATCAAGGAACGAAGCCACATTAACTCGGTAGCCGTGTGGGCCATGGCTCTATTTCTGCTTCAGCACTAGATCGGGCAACAGTGGAATGCTTTTTACTCTTCCAAGGCACAAGATTTTCACCAAGAAATGTACAATAACTTGTCATAGATCAACGATCAGTTAAAGATTTTGCCCAATTTGCATCTGAAAAGGCAACCAAATCCATACTCTGATTTGGTTGATAGATAAGCCCTTTCCCGGACGCACTGTTGAGATACCGAAGTACTCTCATTGCAGCATCCCAATGGGACTTCCTAGGGGATTGCATGAACTGGTTCAACACACCAACAAAATAAGAAATATCAGGACAAGTAATAGTGAGATGAATAAGCTTTCCAATAAGACTCTTGTAACGATGGACATCATCCAACAAGTCACCATCATCTAGTCCTAACTTTAATTGAGGATGCATGGATATGTCAGTAGGTTTAGATGCAAGCATGCCAGTTTTTTGTCAAATGATCCAACACATACTTCCTTTATGATAAACTAACTCTGTATTTACTATGAATTACACAAATTCCCAGGAAATACTGTAAATTACCCAAGTCTTTGGTTTGGAAGTACTCCTGTAAGTGTGCTTTGACTGTATCAATAACCCCATTATCACTGTCTGAAAGAGTAGTGTCATCAATGTAAACTGCCATAATGACAACACTAGCATCCTGTCGCCTAACAAAAATAGAGTAATTAGAATAACATTGAACAAATTCAAAAGATTCTACTATCTTGCTAAACTTCTTTAACCAAGCCCGTTGAGACTATTTGAGTCCATAGATGGCTTTATGAAGCCTACAAACACGGGCACTATCTGAGCAACATACCTTGGAGGTTGCTTCATATAAACCTCTTCTTTGAGGTCACCATATAAGAAGACATTCTTTATGTCAAGCTGTAAGAGAGACCAATCATAGTTAATAGCTAAAGATATCAACACAGGGATAGAATTAAGTCTAGCTATGGGAGAAAAAGTCTCAAAGTAGTCCACATAATACGTTCATGTATAACCTTTAGCCACCAAATGAGCGTTGAGCCATTCAACCGTACCATCAGATTTACACTTAACAATATATACCGACCGAAAGTGGACCACATCTCTTCCAAGGGGCAAGTCTATCAAAGACCATGAATGACGAGACTGCAAAGCATCCATTTCCACATCTATGGCATCTTTCTAGCCTGATTTTAAGGGCCTCATTGTGATGCGTTGGAATATGAATGACAGATAGAGAAAGGACAAGACAACGAAATTTGGGAGGTAGATGAGAAACAATTACATAATTAGAAATAGGATAAACAATATTAGAACATAAAGTGCAAGTATGAGTACATTTTCTCAAGGCAATGGGTAAGTCATCTGAATTAGGAGTAGGGTCTCCAATAGAAGAATCCGCCGGTGGAGAGGATAAATAGGTAACTTCTGTAGGACCACCCTCAATCTCAACTGTAGGAGAGCCGGTAGTATCAACAGGAGAAACTGTACTATCCACAATATGTTTTGTTGGCTTACGTCTTTGCTAATAAACTTTTAGAGGGACACTGTCGTTAAAAGGAACTAAAGATGTAATGGGAGGAGTATCATTTAGAACATGATTTCATCAGGCAAAGATGGACTAGTATAATACGTGGTGTCATCCTAAAAAAGTCATGTTGGCACTTACAAATTGTTTTCAGTGAATATGATCATAACACCGAAAACCTTTTTGAGTACGAGAGTACCTAAGAAAAATACACTTAACAGACCGGGGAGAAAATTTATCCACAGTATATGGTATGTGAACAAAACAAATATAACAAAAAATTTTCGGTGGATCTTTAAACAATTCTCCATTTGGAAAAACCGAAAAACAATTAGAAAGCATCTACATCATCATCAGAAAGAACTGTAGCTGGGGCAGCATAGTGAGATAGTAGAGTCTATTCCTTTCACACCCTCCTCTTATTGTCTTCTTCGTGTGAAGGTCTTGGAAAACACTAGAATTAGGAGTAAAGGTTACACGAGTAATTCAAAGTTTTAGTTAACTGGCTAACAAATAATAAATTGAAAGGAAAAAATCAACATGGATTACAAAAGATAAAGTAAGAGAAGGTGTAGGAGAAACACTTCTATAGCCTAGAATAGGTGTGGAAGTTTCATTAGCTATAACAACAGAGTTATTAGTAGTAAATTTAGAAAAAGAACTAAAAAGTGATGACTTACCACTTACGTGGGAAGTAGCCCCTGAATCAATAATCTAAGGGTAGGATGTAGGAGTGAGAAGAGCTGGGTTTCCTGCATGAGAATGAGTGGCGGCAGAAATACTAGTGGATGTGGAAGCAATGGTCTCAATATTTTGTAGACGACGAAGAATTTGGCTTACATCATCCTGATGAGTCTTAGACAGGTCCCCAGAAGAAGATCCAGAGCCACTATCATTTGCTATTGTGTTAGTACTACTTTCAGATATGGCATAATTGACAAGTTGCTTGGCCCATTATGGCTTTCCATGTTTGGCTCAACAAGCTTCGCCAAGTGTCCAGGTTTTACCACAATGACTATAAAGCCTAGATGCCTTGTTAGACTGGTGAACACCATGGCTTTTAGGAGGTTGACTAACTCCTCTGAACCACGACCACGTCCCCTTCCATGAGATGTAGTAAAGGCAGAATTTTCTCCTTTAGAACTATTTCCAAAAGAACCCCTTTTACGCAAGGCAATACGTTGAAGTCTAGAATATGCTTCACTGAGGTTGGGGACATGCTCATCAGCAAGAAGATGTCATTTTACAAATTTTAATTCAAGGTTCAATCTTGCAAGAAACTTAGAAACAAAAAACTCATTTTGTTGTGCTTTTAGCTTTTCTATGTTTGTAGTTAGAGGTTGAAAGATATTTAACTCCTTTATCATTCCTTTAAAAGAGTTGTATTAATCTTGCAGTGACTTGTCAGGTTGCTGAAATTGAAATAAATTTTCATAAATAATATAAATTCGAGTCATATTTTTAGCTTGGGATTATGTTTCTTGCAAGTCATCCCATATTCCCTTAGCAATCTTGAGAAACATAACATTGGCTGCAATATCAAGTCCCGTGCTATTCCACATCCAGATTTTGATGATAGCATCATCTTGGGTCCAATTAGCATAAGATTTGTCAATCTCAACAAGTGGTTCAGCATCAATGAACTTAAGCTTACCTTTTGCAAGTATGTAAACACGAACGGCTTGTGACCAAAGCATATAATTAGAACTACCTTTGAGTTTGATGGAGGTAATTTGAACACAGCTTGTGATCCCTTGGAATCTGCAGTACTTGCAATTGAATTAGTAGTGATTGAAGACATTATAAGTTGTAGTAGATATCACACAATCAGTAGGGTAGAAATTTGAATAAGTATCCTAGAACTTGAAGTAGAAAACACAACAAAAAATCTGCAATTTCTAGGCCGAATGGGTGGGAAACAGAATCTGCAGAGTGTAGAAACAGATGCAAACAAAGGCGATAAAAACCAGAATATAATCTAAGTTCTGGGACCTTAAAATGTTGGGTAATCAGAAGAATAGATCACTTCATATGAACACCTGATCTAGCGCTGTATTAGATACAGCGTTAGGTTGCTGCGCACCAAGGAAACGGAACACAGAAAAAGAACTTGAGAAGAAAGAATGGAACAACACTTGTTGAGTATACGCAAGTTTGGGCTATTTTATTGTTCACGTTACTGTGCACGTAAACAGTAAAATTTGTTTCTACTGTTCACGTGAACAGTATTATGCTAGTGATACTACTCTACTTTCTATTTCTAATGTTAAGAGTCTTGCTACATAAGTTTTGGGAGTTTCTAGGAAGCATAATTTCTATTTTAGTGGTAGTTTCTATTTTCAGAACTTTCTATTTTAGGAGCTGGAAAGTTACTAAAGCTGTAATTTTTTCTTCTTTTTTCTAGAGGACAATTACTTGTCTCTCAAGTTGTATTAGATTCATTAAAAGCTATAAATAAAAGGGCTTTGTGATTCTAGACTCTTTGGGTAGAATCACAGGCCTCTTCTGCTAGTTCTTCATCTCTCTTCTCTTCTTCTTCTCTCTTTTCTTTGTTCAAGTTCAGTTGCTGTTTTGATTATTTAAAGCTTGTTTTCTAACATGGTATCATAGCTTTTTTGAATCAAAACAGTGTTGTTCTCAATATTCTCTTCTGAAGTTCTCTTTTGTTTTTCTGTTTTCCTTGGTGTGCAACCACCTAATGATGTATATTATGGACTGTTAGATTAGGTATTTATGTGAATGAATATTCTCTACCTATTACCTTACTTTTACAAGTTCCAGAACTTGGATTAAATGCTGTTTTTATCTTTGTGTCCCAATGGGCCTTCCTAGGAGACTGCATAAACTGACTCAACACACCAACAAAATAAGAAATATCAGGACGAGTAACAGTAAGATAAATAAGCTTCCCAATAAGACTTTGATAGAGCCTCGGTGTAAACTTCATTAATCCTTGTCCATTACTGAAGAAGACACTCTAATAGTTGCTGAATGCAATTCAAAGATAGCAGTAACAGTACAATTTAATTAGAACAACCAAGAAGCAGTAACTGCATTCATTTAGTAATATCTGAATTGACAATACTAAGAACACAAGTTGATTCTACTCTTTACTACTTAATTTGATAAAAACAACAAAGTAAAAGACTCAGCAGATAACCAGAATAACTCCCACACAACTGAGCTCCTCCGAGAGGTCTTCCCTCTCCCACAAGCCTCGCTTGTTCCTTCTCCTTTTCTCCCCCCTTCCTTCTGTCCCCTTCCTCTCCTTACATACCCTAATCCTTCTAACAAACTATTACATGCCTTCCCACTCATCCTCTGCCACGTGGCCTGTCTCTTCTGCTGCACTGCTGGGAGCAGAGTAAGTTATCCAATAGAATGTTGCCAGCTGTCCCTCCTTTGCTTTTGTCCTCTTCAGCCACCGGAAGTGATAGTGTTCTCTTCTCTTTATTTTTACGCTTGTACACCTTAGTTATGAGAGGTCTATCAGACTCCTGTAACGATGGACATCATCCAACAAGTCACCATCATCACGTCCTAACTTCAACTAAGGATCCATGGGAATGTCGCTAGGTTTAGAAGCAAGCATGCTAGTCTCAGTCGAAAGATCTAACATATACTCCCTGTTTACTCCGAATCACTTCAATCCCCAAGAAATATTGTAGATCACCTAAGTCTTTGGTTTGGAAAGATTTTTGTAAGTGTGCCTTGACTGAATGGATTGCATCAACATCACTGCCTAAAAGAACAATATCATCAACATAAACTGCCATAATGACAACACAATCACCCTTTTGTCTAACAAAGATAGAGTGATCAGAATAACATTGTACAAATCCAAAAGACTCCACAGTCCTGCTAAATTTCTCAAACCAAGCCTGTGGAGATTGTTTGAGTTCATAAATCGCTTTATGAAGCTTGTAAACACGAACATTGTCAAATTTTGATTTAATAAAGCTTTGATTCCATGTTAGAAAACAAGCTTTAATGAATCAAAACTGTGCTGGAAGAAGGAGAAGAACTAAGAAGAAGTAGAGGAAGAAGATGAGAGAAGAACCGCACAAAGGCCTGCGATTCTAGCAAAGTAAAACGAAAATCGCAGGGTCCTTCATTTGTAGAATTTAAGTGCTAAGCATACAACTTGAGAGACAAAATACTTGTTCTCTAAAAAGAAAATAAAGAGTACGACTCATGGACATAATTTTCTAGTCTTCTAACTTCTAAAATTTGTCCAAAATAGAAACTACAGAAAAAGGAAAGTTCATAAATTAGTTACTAACATAATATAGAAACTATGCTTTCTAGGAACTTCCAAAACTTGTTTAGCAAGGTTCCTATACCAGAAATAGAAAGTAAAGTAGCATATCTAAAAAAGGAAACTGCCATCAAGGCACGCTTGTGCACCAAGACAGCAGCCTTGGTGCTCCAGTGTATGCTTCAACATCAATCATAAATGACCTCATGTTGAACATGGTTACATTGATGGGAAATTTTGGTATCAGTCCTCAACAGTGGTTTATTTCCTTTATCAGGTTTAAGCAACCTGACAATTGGTCTATTTGTTCTCTATCTTTGTTGATATCTTCTAAATCACATTTTCTTAGTCTTGTTGTGTTTATGTTCTGCTGGGACTTTTCCTTGTTGAACTGCCAGAACTTAACTTTCATCAATTTTACTCCATGAGAAGTCTCGCGCTTCCTTAAACTTGTCTTAGTCCCAAGGATTCCTTAGGGGTCGAAGTTGTAAGTTGTAACAAAACATTGTAAAAATGTTACTAAGCAAAATACATTATGCATCATGTTTCCTCCTATTGTATGTGTTGAAAACTTATCTAGAAGATATATACTCAGTACTAACACTTGATTTGCCTACTGAGTAAATACCTATTTTCAATTGATGGTATTATTGGAACTTGGAAGATAGAACTACTAAAAACTGAGTTTTGTTATATAATTGCTGTTCATTCTGTTAGTTACGATGACTAAAAGCCTTTAAGCAATCACCATTGGAAATTATTCATTGTGCAGGTTGCACAAAATGTTTTTGAAGCAGGATTGAAGAGATTTATCCATGAACCTGGCTACATTCTTGAGTGAGTACATCTCTTGATACATTATTCTGAAGATAACTGGTTAACTCTATACGATGTCTGTCACCTTTGTAACATGATTCTAGCTGCATTGATGCGGTAGTTCTATGTCCTGACATGAAGTTACAGATATGCAGATTTCTTGTGCCGGTTAAATGATGATACAAATATCCGTGCATTATTTGAGCGAGCTTTAAGCTTACTTCCACCAGAAGAATCTGTTGAGGTAAGGTTTTTACATTCTGGTTGGTAATAGTATGTTAGATGACTCATTTCTTTCAATTTTGATTTTTTGCATCATAAGATATTGGGTACCAGTGTGGTTCATTCTGTTAGCCTTGATGCAACTCATGGTAATTAATTTCATCCATTTTGGGGCAGGACATATTAAGGATTGTTTTGCTATATATTTTCATTTAAGTATATTTATTAAAATATTGGGAAGATTTTAGAGACATCCCAAGATGTATAATGAAAAGCATAGACACCCTAAAACTATGACAAATCGGCAATCACCTCCTTTTCTGTTAGAACAGTTAATTATTAGATAAAATGGTTGGTGTACCCTTAATATTATTATACCTAATATGTATTCTAACCTTCATATCCGTTATACCCTTGTTTTCAACGTTTCTCTTCTATAAAAATTAAAATGTCAACACCAGCAATGAACTTGGAGAAGTCCTTAAAAGAACCTTTGTTTCCTTTGATCTTCTGTTTTTGTTCTTTCTGAGTCTCCGTTCATCTTTTCTTTCTCAAGTCTCATGGAGCAATGTAGATTTTCTCCAATAAATCTGCCTTGAAAGCAAGTGGAAAATGATCAAAGAGTCACTGCAACAATGTCGGACCTTTCCTTCTTGACCATCTGTGCAGTGGAAATTTCAGGTTATGCTGATGAGAGCAGGGTTGATCCCCCTGGCCTAACCCTAGAGTGGACCCCAGAGTCCAATTTTGTTAAGAAGTCTTAATTTGAGTTAGTAGTTGAATAAGAGTCCTTAGCCCAGCACAAGTCAATTGGAGTTTTTAATTAAATAAAATTTAGCATGTGCTAATTAGAGTCTTAGTTAATGAGGATCTTATTTCAGCATGTGTCTATTAGTGTCCCTTAGATCTTATATTGTTTGGTCGGTTGAGATTGATTTATGTGTTGGGATCCTAATGTATAAAGGAATCCCACTTAGAGTTAAGATCTTTTAGTAGGTTACAAATAAGCCTACTCTTTCTTTGTAAACTTAAGTCTGATTATTGAATAAGGAAGTTGTGTTTGAGGTCCGTGGTTCCTTTTCTTCGGGGGGGGGGGAATTTCTAGCAAAGTTCTTCAAGATCAGCAACCTACTCATTCTAGCATCATTATTCAGAAATACCAGCAACTTCTTCCAATTCCAGCAGTCATTCAGAGACAACAGCAGCCTGAAACATGTAAGTACAGTGGCCCCAGCCCTCATCTCCCAACCCCATTGCAAGACCTAGGAAGCCCCTCCCTTACCATCGCAGCCCTCCCCCTCCCATTCCCTTGCAATTTCAGCAGCTCCCTTCCCTTCACCTGTTCTGCGCACCCAACTAGACCCCTCCCCCTTGCTGCCACAACACAGTGGCAGCATTCCCCAGCCCCTTCTCTACAGCCCTTCTCCTACCCTCTCCAAACCTTGTGGCACCCCCCACCCCCTCCCACTCTCTTTCCCACCCTCTCTTATTTGCAGCAGCAGAAAGACAGGAAAAACAGAAAAGGAAAAAGAAAGATAAAGAAAAACAGAAAAGGAAAAACAAAGAGAAAGAAAAAGAAAAGAAAAGAAAAGAAAAGAAAAGAAAGAAAGAAAGAAAGAAGAGAAAAAGAAAAGAAAGAAGAAAGGAAAAGAAAAGAAAAGAAAGAAAGAAAGAAAAGAAAGAAGACAGGAAAAGAAAGAAAAGAAAGAAAGAGAGAAAAAGATCCAATGAAGATTTCTCAAGATCCAGCCCATGTTGATCAATCCCTAATTTTTTCCTTTCCCAAATTATTTCCCATATCTGTTCTGCATTAGTTTATTACATCCCATAGGATTGGTAAAACCCTAAGTTTGCTTTTCTTCCCAATTATCCCAACCAATATAGATTTGAGGAATACTAGGATCAGAGTGCTAGCATCCCTTGCTCTCTATTGAATGTGGTGCTTCAAAAGGCTTAGATTTGTTTGGTGCTAGTGAAAGACTATGGGTGTAAGCCTGAAAGCCTTTGGTACTTCGCTAGGATGAACAGCCCCTGAACCAAAAAAAAAGCGACTTCCGCTTTGAAAACCTAACAGCCCATAGGCTCCCTTAAAATTATTGGATTATTTGCTAGAAGATTCTTGGCAAATCCCTAATTTTAGGAAAATTATTCTAGAAACCCTAACCATGTAATTGGATTCACATCATATGGTCTGCATTTTCCAATGGTGCGTTCCACCATAAGCTCTTCGATTCCACTGGGATCTTGTAATCTCTTTCTTCTGCTCTTCTATGGTTTACTACAATTGCTTGCTCATGGATTCCCGGGAAATGTTTTGTAAAACTACCATGAGTTTGTGAGATGTCTTTCTCTTTTGGATTCTTCCCCCTCCCCTCCCTTGTTCTGTCGTATTTTATTCTGGTTGATGGCATTACGAGTTATGTTCAGTTTGGCTAGTGACTCCAATTATCTTGTGATTGGTGATGACTACATACTTGCCCTCCCAGACCAGTGCCACCACTGGACCAGAAATAATGTACTCAACAAGTCCTAGAGATCCTCATAGTGCTTCTCAGCAAAAGAGCAGTCCAAAGTGATGAACTTAAAACATTTCAAGTGAAAAGATTCTTCCCAGAAAAATTCTGAACCAACAAAATCAGCTCCGCTTATGGCACGGTCAATAGAATCACCCATGAGGGTCAGTTGCTTGAGCCGTTTTCAAATGACCAAGCTTAGGAAAGTAACCCTGGGGGTGGGAGTGTGCCATTAGTAGAACTCATTTGTGACTGACAGTTTGCATCTCTCAGTTAAGGCGTGATCAGGTTAGGTTTAAGGACAAAAACACACTTGAGGGTTAATTTGGAATTTAGCTATTAAAATTAACTGAATGTAGTTCTGGGTTTTAATTACTAAGAAACTGTGATGGGAAGGGTGGTTTTGGAAATCACAAGATAAAAACATAGACATAACGTAAAATGCTAACGGAGCGTACTATTATGCGAATTTAGTCGATATTTTGGGGTGCATATACCAATTTGACATAGTTTTAGGGTATCCATCCTTTTTGCCATAGGGGTGTCTCTGAATTTTTCCGTAAAATATTTTGCCTACCTTGAATTGGAAGAGCTGTTTCAGGTGGAGTTCAATTGTATTCTGCCATTATTCCAGTTTGGTATTAAATTGGTTCCCACTTATTTATTGGTTCACCTGTGATTAACAGGCAATAGTGTGATGCCAGTTTCTTTTTTCTTTTTCCCTCCCCCCTACTCAATAGCCAAGTGGTTTTCGGAAACTCTCCATCCCACATAAGAATAACTTTTTTTTTTTTTTGGCGGGAGGGTGTGTGGTTACATTAGAAATTGATCAGCTTCAAGATGTTACTACATTAAATTCATTTATTTTTTATACTTGTTTTTATCCTATTCTTATGGTATTATTTCTTTCGCAGGTTTGGAAGAAGTTTGCCCTATTTGAGCAAACCTATGGAGATCTGGCTAGCATGTTAAAGGTATTTGTTAGTTCTATTCTTTGTGCTTTATCTTGCTTGTTGAACCAATTTATGGCTGTGTTATTCCTATAATGATTTTTTTCTTCTTTTTTTCTTTTTCTTTCCTCCCATTTTCATTGGACAACCTAGAACCTGCATGTGGCACTTGTCTAGTTTTCATTTATGTGTGTTTCTAGAAATTATACATATTTCATATTGCAAGATTCTTATTTAGTAGTTTTATTTAAGCAACCATTTTTGAAAATTTTTATTTTATTTTTTTAAATATCTCCATATAACTGTTGGTATTGATGCTACAGAATTAGTTCAATACTTGGGTGATCAATGACACCATTTCCCACTTGAAAGAAAAAGTTAATGGAACTATCATATAAAACTTCTTATGATAGTTCCATTAAAACCAACTTAAAGAAAAAGTTAAACACATCTATTTAAACTTAAACCAACACTTGTTTACTTAGCTGAATATATTCTACATTGCAGTGAATCATGTTAATGACAATTCTATGGACTTAAATAGAGGCTGCAAACAGAAAATAAAAAGGTGAAAGAGAAGCAGGGAAGAAGAGAAGACGGCCTAGATTAGTATTCTGCACTCTACCATCGCATTATAGTACACAATTATTGGAAATCATCAGGCATTTCTTCAAAAAGAATTTTAGGGTTCAAACTCTGTACTTCTATGAAAATGGATGAGAAGAAGAGAGGTGGGTTGACTGAGCAAGCAATGATCGTGGTGTATCAAGCAGTTGTCATAGTTTGGTTTTGATTTTCTCAAAACATTACTAGCTTCCTTGGTTACTTAGGTCTCTGGCACCTATATGACAAAGTGATCAAACAACAAAGCAGTCATCAATCTGCAATGCTCTAAAATCTGATATAAGGTACTGCTCAAGCTAACAATTAGGTCCCAAGCATGTTCCAATCATCACAATTTGAATGTCACTCATCAGTTCCAGTGTAGTACAACTTTGGTTTGGTTTCAATATCACAAAAGAAACTTGGTGGATTTGAACCACTGTCCCCTTGAAACATGCTCATGTAGAAAAACTCTATATCTGAAACTATGGTCAAGATATGCCCTTTTTTTTGCATCAACTCGGTGGCCCATCTCGGTGGGTTTTAGGCCCAGTTGGACCAAAACTTAATATTTAGCCTATTAAAGGCCTTTTAAACACACTGGTGGCCTTGGATTTGTGAGAAAATAACCCTAAGTATGATTTCTAAGTTTACCCATAGTGTGAAACCGAAATGCTGTAGGATTAGGGAATGCAAGACAACATGTAATATAGAACCTTTGAGACATATAAATGTAAAACAAGTGTATCAAATACATCAAATAACTAAAATGTCATCAAAATTCCATCCATTTGAGTATCACAATCTTGACTTTTGGGTTCATCCAGAATCTTCCAGAAAATAATCCAACAATCTTAATGGAACCTATGGGTTGTTAGGGTTTTAAAAAAATCTATATGGGTTGGGATGATTGGGAAGAAAGGTAAAATTAGGGTTTTCAATTCTTATGGGAGGCAACAGAATAATAGGGGATGGATAGAGATGGGTAACTGAATAGGATGGGATAATTTAGAGAAGGAAGAAATTAGGGATTGATCAATACGGGCTGGAGCTTGAGAAATCTTACTTGGATCTTTTCCTTCTTTTGTTGGTTGAGTCTTACTAGTAGTTCAACTCTATTAAAGTTTTTGTCCATGTAATTTTCTATTTTCTTGTTACCCATAATAGTGTTCTTTCCACTTTATTATAAATAGAGGACTTGAGATCACACTGATCAATTCAAGCCATTCTACCATAGTTGTGTTTTTCAACATCTTTTCTTTTCTTCTCTTTTCTTTTTCCTGTCTTACAATTTCCCCGCACCCTTTCTTCTTCCTGTTTCTGGTTACTGCAAGTCAGAGAGAGGAAGAAAGAGAATCGAGGAGAGAGGGAAGGGGGGTTGCTGCAAGGTTTGAGGAGGGTGGGGAAAGGGCTGAGAAGGGTCGCAGGGGGTAGAGGAAGGGGATAGGGGAGTTGCAGGGGCTGGGGATTGCTGTTGCTGTGATGCAGCAGCAAGGGGGAAGGGTCTAGGTAGGTGCGTGGAACAGGGGAGGGGAAGAGAGCTGCTGTCATTGCAGGGGAATGGGAGGGAGGGGGCTGCAATGGTGAGGAAGGGGTTTCCTTTGGCTTGCGATGGGAGGGAAGTAAGGGGGAGGGGCTGCGATGGAGGTAGGATGAAGGGGAAGGGGCTGTGGTTGTGTGTACTTACTCGGAGGCTACTGGAAGTGGAAGATGGCTGCTGGTTGTTGAAAAAGGTTGCTGCAATTGAATGTTTGAATAGCTGTAAAACTGCCATGGCGCTCCCAATGAGAAATGCGACCCAATTTTTCACAAATACTTCAAAGTTTATTCAAGCAGACTTACCTTACAAAGAAAAGCCACATTAATCACAGCAATTGAAATAAAAATTAAAAAATCTCATGAACCCTGATTGACACATGCTGAAATAATTTGCAAATTAAAACTCTACTTAACATGTGTTGGAATTAAGAGGAACTAAATACTCAAGTACTAACTCAAGTACTAACTCAACTGCTAACTCAAATTAAGACTTCTTATCAAAATTGGACTCTAAAATTTAGAACTGAATTTCTGGAATTAAATTCTAGCAACTAAATAGGGCTGAAAATGCCCAGAATATCCTCCGTAGGGGTTCGGCCTGCCTGGAGAGGGCTTCTAGATGTATTTTGTAGGCCACACCTAGGGTTTCGGCCAAGGGGAAAATCATCAGATCAAGGTTCAAAATCATGGAGAAACTTGACCCATGATCAGATCCTAGGTCTTCAGTCATGATCTACTTCCAAATTGGTGCAATTTTATGTTTTGGTTCTTCTCAAGGAGTGTCAACGGACTGCCATCCTCCAGCCTCCACTTCTAAAACTAAAGCTCTATGCACCTCCTCTAAAGCTTTTCCCGTGTATGCATATGTTTTCCTTGTTGGTAGTTTGTCCTCTTCTTGTACTTCAGTTATTTGGTAGTACTGTGGGAAGGACCACAACAGCATGATTGATTATTGCTGGAAGCTACATGGTCATTCCAACACCCTTTCCTCTCAAGGACGTGGCCATGGGGAATTCGTTGTAACCATGCTCAGCATATTGAGGTTGACAGCTCCAGCAACCTCTTGAAGGCCAGTTCTCACTGTTACATCCCATCTTAGCAATCAGGTTGAAGTTGTAACTAGTATTCTAGACCCAGTACCCACACAATCAAATAACACATGGTTTAAGGGTCATATCTTCCACCTACACCATTATTGTTAAATTTATGGCATAAAGAAATACCAGTAATCATAGCAGCTAAAAGAGAACTAAAAAGCTATGTTACTTATGAGTGATTTATGGTTTCTCAAAGTAAACAAGTATCAGAGTTGCAAAAAATCTGCTAAGCCTAGCAAAACCTCTCCACTTCATCCACTCTATTTTAATTTTTTGGGAAACATCATCCTCTATGTCACATTTTTTATTTATTTATTTATGATTGAGCCAAGGTACCTAAAATAATTGCTTTATGCAATCTCTTCATTAAGTCTCACCACCTCATCATCCATCCGAACATAGCCAAACTATTATTCCATCAAATAGAAAAGATGAAACAAAGATTAGATAAGGTTTGATCCACCAAATTTCATTCTAATAGGACACCAGATTGAAGGTGTACCTGTCTAGCAGTGGGGTAGTTGCAGGCTATCAAAATAACCCATGTGGGAGGGACACGTGGAAAGTAGATTAGTTAGGATTCTTGGGGGTGTATTACGTGGTAGGAGGCAAGGGGAAAAGTGGGTAGAATAAATTTAGTTTTGTTGGGCAAGGTTTCTTTCAGGAAGGGGAGGACCCCTAGGTGGGCATTTTTAAGGTAGAATTGAGGTTTGCAATGGTGTTTTGATGAGTTTAGTACAATCGGCCTTTTGCCATTTTTTTTACAGATTCATTTTTGCCTTTGGAGTATTGTGTGTGTGAGTATTTTTGTGTTAACCAGGGTGCTGCTAGGAGCCAGATTAGTGTTTGGTCAATTGGAAGTTGCCGGTTCAATTGAGGAAGAAGAAGGTTCTTATCAACGTGGTATCAAAGCAGATCTGATCCCACAGTATGGTTAGGAGCATAATCGACTCCAGAGTGGAAGAGCTCAAGAACACTGTGAAGGGACTCCAAGTGGAGATGGGTGTGGTGGATTCAAGAATAATTTCCCTAGCACAGCATGTGGGGAAGACTAACAGAGCAATGGAGAATTCAGATCTGAGCTTAGGGCGTACCTGATGTATGGAATGGCAAAGTTGACTCACCGGCGAAAGTAACAGAAGAGAGGATGGCGATGGCTCCACAAGCTTTGTTGGGGGTCAATTTGCAGAGGAGGAACAGTGGCGCTGTAGATCGAGGCGAGGATGCAGAGTGCCTAAGGGATTTTTCGTTATGTATCTTAAAATGCCCATATTTTCTGGTGAAGATCGAATTGGATGAACAGCGAGGTCCGAGAGGTATTTTGCTCTGCGCAAGTTCACCACAAAAGAAAGGATGAAGGCAGCTTTACTTTGAGGGGGTGGCACTAGGGGGCTTTGATTCAAAGAGTTGGAGCAGCCTCGGAGTTTTTGGTTGAGTTTAAGGAGGAGATGCTAATCAGGTTCTGTTCACTGCCAATGAAATTGCACAGAAGGCTTTGATTAGTCTTAGGCAGGAAAACTCTGTCGCTGTATGCAGGGAGCAGTTTGAAGGTCTTGCCCTTACCGCCAGAGCTAAGAACAAGGAATGGTTATGCGGGGTTTATGTCCGGGTTGATGGAGGAGTTACAGGCCGAGATCCGCCTGTTTGCACCATCAAGTCTGGCCCATATGATCAATTTGGCCCAATTGATTAAGGCAAAAAACCATGCTCTTCGTGGGTCAATTGAGCTTAGCAACAACGAGCCCATAAGTCCATCTAATTCTAATGCGGCCCTATGTTTTTTGAATTTTAGTTCAGACATTATGACTGGGCCGAAGCCCAGTCCAGCAGTAGGTAACTTGAGTGGTGTTGGAGCCAACTTGGTTGGGTAACTGGGCCAAGTCAAACCCAACCTCTTCCTGCATCGATTAGCTTTTCGTCTTCCCCAATATCTTCTCTGGCAGCAACAACTCCTATTGGACAGAATCAATGCTAAAAAGGCCCATCAGTGTCGCTACAAAGAACTTAAAGTTCTGATTGTACATGAGGAGGAAGTCAATGCGGCGGCAGTGGTGGATGACGGGGGTAGTGTGGCGACAGTGACCTTCGCTGGAGGTTCGAGTTGACCTTAAGGGCAGGCTAAAACTTTAGGAAGTGAGTAGTGATAGGACACAGGTTGAAGGTGTAACCGTGTAAGGGTGGGATAGTTGTAGGCGATATCAAAATAACCCATGTGAGAGGGACATGTGGAAAGTAGGTTAGTTATGATTCTTGGGGGTATATTACGTGGTAGGAGGAAAGGGGAAAAGTGGGGGGAATGAATTTGGTTTTGTTAGCTAGGTTTCTTGCGGGAAAGGGAACACCCTTGAGTGGGCATTTTGAAGGTAGAATTGAGGTCTATAATAGAGTTTTGATGAGTTCAGTAAAGTCGGCCTTTTACATTTCTCTTACAGATCCTTTTCTGCTTTAGGAGTGATCTGTGTGTGACTATTTTTGTGTTAACCAGGGTGCTGTTAGGAGCCAGATCGGTGTTCGATCATTTGAAAGTTGCACGTTCGATTGAGGAAGAAGAAGGTTCCTGTTGAGAAAGTTGATTGTGGTAGAATGGCTTATTGATCAATATGATCTCAAGCCCTCTATTTAATTAAATGGAAAGTACACTATTACATAAATACCCTTACTTGGGTAACAAGAAATAGAAATTTTCATGAATAAAAACTCTAATAGAGTTGGACTCCTAGTAGAACTCAACCAACACTCCCCCTCAAGTTGAGGCATTGATATTAGTCATGCCCAACTTGCCTACAATAGGAAGGAAATCTTCTTCTTTCAAATTCTTAGTTAAAACATCTGCCACTTAGTCTCCAGACCTCACAAAAGGCATGCAGATAAGCCCTTGTTCTAGTTTTCCTTTGACAAAAAACCTGTCAATTTCAATGTGCTTAGTTCGATCATGTTGTACTGGATTATTAGCAATGGTAATAGTAGCCTTGTTGTCACAATATAACATCATAAGGTTTGGAACTTGGACTCTAATATCTTGTAGCAAGCATTTCAACCATAGTAGCTCACAAACTCCACGAACCATAACTTTATATTTAGCTTGGTACTGGATAAAGCTACCACATTCTGTTTCTTATTTCTACAAGTAACTAGATTACCTCCAACAAAGGTACAGTAACCTAAAATTGACTTTCTGTCTGGAGATCCGCCAAGTGAGCATCAATGTATGCTTTTACTCTTAGATTATCAGTGGGTGACAAAAATATTCCTTTTCTAGGGGTTCCCTTCAAATATTGTAGTATTTTGGTAACAACCTTCGAGATAAATATGATCATGCATGAATTGGCTCACTATCCCCATGGCATAAACGATGTCTAGCCTGGTGTGGGACAAGTAAATAAGCTTCCCTACTAGCTTTTGGTATCTTCCTTTGTCCATTGGTTCTCCCTCTTTTTCTTTATGTTCAACTCCAGCTTCTATAGGGGTATCAATTTCTTTACACCCCAACATTCCCACTTCTGATAATAAGTCTAGGACATACTTTTTTTGGGATAGGAATATATCCTTCTTTGATCGAGCCACCTCAATCCCTAAGAAGTACTGTAACTTCCCTAGATCTTTAATTTCAAACTCTTTGCCAAGAAAATTCTTCAACCTTTGAATTTCTTCACCATCATTCCTTGTGATGACAATATCATCCACATAAACAATGAGAAGTGTGATGTTAGTACCCGACTTCTTGACAAATAGTGTATGATCAGCATTGCTTTGCTTGTACCTAATAGAAGTCATTGCCTTCAGGAGGCGTCCAAACCAGCATCTAGGAGATTGTTTTAACCCATAAATTGATCTCTTAATTCTCTTCAACCGACAAACTTTCCCTGCAGTATTGTCATCGGAGGACCCATGTGGGATTTCCATATAGACTTCTTCCTCTAACTCACCATATAAGAAGACATTCTTTACATCTAGTTGGTGTAGGTTCTAGTCTTTGTTCACAGCTACAAACAACAGAACTTTGATAGTGTTGTTGTGAAACACAATGTTTGGCTGAATGGCTTATTGATCAATGATCTCAAACCCTCTATTTATAATTAAGTAGAAAATACACTATTACAAGGAATATAATTTTATATGAATACAAACTCTAATTTAATTCCTATACAAACTCTAATTGAACTCCTACTAGAATCCAACACTTCCCCTCAAGTTGAGGCATAGATATTAGTCATGTCCAACTTGCCTACAATAGGAAGGAAATCTCTTTCTTTCAAACCCTTAGTGAAAACATCTGCTACTTGGTCTCCAGATTTTATAAAAGGCATGCAGATGAGCCCTTGTTCCAACATTCCCTTGACAAAAAACTTGTCAATTCAATGTATTTAGTTCGATCATGTTGCACTGGATTATTAGCAATACTAATAGCAGCCTTGTTGTCACTATATAACATCATAGGATTTGGAACTTGGACTCCAATATCTTGCAGCAAGCCTTTCAACCATAGTAGCTCACAAACTCCACGAACCATAGCTCTATATTCAGCTTTGGTACTAGATAAAGCTACCACATTCTGTTTCTTACTTCTCCAAGTAACTAGATTACCTCCAACAAAGGTACAATAACCTGAAATTGATTTCCTGTCTGGAGATCCAGCCAGTTTGCATCAGTGTATGCTTTTACTTTTAGATTATCAATGGGTGACAAAAGTATTCCTTTTCCAGGAGTTCCCTTCAAATACTATAGTATTCTGATAATAGCCTACATATGAGCTAAATATGGATCATGCATGAATTGTCTCACTATACCTACAGCATAGGCGATGTCTGGCTCGGTGTGGGACAAGTAAATAAGCTTCCCTACCAGCCTTTGGTATCTTCCTTTGTCCACTGGTTCTCCCTCTTTTTCTTTAAGTTTAGCTCTAGCTTCAATAGGGGTATCAACTGCTTTACACCCCAACCCCAACTTCATATGGTTCAGAAAACGGAGGGGGGGAATTAGAGTCCTCAGGTATACTGGCTGAAGTCTCCCCTTGGTCAGGAAACACTTCTTGAACTCCTAAGTTATGTTGTGGTGGTGTGATAGAAAGGTTTAGAGTTGGAAATAACACCTCTCCTCTAGGACTCTCCCCCTGGAGAGGTGTATAGTAAGGGGGCAAGACTTATTAAAAATTACATCCATGGAGACAATGGTTTTCCTGGAAGAAGGATGATAACATTTGTACCCTTTCTGAGTAGTAGAATACCTTAGAAAAATGCAGCGTAGGGCACGGGGAGCCAACATACTTTGATGGGCTGTGATTCTGGCATAACAGACACATCCAAAAACCTTTGGGGGAATAAGAAAAGAAGAGGTTCACTGGAGAAGCTCATTAAAACATTTAAAACCAAATATCCTACTGGGCATCCTCTTCATGAGGTAAGAGGCAGTGAGTAGAGCATCACTCCTAGTATTGGTCAGGGACATTCATAGCAATCATAAGTGAAGGGGCTATTTCTAAAAGATGTCGATTCTTCCTTTTGGTAACCCCATTTTGGGCAGCAGTATCAACACAACTAGTTTGGTGTATTATGCCAGAGTCAGAGAGATATCTCTAAAATTCACCATCAATATACTCTGTACCATTGTCACTGGGAAGGATCTTCATAGTGGCATTGAACTTAGTCTTAATCATATTATGAAAATCATGAAAACATTGACAAACCTCATTTTTTTGTTTTAAAAGATAAATCTATGCAGAACGAGAGTGACAATTAATAAAAGTAACAAAGTATCTATGGCTAGTAATAGACATACGTCGACAAGGGCCCCACACATCAGTATGAATGAGTTCAAAAGGAATAGATTTTCTATTATGAAGAGAAGGTAAATAAGTAGAATATGTTTGCTTTGCAAAAATGCAGGCTTCACAAAAAAATTCATCCGTTTTATAAGAAGAAACTAAATCGGGAAAACTTTATTAAGAGTTCCTAGAAGGGGGTGACCTAGCTTATGGTTCCACTACGCAAGGTTTGATATTAGCGAAGGGACCGGATTAGGAGATGCAATTCGAGTAGAAGTAGATCCTCCACTTGGCTCTAACAGATAAAGTCCATTGTCTAGTTTACCACGTCCAATCTCCTTCCCCGTTACCAGATCTTGGAAGACATAGTAAGATGGGAAAAAAATCACTTCACAATTCAAGTCATGTGTAAGACTACTGATAGAGAGCAAGTTAGTGGAGAAAGAGGGAACGTGTAAAACTTTAGACAAAGAAAGTGATGGAGAATGCTGAATGGTCCCTTTTCCAGCAATGGAAGAATAGGAGTCATCAGCAATTCAAACTTTATATTTTCTAGAAGTTGGACCATAATGTAAGAAAAGAGAGGATGAACCTTTCGTATGATCTGTGGCTCCTGTATCAATGATCCAGGGAGCAGAAACTAAAGAAACATGGTTGCCTATAAAAGTTTTACCTGAAGTACAAAGATAGGAGTTGGTATGGGTAGTGGAGGAAGCAGTGGTAGAGGTTTTACCGGCAGTAGAAGGCTGCAGAATATTTCGCAGGGTAGCTAACTCCTCCTGTGAAAAACCAATGTCTGTAGAGGGTGTTGTGGAAGTTGTTTAAAAAATATGAGCTTTTGGTTTTCCTCTTCTTTGTGCTCTTTTTTGCTTAAAATTAGCAGGCTTCCCATGGAGCTTCCAACAATTGGCCTTTGTATGATATGGTTTGTGAGAGTGCTCACACTTGACGATTCCTTAGCTGAATCAGATTTAGTGCTAACAGATTGTAAGGCTGATTTCTCCACAATAGGAGCATGAAGAATGGTTAATCGACAGCTTTCCTCACATTGAACAAGGGCATAAGATTGTTTTAGTGTAGTAAAGGGAGAACGACTTAATACTTTTACTTTGAGTTGATCATACTCCACATTCAAACCTGCCAAGAAGTCATATCCTTATCAACGTGCTTCCTATAAGTAGTCACATCATCTTGATTAGTGCGGTGATAATCCCCATAATGATCCAACTCTTGCCAAAGAGATCACAACTCAGCATAATATTGGGCCACAGTCAGTTCCTTTTGGGTAGTTTCATGAAGCTTCTTCCGTAGCTCATAAACCTGTGCATCATTCCCCAACTGTCCATATGTTTCGGTAGTAACCTTTTAGATTTGGGCTGTAGTATCAAGTAATACACGGACAATATTTGGATTCATGGAATTCAAAAGGAATGACATATTAAGAGTTATTCAAGATCCATTTATCCTGTGAAACACCAGTGGTAGTAGGTTTGATAGTGGTGCCTGTAATGTGTCCAACAAGTCCTCTTCGGGCAATAGTTAGATAAGCAGATCGAGACCAGATCAAATAATTTGTTCCATCAAATCTTACGGAAAGAGGATGAAGAGTGGGGTAATGTTCGGAGCCAATGGAAGCAATAGTACCATCGGTAGTTGCCATGTTGAAAAGTTTGTTTGCAATTCTTCAGTCTTCACCCTAAAAAATAACTGAAACGTCGCAGCATTCAATAGCCAAACCATGATTCAAAAAGTGCATATAAGGAACACCATATTTCCGTTTTTTTGGAAATTACAAATAAGCCCCCGAAAAAGCAAAAATTACAAATAGGTCCCTGAAACAATGGAAATTTACTAAATTGGTTCCTGTAACTATTTGAATTTACAAATAAGTCCCTAGAACTATGCAAATTTACGAATAAGCCCCTGAATGCAAATTTACAAAAAAATTGTCCCTGAAATTATGCAAATTTGCAATTAAATCCCTAGAAAAAAAAGCAAATTTACCAACAAAACCCCTGAAACATTGGTATTTTGTTTCTTTCTGTTTTTGGGCTAATAGAACTGTAGGGAAGGAGGGAAAAATTCCTAAATATGGTTCGAATAAAGTTGGGCTTAATTCAAGGGTTGAAAGAAGAGACTCAGACGAAGAAATTCAGACCAAGACGAGAGTTTCAGACGAAAATAATCAGAGGAAACTCACTGTTTGTATTTTGTGATTGCTTTCCTAATCGCAACGATGGTGTTGCTGGAGCAGGAAGCGGCAGCTGAGCCTAATCGCAAGAAGCAGCAGCTGCGATTCTGTTTTCCTAATCGCAAGAAGCAGGAGCAGGAAGCAGCAGCTGTGATTCTGTTTTCCTAATTGCAAGAAGCAGCAGCTGCGATTCTGTTTTTCTAATAGCAAGAAGTAGCAGAGTAGCAGGTGCGATTCTGTTCTTGTGCTTTCCTAATCGCAAGAAGCAGCGGGAAGCAGTGGCGGTAGCAGTGGCGGTGGTGGTTCTTCTTCTCTTCTTTCTCTCTTTTTTCTTTTGTTCGTGTTCTTCCCTAATTGTCTCGAGGCTCTGATGCTATGTTGAGAAAGTTGATTGTGGTAGAATGGCTTATTTATCAATGTAATCTCAAGCCCTCTATTTATAATTAAGTGAAAAGTATACTATTACATAAATATCCTTACTTGGATAACAAGAAATAGAATTTTACATGAATAAAAACTATAATAGAGTTGGGACTCTTAGTAGAACTCAACCAAGAATTCCTATCAAATTCCATATGATGAAAATAGCGCCATTGAATTAGAGTAACAATCAAAGAGGGAAGAATCAAGAAGGTTGAGTTCTATTTCTAATGTGCAAATCTCACTCAGAGCTTCTTCTGCAAGCTTTTTCTCTCTTCTCAATTGCAATGGTAAAAAAGGTTTCAAGAATTCCAACCCATCTATGATGAGGGACAGAATAGAGAAGAAAGAAGAATAAAGAGGATAGGGGAAAGAAGGGAAAATCGTAGAAGAATTATACTGGAAGAAGGGGAAGAAGCAAGGTAAAAATTTCGATCGATATGAACATTTCGACCTTGGGAAAGGTCGAAATTTCGACCGAAACTGGATACTTTTTTCTTGAATCTTGAAAACTCAATTTTGAGCCTCAAATGCACTCAAATTGATTTGGATTTTTGCATACTAGCTATTTTAAGCATAATAAACACTATAAAACTACTAGTTTACTAAAAAACTACTAAAAATGTAACATCCAACATTCCAAGTATATAGTACATGAATCAAAGAAGAAGCGGGAATGTTATTACTTACAAGTCTATTCTATTCAAGCCTTAAGGTCTCCCTCTTCTGTCTGCACCCCATACAAATGACAATATAACTCCCATGATGTTTGCCCGCGCCCCATATAGTTTTGGACATAGTCAAGAACTGCATCTTTGTATGTGGCCTCATCCACATGCATAAGATTCCCTAACGGTGGGAAGTTGTGAATCTCCAAAGGAACTGGTGGTGGGTGGGCCTTGTGGCTGTGGAATAGTGTGGAAGATCTGCTCAACAAATGAAAGAGCACCCTAGCTCTCTGGACTAGGAGAAGGATAAGGATACTAATAAGGTCCGAGTGGCTGACTCCAATAATCGACAATGGGAGGGACACCATAAGCTCCATAGGCCGCTCCATAACTTGTGGCTTTAGTCTTGGCTGACTGGCTGACCTTGAATTTGATAGCCAGGAGGGACACCATATGGTCCATAAGGACCATAACCATAAGTTGACTCGGTAGAACCAATACTCTCCACAGCAGTATCATATGAGGACTCTGCAGGCCTATGCCACTCGGATCCTCTGGAGGTGGAGGAGTCTTTAGCATCATCAATGCTCATCGATCTTATAGATCCCACCAAGCTCTCGGCATCGGATGGACGGTAGGACCCATATGATGGCGTGTCCTCTGTGCTCCAGTCGTGCTGTCTCCCCTTCCCCTTCCTCGAATGTGTAGAGGAAACATTTTTGCCTCGAGATGCTGCTCCAGTATGGTTTGAATCCTGTGTCGCGTGGGTGAATTGGCTCTCTCCTGTGAATCTCGGTGGTCATCCTCCCCCCCCTTGCTCTCACGTACTGGTGGTGGTGGTGGTTTGTCCCTAGGATCAGCTGAATCCTGATCGTGAGGTCCCACACCCTCCTCATCCCCTCTATCATCACCGTCATTGCCATCATCATCATCACCACCATCGTCGTCATCGCCAAAGGCCTGAGTCACCTCATCCTCAGTGTCAGATCAGAAAATAAAATCCTCACTCTGGGTGGATGCACTAGGGTGTGGCACAAAGGGACGGGCGGGCTTTGCATGTGGCCTCCCCTCCTGGGCCATGAAGTCCGCAACATCAGCCCCCATCTCCTCTGCAATCTGACTATTGGGAAGACCTCCCTCGTCATCCAGCAATCCGTCTCCACTATCCCTGATCCAGTCAACTACTGGGTTATCATCATCATCCATCTCAAATATGTTGGCCAACTCGATATTGGTGCTCTCTCTATCCATCCCCTGTCTAATATGATACTCTCCCAGTCTCATATTATAGTGTAGGTAGACAAGGTCCTCTAGACGCTTCACACCCAATCGGTTGCGCCTCTTCGAGTGAATGAGGCTGAAGGTGCTCCAATTTCGCTCACAACCAGTGGCAGAACATGTCTGGGAGAGCACTTTGCTTGCAATCACACTCAAGTGGTGTGAGTCACGTCCAAATTGCAACCACCACTCAGCTGCAACAAACATAGACTCCAAGTCATTTTAATACTTAAATAACTAAATTAAAGATAGAATATAATAATTAAATGTATAATGAAATAAATGAATGAACTTAACCGGTGGGGCGGTTTCCCGTCCTGATACGGCCACAGCACGATCGAAGCTCCCAGTGGCATCCCTACAAGCCTTTATCTAATATATAAAGAGAAAAAATAACTAGTTACTAGGTTAATGACTTAGTATAAAACTACGAATTGTGAATATCAAATGATTCAAATCATTATCTCACCTCCATAAGGATGATTGCTTGTTTAGCTGTTTCCGGTTCGAACTTCTCCACTACAGTTTGGACAGCATCCATCAAATCTTGCCTCATCCCAAGATTGTCCTTGTAATGGTACTTGGGATTTAAATAGAATGATGTGTAAGAAAAAGTATGTCATAAAAGGGAATAGTTAATGCTTAATAGTGTGATAACATAATGAAAATTAAATTAAATACTAGACTTAACAACTCACCAACCTTATGTAGTGGATGCTGCAACATAGACTCCCATCTACTGTTGATGATTTGAAGGACTTTCTTATTGCCGTGTGGGTGGATGTGAGCAACTTGCTAGTTCATCCTATCTACTGCAGCAAATATGTGTGGTAGAGTAGGTTTTCTCTGCTAATCTACCATCCTCAACACATTCACCACTATCCTCACATTGTGCCAAAAAGTCTCATCAAGGATGGTCAACTGTGCTCTCCTTCCTCCCACTGATGAAGAACCCTCCTAGTTAAACCACTCCTCTGATGCAAACGTACTCCTAAGGCCAGCCTTCCTACTCTCAAAGCTCTGCAGTGCTATCCAATTGGTAGCAAATCTGGTTATGCCTGGCCTCACTAACTCACCCTGACACTTGTCCCTCATCATCCTTAATGCATAGGTGTGGTTATATAGGAAGGTGCTAACATCTCGAGCTTGGTCCACGGTATTCTTCACAAGCTTGACCTTTCCAATCTCCTTCCACATTAAGTCAATGTAGTGAGCAGCACAAGGAGTCCAAAAGAGCCTATATCTGTCCATCCATCAAGGCATCAAGCCATCAATACAAAGTTATAAAGTGTACATGTATATGTGTAATGTAAATATATGTATTTACAAATGAAAATTAATACTATATGTTTGGATACCTGGAGTTCTCCTGCATCTTCAACCTAGCTTTCTTGTAGTTGGAGCCATTATCAGTCACAATTTGAACCACATTTTCCACTCCAACCTCCTTCACCACTTGCTTCAATAATTTGTAAATGTATTTTGCCTCCTTCTTCTCACCGGATGCATCTACTGACTTGAGGAACATTGTCCTCCCATCACAATTCAACATGAAATTGATGATGGACTGTCTAGTGGGACCAGTTCAACCATCTGCCATCACAGTCACTCTATAATGATTCCACATGGGCTTTAATCCCTTAATGTACTCATTTATGCTTAGGCAAATACACATTATATATCTCATATGGAGTGGGGCCCTGTACACCACTCCCAGCCTTGCCTATCTGCTCAATCATATCTCTGTAGTAGGGCCCCTGGGCTGTATGTGCTGGAATACTATGGTAATGCGCCCATTTGGAGAAAGCCATCCCCACTTTCTCCTTCACACTCCCCCATAAGTGCTTTAACTTTCTCTGTTTATGCTCAGGCCTTGCAAATAGGGCCGGATCATTGCGAAGAATCTCAAGATCTGGATCTGCAGGATGTGCTGAGGAAGCTCGACCCTTTGTAGGGGCCCGTGGGATAGGAGCCTCTTGCCTCACACTCTGAGACCTCCTTATAGGGACTTGGGAGCCACCTGGCTCTCTAGAGGACCCACAACCCAGACCCCTCTGTTGCCTCCTCATATCATCAATCCTGTGTTACTCCCTACTCATCATCATCGCCCTCCTCAGCTGATTGGCCTCTGAATCAGGGTCACTGTCTCTGGGTCATCCCTACCATAACCCTCAGGATTTGGAAGGTCATCTAAGCAGGCATCCTCAAACTCATCCCTTTGTGTTCTCTTCTCTTTCCTCTTTTGCTTTATACCAGTAATATATGAGGCCATTGCCCTCTTGACCTCTCCGGGCACCTTTGGGCACCCTGTTACATCCCTGTTGCCACCAGCTAGATGCACCTTCAATCTAGTGGCCCCACCTCCTCCTATTTGTTTTTTACAATAATTACACTCGCTCTTCCTCTTATCAGCTGTCAGTGGCCTCCCATGTTCTCAAGCTATGTCAGACATCTTTAAAATAGAGTGACTGATACAAGAAACACACACTAAGTATCTTGAAAAGCTCCACAATATGCTCCAAAAATGACATATATGCTTTTAATAATAACCTCCTATTTTTAAATATAAAAAAAAAATGTATAACTATATAAGTATTTTTTAATATATGAATAATTTTAAAATATATAAAATACACAGAAACTATCTTAAAAATATCCACAACATGCTCCAAAAATTGCATACATGCTTCCACTAATACTCCGCTATTTAAAAATTTAAAACAGAAATTAATTGATTTTTTTTAATATTTCTTTAATTATTTAAATATATATTAAATACAGTAAAATTACATAATTAACAGAAAAAAAAAATTAATTCAACTCCATCACAACAATATGGTGTCTCAACTCTCACATACATTCATTTGAAGCTTATACATGTACTATACATATACATTTTTAGCAATATACATAATTTAGTAAATAATTTTTAATTACAGAAAAATAAAAAAATAGTAGGAAGAATAAAAAAATAATTTTGACACTACAAATTCATAGATCAACACTCTAAAGTAAACATATATAAATTTGGAAGCAATCTAACATGATTTAAGGCACAAATGAAACAAAAATAAAAAAATGAGGAAGTGGGTTACTCACGTTGCAAGATTTGAGAAAATGCACAAATGGAGGAGCAAATCAAGTGTTTGAAGGAATTTCTTGCCTACTACTACATTTCGTTTCGATTTGGAATTTTGCAGGCATTTCGGTCGAAATTTCGACCATTTCGATCGAATTTTTTTCCATGGTAAGAAGGGCAAGAGCACTTATTAGAAGAAGGGGTAAAAGAGAATAGAGAGGGGGGGGGGGGATGGGAGATGCACAATGTTAAAGCTTCAATTTGTCCTTTTTCCCCCCTCCAAAAGTCATCTCTTTATTGCGATGTAATGGCCTATTTATAACTTGGCCAAAGCTTTACAAGAAATAGAATCTTAGTAGACTGAAAATAGAAAGTAATATCCTTGTAACGGGTGACAATAGAATCTTATAGAAATAGAAACTAAATAAAATTAGAAACTACTAAAATGGAAACTAATCTAAGGTCCTAAATCTCCCAAGAATAAAGTCTTAATTTAATCTAATCTTAGGCTCCACAAAATCCTCCATGGATATCCCCAATATGCCAAATAATGGGCTGTGACAATGTTCACATGAACAATGATTTGTACAGTATTTTGGCTTCCCTTCTTCATGTTTTGTTCCATTGTAGTAGTCCAAGTTGATTGGTGAAAATTGTGGAGTTAGGGGACCTTCTAATTGGACCAGCTGGCTGGTTTGAGGTGGCCTTCAATGCTGGTTCAAATTGGTTCTTGGCTGGTTATCTTGCAACAATTTCTCCCTCTCTTAAGAATTCGTCTTCGAGTTTCATAGAAAAGGTCTGCCTTGCCCCCGGTACACACACACCCAAAAAAAAATTATTTGATAGGTGGCTGCAATGGTTTTCGATGACAATCACTAAGAAAAGAAGTTAGGGGAACACAAAAGTAGGGAGGGAAAAATATAAGGGATAGAAAGGCATTAGGGAGGAGAAGAAAAGGAGGAATAAATACAAGAAGGTTGAATAGACCACAAGTTGGGGTAGAGCTTTAACTAGGTTGGGCTCTGATACCAACTATTAAGGGATAGAGTAGTGAAGAAAGAAGGATAAAGAGGATAGGGGAAACGAGGGGAAATCTGAGAAAAATTGGACTTGAAGAAGGGGAAGAAGGAGAACACTCATAAGAAGAAGAAGAAGAAGAGAAGAGAAGTGGGGAGAGAGAGATAAGGGGTTGTGAATGCACTGTTAGAGCTTCAATTCATCCATTTTTCCCCTTCCAAAACTCTTCTTTTTATTGGATCCTAAGGGGTTATTTATAACTTGGTTAAGCTTTACAAGAAATAGAAACTTAGTTGACTAAAAATAAATTCTAATATCCTTGTAACTGGTGACAATAGAATCTTATGGAAATAGAAACTAATTAAAATTAGAAGCTACCAAAATAAAAACTAAACTAAGGTCCTAAATCTACCAAGAATAAAGTCTTAATGTAATTTGATCTTAGGCCCCACAAAATCCTCTTGGATATTCCTGATATGCCAAATAATATGCCAAATAATGGGCTATTCACATGAACAACGTTTTGGCCTCCCTTCTACATGTTCTTTAACCATCCCATTGTAGCTGTCTAGGTTGACTGGTCAAAATTGTGGAGAAGGGGACCTTCTTGTTGGACTAGCTGGCTGGTTTATGTGGCCTTCGTTGCTGGTTTGAATTGGTTCCTAGTTGGTTGGCCTGCATGAGTTTGTATAAGGAAAAGGTTTGGGGGGGGGGGGGGAGGGTCAAATAAGCCTAAAATCCGTAGATTTTCAGGTTTCCTAAGTTCAAACGGTTGAAGTATATATACACTTGGGATATTTACTATTCACGACACTATTCACGTGAATGTTTTTACGGTTCACGGTAACTTTGTTTGTAATGTTTACGTGAACAATATTATGCTATTGATGTTATTCTACTTTCTATTTCTAATGTTGGAGTCTTGCTACATAAGTTTTGTGAGTTTTTAGAAAGCATAGTTTCTATTTTGGTGGTAGTTTCTATTTTCAGAACTTTCTATTTTTAGAGCTAGGAAGTTACTAAAGTTGTAATTTTTTGTTTCCTTTTTCTAGAGGACAATTACTTGTCTCTCAAGTTGTATTAGATTCATTAGAAGCTATAAATAAAAGGGCTCTGTGATTCTAGACTCTTAAGCAAGAATCACGAGCCTCTTCTACTAGTTCTTCATCTCTCTTCTCTTCTTCTTCTTCTCTCTTTTCTTTGTTCAAGTTCAGCTGCTGTTTTGATTATTTAATGCTTGTTTACTAACATGGTACCTTATTATATATCTACTCAAGATGTGCTGATGGATATTATTTGTGAAGATCTTTGTCCTCAACTTATGGCATTCTACAACGATATCATTACATGTCTTTACCTATATTGTCCTTTACCTAACTACTTGGTCCGTAGTAACCCATACTACCTTACCTACTTGGTGCGCAGTAACCTATATTGTCTTTTACTTTACCTACTTGGTCCGCAGTAACCCGATATCATTACATGTCTTTACCTATATTGTCCTTTACCTAACTACTTGGTCCGTAGTAACCCATACTACCTTACCGACTTGGTCCGCAGTAACCTATGCTGTCTTTTACCTTACCTACTTGGTCCGCAGTAACTCATACTGTCTTTTACCTTACCTACTTGGTCCGCAGTAACCCATATTGTCCCATACTACCTTACCTACTTGGTCCACAGTAACCTATACTGTCTTTTACCTACCTACTTGGTCCACAATAATCAATATTGCCTTTTACCTACCTATACTTTGCCTATTACTTGCCTTCTTGTGAAGCATTTATATGGACATTGGAGTTGTAATTTTGAAGATTTAGTATGGATATTTCTCCCTACTACCGGCATTGTGTGGATGGTGTCTTTGATCTTGCTATATTTATGGACATTGGAGTTGCAATTTTGAAGATTTAGTATGGATAGTATCTTTGATCCTGTTATACTTATGGACTTTGTTCGTCTTCAACATCGTCGATTGTTCTTATTATTGGATGGTTCTATTGACATGAAGAATTAAAGTTTTTTTTTAAAGTTGGTGTTGATTATCTCCTGGGTGACGTTTTCTCAGTGTTTATTGCCGTCTGCCATTGCTACACGATTCAAGATTGGTGCTACTTTTCAAGTTTATTCTTATTGTGCAAGCTGAAGTTTTCTTTGTGTACGCTCCATCTTGAGGGGGAGTGTTGAAGTATATATACACTTGGGATATTTACTATTCACGACACTATTCACATGAATGTTTTTACTGTTCACGCTGTTCACGTGGTAAAATCTGTTTTTTACTGTTCACGTGAACAGTAACTTTGTTTGTACTGTCTACGTGAACAGTATTATGCTATTGATGTTATTCTACTTTCTATTTCTAATGTTGGAGTCTTGCTACATAAGTTTTGTGAGTTTTTAGAAAGCATAGTTTCTATTTTGGGGCGCATAGTTTTTACATTGTTCACGTGAACAGTAAAAAACAGATTGAATAGTGTAAAAACATTCACGTGAATAGTGTCGTGAATAGTAAATGTCCCAAGTGTATATATACTTCAACACAAACAAACTTAAAGGCATTCTCAAAGTGGGACCACATTTCTATTATTTTTTATGAAAACAGCCCTTCGAACCAGTCAAGAGGCGGGCAAGCCTTTTTACATCGTTGATTATTCTAATGTGAGCTTTCAATAATTTTAGGTTTTGTAATTTCCTTGAATTTCTTTTTTTATGACCCCAGTTCTTAAGACTTGGTGGGACCCACGTTATGGATACCCAACTGGGGCACGTGACAGTTCCACTTAGTATCAGCCTGTGAAAGAGCCACAAAAAAGAAGAAGGGTAAACTAAACATATCCAAGGACGAAGACAGATAACGTATTTGATTTATATACATATGTACACGGTTCAAAGTCCTATTTTACTTACATTTGAGTTTTCACCTAGGACCTAGTTAAATACATACAACCTCAAAGGAAATTTATACATTCCACAATTTAGTTTTACAAAACATTAGTTGCAATAAGTTCTCATCTTCTACTCTAAATGTGTTCTTGGGTAGCAGCACCCTTGTCTTTGTCATGTATCTGGGGACCTGTCAACATTTACAATAATGAGCTTTGCGGGCCTAGTAAGCGATATAGTCAACCATGTAAGCAACCAAATAAATTATCATACATCATTCACCTCACCAAAGTATAATGACATTAAACATTTCAGTTTTCATTTCATTTTCCTTTCTCTTTTTCTTTATTAACCCAGACCAAAGCTTTACCTGTAGAGAGGGCACCCTCAGTTTAAACCACAGAAGTGGCATTAGTCTCAGTCTTAGAGGTTCTCATTAGGAGATTTTCTTTTCGGTCTCTTAGCACAAGGCTAGGTGTTCTCCACAGGTGGCTATAATTGGTCTAGATTCCTATTCACTTTTCAGTCTCGCTTCATGCCTTCCCATTTGGGTACACTAGGTACCAAGACTTACAAAAGCCATTAACATTTTATTTCTTTCTTTATTCTTATCGTTTCCTCCCTTCTCTTTTCTCTTTTTATGTTCAGTTTCAACCTTGTATTACTATACCTCTTCCATTTCAGTGTACCTTTTCCATTTTAATTATCATTTAACCTTATATGAACTAGGCTTGATACAATTCATACAATTATCGTTACAATCTTATCCTTTAGATAAAGAAACATGCAAATTTTGAATTTAACAAGCAAAGCATTGTTCCCTATTCCTAGTTTAACGGTTAAAGAATGTTACTAGCATTTCGATTCAATATTTCATTCAGGTACTTCAGCTATCATTCAATTCTATGCACTATTATTTTATTTGAAAGGCCACATATCGCACACTTCCATAAATCAGAGAAGTATAAAAAAATAAAAAATAAAAAATAAAAAGAAGAAGAAGAAGAAGAAGAAGATAGGTTTAATTAACAAGTGGATATTACTCGTTTACTAAGTGAAACCATCCACTTACAACATACATGGGTAGTCAATACCATTTTCCTATTAGATCAAAACATATATATTTTTTACAAAATTCATATTGTTGCAGCTTGTGCTCTGGAAAGGCAAACAAAGCTTAACAATGTCTTTCAGGCGTTCTTACAAACACTTGAGGTGCACCCTATTTCATGCATGAAATCAAGTAGTAAAATATACAAAACATCAAGACTTCAATTATAACTCTTCCATCACATTAATACCTACATCATACACCACAATCACGCAACATAGGTTGGGTTATAATACTCACTTGTATTCTGAATGATCCTTGGCTATTTCAGAATGTGCAGGAACCACACAAGGCTTCCCCTCTATTTCCCTCTCTCGTTTCTCTCCCGTTTTCTCCTACTTTCTCTATCTTCTTCTCTTTGTTTCATTTCCTCTCTCTTTTCTCTTTCTTCCTCCTCTCTCCATCTTTTCTTTCTCTCTTCTCTCTCCTCTATTTTTCTCCTCTCTCTGTTCTTTCTCCGTTCTCTCTGTTCTCTTTTCTTTGAAAGTTTCTACAGGATTTTTTTTTATATATATATCAATTCTCCCACCTAACCTATGCAGGTGGAAAGTGGAGGTGCCACCTCCTCCTTCCTTTGTTAAATTGTGCCACCTAAAAATCTATAATATATTTGTGTATATATTTAATGAAATAATTAGTGGGCCTCCTTGTAGGCTTTTGGGCCCATTCTGATTTCTTGCGCAGGGCCCACTCAAGGATGTGAAAATTAATACCCTCTGGGTTCAGAAAATTGTGCTGATTCTTTTTTTTTAATCATCGGTTCAGTCTAACTTTGTTGTATAAGAGACCAATGGACGGAGATGTGTATCGACCCAGTTATGGATCGGGGATTCAAACATTACTAATTATTTAAATAATCTAGGGGATTTGGAACGTATTAGTACATTAGAATAATAGTATAATGAGATGTGGGGCATCACATCTTTTATAAATAGAATTTGGCTATGCTTATGATGTGTAAGTCATTATTTCATATTTTCAATCTCTCTCTCTCTCTCACTCTCACACACACACACGCATGCACGCATACACACATCTATATATATATACACACACATACATATATATATATATATATATGTTCTAAACTTTGTTTACAGCTCAATAGTCCAACTAGCGAAATTGGAATATGAGTAGGAAATCTTCCCTAGCTGACTTGATTTATGACACAACCTCCCTCACGTGTGCAAAGAGGTGTGGGCCCAAACAATTGAACACTGCTAACTTAATAACTGAAATAAAAACAACTGAACTTGAACCAAATGACCAATATGGTAACAAATTTTGGTTTCAGATTTCGACTGACATATCTCAGTTTCCCATGTTACCTGCAGGAAACCATAACAGAGTTTAAAAAGTACCAGGTTTTGACAATGTTTTGGAAAACTTGATTGTTTTAAGTTTTCAACAAATAATTTCCAAGTTCTGACTAATTTCAACAAATACGGTTTTAGTAGTTTCAGCTGGTTCCAATTTTGAGAGTTTCGATCAGTTTTAACCAGCACATCACATACGTGTTTTTCCTGAAAAATAGTCAGTGAAGTTTTGGTTTCTAACTGGTCGAAACCTTGCACATCATGATCTTCATCCTTTCAAACAATGATCCCCGCTCAGCTAGGTCTAACCAAGAGAAAAACATTGGAACTCATTCAAACTAAGTATGAAACCACATACATCAGCGTGCAAGACATTAGCTATTAGGCCACAGATTGTGCCCCTCTCTTGGGCTTCATCTTCCTTGAATGTTCTTCAGATCTGCATCAATGGGCAGTTAAAACATGGAGTTGACTGATCTCTGGTTTTGTCCCTATTAATTGATGATTGAATCAGTTGATGTGCACAGATAATTGAAGGTATATTTGTCATCGAATTGAATCTTGATTCTGCCCTTCTAACTAAAGTTGCCTTTTGATGCATGGCCTGAATTTATATTAATCCAAGATGGTAAGGGTGGCTGTATTGTGGGGGCTGCTTCTGAAAGTCAACTTAGACGGGGGGTTGACTAGGTTGTGACTATTGACTCATCCTTGTCTTTGCAGTTAATTAACAATTAAAAAAATTTGAACTTTGAATTTTGGCACAACAATGAGGGCTTTTTGCTCCTTGTAGCTCATGCCTTAAGAGTGTCATAATGATCCCTATTATAGCCAAAAAAACTGGGTCAAAATGGTGTTTAACGGATATTAAATGGTCATATTTTTGAACTCATGGTCAAATGGATCAATGCAACTGTTGGAATCTGGCCAGTAGAAGGCCATCTGTCTCCACAGTTGATTGATGGATAACCATGACCATTCATCTTGGGGCTTGGTGGAGTGTAGGTCGATCAGAGAGCCTTCATGGTACGTATCATGAGCTCTTTGGAATGCTGGCCATTGATCAGGTTTATTTAGCTCATGGTCGACTTGCACGGAGATTGTGGACCTTTTTAGAGCTTTCCGAAAATAATTTTGAAATTCCATTTACACCCTTAAGGATTGACTCAATAGTACCTTTTCCCATATGATTATTTTCTTGAAATCCTCAACTTGAACATGCATGCAGTTAAATGTCACTTTCCTAATCTTATGCTTGGTTCCCAGGAAGGGTCTTATCGTCATTGTTGAGCTGTCCTGAACTTGTGTTTGCACATGGGAGATTTCCATTTGTTGGTCTTCCACACCTTGATTTCATAAAATTCATCTTGTCATAGTGCTTGGACTCCTTCCATGCAATGCACGAGTAGGTCATTAATTCATCTTGAGTTTTTGGCTTTGTATATTGACTTGCCTATCTTAAACACATGAGTGGATCATTAGTTCATAAATATATGTGTTAGTGATCGTTAAAACATGTCAAGGTAGCTAGGTCATTTTCCCAATAGCTTCCATGTGAAATTTGTTGGGGTTATTATAGGAAAGGGTTTGGAGGCTATTTAGTAAAAATCTAGAAAAAGCCTTGGATTATTTCCGTAATTAGTTATTTCATCATGAGATGGGTCTGTCTAGAAAAAGAGTTCAGGATATGGAGGTTTTTTGTACAGGTTTGAAATGGATAGAGCGTTCAATACACAAGCTGAGAGTTTGTTCTCATATTGTCGGCTAGATCTTTTTTTATACACGTCATTTTTCTTTATCAATAAAGTTATCTTTGTTAGTCTGTTACTCTTCTTCCCTAAATATGTGGTTTAAAGGCCTGGTTCTGTGTTTACTTTGTATAGGTTGAGCAAAGGAGGAAGGAGGCTCTATCTAGAACTGGTGAAGATGGATCATCAGCATCAGAGGGGTCCTTGCACGATGTTGTTTTACGTTATAGTTACATGGATCTCTGGCCATGCTCGTCTAAGGATTTGGATCATTTGGCAAGACAAGAGGTATGTCCATTCTTATTCACATTGTCTATCTTTCTTTTCTTTTCTTTTTCTTCTTCCTGGTGAACTTATTGTTTATCCTTAGAAATTAGCAGGAATATAAAATATATTCTGAAATTTTGCATAATTGGGTGTCTTTACCACGTTATGATGCATTTGAACTTTGAAGATGCTTATCGAAAGACCTCGAGAAAACTGGAATACTTATCGCAAGATGTCTTGTTATTTGTCTATCTGGTTAGACATTCCAATCTGTGTTCACTACCTCATTATGTACTAAATCTTCAATGAATGCCTTTCTCGACCAATCTGTTTATTAGACAAGAGCATAGAACTAAAATTCGTTTCATTTGGCAGGTCGAAGTGGCCAAAATTTGGCTGAAATTTGGGTGAATTCGATGGCCGATTTCGGTGGGTTTTAGGTCTTTTTTGGCTTAGTTTTTTGTGTATAGCCTAATTTGAGGTCAATAAACACAATGAAAATGTTATTTTTTCTTTCCTAAAATCCGACCCAAAATGTTCTTCTTGATAGGCACATGCCCAATTATATATTGGTGAAACTAGAAGTCTAGAACATGCATTTTCACAAAAATGTAAATATGGATATTATGAAAGAGAACACTAATGTTTTTTTATTAAAATGCAACAGAAAATACAAGAACAAGTTGAATTGTAGAAGTGTAGACCTTAAATCCTTGTTTAAAAATTACAACGAATGAAGTATAACAATAAATGAATTATAATGAATGAATGAATAAGATATGTTAGAAAACAAGCATTAAATAATCAAATCAGCAGCTGAACTTGAACAAAGAAAAGAGAGAAGAAGAAGAAGAGAAGAGAGATGAAGAACTAGTAGAAGAGGCTCGTGATTCTTGCTTAAGAGTCTAAAATCACAGAGCCCTTTTATTTATAGCTTCTAATGAATCTAATACAACTTGAGAGACAAGTAATTATCCTCTAGGAAAAGGAAACAAAAAATTACAACTTTAGTAACTTCCTAGCTCCTAAAATAGAAAATTCTGAAAATAGAAACTACCACCAAAATAGAAACTATGCTTTCTAAAAACTCCCAAAACTTATGTAATAAGACTCCTACATTAGAAATAGAAACTGTGCAGTTTTTACTGTTCACGTGAACAATAACATGAACAGTAAAATAGTCCAGACTTACATATACTTCAACAAGATACATCATAGCATATCTCAGAATTCCACAATAACAAATATACCCAATGAATGAGACCTAGTCTAATCTAATAAAAGCTATTGTGTTGTGCTAGAACCATCCCCTAAGTCATGGAGTAATTTGAATGACATAAGCAAGCCATGACATGGTCCAGATAAAGTTATCCTTGTAGTTCGTCATTGCCCTTTTATAGGTAGCATCAAGAACATAAAGTAGATATCCTACCCTAGGGAATGTGTCATATGGCCATGGACTCTAACACAAATGTGGAACTTGCATACCTGGCCCTACTAGTCCTAATGGATATCCAAAAATGGAGTCCACAAATGATGCAACTGATCCATGTACATTCTCAAGTAGACATGCTATTAGAATTAGCAGATGAACCACCGTACAATCCATCATATCCATATCCATAGCCATAAGCCCTATGCCTTGCAACCACTTGGAATTTTCAAAATTTCACTGGAATTTTCAATTGAGATCTTGGAGAAATGGTACAAGTTTTGATTTTGACTAGCATTCCGTCGTGGCTTAGGGTAATCTCATCAAAATGTCGTGAAATTTAGTAATATGGACAAGAGGCTGCATTTTTTCATCACATGTCTTGAGAAGCCCTCTTAAGGTAAAGCTAAGATCAAGGATGACTATGGCAGATTAACCCACTATAGAGAGTCAGAAATCGGGCCAGAAATTAGTAGGTTATTGTCTGAACCAAACTAGCCACCAATACGATGATCAGCTTACGTTCAATGAAATATTGCAAATTTAACTTGATTTGAATTTCCAACTCTTGGATTGGAATATATAAGGATGCTCACCAAAATAAAAACTTTGCTTAGAAATATAAACTTTTGGGCTGTAGCACAAATTGACCAGCTGATGGTCCTCAAACTTGTATAGAGTGGTGTTGCAAGTGATGGGCTGCTTTGCTGCAAATCTGAAGTTATTGCGATTGTTGGATCTCCAATTGTGAGGGTTGACCAAACATAGACATTTTGTGTTTAGTTGTAGTACTAATTACGGTAAGTACCGAAATGAAATTATGGGCGATAAGAAAATATGCAATATCTCGACGAAATCTTGTGGAAATTTAAGAAATTTTGTTGGAATCTCGAAATTTTCAGTGAAATTTTGAAAACTTTCAAGGGGTTGTACAATACGAGATTTATGGCTTTGGATATGGTGTTGGTGGAGTATATGGTTGTTCATCTATTGATTGACTAATTCTAGTAGCATGTTTGCATATCGGTGTGGAGATGGATTAGGTGCATCATTTGTGAACTCTAGCTTTGGATATTGATCGGGACTAGCATAGTTAGTTATGCCAGTTGTGCAATCGGGTTACAGTCTTTGGCCCTACGACACATTCCCTAGGAAGGTTATCTACTTAATGTTAATGATGCTACGTATAGAAGGGTAGTGACGGACTATATGGATAACTTTATCTATACCATGCCATGGCTTGCTTATGTCCAGTATTTAGAGTGTCCTCTATGATCCTAGGGATGGATCCAGCCCGATGCATACTTGTATATTGAGTTCTACTTGTTGTATTTGTTGTTGTAGTTTAATGAAAATCTTAATATATTCTTACATAATATCTATCTTTACATTTGCGAAAATGCATGTTCCAGACTTCTAGTTTCTCCCGCATACAGCCGGGCATGTGCCGATCAAGAACACAACTTTGAGTTTGCTTTTAGGCAAAAATAGCACTTTCATTGTGTTTATTGGTCTCAAATTAGGATGGATATCGAAAACTAGCCCAAAAAGCACCCAAAACCCACCAAAATATACCATCGAGATTTGGAAAGAAAAAAAATTTCAGTGTTTCGGCTGTTGAAGTAATGGGCTGTTTTATTGTTCATGTCAACAGTATTATGCCTTGATGCTTGCTTCTTTTTGTAGATATGCTACTCTACTTTCTATTTCTAGTGTAAGAATCTTACTACACAAGTTTCGGGAGTTTCTAGAAAGCATAGTTTCTATTTTTTTGTATTTACTAATTTCAGAACTTTCCTTTGTCTATGCTTTCTATTTGGACAGATTTTAGGAGTTAAAATACTAGAAAATTCTGTTTATGAGTTGTATTCTTTTTTCCTTTTTTAGAGAACAAGTTTATTGTCTCTCAAGTTGTATGCTAAGCTCTTGAATTCTACAAATAAAGGAAGCTTGCAATTCTAGTTTTACTTTAGCTTGAATCGCAGGCTTCTTTTGTGGTTCTCTCCTCTTTTTTCTTTTCTCAAGTTCAAACACTGGTTTGGTTGTTTAAAGCTTGATTTTTAACATGATATCAGAGGTTTTTTGAATCAAAATAGTGTTGTTCTCATCTGAGGTTCTCTTTCTTTCTTCTTCTTCTTCTTCTTCTTCTTCTTCTTCTTCTTCTTCTTTTTTTTTTTTTTTTTTTTTTTTTCAGTTTTCCTTGTTGTGCAGCCACCTAATGCTGTATCTAATGTACTGTTAGATCAGGTTTTTTATATGAACTGATCTTCCTACTTATTACCTTACCTTTATAAATTGTAGAACTTGGATTTGCTTCCTACCTGCATTACCTTTTTTTTCTCTTCTTTTCTGCATCCTAAAATCCTCTTTCCTCTATTCGGACCAAAGGTTTGCAGAGTTTTTTTTTTTTCACATTCTACTTCAAGTTCTAGAAGGCTGATTCAAGTGATATCTACTTCAATTTAATGTCTTCAACTACAAGTGACTCAACCATGAGTACGGCTGAATTTAAAGGACCTCATGGAGATCATGTGAATGTTCAAATTACTTCCATCAAACTTGAAGGAAGTTCAAAAAAAAGTTTTAAAGGAGAAAATTCAGCCTTTACTACCTTTCGTGGAAGGGGAAGTGGTCGTGGAGGAATTAGTAGATCTTCTGGAGGTTGTAGTATTCAATCCTCTAACATCCCGGTTATGTACTCATTTGCGGTAAAATATGGCACTTGGTGGAAGCTTGTTGGGCCAAACATGGAAAGCCAGAGTGGGCAAAGCAACTTGCCAATCATGCTGTTTCCGATGATGGTACTGATAGTGTAGCAAACAACGATAGTGGTTTTGTATCTTCTTCAGGAAACTTGTCTAAAACTCTAAGAGATGATGTAGTCAAATCCTTCGCCAATTGCAAAATATTGAGACCAACACTTCCACATCCACTGGTACTTCTGCAGCAACACTTTCTCATACAGGTAACACAATACTTCTCACTTCTACTCCTACCCCTTGGATCATTGACTCAAGAGCCTCCTCTCACATGAATGGTAAGTCTTTGCTTTTTAACTCTTTTTCTAAATCTACTACTAATAATTCTGTTGTCATAGCTAATGGGACTTCCACACCTATTCTAGGCTCTGGAAGTGTTTCTCCGTACTTTGTCATATGTCCTTCATGTTGCAAACTTTCTGTTTAATTTATATCTGTTAGTCAATTAACTAAAGCATTAAACTGCTTTGTAAACTTTTCGGGAAAGAGCTTATATATCGACCACATCAAAGTATGGACTTGGTCGCATTTTCTAATGCGGATTGGGCTTGATCCCTCATTGATCACCGGTCTACTACAAGTTACTGTACCTTCCTTGGTGGAAATCTTGTGACTTGGAGTAAGAAGCAATCCACTATTGCCTAGTTTAGTGCTGAAGCTGAGTATAGGGCCATAGTCCACACTGCTGCTAAATTAATGTGGCTTTGTTCCTTATTAAGAGAGATGGGGTTCGCAGTTTCTACTCCTATGAAAATGTTTTGTGACAATTAGACAGCCACTTACATTGCTAGTAATCCAGTGTTCCATGAGAGGACGAAACATATATAGGTTGACTTTCATTTTGTGCGTAATGTAGTCAAGAAAAAGCTTATAGAGACTTCCTTTGTTAGCTTTACTGACCAACTCGCTGATCTTTTCACTAAACCTCTATTTCGATCCAGTTTCCAATCTATTTGTTGCAAGCTAGGCATTGGAGACTTGTATGCTCCAGCTTGAGGGGGAGTAATGAGTTGTTTTATTGTTCACGTGAACAGTAACATGAACAGTATTATGCCTTGATGCTTGCTTCCTTTTTTAGATATGCTATTCTATTTTGTATTTCTAGTGTAGTGATGGGTGTCGAATCCACCAAAGATAATCCTTCTCTTAAGGCATAGAAAAAAATTGTGGGAAACTCAAGTTTCGATCAAGTGAAAATGGGAAACCTAGGTGGGATATTGGGAAATTTAAAGGAAACTTTGGACTTTTTTGTGCAAATTTCGACATGAAGTTTCGACAGATTTTAGGGAGTATTTTAGGGTGGGACTTTGCATTTAAGCTAATTAGAGTATAAAGAACACATTGATTGTATTTTGTTAAAAAAGTTAATGTAGATATGTCCAAGGTTATTAAAGCGGCAAAGCGACAAAAGTGATTGGGGCTTTGTCTTGGCGATTAGGCGACTAAGCGGCGCTTAGGCGGCAATAAAGCAACCAAAGCGGTTTACTCAATATTTTTAATATAATTACTTTTAAACTATTTTTTAATACAAATACTTTTTATAATAAACTAAAATACTAAACAAACATTCAACAATCACATTCATAAAAATAAAAATAAAAAAAACATTCAAGAATCACAATTATGAATAATTATCCAAAAAAAGATTAAAAACATAACGTCATCTCATCAAGCATCATAAGATTCATAACAATAATTATGTAGTATGCACTATATCAGTAATCAATGTGAAAAATAAAAATGAAAGTAGTAATTTTACATTCTTACTTACCTCTATGATAGTGTGACGCCGAATAAATGTCTTGTACCTTTGTGCATAGATCAGTAATCAGAATTGATGTATCCATTTTTTCATTTTTTTAATCAAACAGTGCCGATATGATAAATTAATAGATCCCATTATTCCGATTTCCAAGTCATTGTTTATTTAATGATTCATTGATTATCAATGTTGAATATGGCTCATGCTTCACATTCTGTTGCCGATAGGCACTCTGGGCCACGGAGTTCATTTGCAAATTGGGCATCGATTCCGAAATGGCTCACATATTTAAATTTGTATACGGCATTGTAGAATAAATTATAATTAAAAAAAAAAAAATAATATGCACAAATTACAAAATGTAAAAAAAAAGGTGACTTTAGCATCTAGGCGGCAATATGGCACAAAAGGCGGCAAAGCGGTAGTGTGTAAGCAAAATAGCGGCAAGAAATCAGCCCGTTAGTTAAGCGGCAACAATTTAAGCGGTTCAAAAACCGCTTTGCCGCCTAGGCGGATGCTTTGATAACCATGGATATGTTATTCAATGTACATAACATCAATGTAGAGTTGTCTGAGAAGTACACTATAAACTTAACTACTTAAGTATGTAACATTCAATATATAATTTCTAATTTCCAAAACATCAAATACAAAGTAACTGACAAAAAAGGAAAGTAAAACTCAGTGCTAAGAGGAGTGCCTCGGTGGATCCATCCTGTGAGCTGAGTAGTACTATGCCTGTAACATCCTCTCCTCCAACCAACGAACATAGACATCCCATGACATTTTATGCCTATGGTTGTCAAAGTAATCGACAACTGTAACTTTATGTCTGGCCATCAACATGCCTAAGATAACCAGTTTGAGGGAATACGCAATTTGGATAAGGAAGTCCTGACGGAGGGGGTATTTGTCGTGGTATTTGGGGAAACATGAAAGAAACCAAAAAATTGAAAATTTGGGAAAGCTACGAAACTTGTAGGAGAAAGTCCCAGGTTTCTACAAAATTTCCCATGTTTCCCACGAAATTTCAAGTGACATTCCTACCACTTCTGGCTAGATGGCATTTAATTTAGTGGCCTGACCTCCTATTCGTTTCTTGCAATAGTTGCACTCAAATCTTGTTATCTATTATTAGTGGCCTCTTGTGTGACCAAGCAATGCCCGACGTCTTTAAACGTAATTGCCTGATAAAAGTAATAGCCACTAAGAATCTTTAAAACATTACAAATAATTGCATATTCGTTTTTGCTAATATTCTCCTATTTTCAAGTATTAAACAAAAAATAATTGGTATTTGTTTTTTGAATTTTTAAATAATTTTGAAAAATATTAAATATTTTTCAAATAATTGGAATAAATAAGTATCAACAAAAGTTCAATTCAACACTATTAGAGCCCAAATGGTGTTGGTGTCTCATTAAATTCAATCTCATATATCATGTATAAATATGTATCTTTTTCAATATAAATAATTTAGAAAAAAAATTTAATAAAAAAAAATGCTGCCATTAATTTAAAAAAAATAAAAATAAATCTAACATCACACAATTATAGTTAGTAGGTATAGGAATGGGATGCATTAGGTGGGAGAGTTGTTTGACCTGAATTTCCGTTAATAGTGGGATTCAATAACCTATCCAACCTATTAGGAGAAGAGACTCTAGAACAGGAGTTTTGGCAGACGAACTAACTACAAAGATTTTATCAGAAAATCTGTATTATGCTGAACAAAAAGGACAAATAGACATCTCCTCGCTAGAGGAGAAAGAGAGGGTTGGGACAAGATTCAAGATTCAGAATTTGCCAACATATCATACTAATAGCAAAAAGATTTGGGTTTAGATGAAGTTTAATGGTATGGTTTTGGCTCAGATGGTGTGGTCTAGGAGCGGTAGAGAGGGGTTGGTTTTTAGATGAAAAACCCAGTTACGTTGGGTTTTAAGTCTCTTAAAGTCTGTAGTGATAGGCTGAAATATGTTCAATTCTTCCATCATTCCTTTAAAAGAACTATAATAGTCTTGCGGAGATTCCGCAATTTGTTGGAACTGGAAAAGTTTTTTATAGAGATCATAGACATGAGTCATATTTTTCTCCTGGGAATCTGCTTCTTTCAAGTTTCAAATCGTCCCATTTTCCCTTTGCAGTCAAATGAAACGTAACATTAGCCGCATTACTAGGTTCCATATTGTTCCGTTACCAAATCATGGTGATTGGATTATCTTTAGACCAACTATCATAATCCTTGTCCTTAGTAGAGGATGCAGAATTCTCAATAAACTAATAATTTTCCCTTTTGCCAAGATGTAAACATGGACGGCTTGGACCCGCAAAAGATAATTTGAACTACCTTGAAGTTTAATGGAGGTAATCTGAATCATGGTAAAAGATCTTGCTTTCGAGCGAGATCTCGCCACCTTGAAAAACTGAGATCTCGACCATCTTGGCAAGATCTCGGTCGAGATATACAATTTTTTGGTGTCAACTCAGTGGGTTTTAGTGTCCCAATTGGGTTGAAACTTGGTATTTAGCCTATTTAAGGCCATTTGAACACATTGGTGGCCTTGGATTTGTCAGAAAACAATCCTAAGTATGATTTTTAAGTCTAGCCATAGTGTGAAACTGAAATGTTGTAGGATTCGAGAATGCAAGGTTGTACATGTATAAAACCTTTGAGGCATATAAATGAAAACCAAGTGTATCAAATGCATCCAGTAACCTAAATGTTATCAGAATTTCATCCATATGAGTATCACAATCTCAATTTTCAAGAATAGAATAATATAATTATACAACCATTAGAAGTTTTATATAAGTCATTAAATCATAAGTTCATAAGACAAGCAGAGAATGATTGATCTTCCTTCGATGTTGTAGATGTGCTAAGAGTAATTGCAAGTGAAAATCCAGTCGAAATCCACAAAGAAGGCAAAAATTAAGAGTTCCAGTGAGGTCCAGGGCGAGATATGGCAAGATATAATGAGATCTCGAGCGAGATATCCCAACTCCTGGCTCTCGACCTCCATCTTGTCTCGCCTATTTGAAAAAATGAGATTTCTCACGAGTTCTCCCACCATGATCTGAATATTCAGATGATCCAAAGAAGGGGTAGTAAGAAGATTTTTTGAAGAGGCAGTAGTAATCTCAGTGGCCATAATAATAAATTCAACAAACAACAACCAAAACTATGGCAGAGGAGTATTATTATAGAAGGGCAGGAACCAAATCGGAAAAAAATCCTAATTATCAAAAGAAAGATAAGAAGTTGGAGTTGATTAAGATAATTAGGCTTGTAGTTAAGGTGTGAAATGTCGGCTATACAGGGTGTTTTGCCATTGGCGAAAGCACCGAAACCTCGAGGTTTTGTCGAAATTTCGGTGACATTTGTTGAGGTCTCGGTGGGATTTCACCCTCCTAGTTTTGGGGAGTATTTGGGGTCATTTTGGCTTGGTTTTGGTTGTTTAGCCTAATTTGAGGCCAATAAACACATTGGGAGTGTTATTATGGCCTAAAAGCTAACCTAAGGTGGTGTTCTCGATCAACATATGCCTTGTTGTATGCAGGTGAAACTTGAAGTCTATAACATGAATTTAAACAAATGTAAATATGCAAATGATGCAAGAGAATACATATATCTTCATTAATTTTCAAAAAAGAAGAGAAGTACAAAAATCTACAATTCATTATACAAGCATACAATTAGTCAAGTCAGGTGTATAGATACAACACAAGTATGGAAGTATAGGCAAGTACATAGTAGTCATACCATCATCTCAAATCTCAATACCAAGTATTGTGCCTAGGTGGATCCATCCCCTCTTGACTCTCCGTCGTACTTATAGTATACAACATCCTCTCTCCTAACCAATTTGCATGCTGGACCTATATCATTCCATATTGATGGTTGTTCAGATAGTTCTGAAATTGCAGCTTTGTGGCAATCATCTTCTACCTCCAAGAGAACTCTGATATGATGGAAGTGAGAATAGGGCCAAGGAAGGTGTTGTAGTGGTGGTGGTGGTGTTGTTGGTGCCTGTGTTTATCTGCCATTCGAATATGGACTCCGGAACTAACTTTGGTCTTGAGAGACCACACTCATAATATCCATAACTGTGCCTATAGTGCGAACAACTGGAAGAGATACCCATACTTGTACCAAAATGTCCATGAGGGGGAGGGACACCATAAAGACCACTAGCCCCATAAACAGATATGGAGCCTTAGACTCATCCTAGCTCATTGATCCCATTGCTCCTGCCAAGCTATTCATTTGATCTGGACCCGAAGGATTAACATAAGAAGTGTATGATCTGTGTGTAAAGGTGACATCATCATAACCACCTTTGTGCTGCTTCCCATGACCCCTCCACTTCCAGTTGTAGGTCGTAGTATGGCCATGTTGATGCTCATCACTATGATTCTAATCCTGATCCTGGGTAAAGTGTGAAATGAGTCCCCATGGTGTATCTCAGTGGGGGCTGTTACGTTTCTGGTAATGGAACACGTAAACACCCCTGAAGTCCACCACCACCACCATTGTCATCAGAATCCCTTTTAAGTTGAATTAGGACCATAGCTGTCACGGTGACGAGGCGGTTTTAGCTAGTTGGGGCGATGAGTCGATGAGGCACCCTCTGAGGCGCTTTTGAGGCGGTCGAGGCGTTTTAAGTGAAATTTTTACTTTTTAGTGTACATCTCATACACTAATTCATTATAAACATATCTTATATATAATAAAAAAAACTAATATTAGCCATTTAGCCTACCTCAAGTCATCCAACATACTACAAACCATACATAGTAGGTCCTAAATAAATTTCAAGTATCATATTATCATTAACAAGAATCAAGATACGATAAAATGTAACTAAATAGTAAACACATGGATGCATGAACAAAACAAATAAACACTAGACAACATACCTTCATTAAATGTCACCAACACTAGCACCACCTACAACTCCACGGCTCCACCTCCACCAGCACCTACAACTCCACATCTTCTACATTGCTGAGCTGTAGACAAATATTCTCACAAGTAAAAGAAGAAAATGAAACAAAGCATATTATATCTAAATAGATAGTTTTAAATATTTAAGCAAACAGTCCCACTTATATCTAAAATCTAAAGTCCAAATCCCAAATATACCAACACACCTATATCCAAAATCCCCAATAAAAATCCACAATCCATATCCAAAATTCCCAATAGAAAAGTATAAGTCAGCTAGTCATAATCATCATCAAGTAAATTGGTAGCAACTGGGAGATCTTCTCGAACTTCTTGTTGCTCCAAAGAGGTAGATCTCAAACCAAAATCATCTGCAATGTTCTCATCATCATGCAAATCTTCCTCTTCTTCCATGTCTCCATTAGACTCAGAGTCATGTTCCTCAACCACCCTCTCCAAAGACCTGCGACGTGAGTAACATATATTAACTCCACCAGATGTTGATCCACTTGGTTGACATTTCCTCGGTCTGTTTTGGCCCTCAAGTGATGAAGATGCTCCTATAGCTCTATCAATAGTGCTTCAAGTAAGATCACCCTCAGGATGGACTAAATCATCAGGCTGATTAACCATCCACTCACTGCTCCAGTCAAGCTCATCAAGGCATAATTTCTACTCTTTAATCGCCTTTCATCGAACCTTTTTTGAAGACGGCTATTGTACTGAACAAAAGTTAGATCATTCAACCTTTCATGTTCCAGCCGATTCCTCTTCTTGGTGTGAATCTGAATTCTTAAGCAATTGAAAGAATCCCTAGTCATTCTTTTAAATTTAAATTTAAAAGTGTTTTAAATACTTGAATCACTTAATACTTACAAACTCAAATGTGCTCCAAATTCCGTTCACAACCAGAGGAAGAACAACAAAGGCCTAGTATCCTCCGTGCAATCTTTGTAAGCTCAAAAGCAATTCCTCCATGTGTATCCCACCATGTAACTATAGTATTAAAAAAAAAAGATTAACATAGTAGGTAGAGTTACAAACCAAATAAGCATAACTAAAAATAAAATATACAAGTAAAAACTTACGAGGACTCATATTTGTACGTTGTCTGATAGCCATAGCTGTGGAGAAAGGACCTCTTGCTTCCTTGTAGTCACTTACCCAGGACAATATCTTATCTTGTTGATGTGCATCAGGCACTAGTCTTCCAACAACTTCATTGAAAGAAGTTTGGAGAGTAGTGATCAACTCATAATCATCTACATCATCTAAATTGTAGAACTTCTCAGGATTCAAAAAATAGGCTGCACCATATAGAGGTCTCTCCATCTGACACTCCCATCGCCTATCAATGATTTGTATGACTTTCTTCCAGAGTCGTTCTTTGCCTCCAAAATTGTCCTTTTTTCTTCTCTTAGCCTCTTGCATGGCTACAAACACTTCAGGCAATGCGGGTTTTTCATCAGCATCCACAATCCTCAATACAACCATAAGAGGTTGTGATGCTCTAATACAATCCTCCACACCATGCCAAAATGCTGTAGAAAAAGTTGTTTCAGCTACTTTCGTCTTGGACAAATTGGAATTTGTCCACTCCTCAGAAATGAATAAGTGCCTTAAATCATCCTTGTGTTTCAATAAGCTTTGCAACGTCAAGAATGAAGTGGCAAACCTAGTCACTATAACCCTCACAAGATCCCTGCCATTTGTCTTCTGTCTCAAGGCCTCCAGCAATCTTGTGTGCCTATAAATGAAAGTGGTAATTCTCTTCCCCTGAATTATCACTTTCTTATATTGTTTCAAATTCCCAATGTCCTCTAGCATCAAATCAAAACAGTGGGCTGCACAAGGAGTCAATATAATCTAGTCCTCTTCTCCATTAATAATGCCCTTGCTGCTTTGTAATTTGAGGCATTATTAGTCACCACTTAAAGTACATGCTCTTCCCCAATTTCTTCAACTTTGCTAACCAATAATTGAAAGAGCATGTTTGCATCTTGCACCTGGCTAAATGCATCCACAGAACCAAGGAAGAATGTTCCCTCTGGACAATTGTCAAGAAAATTGATGAGATGCCTACCCTTTTTGTCAGTCCACCCATCAGACATGAGTGTGCATCCATACTTCCTCCAATACTTTTCATAATTTTTCCTCATCTCCATTGTTCTTTCTTTTGCACTCTTCAACAAAGGAACCCTGACTTCATGGTAACTTGGGGGCTTATACCCAGAACCATATTGTGCAATAGACTCGACCATCACCTTAAAGCTTTTAGCTTTAACTGCATTGAATGAAATGCCAAACTGATACATCCAATCAGCAATGTGGTTATCTACTCGCTTCTTTTCTTCAGGAGATCTCATTCTATTCAAGATGGTTGTTTGAGTAGCACCCTTAACCCTCCTTTCTTTAACAAGTTCTTCAGGAGTGCGTTTAACATGCATATCCATGGGACCCCTTACTGGTGCCTTATTAAGGACACTTTTTAGTCTCTTTGATGCAGTCCCAGAGCTTGGTATCTTGGAGCACACCTCAACCTCAGACCCTACACTAGGTAATGTACCTCCTCCAGTAGAGGGCCTAGAGGCAGGAATAGGATGTTCTTCTCCAATTTGAGTGTCATCATACTCCTCATTATCCAACTTAGTAACAACAGTCCTCTTTTTATTTTTCACCAACACTGCATTCATCTCTTGGGCAATTGCTACAGTGGTCTTAGTGCACTTCACAACATCCCCATATCCACCCACTAGATGTTGCTTCAATCTTTTAATTCCTCCTTTAAAGTTTTTGTTACATAAATTGCATCTGACTGTATTCCTATCAGCAACATTTGGCCAATACCCATATTTCCACCCTGGGTCATTTGACTTGGCCTTTCTCTTTGGGTCTTTTAAGGGATCATAGGCTTCACCCCCACTAGGAATAGGCTAACTAGAAGCAGCCGCCTGATTATCACTTGAGGGCCTTGAGGTCATTTTAAATAACTAGTAAATATATACAATAAAAAACATGAAGCATAGTTACATACACATATAATCAGCCAAAATTAAAAACAATAACAAAGTTGATAATGATACCGTATAATTTGAATTTTGCACCATGCCACACAGCTCACACCACAATAAAAATCCTATGCATTCATCTAATCATCTCACTTTATGATAATTGATAATCAAGCTTCTAAATCAGACTATCAGAGAGAATGAATCGAAAAAATACACTGAAGCTAATAAACAACAATAATCAATAGGCTAATCACAATTATGGTTGAATGCCATTTTATGAGAATACAATCATTGTTGAAACCTCACCTAGTGGTCCGTCACATGATTCACATCAACTGATCTTGAAAAATATATTTCAAAATTTGCAAAGGGACCATTTAAATCTAAGAGAAACCTACAAAAACCCTCCTTGAAGCTTATGCAAGGAAAGAATTCATTAGCTTACCAAGTTGTTGAACTATCAGAAAAAACCAAACAACAAAAGAAAAACAGAGACACACGTACACCAGATAAGAAAAAAATCATTACAATGATACAATTAGGTAGATGAAACAGAGATGGAACAAATTCAACAAAGAAGAATCATTACAAATAAAAATAAAATGCAGATACACCAGATAGCAGCTCTGAACTATGCGATCAGGTGCAATTTGCAAGTCACAGACTCACAGAAATGATAAACAAAGCTACGAATGACATATAACTACATAACTATATAACATAGCTACAATGCAGGAAAGAAAAAAAAAAGCATTCCGGCGACTTACTGTCGCCTGAGATGGTGATCAGAGTGACTGGAAGCTACTGCAACTTGGTCGTTGACTCGCTGCAAGCCTGCAAGGCTGCAATCGCAACAGTTGCAACAGTTGCAAATGGGTTTAGGAAAAAAAATTAATGATCAGTTGCAGAAGGGAAAAAAAAAGAGCATTCCGGCGACTTACCGTCGCCTAAGATGGTGACCAGAGTGACCAGAAGTTGCTGCAACTTGGTCATTGACTCACTACAAGCCTGCAACCGCAACTGTGGGTCGCACGGTGAACAAAATGAATTTGGGAAAAATAATGATCAGTTGCAGAAGAAAGAAGAAGAAAGAGAGTCGCACGATGGCATGTTGCTGCTGCCGGAGGTTGGCCGCTGCAAGCCTACAACTAAAATACGGTGGAGTTTTGGTTGATGAAAAACAAAAATCAGAGTCCAACTGAGAAGAGGGTTTTGGGGTTTGTCTTGTTTTACTCAAGCTCTAGAGAAATAACAATGCAAGGTTGTAGTAAGCATCAACTTCAAGCTACATAAATTGGGTCGATTTGATTTAGACTTTAGGAGCTTGCTGGGATGATGAGATGAGCACGTCAAGGGAAGACCTGTCTTTACGTCAAGCTTATAATCTCCAGATGGCTATCGCCGGTGATGACGCTGGTTGTTGCCGGTGTCATTGGTGTTGCCGGTGTCACTGGTGGTTGGTGTCGGAGTCGGAGACGAAGAGAGTAGCAGAGAGTAGAGAGGTTAGGGGTAAGGGCTCGATTTGATCGAGTATGCTCGAATGCTCGAATGGGATTTCAATCTCGTTTTTTTTTTTTTTTTTAATTAATTTAATGTTACAAATGATAATAAGTAACACCTATATAACAATTCACCCCTTAGATTCTTTCCGATTGGAATCTACTTTTCAAATTATTTTTTACCTTTGATTTGGAATTAAATAAATTACAATTTTTAAAACTCAAAAAGTCTGTCGCCTAGTGTAATATTGCATCCTAGTCGTCAGAGGCGACGACTCGGAGACGCCTTAGAGCCAAGTTGAACGCGTTATTGAGTTTTCTTGTGGCGACGCCTTGACAACTATGATTGGGACTGGGAGTGAGTGTGTTATTTGGATCGTCGTCGCGCGTGCTAGGTGCCACCATCCAATCCTCGACCATAGTTGCAGCTGCCTCATGTACATGTGCTTGCCCATCTCGAGATGCCATGAAATCATCCTTATCAACCCCTGCAGCTCGAGCAAGGTCTGGGTCAAGCATCCCTCCAAGCTGGTCCAACATCTGCTCATTCCTCTCAGTCAACCACTGAGTGAGGGGATCCTGCTACTCTACACCTACCTCGAATATATTGTCAATGTTGTTGTCCTGCTAACTACTCTCAATGTGTTCTATGGCGTGCTATATCTTCAACCTTGTGTTAGTGGCAAAACACTAGATCGTTTAAGCACTAGCTCCCCAACTTGTTCCTCCTATTGGAGTGGGTCATGCTAAATGTACTCCAGTTCCTCTCGCTCCCAGAGGCGGAGCAAGTTTGAGGGAAGATCTTGATCGCCGGTCTCCTAAGGCTCGATGCACTCTTACCATAAAGAACCCACCACTCAGTTGCATTATCACAAAAACATTAAGTTAATACTTGACATATAATCTACTTATCTATAAAATAAATAACCTGGACCAGCATTTTCTCGTCCCCTAATACCAGCATCTGAACTGCCCAAATGTGTCTTTAAACACCTTTGTCTACAATTATTTACATTGGTGGTTAGCTAAATTCTTTCAAAAATCAAATGCAAATCAAATGCAAGTTCTAAGTCTGAAATCCATGCTATCTCACCTCAGTATGGCAGAACGATTGGAGTTGTGGGTCTCGATCCAACTTTGAAATCACTTGAATCATGACATTAAGCAAGTCTATGTGCAACCCCAAATGTTCGCTATAATGATATTTGGTGTTGAGATAATAGAATGTACAATTCACAAACTTACAGTTAGAATTAGACTTTGAATGAATTACCAATACCTACAAGCCAACAAGCAACAACCCACAATGATAACTTACCGTCCTTATGCAGCGGATGCATAAGATGATCGGTCCATTGTTTATCAACAATCCTTAAAAAAGCCTGGTGGCCTTTGGGGTTTTCTCTCTCTATGGCAACCTTCATACACTCAGTAGTGGCATACCGGTGTGGCATAGTGGGCCCCTTCAAGGAGGAGTCCATAATATGCAAGACCTTTATGATGGGATCCAAGGTTTGCAATACAACCCTAACATTTCTCTAGAACTCATCAAATGAGATGGTGCCCTAAGCATGGCACTCGCTTGGGGTACTGAATTATCACAAGAACATTAAGTTAGTTGATAGTAGATGGTCATAGTATAATACTTTGTAAAATGAAATAGTAGATAGTTGTCTTACTTGGATTCAACTCAATCAAACCACTCCTAGGATGCAAACATGGATCTCACTTTCGACTTCTTCTCCTACATACTGCTCAGGGTGACGAAATTCGTCGTAAATCTCGTCGTACTGGGTCGCACAAACTCACCTTTACATGCTTGCCTCATTAAGTCCAAAGCAATGTTATGATTGTAAATGAAATTTGTTACCTCTCTTCTATATCTTGGACAATACTGATCTCCCCATGTCCTTCAACATGAGGTTGATATAATAGGCTGCACAGGTGTCCACAATAGATGATAGCCAGGTGAATTCATCAACACCTCACCCACCTTCTTAAAGTTGGAGCCATTGTTGATGACAATTTGCATAACATTCTTCTTCCCAACCTCATTTACCACATCCTATAGGAGACCAAGTATATATCTGTGGTCTTTCACATGACTAGTTCCACAGATCTCAAGAAAGTTGTCCTCACAGTACACTATGAAGTTGATGATGAACTTTCTCATTGGACCGGTCCATCCATTAGACATAATGGTGCATCCATATGCATCTCAGAAGGGTTTCATGCTATTAGTGTACTCCTGTAGGTCCTCCTTTACCTCTTGCAAGAAGGTGGTCATCAACTTTTTAAGGGTGGGACCGTCACATCCAAGACCTGCATCTATAATAATATCACTTATGTGCTTGTAGTATGGACCTTGGGCTATGTTTGCTGGAATGGAACTGTTGAGCATCCACTTTGCCACTGCCATTTTAAACCTTTTTACCGTACCTTTCCATATATTTGTTATCTTGGGCTGCTTGGCCCCATTCCTCCTGAAGCTGCTCTAGTATCAGGTTCCCTATGGCGTGGATAATCAGATGGTATTGGATTTGCTAGAGGAGTGGCCCTCTAACTCAGTGATCTACTAAACATGCCAAATATGCCACCCCTCCTATGCTCCAGCCCTTGTTAGGTCTAGAGGGACCAACTCCCATAGCTCTAGCTCTGGCCTTGTCCTGCTCCTAATCATTTCCATGCTTTTTACCATGGCCCACATTAACAAGTTCAACATCTTGAGTAAAATCTTAATCAACTTTGTATGATGACAGTCCCTGCATTGCATCATCTAGTGCACTATCCACTTTTCTCTTCTCCTCTTTCTTCTTCCCCTTCGCATTCTCTGACTCCATGATTACCTTCACTACATCTGGATGAGCCTCTGTGCATGTGGCCACATCATTTGAACTCCTGGTGATGTGAGGTGTGAACCTGCTTGATGCAACCGAGTTCAACTTCTTGCCACATAAATTACATTTTGTTTTATTCTTGTTTCCATCAATAGCAACACAATATGCCATGTTGGGTCAACCCTCCCTCTTATTGTCTAAATCTGTGGCTGTCCTTGGTCCTGTTGTACAACACCAAATTAATTTTTATGGACAAAGAAACAATCATGTACCTAGCTAGCAATTTTTCCCTTGCCTATGAACATTTTTATATATAAAATGAATTTTTAAAAAAATTTCATCAAGAAAATAGGCTGCCCATGCCAAACCCATCGATGGAATCACATGGGCAACACTTGAAAAACACATACATAGCTATTCTATAATTTTCAAAACCCTTTTCCCTATTTTTTTTGTAATCATTTATATTATATAAATAGTTTAGTAATTTTTGAAAAATAACATAATTATTTATTGGGTGGAAAAATATTTCGACTCTATGAGTTCATAGATCTGCCCATGGAGTTCCACATATGTTTTTCCCATCACAATACAAAACAAGACATATATCATGTAAAAAGAAAGCATTTTTAGTATAGGAAAATTCAATTTTTATGCCCAAAAATAAAAAAATAAACTACGTTGCTAAATAAAATTTTGAAGCTATGAGTTCATAAATCGGTCTACGGTGTTCTACATATTCTAATTTCATAACCATACAACAATTTATAACATGCATTTTGTAAAAAATCAGTTTGGAGAAGCAGAATGGTTACCTCTAAGATGAAAAAACTCCAAGATCTGTGTGAAATGCCGCTTGATCGACGCAAAAAATGTGATTGCCTGGCAAGAATCAAGCAAGATCCACCCCAAATGTCCAAGATTGAACCAAAAACAGCAAGAATCAAGAGAAAATAGGAGAGAGAAGCTCAGAAGAAATTTCGCCAAGTGTGATTTGGCGAAATTTTGTCCGAATGTCATATTTAAAGGTGAAATATTGCTGAAATTTTGGCGAGAAATCAAAGACATGGTGATATATCTCCAACATTTGGAGATGTCGGTTTTCATTTGTGTTTTTGGGTCGCTACTTAGCGATACAGTGATTTTTCACCATGTTTCGCTAAAATATCGGTGATTTTTCATACCATGCTTGAAAATGTTCCAAGAATCATGTAGCATCCAAAAATTACTTAAGACAGCAAGGATAGAATATGGTTCCACAAAAAAAAAATATTAGGAACAATAAATCATACCAAAACAGGGCAGTAGCAGTTCAGTGCACCACAAACAGCTAAGCCATGTATCTCGCACAACATATAGTGAAGAATAAAGAGAATATCAGCCCAGGATTTTGACAACAGGAAGATCGAACCTTAAAGGCTTAATCTGGATCCAGAAATTTCATAGAACATCATCGCAGGAAGAGAGGTTGTTCAGAAAAATAATAAACCTGGTATTGACTTGATCATGGGTTGATTCAGCATCACTTAAGGTCTTTCGGGGGTTGTTGAAGAAGTAACCAAAATTTTACACTTTTGCAGCAGCAGGTGGCTGCAAACCAGAAACTAGAACTCCAAGTCGTGAAATCAGCAGAAGAGAAAAAATCTGTGCTGGTTACAGTGGCTCTGATGCCATGTTAGAAGCCTGGAATTCTGCAACTAACCAGATTGTTGTGAGGAGAGAAGAAGAGAAGAAGCAAGACGCAAGCAAGAACAGGCCTGCGATTAAAGAGCTGTTTTCCTCCTAATCGCAGGCCATATTTATTCACTTCTGAAATAGAAAAAGGAAATGAAGATGTTGACAGATCTACCCCTTCCAATAATATAGCAGATTAACACTACCAACTACTACAAATCAAAATACCCATGCTACTGCCACATGGATCTTTAACAATTACAACTTGTATTAAGAACGATGCTGAGAAGTCCTAGGGATTTCAAAGGGTATGCACCTAGCACTTAAAGACAGTGGTGCGATGACAACATCCAAGCATCAATAGGCTGAGACATATCATTTTAAACTAGTAGGTAAAGGATAATCGAGATATTATATAGCCACAAAAGAAGCTTGGAAGATTGTGGGGAAGTAGAAGCAATAAAATATGGCTATCTTTATGAAAAAACTTTTTAGAAAGGTAGACGGAAATGTGATCTATTGCATTGTTAAGATAAGGACAAGGAAGAGTTGAGATTTGGACCATGTTAGATGTACTAGGAATGAGATGGCAGAATACTACTATGGAATGAGGCTATTATGAAGAGATAAGATGAATATTTTGGTACCTACTAAACAGAGATACCTAGATTGATGGGATGGATTTAGTGATAGAGAGAAATAGTCCTAAACGAGTTGACGACACCGAAGTTAAAGAGGCTGATGCAGGCTTACTCAGATAGGTTTAGTGTTCCATGATCTCTAATAATAAACGAGTTTCGAAACCTAAATCTTGGTTCCAGGTGAACAGGTTCCCTATTGGATTTGAACTTGTGGCCTCTAAATCTCCTAGTTAGGGTAATTGGGTTAGATTGGTTTTTGAGATATTGGTGGATACGTTTGGAGTGTTGGTTGATGGTAGAATGGAGCATGTTCTTGAGATATGGGATGAAAGACAAATTTTATTCGCATCCTAAAATTATTAAGGTTCATCTTATTCTCCTTCATGCCTGTGAAAGGTTTCCACATTAAAACGCTCACTCTGTCACATGTAAATTGATGAACATCTATTGCTTTTCTATCTATTGTTTTTGTCTGTCTCAGAAAGAATAAATTTGTTATCTTGACCTTTTCTTTTTAAACGTTCCATGTTTATTTGACCTTTTCAGTGGCTTGCCAAAACCATCAATAAAAAGGTTGACAAGTCAACTCTAACTAATGGAACCAGTTCTGTAGGTAAGCATAAACTTTTGCAGATTCTAATGATGTTGTTTATTAATGATTTCTTGTTGGTGAGATGAATCATGTATCTTTCTTTTAGGTGGAGAGAATGTTTCTTCTGGACCGGCAACTAATTTAAAGTCATCTGTTCCATCCTCAAAGGTTATTTATCCAGATACTTCGCGAATGGTGATCTATGATCCAAGGCAAAAGCCTGGTATATTATCTTTTTATTTTAGCTATTATGTCTTTTAATAAATTATTTTAGTTCACACAGAAGTATTTCAGCAGTGAATGAAAAATAACCCACAAATGAGATGATATTTCAAGTTCAGGACAAACCAACTGATGAAGACATTTAAGTCATGCATGCCAACACTTGCAATTTCAAGTTAGAAAAATGGTTGTTTTGACTTCAATGCACTGTTATCAAGTTGTCATATAGGTAACTGCCTTGGCATCCGGGCATTTTGACAACTAGTATTGCCTAAGCAGGATTTGGTTGCATTGCAACCTGGACTCTTCCAACACTTGGCTATACTGGGTGCTTTTTTTTGTTTTTCTTGGGTGAATAAAACTTTGGAATTTGAACTCGATGTAAATGAAATGGGCAACCTTCTCATTTGGAGTTAGACACACCACCAAGGTTATCAAGGTAGCAAGGCAACCAAGGCTGTTGGGGCACTGCGTAAGTGCCATGGTAATTAGGCGGCTGTCAAGGCGGTGCCTTGGTGAAGGTGTTTTAGTATACATTTTTCAATACAACTATTTATGCGGTACAAATAGCATACCAAAAATTTTACCCCCAAAAAAAAAATAGCATATAAAAAACTTATATAGTTTTACTATAAGCTAAATATTATTAAAGAATCATGATTATGCAACAGTATGTTAAAAAAACAAAGATAAGCCCATCTTATCATAATAGAAATATACACTAGCGATTAGCAATATATCTTGATAACATTATAACATATGATTATGGTCTATATAAAATAATAAATATGAAAATGGTAGTATTAATTATATTTACCTCTATGATGTCAAATAAGTGCCTTGTGAAAAATATGCATAATGTGGTCTACAATATGTACAATTGTTACTCAACTTAAACATTTGAATGTTTTTACTTGACTTTTTATTAGTACATGAATAATTCCTGAATCCGAATCCAAATTTTAATTTGTCCCTCTTTTTTTTATTGAACCGATAAGTTAATTGATCGCATTGTTCTAAGTAATTCTCGATGTTAATGATTCCTGAATCCAAAATAAATAACTATTACTTTCATGTATGGTTTTGTAAAATAAAACTTGATGGTTTAAAAAAATTAAAAAAATAAAAGGTCCAAGTACAAAAGTCAAAATAGTGACCATTTTATATCTTAGGTGTCAATGTAGGGCACAAGGCAACAAGGTGATGTCACCTAGGCAATAAAGTGGTGGTTTTTTTGCATATCTAAAGAGCATTGCATCGCGCCATCGCCTAGGGGCCAAAAAACCGCTGCCTTGGTTGTTGCTTTGATAACAGCACGCATTACCATTGCACCATGGAGGACTTGGTTGTTTATGGGGGACGATACAAGGTCTAATGATTCGGTATGAAGGGGCCATACAAAATTATGAATACTGATCACTTTATAGCTTTAGGGAACTTGATATGTTTTCAGAAAATCAAGTTTCTGTTTTCTAGATTGGTCTTAAATTGATTATAAATTCTTTGGAAGTTGCCTGTTTTTGAAAATCCCCCCCCCCCCATAAAAAAGGCACTAGGTAGAGAGTCTTAAAATGTGTTGTTGCCAGCTAATCGGACATCTAATGGGTGTGTAGTTCTGTGGGACCAAGTTCCCTTTGTTATGCTCAAGGGGTTAGTTTTTGCTTATTCTTGTGTCTCTCCTCTCATATTAACCTTCCCCCCCCCCTTCAATTTCGCATAGTTTCTGATCAGATATTCACCTGTAATTATTGTAGGCACCGGATTTGTTCCTAACGCGACGGCTCCAGGACTTCCATCTATTTCTAGCTCAATTACACCTGTTCCAGGTGCTTCCCTGGTTGGTAGTGGAACATCAAAGTCGCTTGAAGAAATTCTGAAAGTAATCCCGCCGGCATTGGTAACATTCATAGCACAATTGCCTGCTTCTGAGGGTACTATCTCAAACTGCCTTGTGGTTTTTATTACTTATGGTGCAAATTATTTTGGTTGATGGTTGGCACATGGCATGCATATACATTCACATGAATTTCACTTAAGTAAAATTAAAGGTAATCGTCCATTAGTGTGTGTTCTTTTTGGTGTAACATTATTATGGGTAACAATTGTGATGATGCCCATTATATATTATCAAACTATATTGCTTGTCCATATGAATTCTTATTCTGTGACTATAACAAAGGAAGAAAATTCGACCAAAATAGGAATTTTGACCTTGCAAAAAGCCGAAATTTCTATGTTTCGGTCAAAACTTGACACTTTTTCTGAAAATTGGAACTTCAATTTCGGGCCTTATATGGACTCAAAATGATTTGGATTCTTGCATACTATCTATTTCAAGCATAATAAACCCTATAGAACTACTAGTTTACCAAAAAAACCATTGAAAATGTAACATCCAAGTATATACTACATATGAGAAGAAGTGAGAATGTTACCAATTACAAGTCTACTTTATTCCATGTCTCTCTCTTTCTTTTGCACCCCATACAAATGACAATACAAGTCTATTCTCACATACATTAATTTGAAGCTCATACATCTACTATACATATACATTTTTAGTAATATACATAATTTACAAAATAATTTTTAATAACAGAAAAATTAAAAAATAGTAGGAAGAACAAAAAATTAATTTTGACACTACAACTTCATAGATCAACACTCTAAGGTAAACACACTTAAATTTGGAAGCAAGCCAAGAAGATTTAAGGTACAAACAAAACAAAAATAAAAAAATGAGGAAGTTGGTTACTCACCTTGCAAGATTTAAGAAAATCCACAAATGGAGGACCAAATCTTGTGTTTGAATGAAATGGAGTTCTAGAAATTAGGTGAAAAGAGGGATGAAAGCAAGAAAAATTAAAAAAAAAAGTCGAAATCTGTCAAAATCTCAGTGGGCAATATGGGTTGAAATGGCGGCATGTCAAAATTCTGTCGAAAAGATGCATTTTTATAACATGGGAAGTATAATTTCCGGTCGATACGAAATTTCGTGTCATATCGACCGAAATTTTGTATCGTTTCGGTCGATATGAAACATTTCGTGTGCCTGTCATTGTATTTCGTTTCGTTTTGAAAAATGCAGACATTTTGACCGAAATTTCGACAATTTTGGTTGAATTTTCTTCCATGACTATAATAACATCATTAGAAAAGTTAGATTACCTCAATCTGTGGGTCTGCAAACTTGGTCCCACATGTTAATTCATATCCTTATTTTATATTTATTATTATTATTTTTTTTTTTTTTTTTTTTTTTTTTGGGGGGGGGGGGGCTCTTATGATTGAAACTTTGCTTTGTCATTTTGCTAATCTTTTCTGTCCCTTTTTCTGCACTGCAGAATTTTGGCGAGGCTATTTCATGAGAGAGCACAGCTATATGTGCATTTCTTCTGTAGTCAAATTGGTGAGCGTGATAGGGTGTGCAAGTCAGGCTGGTAGTTTTTAATTGGTGGCAAAACCTGAGCCCAACTCTAGTAGTGACCCTATCAATCTATGACCTAACTAATCTGAAAAACCACTAAGTTCCAAAAATGAGCTGTGTGCATGACAAGGGTGGAAGCCAGGTTGTTAGTTTCAGTTGATGGTGAAATGTAGCCTGATATTAAGTGTCTTGCCCGTGTATCCATAATCTAACCAAATTGACCAAACCTTAAGTTAGGAGTCTCTTTATTTTCATTCTTTAGATCTTGTAATCCATCATTGCAGAGTCAGTTTTTTAATGGATTGGGTTGCTCAAGGTTTCCATGGTTGCATGATTCTCACCCTCCCTGCAACTAGAGGATTCCATCTCAGATTTCTCCCTTTTCTCAAACTGCCCCCCTGACTGGATATTAAGGGGATTCTGGGGACAACATTTTGTGCTCATCAAATTGGATTTGCATTGTGAGTAAAAGCTGGACTGTATCTGTTGGACAGTCATGATGGCCAGTGTAAACAATACAATAATTTATATTGCACAGAAATTTTTTGTAGCCCTTGATTATTGAGAACCTGGAGCTTTTCCAAATGAGCATGTCTGCCAAAGTTTTGTGTCTTGCATTTCCTGTTTAATGCTTGCTCTCTTCGTGATTTTTGACGATCTTGTTCTTAAAATGTCAGGTCCCTCGCCGGATGTGGATATTGTATTGTCTATTTTGTTGCAGAGTAACTTACCAACAGGACAAACAGGGAAATCAGCTGCTTCTGTCCCCAGCACAAGCGACCTTTCTGGCTCAAATAAGTCACGTCCCAATCCAAGTGTTTCATCATTCAAAGGAACCAGGGATATACAATCTGGAAAAAGAAAGGATCTTGATAGTATGTTTTGCTTCCTTAATTCTATATCTCACATTTATTGCTCAGAAGAATATAGAATGCAAACTTGGTTCATGTCCCAGTGCATGTTAAAAAGCATAACAATTTTTTTTTTGTGCGCGTGTCATCAAGTTATGTCAACTACTTTTCAATCATAAGGTGTATCTTTTGTATTCTGCCATCTTGACCATGCATACTTGATGAATGGATGTTGATTTGTGTGCCTTGGTGATCTATAATGCTACTACATTGTTTCATCATGTGCTATTTTCAAGCAGAGGATAGAGTACAATCTCTATTTTAGAATGTAGTGTATCATAGCACCACCTTTGTCTCTCTCCTCCCTCGCTATGCAAAGAGATCAGTACCAAAAGATTGGCAGGGGTGCTAGCAAGCATCATGCTTCCAAACCATGAGCTTGGGTGTCCTATACATGGTACGTTCAAGGTGTTCTGATGCAGTTCAAGAAAGGAAGACTGTTCTTGTAGACAGTGATGTGGTTCTGGTTCATAGTTGAGCCATCTATATGCAACCATATATTATGTGCATGTGCTTTAGTTGTGGGTCCATATGTACAGTTGGTGTAGGAGTTAGAAGTTTCCAATAGCTATCAATATCTTTGAGATTTTTTATCATTAGTTTCTATTTTGATTAATACTTTTTAGTTTTTAGTCAATAGCTACACTCATTTTGAATCATAGTGGTTCATTGGTTTTCATAGACTACGATTTCGTATGACTCTCCTTGTGTCGCTGGGGCAGCGCCATGTCTTCTATTGTTCTTATAGGATCGTTTCTGATCTGGTATCTGTGTAGGGCACATGCACATCCCCTGCAGACGTAGTCTGGCTGACCAGATTCCCCCAAAAAAAGCTTAGGGCATTTTTGGTATCAGTTCTGATTCTCTATTTTGCCTATTTAAAATAAATGAATATAAAGATCCATTTTAGTCAAAAATGAAGAATGGTTTGGTAACTTTTGTCCAAAATTAATTATCAAATAAAAATAAGTTTGGTATGTCAAAATAAAAATTGATCAAAATTGAAAATGAAAATTGAGAAAAATAGATCACTAGGATTTGGGACTTGGAAAATGGCAAAATAATAGAGTTTTCATAAAAAGAGTGTATGTTTATTGTTATACCCTCAATTTGCATTTGGACTTTACGTGGCTAGTGCAAAAATGAATAGAATGGTTTTTTGACCTAGAATCCATATTAGACCAGAATTTTATAATTTTGGAATTTAGGGATTTTTCTATTCTTATTAAACAAAAATAGGATTTAAAATGGATACCAAGCAGTATGGTAGAAGATCTAGCTCGAGAGCGAGATCTCGCCTCCTTGAAAATTGAGATCTCAACCATCTCGGCGAGATCTCGGTCGAGATACACAATCTCTTGGAGTCAACTCGGTGGCCCATCTCAGTGGGTTTAAGGGTCCCAATTGGGTTGAAACTTGATATTTAGCCTATTTAAGGCCTTTTGAACACATTGGTGGCCTTGGATTTGTCAGAATACAACCCTATGTATGATTTCTAAGTCTACTTATAGGTAAAACCGAAATGTTGTAGGATTTGGGAATGCAAGGTTATACAACATGTAATATAGAACCTTTAAGGCATATAAATGAAAAGCAAGAGTATCAAATGCATCACGTAATCTAAATGTTATCAAAACTCCATCCATATGAGTATCACAATCTTAATTTTCAAGAATAGAATAATAATATATAACCATTAGAAGTTCTATATAAGTCATTAAATCATAAGTTTATAAGACAAGCAGAGAATGATTGATCCTCCTTTGATGTTGTAGATGTGCTAAGAGTAGTTGCAAGTGAAAATCCAACTGAAATCCACAACAAAAGGCAAAAATTGAGAGTTCCAGCGAGATCCAGGGCAAGATATGGTGAGATCTCGAGCGAGATATCCCAACTCTCTACTCTCGACCTCCATCTCGTCTCGCCTATCTCCCACCATGCCAAACACATCAAAAAATGAAAAATATTAGAAAATGAAAATGAGAAAAATCATCCTTATTCCAACGTAATGGGTTTGGGGATCCAAACAGAACAAGGTGAGGGAATCTGAGGTCTAACAGTTATAATAAAAGAAAAATAGATGGGAGAAGAGGGCTCAGAAATGAGAGGAGAAATGAATGATACAATGATATATGGCAAGAGGAAGACAAAAAATGGAAGAAGAAAATGAAAATGGAAGTAAGAGGAAAGAGGCACAATTTAGCAAGTTAGGAGACTTGTAGCAAATGGAATCTACAACATGGATCCTTGTCCTGCAATAGGCTCGACTGGTGATCCTAATGAGGCCTATACTGATCATGTTCCTCACAAATTTCCTTATGGTAATTTTAGGTCTACCCCTTTCTTTTTATTTCTTTCAGTCAACCATATCAATCATCCTTACTATTCATCCTTATGAGAAAAATCGATTTAGGTGTATGGCTTTAATGATCAATGTGATCTCAAGACTTTTATTTGTAATGATGAGAAACATACAATATTACCTAATTACCCTTAGAGGAAATAGGAAATAACAAACTGAAGTAAAGGGACTAAATTATACCAATAACTAAAGCAACCAACACTCCCCCTCAAGTTGAGTCATGGATGTTAGTCATGCCCACCTTGCCCAAAATAAGGAGAAAATCTCCTTCCTTTAACCCCTTAGTGAAAATATTAGTTCTTGGTCTCCAAACCATATAAAAGGCATGTAAATCAGGCCTTGTTGCAACTTCCCTTTGACAAAAAACTTGTCAATCTAAATCTGTTTAGTCTAATCATGTTGCACATGATTATTGGCTATATTGATAGCAGCCTTATTGTCACAATCCAACATCATGGGGCTTGGGACTTGGATTCTAGTGTCTTCTAACAGACCTTTCAGCCACCGTATTCACATGCTCCTCATACCATATCTCTATATTCGGCCTTTGTATTGAATAAAGCAACCACATTTTGTTTCTTACTTCTCCAAGTCACTTGATTACCTCTAACAAAGGTACAATTACTTGAAATTGATTTCCTATTAGGAGACCTAGCTCAATCTGCATCTGTATATGCCTCTACTTTCAAACTATCTGTAGGTGACAAAAGAATTCCTTCATGTGAGCTGAATGAGGCGCATGCTTGGACTAGCTTACCAGGCTTACAGCAAATGTAATGTCAGGATTGGTGTAGGACAAGTAGATAAGCTTCCCTACCAGCCTCTGATATCTTCCTTTATCCACTGGATCTTCTATTTTTTCCTTGAGTTTAGCTCCTACTTAGATAGGGGTATCAACTGCCATGCACCCCAACATTCCCACTTTAGATAGTAAGTATAGGATATACTTCCTTTAGGATAGGTAGATCCCTTTTTCTAATCTAGCAACCTCAATCCCTAAGAAGTATTGTAGCTTTTGTAGATCTTTAATCTTGAATTCTTTACCAACAACTTCTTAGCCTTTGTATTTCCTCACCATCATTCCCAGTGATGACAATATCGTCCACATAAACAATAAGAAGAGTGGTTTTAGCAATGGACTTCTTGAAAAATAGTGTATGATCAACATTACTTGTTTATAACCCAATGGATGTCACGGTATTCTACAGACAACCAACCAACATCTAGAAAAGGATTGCTTCAACCCATAAATTGACTTCTTCAACTGAAAAACTTTCCCAATTGTTCTACTGTTAGAGAAGCCATGTGGAATCTCTATGTAGATTTCTTCTCCAACTCTCCATATAAGAAATGCATTCTTTGCATCTAATTGATGCAAGTTCCAATCTTGGTTTATATCCACAGACAAAAGGACACTAACAGTATTCATTTTTGCAACAGAGGCAAAAGTCTTTTGATAATCCATCCCATAGGTCTAGGTAAACCCCTTTGCAATCAGGCTTGGCCTTCAACCTATGACCGAGTCATCCATATTATGTTTGACCACAAACACCCATTTACAACCCACTGGCTTTTTTCTTGGAGGAAGTGTAACCAACTCCCAAGTTTCATTTTTCTTCGTTGTCTGCATTTCCTTTACCACAGCTGTCTTCTTTTATCAATATAGGCTTCCTGCCAATTCTTTAGGACAAATACAGATGATGAAGTAGATATAAAAGCAGGGCAGGAGTCAGACAAAGAATTATATGAGATTTACTTAGCTATGGGATGTTGAGTACATGATCTAACTCCTTTTCTAATTGCAACTGAAAGATCAATAGGAGATAATACTTGAATCGATTCCTGGAGCAAGAGACTAGGACATATCAATTTTCTCCACCTATGATTCTTACTCTAATAAGTCTACACCTCTATACTCTAGTCAATTTTGTTTTAAAAAACTATATTAGTGTGCCTGGTTTCCCTCTTAACAAAATCCTTGCAAAGTCCAAAGGAGGTAGGGGGAGAATAAAAATCCTCAAGTATGCTGGCCAAAGTCTACCCTAGTCAAGAATTTCTTTGTAAACTTTGAAGTGTTGTTGTGGTGGTGTATTGAGTTTATATGTTTGGTAGGAAAACCCAAATTAGGAAAGAACCTCTCCTCTTGGACTCTCCCCCTAGAAAGGTTTATAATAGGGACTTAACTCATTAAAAACCATATCCATTGACATTATTGTCCTTCTGAAAGGAAGATGATGACATTTATAAGCCTTTTTAGTAGCAGAGTACCCCGAAATATGCAGTGTAGGCAGCGAGGTGCCAACTTACTCTTATGGGCCGAATTTCTGGCATAATGCACACAACCAAAGACTTTAGGGGGGACAATGAATGAAGAGTCTCCTTGGAGAAACTCATTAGGACACTCAAAATAAAGTATCTGATTAGGCATCCTATTCATTAGGTAAAAAGCTGTGAGTATATCATCACTCCAGTGTTAGTATGAGAAATTCATGGCAATCATAAGGGAACGAACTATCTCTAAGAGATGCTTATTATTTCTTTTGGCCACCCCATTTTGGGTAGTCATTTCAACACGACTGGTTTGGTGTATTATGCTGGAGTCACAAGAGGTATCTCGAAATTCTCCATCAATGTACTTGGTTGCATTGGGCACTGCAAATGATTTTAACAGTGGCATTGAATTGAGTCTTAATCATGTTATGAAAATCTCAAAAACATTTGGGAACTTCATTTTTTTTTTTTTTAAAGATAAACCCATGTGGAGCGATAATGACATTATATAAAAGTTACAAAATATCTACAGCCATTAGGAGACACGTTTGTAAGGTCCCCACACATCAACATTAATCAACACAAAAGAAATGGAGCTTCTACAATTATTGAAAGGTAAATAACTCGAACGAGTTTGCTTTGCAAAAATGCAAGCTTCACAAAGAAAACCTTCCTTATTAGAAGATGAAACTTAGTCTGGAAAAATTTTCTTTAAAGTTCCTACAAGGGGTTGGCCTAATCTACGATTCCACTGATGAAGATCTGACAAAGCCGAATTAACTTGGAGAGGAGATACAATCATTGCAAGTGTAAATCTTCTAGTCGGTTCTAGCAAGTGAAGTCCATTGTCCAGTTTACTATGTCAAATCTCCTTCCCCGTTACTAGATCGGAAGACATAGTAGGAAGGAAAAAAGGTTACCTTACAATTTAAGTTATTTGTGAGACTACTGATAGAAAGAAGGTTAGTAGAAAAAGACGGAAGATGCAAAACTGAGGACAAGGAAAGTGGGAGTGTGTTGGATGGTCCCCTTTCCAGCAATAGAAGAATGAGAACCATCAGCAATACGAACTTTACCTCTCCCTGAGGTAGAGGAATAATTTAAGAAAAGTGGTGCAGAACCTGTCATATGATCTGTTGCTCTAGTATCGATGATCCATGGTGCAGAAATAGAATAAGCATGGAAGCTTTTAAAAGTTATACTTGATGTTGCAAGATAGAAGTTTAAATGTGTAGTGGAAGGAACTTTAGTAAAGGCTGCACCAACAATGGAAGACTACAGAATACATCGTGGAGTAGCTAACTTCTCCTTGAAAAAATCGATGTCTACAGTAGGTGCTGTAAGAATAGTCTTGGAAAGATTGGCCTTCAGTTTGCCCCTCCATTGTGCCTTTTTTTGTTCAAAATCAGCACTCTTCCCATAGCGTTTCCAACACATGGCTTTGGTATGATAAGCCTGTGGCAAGCCCATACTTAACTACTTCTATAGTTGATTCAGGTTTGGAAGAAAGAGTGCTAATAGCCTGAAGAACATTTTTTTTTTTTCCACAACAGCAGCGTGGAGCATAGTCAAACAACGACTTTCCTCACACTAAACAAGAGCAAAGGCTAGCATAGGAAAGGGAGAATAGCTCAACTCCTGCACTCTGATCTAATCATACTCCACGTTCAAACCAAGTCATAGACTCAAATGTTATCAATATGTTTCTTACATGCAGCCACATCATCAGGGTTCATGGGGTAATAATCCCTATAGTTATCCAACTCCTGCCAAAGAGTTCTCAATTCAACATAATACTCTGCTACAGTCAATTCCTTCCGTGTAGTCTCATAAAAGTTTTTTTCGCTGCTCATAGATCTGTGCATCATTCCTCAACTATCCATATGGTAGCCTTCCACTGGGCTGCTATATATCCACGTGCAAGATTTTGATGCATGGGATTCAGAAGAGATGACATAATATGGGAATCGTTTGAAATCCACTCATCCTGAGTAGTGCCTGTGGTGGAGGGCTTGATCTTGGTGCTCATAATGTGACCAATGTGTCGTCTTCCAGCAATAGTTAGATATGAGACCAAATCAAATAGTTCGTAAGTTTCAAAACCAATTGGAGTAGCAATACTGTCGTTTGCTGCCATGGTGTCACTAGGGGGGAAAAACTACCTGCTGTTCTTCAGCCTTCAACCTTTTGAAATAACTATGGCGGCGTAGGAATCACTAAGAAATTGTCGACAATCAAAGAGATTATGTTTTTGTAGAGGTAAAAGTAGGGCCAACATCGATTCCCAAGGAATCACCTTCGAGATGCTGCCCTAGGGGGGAAAAACAACCCAAGGAGGTTATCGCCAGGGGTAGAGAGAGAATACCGACAGCGGTAAGTGTAACAAAAAAGGAAAGAGAGAGGAGGGTTACAATGGTGGTGAAGGGGTCACAGCCATGGTGCGGGGGCTATGGCGGTGGCAATATGGGGAAAGAAAGAGAGGGGCAGCAGCAGTGGTTGTGTTGCAATGGCAGCGATGAGTGAGAGAGAGTAGGTTTCTTATTTACTTCTTTAATCGACTTTTGGCTCTGATACCATGTAGAGAAAAACGATTTAGGCTGTATGGCTTTAATGATCAATGTGATCTCAAGTCCTTTATATATAATGATGTGAAAAATATAATATTACATAATTACCCTTAGAGGGAATAGGAAATAACAAATTGAAATAAATAAACTAAACTAGGATGGATAAGAATAAGGAATGATCATATTAGAGTTGGTTTGGGAGTTGCTCCCATAAGTGATAAGCTTCGAGAAAGTCGTTTGAGGTGGAACAGTCACATTCAACGGAGACCTATAAATGCCCCTGTACGGAAAAGTGATATAATCCAGATTGAAGGAACTAGAAGAGCTAGGGGTAGACCTAAGATAACCTTAAGAGAAGTGGTGAGAAAGAATATGCATAGCTTAGGCCTAGTATCTAGCATGGCCTCGAACAAAACTGATTGGAAGGCAAAAATCCATGTAGCCGACCCCATTTAGTTGGGACAAGGCTTATTGTTGTTGTATAATAATAATTGAACAAACCAACACATCCCTATGCCTTCTTTGGACATTACCAAACCACCTCAAGCAACTCCCCCTTAGCTTGTCGCTGGTTGGGCAACTCCAAGTCAACTCTAATCATGGTTGTCAAAGCGGCACATCTCGGCGGTAAGGCGGTTTTTCAACCACCTTATTTGGCACTGCTTTGTTGACATGCAGTTTTTTAGTCGCTTTTTCGCCTAATTGCTACCGCTTTGTCTCCTTGTGCGCCTTTATTGCCACCTAGACGCCAAATTAGTCAGTTTTTGGACATGTACTTAATAATATTGTTTTCTTTATTTTTTTTTTTCAAACAAATTTTATTCTACAAAGTCATATACGAATTTAATAGTAAGTCATTTTGGAATCGAATCAATGAATCATTAGATTGACAAGGCACTTATTTGGCTTCACACTATTATAGAGGTAAGTAAAAATGTAAATTTAGTACTTCCATTTTCATACTTATAATTTGATATACGTTATAGTTATATGTTATGATGCTTGATGAGATGAACTTATGTTTGTGTTATTTTTTAGATAATCTTTCATAATTATGATACTTGAATGTTTTTTTTTTTTTTTTGATGAATGTGATTCTTGAATATTTTTTTAGCTTATAATAGATATCTATCAATTTAAAAGTAGTTATACTAGAAAATTTTGACTTAACTGCTTTGATCGCCTTATTGTTGCCTAGGCGCCGCTTTGTCACCTAATCTCCTAGGCGAAACCCCAACCGCTTTGGTCACCTTGCTGCCTTGACAACCATCGCTCTAATATGAACATTCCTTCATCCTTTATAGATTTTCCATGAATCCATTTTATCCTCCTCATCGTTCCACACATGGCTTCTCAATGTAATGCTTCTTAAGTGCCTTAGATTTTCTACCCATTACATCATTGCTAGTCAGATAGAACAAAATCCGGTCGAAATTTCCCATTTTGGGAACCTTGAAACGAAAAACTAGGGGACCGGAAAAAAATCCCAAGTTTTTATCGAAACCGTCACAACTTGTCAAAACCTCAAAACCTGGTTCTTGAGAAAAAAAAATTCCCAAATTTTGTGGGGAAGCATGGGAAATTTCGTGGAAACTTGGGGAATTTTGTGGACCTGCAAGTTTTGTAGCTTTCCCAAATTTTCAATTTTTTTGTTTCTTTCTTGTTTCCCCAAATACCACGACAAATACCCCCTCCATCAGGAGTTCCCTATCCAAATTGTGTATTTCCTCAGACTGGTTATCTTAGGCATGTTGATGACCAAACTTATAAAGTTACAATTGTCGATTACCTTAACAACCATAGGCATAAAATGTCATGGGATGCCTATGTTTGTTGGTTGGAGGAGAGAGGATGTTACAAGCATAGTACTACTTAACTCACAGGATGGAGCCACCAAAGCACTTCTCTAGGCACTGAGTTGTACTTTCATTTTTTTTTGTTACTTTGTATTTGATGTTTGAAGGTAGAAATTATATATTGAATGTTATTTACTTATGTAGTTAAGTTTATAGTGTACTTCTCGGACAACTGTACATTGATGTTATGTACATGGAATGACATATCTACATTGATTTTTTAAACAAAATACCGCCAATGTGTTCTTTATACTCTAATTAGCTTAAATGCAAAGTCAGGACCCTAAAATACTCCGTAAAATTTGTTGAAACTTCATGTTGAAACTTGCACAAAAAAATTCAAAGTTTCTTCGAAATTTCCCAATTTCCCACCTAGGTTTCCCATTTTCACTTGGTCGAAACTTGAGTTTCCCTCGATTTTTTTTGTATGGCTAGTCTTCCAATAGTTATATTGAATTTTCTTTTAAGATTTTAAGGACCTATTGAACTTTCTTATAAGATTTAAAGAAATATGCCTGTTACATAACACTTAGAACACATTTCACAGCTTCATCCATCCCACTTTAATAGTAAAAATACACAAATTGAAAGGGAAAAATTAAGTTAATTGAGACACTAGTTGGAGGCTTTACTATAGTTCTCCATTAATGGAAGTTCAATACACATTGGGAAGATGCGGAAAAATAATTTCAGTCATGGCGCACTTACTGGTTGTAGAATCAGTTTCTCCCATATCTAAACAAACTCATAAACTAGATTCAGTTTGTCTTTGTGAGTAATGACATCAACCTACAAGAAAACATTCAGATTTACAATTGAGTTCAATTTGAAAAAGTAGAGTCCAATATGGACTCAAATTATACTCATAACCCCAGCTTTAGATCAAGGATTAGAATCTCGGTTTCGAGGCCGGTTTCGACCAGGCCAGAAATCCAGATATTCTAGTTTCAGCCTAAACTTGAAATATTTCGCCTAGGTTTTGACACCAAGTTTCAACCCTTATATGATATGTGTTTCATCTAATTTCTTGCCTCCTTCCTATTTAAGGCATAATGAGCACAATGAACTAGTATTTTGCTAAAAAGCAAAAACAAAACCATTGAAAAGTTATCATCCAATTATAGTAACAAACTTTATAAAATTGTTCAAACTTTATTGAATACATGAATTCTTTGATAGAGAATTACATATACAAAAAAATATAATAACCAAAAACAAAGTCCTAGGCTTCAATTCCAAGTTAAGTGTCTTGTTGGGATTGGTGGATCTATGGTAGTACCCTGAATAATGGATGAAAGCATCCGATGACATGTTATCCCTAAAGTTGTTCAATAATTGATTTATTGTGTTTCTGTGTGTATCATCAATGTAATGTAGATAGCACATCCTAGGAAATGTGTCATAAGGGAAAATACTCTATATGACACCCACTCAAGACATCAGGCATCAATAAAGAAAAAAGTCGAGACCATTCAAGCCATCAACAAAGAAAAAATTAAAAAAAAGAGGAAGTTTGGAGCAACCTTGGAAGAATCTTCCAAAATCCCCAAAGGATGAGCAAATGGTGTCATTGAAGGCAAAGAAGTTCCTGATATAGGGTGAAAAAGAAGTTGAAATCAGAAAGAACCAGCAAAAAAATGGTTTGGGGGTCGAAACTCAAAGAGTGAAATCTAGTGGAAGGTGTCGAAACTTGCAAAATCTCGCAGGTTTTAAGGTTTCGTCCATCTCGGTCAAAATTTCAACTGTTTCAGTCAAACCCTGGTAATTTTTCAATTCCACCCAGATTTCATCTCATTTTTTTCAAAAAGCAAAGTCTTGGTCGAAATTCCTGTGGTTTTGACCGAAATTTATACCATTTGTGCAGCCTATGATGTTGAAATTGGCTGGATTCAATAGCAGCTGAATCAATAGCACCGTAGTCAGCTCAGGGATATATTGATTAATGACTATAATAGAAATAGAATGTGCAGCTCATCATTGAATATCCCATGGGGCTTCTCCACTAGCCCCATGGAGTTTCGAACTCTCAACCTCATACTATGAGGCATTGTTCTTTGCCAACTAAGCCAACCTCTTGAGCTTTTAAAATTCATTCTTATTACTACACTAATCCTTCAGTTATCCTAATATATCCATCACTGTCAGAATATTATCTTCCCATACTCAAGTTGTTATAAAATAATTTTGGTTAGTACTACATCCAATATGCCACCGTTTTAGCACATGCACCTCCATTTCTTTCTCTCTTTTTTTCTTTGTTGGTTTTCTTTTTTTTTTTTTTTTTTCTTCTTCTTCTTTTGGGGGGGGGGGGGTGGGGGGGGTTTGCCTTCATACTTCATTTTCTTATGGGGAAACATTATAGACAACGTACTCACCACAAGCATTGTGCTGATTAAGGAATCTTGGTTTCTGTGCTGGAACCTAGTAAAGGGCTCAAACAAGAAGAGCGAGGGTAAAACCAACAAAGACTTAGCAACCCTTTGTGGGAGAGGGTGGGAGAGGGTTGGAGAGGGTCTGCTTCGCTATCTTTGTGCGGCTTCATTCCTTGCATGAGGGGTAGTAGTAAAAGCACACAAATTAGAGGGGTTGTACCAATTTTTACAGCTTAGAATGAAGTGGACAGTATCCCAAGTCCCTGGAGGGGCACTAGCATGCAATTTGGGACAAAGCTGGCTGACACTGTGGCTTTCTTTTGCCCATATTTTTTCAATGAATATGTATAAATTTGGAAATTGTATTTAATACAAGACTGAAAAGACACATTTAGCTCTAAAATCAAGAAAATATTTGTCCATTATGGTAAAATAGCTAATGAAATTTTAGTTACAGTAGTCTTTTTGTCCTAAAACACAAGGGATAAAGCTCACCCAACAATAGGAAAGAATCCTATGGCTCCTCAGGAAGACAACCTCTTCCTAACAAAGCTAATCTCCTCTGTCCAGGAAAAAGAAGAATTGATATAAAATGTAAAACTGAAAAGGGTGGTGGTAGGAGGGTGATTAACGGCAGTTTCAACTACAGTCGCTAGTTTGCTACCATCTACAAAGTTCAATCTGTCCATTGAAAACTGGCAAGATTAACTTTTTTCCTTACATCACATTGAAGTCCAAGAGAACCCCTTGTTTGTGGAATGGAGTGATTGCAAACAACTGGATTAAACTCCAAAGCAATGTATGATATACTCATTCAAAGTGGATAAAGTATGTATGATGATGTATAGAGCAAAATATTTTCTAGAATCAGAGGACACGGCGTCTGTGTGAAGCTTGCGTACGTACGACTGTCCCCAGTCGAATTCTTGGAAAAAAATTGCCTCTGCTGAAATTTTTAACTAATTGGGGATACACTTGTCTTGCATTAACTACTTTACATCGTCCAGTTATCTGCTATAAGACCATGGACATAGGATGAACAAAGTATGTACTATATTACTAGTCTTATTGCTCTGGATCATTCCGGTGATTAATAGGTTGCTGCATCAAATGCAGGGCAAGAAGAAGATGAAACTGTTACAGTACAAAGCAGAGCACTTCCAAGAGATGCTTTTAGGATCCGACAGATGCAGAAAGCTCGAGGAGTTACCAATTCACAAACTGGGTCAGCATCCTATGGTAGTGCATTTTCAGGAGAGCTGTCTGGCAGTACAGGATGATGTATTAAATGTCCTGTTTTGAATTTTGGTTTGTTTTTCAGCTTTGGTTCCTATTCTGGTCCTCAATTTGATAGCAGATTTTCTAAGCCTTTTAGCTTCCTGTGAAATCGTTTGTATGGTTATGAATCTGTTGACAATCTTGTGATTCTTCTCTTGCCTTGAATAACTTGTGTGCGATTCCCTACCATCAGGTCACAAACATGTGAAAAGATCAAATGAAAAAAATTACACAATGCAAAACTGAGTTTAATTTGCTAACTTACAATTCAATCTCCTACCCTATCAAATTACTCAAAATAAGGCTGTGTTTGGTATGTGTTCCATGAACTCTCTACTCTCTCCCAACACTGCCTTACCTTCGACAGATGATTTTAAACATCCAGATCCACCAACTATTTATGGGTCCTGAGCTCCTCACTTCATGGAGATTGCTTGGAATAATATAGTGGATTTTGCTACATCAGAGTTGTGCTTGGCAGGATTTGTTGTTACTCATTACTGACCTAAACCTGATCCTTTCAAGAGATGTACACGGTAGAGAATGTCGATTTGCTACACTTATTTGTATAATGAAATACTCCGGCCATGGTGTGTACGGTACTCAAATAAAATTGTCTCAATCGAGTGGGATTTTCTCTCTTTGCGGGTAGAGGATTGTGTTTTTATTCCATCGTATGTTTAAGATTTTCTCAATATTCTAAAGGTGGGTCCCTTGAATGTATGGTATAATCGTGTGAGGGGAGAAAGCATAATCTTCTATCCTCACTGGTAGTGGATTTATGGGGACGAATGGTCTCAGGTTTGTTTTAGTCTGATTTGGATATTAGAATCGTTCTTATTTGGTCATACAATTTGGTTTACTAAACGGTTTTATTATTTATGTTTAAATTCTCAGTAATTTCTACACATTCAAATCTCCATCTTTATAATCAGAAATATTAAAGTAAATAAGAATGGAAAACCCTATTTTGTCAAGAAAATCATCCACTTTCAATTAATATCTTATAAATTTTCTTCTTTTTTCATAAAAAATTAATATCTAAGCTTGGTAAGTAACTTTCTAACAAATTCATAGCCTTTAGCCCTTAGAGCACAGCACAGACTTTTAAAGACATAAATGTAGTTCTAGGGTTTTTTTTAAGTTTAACCCTTAAAAAGAAAGAACTAAAAGGGTTAAATGACTAACCTTTCAAGGTTTTGAATTAGAATTGAAGTCTGAATTGAAAACGCATATATTGGAACTGAAACAGAGTTTGATAGTTTCAGTTTAAGTCATTCGGTCCAATTTTCATATCGATCTTCTTTCAATTACACCATTAGTTACAATCATGGAAAGAAATATCACCGAAATACGGTGATATTTTGCCTTTCGGCGATATTTCACCAGTTCAGTAGGTATCGAAACATGGTCTTCAAATCATGAAATTGGCAATATATTGCCGATTATTCATTTTATCACGATAAATTTGGTGAAATATCTTCCTTTACAATCGAATTTCGGTACAATTATTCAGGTTTTTCTGGAGTTTCTCTCTGCTATTTTCTTGCATTCTTGAATATTTTTTAATCTACTTCTAATTAGGAATGTACAATCATACAATGATTTACACAATATTACAAAATGATACAAAATAGGAAAATATAATTATGTGATGAGGGTGGTGATTGAAGGATGTTGGTAGATATGGAAAGATGAAGTAATGAGTATGGTGTGGTGAATCTTGGTAGATATGAAAGGATGAGGTGTGAAGATGGAATAAGGGTGGAGATATAGAGAATCATGGTAGAAATGTTGAATATTTCTTGCATTCTTGAATGTTTCCTAATCTACTCCTACTAATAGGAATGTACAATCATAACAATTTAGACACCAAATTTTGACTCAAAATTACCTAAAATACCCCCCAAAATTGAGAGGCGGAATTTGACCGAAACCCCTTGAAATTTTGCACCTTGGTTATGGTGTTGAGATCTATAATCATGATTTCAATAGCTTAAGTTATCCATCAAAATCAAAAAAAATAAAGACTCAAGCTACAATGTCTTGTTAAGCTAGCATGTTGGAAACAATATCAAGCGTTCCTCTAATTTTCATCTGTGAATTTGTTCAAAAGCAAAAACACAAGACACAACATTTAACATGGTTCAGCCATTGAAGCCTACTCTACAGAGAATGTATCCTAATTTTTCCCTTAGCCACTTGGGGTGAGATCATTACATTTAAATAGAAGATTGCTAGAGATCATACAATGGTGATTAGATCATATATATTTTACAAACTTGATGTAATTAAGTTTATTGAGTATCTCTAATCGATCTCTTATTATTGCGAGAATATTTTTTATATAGCAATAGGAACACATCTTACTGTGCTATCAGAAAGGATATTTCTTTCCATTGTTAATAGGAACAAAGCTTGCTGCTCAACTGGTAGAATGCTTTCCATAGTACTATGGACACAGCTTGCTACACAACTAAGAAAATCATTTCTTTTCTTAGACTTAAGGGCATAGCTTGTTGTACAACTATCTTCCCTTATATTCTCTTTAGATCTGTTTGGAATCTTTGTCTGTTCAACATCTCCCTCCAAGTTGGGGCAAAAATATCATCTGAGGTCAACTTGGACCATTACATTGTTGGACACCCCCTTAGGCAATGCCTTGGTAAACAAATTAGTAAATTGATCTACACTTTGAATAGATGAAGTCTCAATGGTCTTATCTTACACCTTGGACAAAATGACAGTCAACCTCTTTATGTTTAGTCCTCTCGTGAAAGACTGGATTACAGGTAACATGAGTTGTAGCTTGATTGTCACAATATTACTTTATGGGAGCATAAGAATTTTCAAATCCAAGTTCTTTCAACAACAAAACGAAACCAAACTAACTCACTCATGGCTATCGCCATTGCTTTGTACTCAACATCAGCACTTGAACAGGCTACAACATTTTTTTTCTTTTTTCTCTTTCATGCTACAAGATTTCCTCCCACGAATGTGCAAAAGCTTGTAGTTGAACTTCTGTCAATAGGATTTCCAACCTAGTTAGCATTGGCATAACCCACCATCTCTGTATTTCCATTTCTTTGCATCCAAATACCTCTCCTAGGACAAGATTTGAGACAATACAATATTCAATTCACCAAGTTTATATGTTCCTCAATAGGAGCATGCATGAATTGGCTAACAAAACTGATTTGAGACAATACAATATTCAATTCACCAAGTTTATATGTTCCTCAATAGGAGCATGCATGAATTGGCTAACAAAACTGTCAACATAAGTGATGTTAGGTCTGGTGATTGTCAAATTAGATCAATTAACCCACAAGTCTTTGAAACCTGCCAGTATCTTGTAATGGTTTAGCAACATCAAGAATTTTATTATTGCAGTTCATGGGAGAATCCACTGGCTTTGCACCCAAATTCCATGTTTCCTTTCATAGGTCCAAGACATACTTATTTGTGAAGTGAATAACCCCTTTTGAGAGCTAGCTATTTTTTCTTCCTAGAAAATATCCCAATTTTTCCATATCTTTGATGTAAAATTTGTTTCTTTCAAATATTGCTTGAGAGTAAAAATCCCATGATGATCATCCCCTATGATGACTATATCATCCACATAAACCAAGACCCACCACATTTGCTTCAAATCTTCTTTTGACAAACATTGATGAATAAGATTCACATTTTTCAAATCCAAAACTTAAAAGGGATGTACTTAGTTTACCGTACCAAGCTCGAGGAGATTGTTTTAGACCATACTTAGCTTTGTTGAGCTTGCATACTATGCGCTTTCTTTTTTCAAAGGGATGACCTATAACAACCCCCATAATTCTAACCTAGAATCCGTATTGTAGGTCCGATAACCTGAAGGTCAAGCCGGAATAAATTGTGGAATATCCGGATTGAAGTCTATGATCCATATCCTGAGTTCATGGATCTGGATTCTCTTGATGAAAAACCTGCCTTATTGGGAAAGTCGATCACCAGTAAGAGTCAAGAGGTGTTTAAAGATGTCAGAATTGAAGGTAATACCTCCCCCACATGCTGTTTAGGGTTAGGTTGGAGTTGGGGATCAACCCCTTGAGCAAAGCACCCAAGTACTGAAAAGTACCAGGGGCGGTTGCTTAAGGCGGTTGATTGGCCAATCAACCGCCCCAAGCGACCGTCAGGTCTGCTTGCGTGGTTTTGCCCTAATTTGCCCCATGTTCCCTATATATAGCAAACCCTAACCTTTTTACTCATTATTTTACTTGGGATTGTTGTTGTGGACAGTTAGGAGGTAGAGAACACGTGCTGGAAGGTGAGAGAAGCGTGCATTGCGAAGTAGAACCAATCCTTCGTCTGTTTTGCGAATCTTGAGGAGGTAAGTGATTGTCACTCACTCCATTCTCTTCCCTCATCTTTTGAAATGGTGTAGATCTATTTCCTTTTTGTTGTTAGTGACTAAATTGTATTGGTTCTATTCTTTATCAATGATTTTGAGAAAATCCTGTCCGAAAATAGATCCTTGCATTCGAATAAAGGATGGATCTAATCAAAGAAGATGAATTGAATTATGAATCTTTAGAATTTTAGGTAGCTAATTCGCACCTTTGTTATAGACTTCTTAAGAATGAAATTCAAACTTAAATCATCCTAAAATCATATTAAAATTGGATGATTGAATGTTAGAATTTTGGACTTACAGACTGTCTGTAACAAGGGCGGTCACTTGACCCAAGTGACTGGCTGGGTCACAATAGCACTATGAAGTTTGTCTTTGCTCTAATTTGACTCATGTCTTATATATATTCTTGCAACCTTATGTTTAGGTGTTCTCTGAGTTTGTTGAAAGTGTTGTGGGTGAAGTTTAATTACATTCTAGTAAAATTTTACATATTTACAAGTAAGGACACACTTTCTTATTTATATGTAATGACATGCTATATGATAAATGGTATATTTCTTACACTCTCCATTGTTCATGTAACTTGTTGTAGTTGTATAAGTCATTGAATTAATGTTGAATGTATGTTGTAGATGATGTTTTTACATACTTTATTAAATATGATATAGATTGAATGATTATGATATAATGATGGATGGTGTGACGTAGTTGTGATGGAAGGGTATCCATTTGGGTATCCATTGCTTAGGATATCAAAGGATTGTGGTATGAGACACATGCTCACTAATGCCTCCAGTAATATCATGACTGCTAGATGACATACCTAGGAAGTCTAGATTGCATGGCTAGGTACCCTTACATGCTACTACCCTTTCGGTAGGGGAATTGAAACTGAATGACCCGTGATGATGGTGATGTGACTCTATTTCATCCTACAGCGGTAACCAATCTGTGCAGTGACTCAGTGGTCCAATGTTGATCATACAATGGAAGGGTTGCATATGTTGGAGTTTGGGCTCATGGACATCCAAGGAGCAGCCAGGGAGTCGTGAGGGGTCATGAGAGCGTCCGCCCCAACAATATGTGGATGACCATAGGGTTAGGGAATAGAATCCAACAACGGTAGCCAGACTGTGAGGGTTCTCATTCCTAGGTAAAGAAGGATACGTATCCGAGTTGGTTGGTGCCATAGGGGAAGTATCTGGACTTCATGTAGTATGACACTGTATGACCTTGCATTGGATTAGAAACCCCGACATGCGCCAGTACTCATGCCAATGGTCGTGGTAAGAGAGTGTTGACCTAAACCCCAGCCATGGTTGATTGATGAGGACTAAACCCCTTTACCCAGGATCCCAACAGAGGTAACCAGTCCGTGAGGGATTAGAATGACTAGACCTACCCAGAGGAGGGCTGATGTTATATCTTAAAGCATGTCAACTGTCTAGAGACTTGCATAGTTAGATCTTAGTAGCATTCATATTCTTGCATATTGGATATGTTGTCCTATGTATGAGAAATGTGTTATCCTTACTGAGTTCATCAGAACTCATTCCTTTATTTGTATGTTATATTATATTGTACAGATGGTAGTGTGACGGCACCAGAAGAAGTTTTGCGTGAGTGCAACATCATCTATGAAGAAGATGTGGTACCGTCAGTGGGAAATGGAGATGTATTCCACGAAGCCTCCTGCGGATGCTTGGAGTGTGCTTACAGCACCCACTGACGGCAGAAGAAGGTAGATTGCCAGGCATTTTGAGAAATCCTTGGAGAAGAACTAGAGAACCCCCTTTCTTGCTAATTTAGAAAAGCAAATTTTAGCTTTAGAGAAAGCTATTGGAAAGAAATTAATTTAGTTGTTTATTTTTCTTCCGTTGAACTCGATAATTTTTTAAACTTAATTTCTTTGATTCATTCTTGGAGTACTTGGACTCTTGTAATCCCTTTTGATTAATTATTTGAACTTGCTCTTGCTCTTGATTTTTATTTCTTGCATTTATTATTATTGATTGTAAGACCGTGGATCTTGTGACGGATTGCACCCACGGGTTGTCGAGCATAACCGATACTGGCAGGTGGGGTGTGACATGACCAGGTGGAATGGTCATATAAACTTCTCCTTCAAGGTCTCCTTGCAAAAATGCATTTTTGACATCCATTTGGAACAAGGGCCATCCATGTTTAATTGAAGCTAATGTTAGCACTTTGATGGTGCTCATTTAAGCTTTGTAGTCTATGTTGTATGTATGACTATAATCCTTTACGACAAGTATAAGCTGTCTTTTATGGGAGCCGTCACTCTTGTATTTGGTTTTGTATATCCAATGGCAACCAGCAAGGTAAACTCCATCAAGTAGATTGATAATGTCCCATGTATGATTTTTGTCAAGGGTTTTTAACTCATCATTCACAGATTTTACCCATAGAGGTGATTCTTTTGCTTCTCGAAAAATGGTAGGCTTCATGTGAATATCAATTGCAGTGAGAATGATTGAAAACCATTTGATAAGTTTTCATAACTCACATGGGCTTGAATGGGAAAAGTAATTGCATGATAAGTTTTGTAATCTTTGAGTCTTGTGGAGGACTGAATAGTGCAAGGTGATCTTCACACTGGCATAGCAACAATAGCATCTTCTATAGGTGCTATAGTAATGTCTTCTACAGGCGCCATGTTATCAACATGGGAGTCATTTTCAACAGCCGGATCATCAATATTGTTGTCATTAGCTGGCGTACCTATCTCTAGAGGTAATATAGGAGTATCCAAGTCAAGATCACTATAGTCAATAGTAGTCTCTACCAGCATTTGTTTTTTGTTAGAAAAATACATATGAGTCTCATCAAGCTAACGAAATGAGAAATGTATAGTTTCTTAGTTTTAGGATCATAGCATATATAGCCCTTTTTAACTAATGAGTAACCCAAAAACATACACTTATGGGCTATAAGGTCAAGTTTCCCCCAGATTATCAGTGCAAATAATGAACACATCCAAACACATGAATGGGATATGTTAACTTAGATTGAAGAGCCTTATTAGGGACTATGTAAGGCTAGCAAGAATAATGTCAAACCAATAATTTTTAGGAAGGTCCCTTGAAAAATTAATGACTATGTAACCTCCAAAATGTGTATGGTTTTGTGTTTGGCGACTCCATTTTATTTGAACATGTCTGGACATAAATTTTGGTGAATAGTGCCAAGACTTTTAAGAAAGTTTTCAAAGGAATTATTTGTACATTCAATGCCATTATCTATATGCAAAACTTTAATCCTTAAAGCAAATAGAGTCTCAATCATCTAACAAAACTCACAACAAATTTGCAAGACCTCACTCTCAAATGTTATAAATAAACCCATGTGGCACAAGACTTGTTATCAATAAATTTAGTAAAGTATTTAAAACCTTCTTTATAGTCAACAACAGCTTTACTACACACATTCGAGTACACTAATTCAAAAAACTCAATAGAAGTGTGGGAACTAAGAGAAAAAGGTAGTCTATGTAATGACAGGTTTCACAAACACTAAAATCATGCATAAAAGAAAAGTCAAGGGGCTGAAGCACTTGATCGAAAGGATGTCCCATCCACCAATGCCACAACTATGACTTCTCACTATTATTCTATTTTTTTATGAAGGCTTCATTCAAATGATCCAACAAATAAAGCCCTGGGCATTGACCTTCACAAATCATCCTCTCTATGATTATGTCTTGAAAGATAACATTGTCAGGCAAAAGAATGACATGGCATTTTAAATCCTTAGTGAGCTTATTCACATATAACAAATTTAAAGCAAGATATGGAACAAATAGAACATCTAAAGTAGTAGAGAACAAGTATGCCTTCCAACTCCACTTGAAACATGAGCACCATTAGCAACTATAATAGGGGCTTAAGTATTGTCAACTTCAATGTCAAGCAAATAATATCTAGAGCAACACATATGGTCGGTGGCACCTAAATCAGTAATAAAATAATCCTCAGATAATGTTGAAAGAGAAAAAGTATTACTAGTTATTTGAGCAATATTGCTAAAGTAAGAAGTAGATTGAGCAACACCATTGTATTGCAAGAGTTGTTGAAGTTGATGTGCAATCTTTCCCAATGACTTTTGAAAATCTGTTGCACTAGCTTGGGTTGCAACCTTGGTAGATTCAGTTCCTTTATCCTTGTTGACTTTCAAGTGATGGTACAAGATCCAACATTTATCTTTGGTATGACATTCTTTGGCTCAATGATCACAATGGTAAGAGGTGCAGAATCCATGACCCCTCCCCCTACCTCTTGTAATATGAAATCTCCCGCCATTATCAATTTGAGATTTCCATTTTCATTTGCAATATAGGCAAAGATTTCAACAACTTCTTCCCTCATCTTTTGTTCAGAAAGCATCAGTATACGTCTAGTTTCTTCTCCTAGAATAGTAGCACAAATAGTAGAAAAATTAATGCTGAGAGGCAATTGGAAGATCCTATTGGGCATGTAATAACCCCCATAATCCTAACCCTAGTCCGAGTACCTGAGCCTCTAGTCGGAAGAAGTTTTGGGCCATCCAAATTGAAACCCATGTTTTGGCCCCATAACCTATGGATTTGAACGATGGGCAGGTGGATATTCATTGTGATAAAGTCAAGTCTGGATGTAGTTTATGTGCAAGGTAAGAGCCCTCTACATGTTGGTTAAGGTTGTAGTAGAGCAAGGGATCAACCAGAGAGCAAAATGCCCAAATGCTGAAGAGTACTAGGGGGCAGTTGCTTAAGGTGGTTGACTAGCCAAGCAACCGCCACCCCTAGTGGTTAATTGGAAATTTCAGTAGAAAATGCATGTTTTGCCCTCCAACACCCTATTTAAGGTCCCTAAAACCTAATTTTGCATTATTTTAATGCTTTAGACTACTAGGGATAGTTGCAACATTAGAAAGCACATGGAGAAGAAGAAGACATTGATTTACGAAGATTTGGTTGACTATCGGACCTTTGAGAAGGTTAGTTAGACTATTCTCTTGTTCTATTAACTTCTTCACCTTTAGAGAGTAGTTTTTCTTTCGAATCTTTCTGGAAATTGATTGGAGATAAAGAATTTTTATTTCTTTATTTTTCGATCAAATCACCGAGATAATAGATCTTATGTTTATTTTAATGGCGGTTACTCTTTGAAGGAGATTCTATTTCCAAATCTATGTTAAGTTTTGTTTTCGTTTTCTTGTTGATAGAAGAGGCTTTTGTAGTGCTTTAAGAACATGATTTAGACTCGAGATCATCCCAAAATCTGTCTAAGATGGATGATCAAAAGTCTGAATTTCGAATTTGAAAAATTGCCAGAAAGGCTAGCGGTTGCTTTAGTTGGTCAATTGATTTGACCAACAGCCTTAAGTAATCGGTTGGGGTCCAGAACATGTTTTGAGGTTGTTTCGACTCAGTTTGAATCCTAAACTCTAAAGTAACTTAATTTACATAATCTAAGGGCTTTTTAAGATCTATTGGAGTATTTGGTCGTGAGGACTTAACGCATGTATCTATATTTTTTTGCTAAGTCAAGTAAGGACACAATTACATATATAGCTGGTTTGTTTGATATATTCACTTGTTTATTGTTCTAAGCATGTAAATGACTCTATAGCTTGTTGTGATTACTGTCATGCTTGTTTACTCATTAATTATGAATTATAAATGATGCTTATTGTACTTTTATTCTTTTCATGTTGTGGACTGTTGTTGTTTGGTGCAATTATGACTTGGGGAATACCTAGCCCAATATTCTTGGCTTGGGATATCAAGGGCTGTTATATGGGACATTATCGTTGGTGCCCCTAGCATTTTTCATAGTTGTTGTCCTTGATGATTAGAAGGTCTAATGTATGGTTAGGTTACCCTTCATGTTACTACCCTTTCGGCAAAGGTATTGAAGCCAAATGACCCGTGATGGCAGTGGTTGGGTCTTGTGGGCATTCAAAAGATGATTTGGGTGTTGTGAGGAAACACGGGCCAACTGTTATCATACAATGGTAGGGTTGCATATGTTAGGGTAGGGCTCATGGGTGTGTAAAATATGGCTAGCTTAGGTATCATTAGTAGACATGAGACGCATCAGCCCCAACAATGTGGATGACCATAAGGTTAAGGATTATTGTCCAAAAGACGGCTTGGGTGTCATGAGGATTAGCACTCCTAGGTGGAGAAGGATACTGGACCAAAAGGGCACTAGGCAGGAAGAAAGGTATCTTGATCACATATAGTGTGTTATTATATGACCTTATATTGGGTTTAGAATCCCTAACATGTGTCATTATTCAGACCAATAGTTGTGGTCAGAGAGTGTGGACCTAAACCCTAGCCATAACAGATGATGTGGACCGAACCCCTTACTCAGGATTCCAAAGATGGCTTGAGCGTTGTGAAGAATCAGAGTGACGAGACCTACCCAGAGGAGGACTGGTGTATATCTTAATGCATGTCTGCCTAGATAGAGATTGGCATAGTTAGACAACATAGATGCATACTTAGTGCATTTATTTCATCATTTGTTTCCTTATTATCATGCTTGTTTCCTTACTAAGCTTGTTAGAATTCATTCTTGTGATTTCTTGTTCTTTCTCAGATTGTTATGCACGAAAATAAGAAGCCCCATATTTACTGGAGAACCCCACTGAAGAGATACTGGAGACACCAATGGGAATTGGTTATTATAAGCACGAAGCTTCTTGTGGATGTATGGAGTGCTCTTATACAACACCCATTGACCGGAATAGAACTCTAGTTGTTTTGTTATGGGGTTTTTCTTTTTCTTATCTTCTAGTTTCATCAACTCAATGTATTCATAATTGAAGTCATGGTGGCTGGAAGGTCTTGGCCTTTATGGATCTTAGGATTTTGGGAAGGGTAGGACGGAATGAGTGTGAACACCTCATGAATCCCTCTCTTTCACTTTTTCTATCTTACTCTTTCCCTACTTCCTCTTGCTATAGTTACAGTGGTAGAACCCATATCTATTGGGTTTCATCTGCTGCTCAATCTCTATTTGTCAAAGAAGATAGAAAATCGACAACTAAGAGATCACATTAACTATGATTCAATTCTCTTCATTGATCCAATAATTCATTTTCAAAATATAATCCTAACCCGTTGAGATTCAATCCCAATTGATCGCAATCCCCATAAAAAACTACTCCAGAATGATATCAATTTGGTGCTTCATAAATGTCTTCAGACCTCACATTTTCTTCATTTCTAGTTTTATAATCTCAACACTAACTTTTTTTTTTTTCAAATTTTCTTTCAACAATGGTGTGTTGCAAGGATAGAAGAAGTGAGAGTAAGTGATTGGATTGAGCTATAGGGATGGCAGTTGGATGGAAACATAAAATAGGGAATAATAGAGATACGGGATGTTTTGGTTTAGCAGTTGGCAACAAGATTCAATACGAGAATAAGAAAATTGATGGCTGGAACTTGCAGATAAAGACAATAGAGAATGGGTTTTTCACCCTATTATACATAAAGGGTATAGTGGTCTTTATGTTTGTACCACTAACTACTTTAATGGAATATGACCTTTATGTTTTTCAAAAAGAGCAAATTGCACTGAAGCCTTAAAGCACTAACATCCCACTTTATGTTTAAAAAGCACAGAGACCTCAAAATTGGATTTTCATTGGATATATTTGTCCAATTTGTTACTGAAAACTTTTCAGACATTGTTTATTATAGCAATATTTTTGAAAATAAATAGTGATTTAACTATTTTAAGTGATAAATTTGACAAATATATTCAATGAAAATCCAATTTTGGAGTCTCTGTGCTTTTTAAACATAAAGTGGGGGTGTCAATGTTTTAAGGCCTCCATTTTGGGGTGCCAGTGCAATTTGCTCTTTTAAAAATGAAGTGGAGTGTCAGTGTTTTAAGGCATCCATTTTGGGGAGTTAGTGCAATTTGCTTTTTTATATTAATATGAAGAGACATGAACAATAGACTTACCCTCCTTTACATGAAGGAGACAAGGAGATGACAATAGAAGACTTAAAAAGACATAATGGATTTCTTACTCTCCTGGAAAAAAAAGTAAAGGTTCACTCAATGGAATATAAGTGTTGTATTTTTAATAGTTTTATTATTTAAAGATTCAAAATTTTAGTTTGTTAGAGGTTTGGTCTTTTCCTAGTATACACCTAAGTAATGAAAATATGTAATTTAAAATGCTTGTTTGAATGATTAATAAACAAACCTTAAGGGAAGTGGTGTCTATTATTCTCTTATATAAAGGTAGGAGGTGTTGCTCGATCTCTAGCATTATTTTAGCAGCCTTGTTTTCTTTTAATCATATCATTGTAAATAGATTGGTAAATATAACTTTGAGACTTAATCACATTTCGAGGTGTATTGTATGAAATTAGAAGGTTGCTTTATTTTGGAGGTATACACATAAATACATAATCAACCCAGATTGCAAATAAGTTGTGGCTTTTAAATACCTTAAGTATCATTGATATGCTCAACTTTGCCAATTATTTTTCGTATATCTTTTTTTTTTTTTTTTTTTTTTTTTTGAACAAAGCTGAAATTATATTAAGCTCTCAAGTCGGAGACCTAAGGCAAGCAAAGAAGGATTTACAATGCAAGCTGATGGGGATGCACACCAGGACCTATTAAGCTGAAAGACCCTAGAGCCCCTGGCAAGATAGTCCGCCTGGGCATTTAAGGATCTATTAATAAAACTGAACCTAATAAAGGAAAAAGTTGTTGATAGCTTTAAAATATCCAGAATAATACCGTTACTTGGCCAATCCAACGATTGCACCTGGCCATTTAAGGCCTTAACGGCAGGCAAACAATCAATATAACCACCTGGGAGATCCTAAGATCCAAAATACAAAAAATGGCGTCTCTAATCGCCTCAAGCTCCATGATAAGAGCGGAGAAACCAAAACAAAACAAAGTTTTTGCAACTACAAATTTGCCCGTAGGGCTCCACAAAATACAACTTCTCCCAGCATGCTTTGAAGAGGAGTCCCAAGCTGCATCAACGAACATGCTAAAGCTGGTTCGAGGGGTTGGAGACTCCACATGAACATCACTCGGATTAGAAGAAGAAACCTGCACATCATCACCTTTGGCCAATTCCACATCGCAAAGCAATTTGTTACAAGAGTTTATAGAGTCAAGAAGAGAGAATAATTTACCATTAAACAAAATGTTATTTCTATTAATCCAAATCACCTCGCAAATGATGCTGCATAGAGTAAGAACATAACCCTTTTGATTTAATGATGCAAACCTAGCTTCCATGAAATCTAACCACTCGTGTAAAGAATTGCCATTAAACTCAGAAGAATCAAGACGCAACATAGAAGCTCTCCAAATTTGCTTTGCAAAATCATAGAAAAATAAAACATGGTTAACAGATTCAATTTGTACTTTACCTTGATATGAGCACAACATACAAAGAGGAGATTGAGAGCAATTTCTATCAAACAGAGCTTCTTGAGTTGCAATACCTTCATGAGTAGCTCTCCACAAATATTTTTTTTTTAATTTTGGGCAAAGTATTGATGTTCCATATCCTACCCCAATTAACATTTGTAGAGGAGCTAGGGGAATTTATTTACCCTTTGAGAGAGTTTCTAATCAGATATATACAGATTTTACTCTAAACCTACCATTTTTTTCTTCCTTCCAGACCCATAAATCATCAACTTTCATATTTTTTGTATATCATAAGAAGGATATGTGTAACTATAAATTTTTGGATGAGTAGATTGTTCATGCCATTTGAAATAGACAATTTCTTATACTTTGTATTTATTGTATAGTTTTATTAAGAGCAAATTGCACTGGCACCCCAAAATGGAGGCCTTAAAGCACTGACACCTCATTTTATGTTTAAAAAACACATAAGCCCTATTCTGTTAGAATGGTTATTACTTGGTTAGTCATATTTTTGCAAAGACTATTATACCCTTGACATATTCTGCTGATGTCTCTGTCCCTGTTTCACCGGCAACAGCGGTGAAGCCCAGTTGTTTGACCAAGAAAGTCGCAATTGCGGTTTCGGTGGGGATTTCGGCATTTGGATTCTTCTTGTATCAACACAAGGTTAGACACCGGCCTGAATCTCAGAAGCTTCTTGGTGGTGGTGACCCCAACTCTCAGCGATTCGCTCAGGAGCCAACAGGACCAGCCTCTGATTTCCTCTACCTTGGAACGATGGAGCCTTTTGATCATAGAGGCGGCGACACCGTCGTTGAGGAGGCAAATGGAAATCTGATGAAAGAGAGACAAACATTGATGAATCCGTAATTTCAAGACCTTATCTTTCTGAAGCTTGGGGTCGTCTTGATTGAAGAAGGGAAGATAACCCATTAGTGAATTGGAGATTTCCTGCTTCGGGTGACGAAATCCTCAAAAAAGATCTTCTTAGAAGTTGGGCTCACACAGTTGCATTAACCGTTAGGTGAAGAGATATGGTTTGAGATTGAATTCCACCTCTTCTTTCTCGTGTTCTTATCCGACATCTCAGACAAACAAATCTCCACTTTAAAGCTCAGATTTGGGGTTTTGGTTTTGCAAAAAATGAGTGGTTCTTCTCTCGCCGTGGCTCAATAGAACTGCTATTCTTCTTTTTGGAGATGAGTTCAATGTCTCAGAAAGAAGATTTGCTTGATTTTGTTTATCAACGCAACTACTCTTCTAAGAGGAAATTGGACGATTATGGAGCCTTTGACAACGATTTCTCCAAACTTATTGAGAAGAATGAAGAGAGATGAAGCCGCTGTTGTCATTTCGTTTGATGAAGTAGGCACTTGGTTAGGGCACAACATTACTAGTGGTAGGATCCGATATTTATGCTTTATTAGTTTTTCGCAATCGTTCCAACGATTTAGGTGCCGGAAGCTCTGTTTACAGGCTACGGTTCTTCGTGCGTTGGTTTTCTGATGGTAATACCATTGTTAAAATTTGTTCATGAAAAGATTCACAGGGATCACCGGAATTCAAGTAATAGAGCAATGTTTGATATATCGCTGCAAGCAATTGCAGTGGGAACAAATTCTAGGGTAAATGAGAACATATTTTTTTTCCTCTCATATTTTAGTAAGGATATTTTTTGAATTAAAAAAATTTAACAGTGGGTTAATAGTTTCACTAATAGAATAGGCTAGTGTGTTTATTGAATTGGGGTATGTGTTTTTTAAACATATAGTGGAGTGTCAATGCTTTAAGGCCTCTATTTTAGGATGGCATTGCAATTTGCTCTTATATTATTTTACGTTCTTGCGCCACGTCAGATTGTAACATAAGGGATATAAGTTTTAAAAAAGGTGTGAACTTTCGGCAGAGTTTGCCGGTTTGCCACGTGGCGAACCGGGGAAATCTCGCCTAAAGTTATCCCTGTAAAAATTCAAAGATTCAGAACCCTAAATGCAAATAAATCCGATGTTTATATTCTGGAAACCTCTGAACTGAGAAACAGCAAGAATGAATAAATAAGGCCTTGATAGAACAATCAAAATGACTTCTTACTAAAAAACCTATAATTGTTGACAACGAAGACTGGAGATACAGATCGATTTTGTTGAGAAAAGGAAGGCAAGTTGGAGCTTTTGTTGCTGTGTTCCAGTCAACTGGAATTCCGATTTTGTTTCAGACCCGCTCTCAATCCATAAACCCTGCAGGAACACGAAGCGTCACAAGGACCCTCAAAGAAAAGCTCTGTTGCTTCCTGATGGCACAAAGAGAATAAAGAAAAAAAGGTAATCACAGAAAATCAGAACAAGAATGGGAGAGATTTTGCAAAGGCACAGTCGTCTGGCGGAGAGAAATGTCGAGTAGAAGTGAATGAGAATAGAATTAGGGGAAGGGGATTCTGATCGAACTCTCTTTCTCTCTCTCTGTGTCTCTGCGCTGCCGCGTGCGTGTGGTGGTGGTGGTATATGCAGTGGTGGTGCTCTGAATTAGAATTGTTATACCAATTATCTAACCAGAAAATTCCCAACACTGCACCTCAAGTTCTATGTTTCATGCTAAACTTTTTTGTTCGAACATCAAATTTTTATTCAATCAAGCTTCCATCAACACTCGACCTTTTTCTCTATCTATTAGTGCCACCATTTCCTCTTGTGTGCCATCCTGGACCCATTTCTCTTATGATATCCACTCTCTCATCTTGCACTTTGCCTCCTCAGCCCAGTCAATTTGTGAAGCCAAGCAAGCACATGCTTTAGCCATTCTTCATGGAAAACTTTATCATAATGCTCAAATTTGTAGTGCTCTGATGCTATCCTATGCCAATTTCCAAGACTCGTTGACCTCTCGTCTGCTCTTCGAAAAGAGCTCTTTAAAGAGCAGTCCCTTCTTGTGGAATACCCTCATAAGGGCATACACTGTTGATGGCTTTCACTCTAATGCATTTGAGGTTTATAACCGGATGGTCTGTAGTGACATTCGAGCTGATGATCATACATTTCCATTTATTCTGAAGGTCTGTGCAGATACCTCTGCATATCAGAAGGGTAGGGAGATCCATGGTTCAGTCTTTAAGTTGGGGTTTGATGGTGATGTTTTTGTTGGGAATACGCTGTTGACATTTTATGCAAATTCAATGAACCTATTGGATGCACAGCGGGTGTTTGATGAAATGCCCAAACGAGATATTGTGTCATGGAATTCTATAATTACTGCTTTTTCACTGAATGGACATTATTTAGGGGCACTTTGTTGCTTTTTTGAAATGAAATTGATGTCCGGGTTGCAACCAAATTCAGTTAGTGTTGTTAGTGTGCTGCCTGTGTGTGCTACGCTTGACGATGAGGTGATGGCAGGTGTGATCCATGGGTATGTAGTGAAGGCTGGTTTGGATTCTCAGGTAATTATTTGTAATTCATTGGTTGATGCATATGGGAAATGTGGGAATTCAAGGGCTTCGAGGCAATTATTTTATGAAATGCTTGATAAGAATGCGGTTTCATGGAATGCAATGATTGCTTGTCTAGCTCATAAAGGGCTTGATAAGGATGCCTTGGAAATGTTTAGGTCCATGGTAGCTGCACAAATGAAACCGGACTCAGTCACCTTTTCAAGTTTGCTACCTACATTGGTTGAATTGGAATTCTTTGATCTGGGAAAGGAACTTCATGGGTACAGTATAAGGACAGGTATGGTGTCTGATATTTTTGTTGCAAATTCACTGATTGATATGTATGCCAAATCAGGGTGTTCAAGAGAAGCATCAAATGTGTTTCATAAAATGGAAGTGAGGAATGTTGTCACATGGAATGCAATGATTGCTAATTTTGCTCAAAACAAGCTTGAGTTAGATGCCATTGAACTTGTAAAAGAGATGCAGATCCATGGTGAGTGCCCAAATTCAGTTACATTAACAAACTTTCTCCCTGCATGTGCAAGAATTGGTTTGCTTCGGCAAGGAAAGGAAATCCATGCCAAGTCAATTCGCATGGGGTTTGCTTCTGACTTATTTGTTTCAAATGCTCTCACAGATATGTATGCCAAATGTGGGTGCTTAACCTTGGCAAGAAAAGTCTTTGACATTTCCTTTAGAGATGAAGTATCTTACAATATATTAATAGTAGGTTACTCAGTGACTTCAGATTGCTTAGAATCTTTGCTTTTGTTTTTGGAAATGGGCATTTCTGGCTTTAAGCATGACACAGTTTCGATTGTGGGTGTTCTCGCTGCTTGTGCAAATTTAACTGCAATAAAGAAAGGAAAGGAGATCCATGGCATGTGTGTGAGAAGGCAACTGCACTCACATCTTTTTGTTTCCAATTCAATCTTGGATTTGTACATGAAATGTGGAAGGATAGACCTTGCAAGATTTGTCTTTGATGGTATGTTGTGTAAGGATGTAGCCTCATGGAATACGATGATTTTAGGTTATGGAATGCAAGGAGAAATGGATCTTGCAGTAAATCTTTTTGACGCAATGAAAGATATTGGTATAGAGTATGATTCCATTTCATACGTTGCAGTTCTGTCTGCATGTAGTCATGGTGGGATGGTAGAGAAAGGCAGGATGTACTTTGAGCAGATGTGCTCTCAAGGTATGAAGCCGACACAAATGCATTATGCATGTATGGTTGATCTTCTTGGGCGAGCTGGGCATTTGGAAGAAGCTTCAGAACTTATCAGAAGCCTGCCGTTTGCACCAGATGCCAACATATGGGGCGCATTACTTGGGGCATGCCGAGACTCTGGCGATATAGAGTTGGCAAGGTGGGCAGCTGAGCATTTATTTGTACTGAAACCAGAGCATTGTGGCTACTACATACTCCTTTCGAACATGTATGCTGAAGCAGGGAACTGGGATGAGGCAAATAAGGTCAGGGAGTTGATGAGGTCTAGGGGAGTGAAGAAAAACCCTGGGTGCAGTTGGCTAGAGAGCCGTGACCATGTGCATGCTTTTGTGGTTGGAGAAAGGTTAGAAGGTACAGAATCATGGTTATCAACTATTACAGAAATGGTCAAGTGATGTTGTGAATTTCATGCTTTAATTGGAATGGATTCTGAAGAGACACAGTCTGACAGCAATAGCAAGAAATGATATGTAAACACTAGACACTTCTAGGATGATTGTTCTCTTTCCTCTACCCTATCAAATATTCCCACCAAAGCGGAATTTATCTGGAAGACCTCTTTATTTTGGCAGCCCCCAGAGAAGGTATAATATTTATTTGACACTTGATTTTCCATCATTCCTCAATATTGCTTTCTGTATCTGTATTAAAAATATTCAGTTCCGGAGTCATATGGTTACAACTTATAACGATTGCAATATCCAACCCAGTTGAAAAAATGGGTATATTGTCCCTGTTATCAACAATTGTGCCTCCTTTTTCCTTCTTTCTGCTGTATGATATCAATTTTTCGTTCTTTTTCTTTTAACATTTCTTGGTTGATGAGTTTTTCAAACATAACATATTTCCACAATTGGAATTCTCAGATAAGGGAGGATAGCAAGGTATAGCAAGTTGAGCAACAAATGAATTTTGACCACTAATTCTGTTGATACCTTCTTCGGGTCTGACGGTCTTCATGTTCTATGCACCCAATTGGAAGTATGCATACATATGCCATTAATTGACACTTTTTACCTGAAAATGAATTCAACAACACAAAAAATAAAATGAAGGTACAAACTTTACTTTCCTTTATGTCATTGAGAGTTTGTAGTGGGCTGGTGTTACCGTACAATATGTCAATATGTGCTTAATTATATAATGTTTACCTGTCGTTTGAAATCCTGAGGCAATGCTTTTACCATGTGAAGTATTCTTTTTGTGGGTCTGTTTAATCATCCACTTCTGTTGGGAAGGTTAGTTAAAAAGAACTGGAGGGGAGAAGTTATAACTGTCATGACTCATGATCCACTTTTGCTTGTTTGCAGATCTCCCTGCAATATATGAACCTCACTCTCATATACGTTGCAAATGTTGAACATTTTTGCTTTATGTTTAGGGGCTGAGAATTGTATTAATTTTACTAGATGGCTAAAAGCATTAACCATCTCTAAATATAAGATGATTATAGCATACTTTGGAACAAATGAATCTTTCTTTGTTCAAGCTACCATGTTTGGCAAATGCACTACAAAAAAACACATTTTTGGCGACGCTTCTTTTTTCAAGCGTTGCCCTATATGGATTTTTGCTGACGGTTTTTTCATAACCGTCGCCGAATATAATATTCACCGACCATTGTAATTAGACCGTAGGAAAATAAGTATTTTCAGCGACGGTTCACAAAAAACCGTCGCCAAATATACTATTATTAAAAAAAATCTATTTTTTGCAACACCCAAGTTTATAACCGTCGTCATATAGCATTTTCCCCAACGGTTTAGAAAACACTGTCTCCAAATAATGTTTTCGGTGACGGTTTATAAACCGTCGCCGAATGTAATGTAAGTGTTATTATATAACAATTCGTAAATAGGCTATTAAATATTTCCGGCCATATACAATATTTTCGGTGACGCTTTATTGTGAAGAGTCGCCAAATACAATATTTTCGGCGATGATTAGTTTAGAAGCGTTGTGGAATATCCAATAAAATACCCTGCCCAATCTTTTCATTCTCCCGCTTACATTTTCCGATCTCTCTCTCTCTCTCTCTCTCTCTCTCTCTCTCTCTCTCTCTCTCTTTGCCTCTCACTCATGCTCGCTCTCTGCCTTCAGCTCTCTTGCTCTGGTTCGCTGCCTCCAGCTCTCTCGCTCTCTCCCTCTGGTTTGTGCTATCGCCAGCTCTCTCTGTCTCTCGCTCACGTTTTCTCTTGCTGCCTCTGGTCGCTCACGCTCGTAGGTCTCTCTCGCTCGTGCTATCTCTCCAGCCCTCTTAGCTCACAGGTCTCTCAAAGGTTTGCCTCATTAATTTTAATCTTGATTTTGCCTTCGATTGGTGAGATTTGGGGTTCTCATCTGTGTATCTTTCTCGAGTTTTATCTTTGTTGTTGAATTAGTTTATTTACTGGTCTCCAACTTGGATGGTCCAGTGCAACACATAGCTGCAACAGGGGAGAGTTTTGATGAACCTGAGATGACTGTGCCTCCTGGGAATTCACTCCCTCAACCAAAACGAGGGCATGATGATTTGGGAGTTTCTGGTGGCGAAAAGAGGTGGCCTGGATGGCTAGGGGAGAGTGTATTCCGTTTATTGGTTCCTTCACCAAAAGTTGGTGGCGTCATTGGTCGTAAAGGGGAGTTTATCAAAAGAATGTGTGAGGAAACGAGAGCTCGTATAAAAATTCTTGATGGTCCTCCAGGCACTTCAGAAAGGGATGTAAGTTCTTCTTAGAAGACAATCTAATTTTGCTGAAATTTGAACATGAAGATCCAATCGATGCATTTCAGATCCTCGTGCGGTAGCCCAGTTATATTTTGTGGTGAAGTCATACATTAATCATCTGGTGTTAGTCGTTAGCTTCCAAGCTAACTGAAAATTTTGGCATTTTATATGAGAATCTTGCATGTGTAGGACTGCATTATGAAGGTGTTTTTATTTTCAGGTTGCATGTTTTACTAATTATCCAGTAAATCTAGTTTGGTGCTCTTTTAGTTGAACATGCTTTTAGTTGCATGCAGATGTTTTGTTAGTTGATATAATAGACAAGTGGTCACATGATGGATACCTATTTAACTCCCCTGCTTGGGACATGACAAATCCATTACTGTAAAGTCCTTACCTTCCACCCGCTAACGGCAGACATCTTAGAATGCCTCTGAAACTATTTCTGTATACTGAGGAAACCTAACTAGCAATCTGATAGTGATAAAAGATTGAAAGATCTCCTACTTCTAATCTAAAAATGTATATTAGTTTTCAGAGAGGATGGAATATCATCAATGGTAAATCCCATGATAAAATTCTAAATGCATGTCTTACTATAAAATGCTAAGAAAATAAAAAAGAAGTATCACATTAAACAGGGCATTAATCTGAATAGGGTGTCTTTCATCACAATAACTGAGATGAATCTGTGCAGGTTCTGCCTGCCAACCTAAGGCAACAAATCAGTCACCAAAGTGACTCCATATTAGAAGAACCACTGGTCCAGATTGCAGGGATCAGCATTGAGCATTACTAGTGCTGAAAAGTAGATCTGATAAGCATTCAGAGATACCTTGTAAGAACATCTGAACCAAGAGCTCTGCATTTTAGTCTTTTAATTGTTTCAGCTTTCCTACATCGGAGTGACATTTTGGTTTGAACTTTGCTTTTAGTTTCATATTTCAACTAGAATTTGTGTTTTGTTTTAAGTCCACGCTTGTAACACCCAGTTAAGATTAGAACAAGATTATGAATTCTTCCCCCTTTTCCTTGTGGAGTTCTGTTCTTCCTATTTATCAAGTTTTCCTTCTGTCCAGGCCACCATAGCAGCATATTCCTGAGGTCTGCACCAACAATATGCATCCACCAAATAAAAAAAACATTAACAATGTGTATTCACCAAAAAAAAAAAAAAAAGCATTAACAATATGCTGGAATACTACACACAGCATAAGATACATCCGAGGAAACAATCTAGAAACAGAACAGCTTCACTTAACTCCCAAGGATTCTCACATTGGAAAGAACTTTGTATCTTGAGTTACACAATCGCATGCTCAATAAAACTGGGGCTATAGGAAAGGGTAAATAAGGTGCACTTGATGCCTTGTTGGGCCAATATCTTAGTACTTCCCCCCGAGTTGGAGCATACAAATCCCCTAGGTCCAGAAAGGGAGAGAGGAAGAGTTGCTGGGGCTATAGGAAAGGCTTTAGTTGTGGTACACACATGATAACCTATGATGAATTACCAATATCTTAACAGAAACATTGTGATGGTTTTCTTTTCTAAGCATCTGCTTTAATTGGAAGGCAAGCTAGGGGTTTGGGTTCGTCATTCCAACTGAAACTAGGTATTATATCTAGTTTATATGTGAGGTGATAACCTGATAATGCTTTCCAGGGCTTTTTATCTGTTTCATTTGCATTTTACCTGGACTATCAACATGGTTTAACTCATTAAGCATTGGATTTGGATCAGAGGAGCATCAAAAGTACTGAAGGAATTTAAATTGTCATATTATTCATTCTTTCCAGAAAGTAGCCTTGGTTTGTTTTACCCCTTCTGTTTTTGGCCCAAAATTTCATTAAGGCGTGGTTTCATTATAAATCAATGAATTTTCACATAATAACAAATCATCATAAGAAGGTTATACATTATTGTTAGCTAATGTAGTCACCCATTTGCATGGTTAAAGAATTAGAGATGTGATGAGGGTACAGTTACATTAGCAAAACCAAAAAAAATAAAAGATAGAAGATGCCACCACTGTTATGGAAACAGCTTTTCATCTATGTTGATGGTAATTGTTGTCTAGACTGTCAAGGCTCTCAGTCCCTATTTTGCTGGGCAGCCAAGGTTCTGAAACCCGGTGACTTAAGGAAAATTTGAACAGTTTTGTCTTGATTCTAGTTGAATTGGTGGAGAACTTAAGTATTTTTCTTCTTCTCTTTTTTTCTTTTGTGGGGAAAAGGAGGGTGGGGGTGGATTTGCTTATTAAGACGTATTATAAAGCAGATTGGTGGGTATGGATATTGGTGGGATGTGCCAAAAGCTTGGATTCCTGTTGTTACCAAAATATGGTGGGCATGATAACAAAGTGATTTTGGTGAGCAAGAACTAGGTAAAGGTGTCAATCATAGTGTGCAAAAAAACCATTTATATGTATGAGCTTCTTTATTACTCTCTAAAGGTATCAATCATAGTGTGCAAAAATAACCAATTATTTGTATGAGCTTTATTACTCTCTCTCTCACATCCTTATAATGTGAGTTCCATGTGGATGTGCAAAATATGTAGAGAAATAAAAGCTACTCTCTCTCTCATCCTTATAATGTGCGTTCCATGTGGATGTGCAAAATTTGTGGAGAAATAAAAGCTACCTGTTGTTTCCTCAGTGTGGTGATCACACCTAGATGCAAAACCGCCTCAAAATGTTTGGTTGCCATGTTGACACAATATACATGCCGAGTTCAGATTTTATTTTATTTATTTATTTTTTTTTGGGGGGGGGGGGGGGGGGATTAACCTCCTATCATCTTAACCCATTAATAATATCAGAGCATGTGGTCTGGTTAGTAGATGCCAATTTCAGCTGGTCATGATCTTGATTCTTGAGGCAGTTAAACTATTTGTCAACCCAAAGAGTTCATTATTCACTAACAAAATGATTTTGATAACAAAATGTGTAGTATATTATACTGAAAAAATGATTTATTTATAAAGAATTTCAGATGCTTAGTTTTAAAATAATGTTAAGAACATTATACATAAAAAGCACCTGGAAATTGAACTGGTTTAGATCTACAATTATGTATAATACCAGTCAGGATCTCAAATACCTAACTACTTAGGTTTAGGTTGATCAGTCAATCTGGAATGCATCTGATTTCAGCAAAAGAAGAGCCTGATGCTTCTATTCCTCCTGCAATGGATGGCCTACTGAGGTTTCATAGACGCACCATTGATGGTTTGGATGGTGACGTTGCTCATGCTCCGCCAGGTGCTGGTGCTACCGCATCAACAAGGCTGCTAGTGGCTGCTACGCAAGCTGGTAGTCTAATTGAGGCAGGGTGCTACCATAAAATCTATTCAAGAAGCATCTAATTGTATTGTTCGAGTTCTCGGGCAAGGTACTGTGTGGTTCTGCTTAGGGCAATCATTGATGCTTGTTTTGTGAAAAGTATCATTTCTGTTCATAGTCATTTATTTCCTCTCTGGATTTCTTTTCCTTGATTCTTTTATGTTTATTGTTTCTGTCATCCTGTATTTGTGCTTTTAGAATAATGATCTGGATTTGCTCTTATGCTACACCCCTTTCTTTTATGTTTATGTATCAAGTAGGTTAGGGGCTCTATTTTAGTCATGTTTTGTCGTGGCAGCAGCTGGATATATTTGATGCTGCATGAATATGTTCAATTGACACTTTTCGATTTTTAGGAGACTTAATGCTGTTTTTGGCTTGGGAGGTGTGGGGAAGGTAGGGTAGTGATGCAATTAGAGTGTATAAGCAGGACAATCAGGTCTGGGAGGATTTTCTTTTGGCCCATGGTGAGTTACTCGGGCATCTTCTACAAGTCCATTTAGTAACGGTAAAGCACGAGTTTTTTTTTTTTAAGATTTTGTAGTTTTATTTTCTTCTTCCTAACTTTGATATATGGACTGGTATTTCGGACTCGATTTTTCTCTTATTTTTCGATTGATCTCAAAGTCATTTTCTGCAATTCTCGTCTTTTCTTATCATTGTTTAGCAGTGACTATTCGTGGCATAAATATTACATCCTTCTGAATTTACTTTAATCCGTACCCCAACTTAAATCTTATGGATTTCAGTTCTGCTTGCATACTTGCCAATTTCTTTTTGTTCTGAACCTTCTTACAGCTTCAAAATTAAACATCAAATTGATTTCCTGTTTCTCTACTGCTTGTCTGGTTTTGGTTTCATCAATGTCCAAATTCTGTTTTACTTCCAATTATTGACTTCCATTAGTCTTGATATTTGGTACTTAATTGACCCCCAATTGGGTTTTTTGTAAACCTTTCATCTATTCTAGATTTTAGAATTTCTTCAAGTAGGAATCTTCAAATCCTATTAGTCTTTACTATTTGATGTAGCCAGATTTCTGGTTATCATATTCTCCCATTCAATCAGAGCCCTTAACCAGCATTTCGCTTGAGTCCAATCCCTGATTCTCTGCTTATAAAATTCTTTGTAGATATTGTTTTATTCCGTAGCACAACTGTGCAATCCTGCTGCAAACTTATCTTTTGCTGGATCTCACTGGTTGGAGAGAAGCACTGTATTAGGCAGGAGTCAATTTATATTGTTAAATTCTGCCTTGCATTTTTTTTGGCCTGAGTGGAAAACATGGGAAAACATAATCGGAAAGCCTTTATGTTTACATTTTATTTGATGGACTGGTTTTGGTTAACAAACAATGGTGTGGATGCCAAGCTGTTTGGCAAGAAATATATGAGAAGACAAAGAATTAAAAAGAACAGGGCTGGTTTACTTTTAAACCAACACTTTGGGCCATAGGGCCAAGTAATTGCACGCATGGGATTCTAGAAGAGCCAAAATGCTGTTCACTGTTTTGGCTAGGGCTGCAACTGGGCCGGGCTGGGTCGGGCTTTTGCAATCCCAAGCCCAGCCTTATATGTTCTAATATCTGCCCATTCCCGCCCTGACCCTAGTTCAAGGCCAAGGATTATTGTCCCTGGCCCTAAGCCCTACAGGGCCAAGCCAAGCCCATTCCCGCCCTAATTGGCCCTAATTGGGCCGGGTCAGGATGGGTTGGCCTTGAGCCCTGACCCCTGATTGGCCCTAATTGACCCTGGCCCTGACCCTGACCCTAATTGGCCCTGACCATGATTAGCCCTGATTGGTCATGTCCCTAGCCCTGATTGACCCTGTCCCTGACCCTAATTGGCCCTAACCCTAATTAGCTTGGTCCCTTGCCCTGATTGACCCTATCTTGGCCCTAGCCTTAATTGATCATATTATTGGACCTAAAATAACAAATGTAAATTCATAAAATAATAATAATAATAAAAATATCATAAGTAAACTAAAAATAAAATTCATAGAAATATAAGATGATTCAAGCTCATACAAAATGATAAAATAGTTAATAAATTGATAGTGATGCTTTAAACATAAATAAATTAATACTCCATAAATCTATATTGACCTTTGAAAGTCTCTTATTACTTTGATGATAGAAATTGAAAACTCTCCCATTACTTTGGTGATGGAAATTAAAAACCCCTTCCATTGATATCCTTATTCAACAAAAAAAAAGGAAACAAGAAGCCAGGCGCACAAAAAGCCAGAAGCACCACAGAACAAACCAGGGAACCAAAAGACAAAAACAGGAAACCCCGCCGAAAAAACACAACCCCAAACGAGAAAAAGACGAACGGAGGCAGGACGCGACGCAGAGAGGACCGGAACAACGAGGGGGGCGACAGGAAGCGGGGGCGAAGGGCCGACACGGGAGGAGGGGCCAAAACGAAGCGCACGGCGGCAGGGAGCCCGAGACAGAGAACCGACGCTGAGGGGAGACACCAAAGAGGCGAACAACGCGACCGGAAAGAGCAGGAAGGAACGAAGCGGAGGAAGAGGCGAAGAGAGGGACGGAGAGGACGAAGGATTCACGGCGCAGATATGATCGGAGAGCACGACCGAGCAGGGGTGAGGGGCGGGCAAGACAGCGACGGAACGAACAAGACGCGGGAAGGCACCCCCGGGAGAGGGACGGGAGGGACCGCAAGATGAACGGCGGCCGCCACGGGCGGAGGAAACAGGGACGGCCAGGCAAACACAATAGTTGAAGTGGGGTCCACCCACACGAAAACAAGCCGCAACCAAAGAAACGCCCAATGAAGAAAAGAGACAGCGATGGAAGGTAAGCGCATGTTGGCTGGTACCACGGAGGCATGCTGGGTGACGGCGGCTCTTGTAAAGCAGTAAAAATGGTTAATCTTGTAATTTTCCCAAAAATAATCATATTTAAGACTTTGTTAACAGTTAAATCAACGATAATTTAGTATTGATATTTTTTTCGTAGTTAAAGAAAATTATATTTTACTTACAAACATAGCTTATGTCCTTCATAAATGTTTTTTTCCCCTCTCTCTCTCAAATATGACATTGGAGGCAAAAGAAAAATGTCAATATTCATGATGAGAAATTGGGGTGTAGATTTGTTAGATATTAATTCTCTATATACTAGCTTTTATTATTTATAATATATTATCTCGACTTAGTCCAAAAAAAAAAATCAATGATTTTTTGGAACAAAAAATGACTTAATTCGAAAAATAAAAATTATCTTAAAAATAATATAAAAAGTGAACTCATATTCTAATATTATCAAAATGATTAAAGGTCAAAGTCGAGACTTATAATTATATCAATGTTAATGTGAAGATTAAAGTAAAAATCTAATACATGATCAGGGTCAAATTAACATTAAGACTAGAGCCAAAATTAGGGCCAGGATTGGGCCAAAATCAAGTGGATGTTTACTACATTGGTAATGAAGATATAATTTATTTTTATTAATTTTTTTATAAAACATGATCATGTTTTTAAAATTTGGTAGGTGTCAAATATTCACCCATGTGGATTCTAATTAATTCATCTCCATATGGGTGGAGGGTCCATATTCAAATCAGGGCGAAAATCATGGGCCTATATCAAACTTCAAAGCCAAGATTAGGGCCAATATCAGGGCTAGGATCAGGGCCAAGATCAGGGTTAGAATCAAGACCAAAATCTGGGCTAGAATCAGGGCCAAAATCAAGGCCAGAATCAATGCCAAAATTAGGGCCAAAATCAAGGCCAGAATCAGGGCCAAAATCAAGGCTAGAATTAGGGCTAGAATCAGAGCCAAGATTAGGTCCAAAATCAGGAATGGGCCGGGATGGGCTGGGCGGGCTAGAGAGTAATCCCAGGCCCGCCTTTGGCCCTAGTTTAGGGCCAGAATATTTTGGCCCTAACCCGCCCTTGGGGCCAAAATCTTTAGCCCAAGCCCTATTCGGGCTCAGGGCGGGCTCAGGGCTGGTCAGGGCCGCCAGGGCCAAACTTGCACCCCTAGTTTTGGCTCTTCTAGAATCCGTGTGTGCAACTACTTGGCCCTATGAGCCAAGGAGTCGGTTCAGAAGTGAACCACCCCTATTTTCTTTATTCTTTTCTAATATTTCTTGCCAAACAACTTGGTTCTGCATTAACTCCCTTCCCCTTTGGAATCATTCATCTCCAAGGAATGGATAAAAGACATGGAAAGGTCATAAAGTCATAAAGCTCTAGGTCAAGGCGCTTAAAATCATCTGCATGTATCCAAATGCTGTACTTGACGGGCTTGCCTTTCCACTTGACAAGGAAAGAATAATAATCCTTGCCACCTCTCATCATGGTATACTTGTCATCAAGTACCTCAATAGCGTCTTCATTTGGAGTGGCAAATTGGGATAGGTGCAATGCATGTTCTGAATCTCCTTCAGAAATTCTGGTTATGGACACTAAAAGTCATATTTACTTGATCTTCAAAGGTTCAGTCTTTGTTGGGTCAGGTAAGATCTCCTTCAACTTATGTCTTTGTCTAGGCACCCACCTTTTTATATGTTCATATTTTGTTGAAACTATAGAGTTAAGGTGAATTTCTCAGTCGTCTCCCTCTACCCCCTGTCATCTCTTGGCTATTCATTTTCTTGTGCAAATGTTTGGTTATTTTTAAATAAAATGCAAATTCTTGTTGAACTACATTCAGCTGGGACTGGGGTCTGTTAAAGTGTTATTTTTATAGGGAAATATTTATGAGGTTGGACCTCAATTTTAATTGTTATGTTTGATCAACAAGAGTTCCCTTGACTTCAAGTGTTCCATTTGTAGCATATACCTTGACAGACCAACTATAGCTCCTTATTGTTGTAAATATTGTTTTCTCTTCTCGCATCAATCCGATAGCTGCCCACTCTCTGGGGCAGTCTCCTTATGTAATCCATTCAATTTGGTCATTGCTGATGAGGATTTCCGCAAAGGCTTCAATATTATTTATGATAAAGCTCTTTCTAGAGCTCTTCGCAAAATTTTCAAGAAGTAATACTTGATGATATAATTCCTCATAGCTTCATTATCTCCTATCATCTACCCCAAACATTTGTAAATTTAATGTGTGGATCAATCTCTGTGCGGACATGCTCTCCTTTTTGAAGATATTGGAGGTGACTATAACATTCCATTGGCTGTTGGTGCTAAATCTATTAGGGAGTTTGATGAAGGATTAACACGAAGTACGTATGCATGACATGGAGAAGTAAATATGTGTCTAATGGGATGCCTATAGCTAATGTTACCTTTTTAGCTTTTTGCAGTCTCATTTGGTTTCAAGTCAGTGGATGACTACTATTCCAATTCCAGCAGTTCAGACACCATAAAAAATGTGCAGAAGCCTCTGTTATGCATTCAGGTAACGATCAATCATTGCGTATCACTAACTCTAAGCCTGGTAATTCGTGAATCTGTAAATATATTTGAAATCTGAGATGTGCCAACATTTATTTGGAGGTGAAATCTTTCATTAATGTTCTTGCTGCATATGGATCCTATTATTAATGTTATCGGATTACAGTCTAATGTTTTGTCTTGTGTGATAAGCAACATGGTGCTCCTTAGCCTAAGTACCTTGGTTTAGCTATAGAAGGCGTTATGCAATTCCACCATCTAATGCTTATTCATACTTAAGTTGGTTACCAAAGGTTTTGTGCAAGCTGGCCAAGATCCATTCTAACTTACATTATGATCTTATTCTCTGGGTCCTTTAAAACAGGATTAGGTTTTCATCATTGTCCTGTGTCCCTACTCTGATCCTTTTCTCTATCTTCACCACAAAGTTCTCACTTTGCTTTCTCGTTTTCATTACCAAGTTAGTATTTGGCAGTGATGGGGTTTTATGTATTTCTTGATTTATTTATCTAATGTTTACATGGTTCTGATCTTGGTTGCTGAGTTATTTATTTGGTTTCATCAATTAGTTTTTAGTGACTATATTCTAAGCTGGATCATTACTAGTAGAGACAATACTTTTCTTCCAAGGAGGCTAGGCATTATTAGCAGTGGTCTTGAAAGTAATTGACCCTTAAAAGAAGGCTTTGGTGGTGGGTCTACTTAGTTTGTTTTCCGTCATGTACTCCCATTCTATGTTTCAGCTTGTGCATGTTATAAAGTGCTATCGTTGCCCTATGTCTTTGGCATCCCTGAGAGGACAGCAGCCAAGTGCTAGCTGTCACATGATTAGGCCTTGTCTACGAATATGAGTGCTAACTCAAAGCATGTTTTATCTCTAAAAGAAAAGGGACTAACATTCTTTGACATTTTGGCAATTTGTTGTGCCCATTATTGGGTTTGAGAGAAACTCAAACCATTTCTCAATTGTATCATGGCAGCACAGCCTGCAAAGGTAATATACGGCAAACGATTTGGATGCATCCCCTATCTGTAGGGTTTCTGTACGGTTTCAGATAAGATAATCATTCAGTTGATAACCAGTTCCCCAAGCATGGTTATTGGAGTTGGTACAATATTACTGTCATCCCCAATTTGAAGAAATTTATGTCTGTAGTGCCATTGGTAGAGACCAATATTGAACTAGCTCTTCAGTGGATTCACCCCTATCTCATGCGATAGGAAGAATGTGCATAGTTTTGTATTTTTATTTCAATCGATTGTTATTCTTATTTACAGTTTGTTTCTTAGTTCTATTGCTTTGGCTATTACTAGAATGACTCTGGTAAGTATGCATGATACTGATTCACTTCAACATATGGATATGGATTTGCCTTTATGCATATTAACAAATGTAGTGGTCATGATTCTATATGAAATCATCTGATTTTTCCTTGTGTGTTTCAAGTATGGAAAATGAATCCAATTTGCTTTTCTAGAAACTTGAATTGATGCAGAAGTGAATGAGAAAGCTGATTTGTCAAGCCAAAGGGTATGAACTTGATGCAACTGATATCCAAGTTCGTGGAGGCACTTAGCATTGTCAAGAATATGTTGATGATATAACAAGAAACATCAGTAATTTTCAAAGCAAGTTTTGTAAAAGTGCTAATATTTTTCTTTCCTTTTGTTGTAGTAACCATGGTACAAAATGTCGGCGACATATCGCCAACACAGGGTGATATGTCGCCATGTCACTGGGGGGCGACACGACACCCCCCAACGACACCGACATCGCGAGAAGTCGGTCGATAAATCGCCGACTTCTCGCGATAAAAGGGTGAAATTGGGGCGAATTTCACCCGAATTTCATTCGAATTTTTTTTAAATTTCTCTCTCTTCTCTCTCTTCTCCAGAGCTTCTCTCTCTCATTTTTTGCACTTTTCACTATATTTTCGTCCGATCTTCAACATCTACGGGTACATCTTGCTTCCTTGTTGCCGGATATCACGTTGTTTCTGTCGATCAGTAGCCGTTTCGCACAGATCTGAGAGTTTTTTTGTCAAACAGGTAACCATTCTTATCCAAGTAATTTTTCACAAAATGCATGCTATATGATGTTGGATGATTTTGAAATTAATATATGTCGAATACCATGTGCCAATCTACGATTTCATGGAGTCGGAATTTTTTTCCGCAAAGTATTTTATTTTTTTTTATTTTTGTGGGTAAAAAATGATATTTTGATTATCTTGTATGATTACTTTTTAAGTGATACAGTGGTTGTATGATGATAGAAAAAACATATGTGGAACTCTGTGAGCCGATCTACGGACTCACGGAGTCGAAATATTTTTTGACCCAAAAATAAGTTATTTTATTTTTCAAAAAATATCCTGATATTAATAAAAATATCAATAATTATGAAAAATGCAAAAAATAGGGGAAAATGGGGGGAAAATGTTTTGAAAATTATGGAATAATTATATAAGTATTTTTCAACTGTTGGTTGTGTTGCCCATGTGGCTTCATCGCCGGTTTTGATATGGGCAGCTATTTTTATAATTATATTATACATGCAATATTCATAATTTCATATATGATTGTTTATATGTGTATAAACAATTATAATGATGTTGTTATTTGTTAATGTTATTTGAATGCAACGATCATCATGTCTCTTTGGTGGGAGTCGAGGGGAACTGGGTCTTCCCAAGGTGGACGGGGGACGAGGGACAGGGACGAGGGTCGGGGACAGTGGTCGGGGACAACCCGAGAGATCAGCAGAGGAGGGAGGACCGACCCAAAGCATGGCAATATTGTACGGCTATTGATGGAGACAAAAATAAAACGAGTGTAATTTTTGTCACAAAAGAATATACTCCGGGTGGCATCGGTAGGTTCAAGGGTCACATCACTGGGAGTTCAAAGGATGTGACTAAATGCATAGAGGTCCATCCGGATGTAATCAAGTTACTCAGGGATTTACAAAAACAAAAGGGGAAGAAGAAAGATGATTGGAGGAAAGTCAACGGAACACTAGATGATGCGGTGCGGGGACCGTCGGCATATGTGGATGATTCAGATGATGATAGGGATGTTGATCCTGTTGATGTGGACGAGAGATCGGGAGGAGAGGGATATGCGGCGGGCCATGGCAAAGAGTAGACGATTGCACCATCGGGAGCGGGATATGACCGAGCTAGAGCTACGGGAGCTGGTCCATCTAGGCCTACGGGGGCTAGACCTTCGATTCGGGGGGGAGGGGTGGTGTATTTGGCATGTTTGGCGGATCACGAATCGAGTCTAGGGCCCCTCATACATCGGCGTTCGGTACGGCCACTACTACCACGGCAACCATCCGATTATCCACGCCGTCCGGACCCGACCATGGAGCGGGATCCCGATACATTCGGGGAGAAAAGGGGCCAAGCAGCCCAAGATATCTCGATGCATGGAAAGGTATGGCAAAGAAGGTAAAGAAAGCAATGTCAAAGTGGATTTATTACAATCACATCCCAACAAACACAAAGACACGGGGTCCATACTATACGAATATGATTGATACTATTGCAGCGGCGAGCCACGGATATAGTGGTCCCAACCCTACGAGTTGATGACCACCCTCCTTCAAGAGGAGAAGCAAGAGCTGCAGGAGTATATTGATAGTATGAAACCCTTTTGGGATACTTATGGATGCACCATCATGTCCGATGGATGGACCGGCCCGACGAGAAAGTCCATCATCAACTTCATGGTATACTTGTGATTGGAGAACTGTCTTCTTGAAATCAGTGGATGCTACTCGGTCATACGAAAGACCACATATATATCATGGGTCTCCTGCAGGATGTGATCGACCAGGTTGGTAGGAAAAATGTGGTGCAAATTGTCACCGACAATGGCTCCAACTATAAGAAGGCCGGTGAAGTGTTGATGGCTTCACCGATTATAACATTATGTGGACACCTTGTGCTGCACATTCAATTGACCTAATCTTTGAAGGACATTGGAAAAATCAGTATTGTCCACAACACCATTAAGAGTGCAAGACAAGTAACCAACTTCATCTACAATCATAATGTTGCTTTGGCAATGATGCGGAGATCATGTGGAGGTGAGTTGGTGTGACCTGGTCCGACAAGATTTGCGACAAATTTCTTCGCCTTTGAGCAAAGCATGCAAGATAAGAAGTCGGGCCTCGGATCCATGTTTGCATCGCAGGAGTGGTTTGATTGGGCTGGATCCAAGTAAGATAACTATCTACTATTTCATCTTAAAAATTATTATATTTATATTATGAGTTTATGATTATCTTGTATGATATTTATTGTCTATTGACTTAATGAGTTTGTGATAATTCAAGCACGACCAATGGGTGCGCCACACAAGACACAATATCATCTCGATGATTTACTGGAGATGTGTTCTTGTAGTGTTGGGACCATAGATCCTATAGTAAAGGTCTTGCGTATGGTGGACTCTTTCTTGAGGGGACCCACTATGCCCCACTTGTATGCATCCCTTGAGCGTATGAAGGATGCTATAAAGGCAACAAACCCTAGAGGACATCGGGCTTTCTTAGATATTGTCGATGCACGATGGATGACTCATCGATGCATCATCTTCATAGGGCCGGTAAGTAAATATTCCGGGTTGTTGATTTGTAGTTGTAGACTTGTAGTCTTGTAGACTTGTGGGCTTGTAGCATTGTAGGTATTGGTACTTTGGTAGTTGGTACTAATTTTAAGCTTTTTTAATTATGCAGCATATTTTCTAAACCCTAAGTATCAATATAGTCAACATTTAGGGTTGGACACAAACCTATTGGATGCCCGATACGGGTGATAACGAAGTTGGAGCCGGATGAGATGGTCCAATCATTTTGCCACAATGAGGTGAGACATTGGGAATTTCAAACGATTAGTGAGTTGCATTAATTGTTTAAATAATTTAGATAACCAATCAATACTAATGATTGTATTATTGCAGATCAAATTGTTTAGAGATGCATTTGGGTCTTTTAGTGGAGCTGTGTCTTTGACGGGGTAGAGAAACCATGGATCCAAGTTAGATACTTATATAGTTAGATCCTTAGGGCTTAGATGCATAAATGTTTTGAGTCTTTTGACTTTTGAGTTTCTAACTTAATGTTTTTGTGATAATGCAGCTGAATGGTGGTATCTCTATGGCAATAGTGCATCAAACTTGCGAAGATTGGCAATCAGGATCTTGTCTCAGACTTGCTCTGCCTCTGGATGTGAGAGGAATTGGAGTACATTCAGCATGATCCACTCCCAGAGGAGGAACCGGTTGGGAAGCCAGCGTCTAAATGACCTCGTATTTATTCACTATAATATGAGGTTGAAGCTGCAATATGCCAGGGAGCAGGCTCAGAATGAAAGGCAATACATCAATCTCGATGATATATTTGATGTTGCCAATGATGACCAAGATCCCCTCACTCAGTGGATGTTGGACATGGGTGAGTCGGTATTGGACCAACCTGGAGGGAGGCCTGACCCAGAACTAGCTCAAGCTGCAGGGGTTAATGTGGGTGATGTTGGTGCAACCTAGAGGGGGGGGGGGGTGATTAGGTTGCAACTAGTGGATTGCCCTAATTTTTCGGTTTGTGCGGAAATACAAGGTAAATTGAGAATTCAAATGAATTTAAACAATGACAAGCAATCACAACACAAGATTTATAGTGGTTCGACTTTACAAGTCTACGTCCACTCCTCTCTTGGCCTCAAAAGAGATTTTCACTAATGATTCTCTTTCAATACAATGGGTAGAGATCAAACCCTTTACAATCTTTGTTACGGGGCAAAAGCATCATTTACAATCTTTGTTTATCTTAGGGCAAGAGCACCCAACCAATCTTTGTTCACAGGCAAGAGTACCCAAAACCAATTCTAATCTACCTAGACTAGAATTGAAAACAGTTACAAGAGAAGGATGTTACCTTAACAAGAGGTGTGACACTTTACCTCTTGTGTGTGTGTATAAGAGTTGTATGCTCAAGATATGAAATGCATACACCACCAAAGCCTTCAATCGCCTCAAGCTTGACTTCCACAAGCTTACTTTAACACCTTGGTATGTTCTTCAAGGTTGGGGAGAAGGTGAAAGGCAAAGCACAAGGCTTTCTTGCAATTTTAGAGCTTTAGGGTCACTTGGGGAGTGGGTGATCAAGTGTGAGTGTTGTTTCTCTCAAATGAGGTGAATTGGGTTTATATAGAGCACCTTTGAGTGCCAAAACCCAATCCCCAACGGATAGAAAATGGACACATTTTTGTCCTGTTTTTCAGCCCAGACGGACGTCCGTCTGGTCAGACGGTCATCCGTCTCAAAAGTATCCGTTGCAAACAGCTGTAGAGGATATTCTCTTTAAACTAGCCGTTATAGTCAAATCTGGGCCAGACGGACGGACGTCGGATGGACATCCGCCTGCTCGGATCGCTCGGACGGACATCCGTCTGCCCAGACGGACATCCGTCTGGCCTGGGCTGGCTCAGACGGACATCCGTCTGCTAGACGGAAATTCCGTCTGGCCTTCTGTTGTTTTCTTAGAAACAGAGTTATCGATCACGAGACGGACATCCGTCGCTCGACGGACTGTCCGTCTGAACTCTATTTCTTTGGCTTAAGTTGGGGCTGGGACATGGCTTGGGTTTTTGGACTTTTTGGTCAACCCTAAGCATTGTACACCTCACTAACATGTCCTAGGTCACTCTAGTAATATGAATTACATATAATTGATGCATTTACATGAATGTGTATGCGAGAGTGTCCTAAGCCCTAATTCAACCTAAGTCTTGATCTTCGACTTGATTTTGTGCAACGGTCTTCATGTCCATCTTGGCATGGTCATCTTGATTTAGACTTCATGTCCATCTTCATGTCTATCTTGGCATGATCTTGGCTTTGACTAGCATATGGCTTTGACTTGGAGTTGGTCCACTTGTTCTCATCTTGAACTAAAACATCATAACTCAATATAGCCATTAGTAATTCATGCTTATTATCATCAAAACCAATAGAGGTTGATGTGGCAAATGCTGACATGGCATTTCCCAACAGGTGAGTATATGGCCACTGAAGAGGGTCAGGCACATGCAAAGGCAGCTGCCACTGCTGATGAGGATTGGATGATGGCACCAGGCACGGAGGAGCCGCAGGACGACAATCCCGATGACACACTCTCGCCTAGTCAGACTAGTGGAGATGATGATGGTGGTGGTGGTGGTAGTGGTAGTGGTGGTGGTGGTGGTGGTGGTGGAGGCATTTGAGAGCGTATACATGTTCCACTACCAGAGACACAGCAACCCCCACCCAGATACACTGGGGAGAGTCATTTTGATCATGCCACTCAGGATTATGATCATGGTGGTGATTATCAGCGTGGTCATCAATATCCTGATACGAGGCCGAGCCACCATCAGAGGGGAGCTGGCCATGACTATGTTAATCCTTGGGATGCGGCGATTGCGTCAATGGGGTCCATGAGCTTGGATGAGTCTGTAGGCTCCACATCAGGTTATTGGCCTATGGGTAATTATGGTGTCCCTCTCCCTCCTTCAGATGGACAGTATGATATGGAAATTAGTAACCCCTCTAGTTCTTCGTATCATGGGAGCTATGGTGTCCCCTCTAGTTCTTCGTATCATGGGAGCTATGGTGTCCCTCTCCCTCTTTCACAATCAGAGTCATTCGTACCAACAAGGGCATCTGATGGCATGCGAGACGTTCCTTGGCCCTATTCTCACTTCCCTCAAATTGGAGTTCTCATGGTAGCGGAAGATGACCGCTATAGAAGCTCAGATTAATGATTACTTAGACAATTTTCAATATCGTATGAGATGGGATGAGTATGTGAATTTGTTGGGGGGGGGCATCACTAGAGACAGTCTGAGTCAGAGGAGTTCGATCCACCTAGGCACAGTACTTGGTACTGAGAGTTTCAGATTTTATATGGTTGGATGACTTTATGTATTACAGTATTTGTACAATGAATTGTAGACTTTATATGATTTGGTTTTATGAGTTTTTAGGTTTTTAGTTTTGGAGCTTTCGTCCGCGTATAGTAGGACATGGGTCGATTAAGAACATTAGTTTAGGTAATGTTTTAGATCAAAATAACACTACCAATGTGTTTATTGGCCTCAAATTAGGTTACACATCAAATTTCAGGTCAAAATGACCAAAAAAACCATCGAAACAGGGGTTCGATTTTTCATCGAACCCCTACCAAAAGTCGCCCGACTTTTGGCGAAATTTCGGCCGTGTCGCCGTGTCGCCAAGGAGGGACACGGCGACACGGTTCGAAATTTCGAACTATGGTAGTAACATGTTACATATTTTTGTTCATTTGGAACTGTTGGTGGTTCATGTACTTCATAGGTCAATTGTAACAACTTTTCATTGTACCATATAATGATTGATTGTTATATAATATTTTTCTATAGGTACATGAAAAATAGTGCATACATATTATGATTTTGATAATTTTATATGTTATTTGTCATTTTAAGTGTATGTCTTTTCTGAGATTAGGATGATGATTTTTATTAATTTAATAAAAAAATAAAAAAGTATGTTTGGTGACGGTTATATTTTATACTGTCACTAAAAATGCGATAAATAGCTAATAAGAAAGTCATTTTCAGCAACGGTTTATGAGCAACCGTTGTAAAAAATGTAATTTTGGGCAATAGATTTGTGGGAAACCGTTGCCCAATACTGTGTTTTTTGGCGACGGTTTATGAGGAAACTGTTGCCCAATAATATGATTTTCGGTGATGGTTCATGAAAAACTATCGTCTAAGAGTTTGTTTTTTGTGACGGTTCATAGGAAACCGTCGCTAAAAATGTTTATCCCAGTTGAACTCAAAAAACCGTTGCGGATTTTTCGCGACGCCAGCTTAGGCGACGACAGTGGTGACGGGCATAAATATTTTTGGCGACGGTTTTAGGGTTTTTGGCGACGGTTTCAAACCATTGCCAAAATAAACTTTTTTTTTTTTTGTAGTGATGTGATATTTTATTATATTAAAGATTGTGGGTAGGTGACTGTGGATATCATTCTGACAAGATCATATAAATTCACCCTGACCTTTATACACTGTACTTAAAATTGTATTCCCAACATTTATCTTAGGTTTGAGGCTTAGAAGCAAACTTGTTTAACAAAGATTTTTAGGAAATTGAATCCTTATGTATAATATTTTATATTTTTGTATTTTAAATACCTCAAATCAATTTCTTATGTTGTGAAAATCTGGTGTATTAACACATTTTTGATCCAAAGTATTTTCAGGCATGTATCTTCCTTTTGCTTCGATACATGAAGTAAGTTGCATGTCCAAGCATGGGTTTTAGGAACGCGCTCACTCATTACCAAGTCAAGAATGTTAAGTTGACTGTTTTCTAAGTCTGCCTATGTTCATCCTATAGAATGTTGGTTGACTCTACAGAAGTTGCTTTAAGGTGGATCTCTTTAAAATTTTCTGCCTGTTAGGGTTATGTTATTGTCAATTATCATTTAGTGTCAAATTGGATGAGTTGCCAGCTATGTTGGTTCCTTTTTGTCCTCCAGTTGATGTTCTTTTCATGTTCTCTATCTTTAAACCTTTTTGTCTTCTGCTGCAATGCACCATCAGTTTCTTTATGAGCATCAAACGGAAAGGAATTAGTTGTGTCTCTTCGTTAAATCTGGGTTCCCATCTTGTCCATGAGCTAATTGATCTTTCTTGTTTGTGACTGTTATGCTGAAGAATTTCATAGACATTTGAACTGGTACGAACCGATTTGAACCAAAGGTAACTAAGTTTTGGCTTACCCACATGATTAGCTGAACACTTTCTTGAATTCACTTCTTGGAACAGTCCTTGTAGGCTTTTCGTGCTGAGAACAAGTGCTCGATGAATTTTTTGGGTGCCACTTACCGGGAAATGCGCAATAGGGCACGACACAACTTTTATAAAAAGGCACGCGAGTCAGAGCATTAAATTCAGCATTTAATGCTCCGTACCTATACATTAAATGAGCTGCTCTTATCAGGAGATATGCCGATACATGCAAATCCCTAGGCAACCTTCTAGCCATTTTGCTGAGGAGACATCACATCTAGAAAGTACATTTGGTAGAGTTCTCCGCCATCCTCTTGGATTGAGTGCCAAATGCAAAGCTTCCCACGCAAGTTTGATACTAAATTGATTTTCCCCTCTATGATGGGATCTAGGGATTGGATGGCTGAGATTCATCTCTTTCATGGCATTTCATTCTTCTATAATAACGGTGATACAAGCTAGAGTTGGTAAGGAAGACAAAAATATAACATTAATTTCTGCAACTACCCAAGAGTAATACCTTTCTTCGGGCATTAATTTCATCTCTAAGAGGAACTTTGTCATCCATAATCTAACTTCATCATCAGAGGCGGCTTCCTATTCGTAGTGGCGGCCCACTCTCACCGGTTCTTTCTGTTTGCAGATCTTTGACTCGAAATATCTTCTGGCTGAACCAAAGCAGGGGGATTCTGGAGCAACATTTGGCGCCATTTGTGGGATATCTCTTAATTCTTTTATGTGCTTTCAAACCCTAAGTAACAATGGCGGGAGAAAATTCAGATAACAATGATTCAAAGTCCCAAGGGTGTGGACGTGGTGGTGGAAAGAAAAGACCAAAGAGGCTCCCCTCTTACCACCACGCGAAGCACAACCTTCAAAGCAAGCGGCTTTGAACACAAATCTTCCTCTACAAGGAGCAACTCCTACGTTGGACTTTGTTTAGGTTCAAGCTCTGGAGAAAAAGATGGTGGAGATGATGAACTCTTTCCAAGTTATAGTGACCCAATGGAGTCAATTCACCCCCCCTAGGGGGCCTTACAATTGCTCTTCTAGAGACAGTGCCCAAGGAGTTGGAGTAGCTTTGCTCTCCACGGATTCCGCCAAAGTCTGAGAGGAAGAAGAACGGAGGACGGAAGGAGACCATTGTTTGGTGTTCAATAGATTGGAAGTGCCATGTGTTAGACACTCGTTCCCTAGGAGCCGTTGTGGGAGGACACCAACTTCAGAAAAACAAGAAAGTCCTAAGGGAGCACAACGCAAAATCAAGTGCATCAAAGAGCATTGATGGAGGTCCTCAAAGGCATCTTGTCGGAAAAGACGAAAACCTCTACCAACAAATCAAAGTCATGAACGAGCGTCCATGTCAACTAGATTGAAAAGTTCCTAACAAAAGGCATTAAGTGCTCAATTAGGATGCTTTCGTCCCAGAAATCATGGTAGCTTCTTTGCCTTTCGGTTTTCAAACCCCATCTTTTGCTGTATACGATGGCACAACTGATCCCATGGCACATATTAGTCATTTCAACTCAATCATGACTATGTGTGGGGAGGAGATGCTATCATGTGCAGGTGCTTCCTAGCATCTCTTACTGGCCCAACTACCACTTGGTACTCTCGCCTACCCAGACACTCCTTTCACAATTTCACTGAGTTGGGATATGCTTTTGTTGCTCAGTTCAAGAGTGGGATCAAGAAAGACAAGACCGAAGACAATATCCTAGCCTTGAAGCATGGTTGTTTTGAATCCATCCAAGAACAAGGTGTCCATCTTGATCAAAGATCTCGACGACAAAGTGGCCTTCACCGCTTTTAAAAGGGTAGTAGCCAATAAGAGGTTGGTGGTTGCCATTGTTCAGAAAAAGCCCAAAACCTTAGTTGAGTTGCTGGACCTTGGGTAAGAGATAACCACTTTCAATGAAGTTTTAGAGGCCAACAAAAGTAACTACAAAGTTGGAGGGAAGTCTTATGAGCGTAGCGGACGAGAGGAAAGCTCTAATAGAAAACCTTCAAATAGAGAACAAAGAAAAAAACAAGAGTGGAGGAATCATCGAATCGATGATGAGGACGAGGAAGCCTTCACACCCTTGAATAAGTCACAATCTGTCATTTTAATGTAGATCCAAGACACTAGGCTACTCAAAAAACCTGGAAAATTACATGCCAGGTTAGAGAATAGGACTGACATGTCAAAGTATTATCTTTATTGCAAAGATAAGGGACATCATACCAATGATTGTTGCATGCTGGAGATAGGAGTTGAGAAGTTGATTGCAGGTGGTCATTTGAACCAATATATCAAATCCAGGAATGCTGGAGGAAGATCGCCCATAAGGAGGCGTAGCAGAACTCCAACAAGAGAGATGGATGATTCCTGAGGAAAAGCTTCGGTGACCTTTGGGGATGAGGATTTCCCTAAAATCAACACTATTTTGGGAGACCCACTCCCAAAATACTAGAGTTGTAGGCACCGTAGAACCCCCAAAGAACTCTCGATTCACTTACTACGAGCCAATAACATTTTCTGAGAAGGGGCTTGTGGACGTACGCACTCCTCACAATGATGCTATAGTCATCAAGGTAAGGTTGGCAAACCACATGGTTTATAGAGTCTTGGTGGATATAGGCTCCTTTGCAGACATACTTTCGTTGGAGGCGTTTCATCACCTCAAGATAGATTGAGAGGCCTTGAGGCCCAATGAGGCCCTCCTTTATGGATTTGCAGGGAGTTCCACCACTGTAGAAGATAGCATACAAATTGACTGTATGGTGGGGACCTACCTCCGGCAAATAACTTTACCAACCATGTTCATGAATATCTCAACCTATAACATCATTGTGGAAAGACCAAGCCTAAGTGCGATGGGGGCTATAGTCTTCTCACCTCGGCACATGATGATGAAATTATTTATGCAAAACTAGTCAAAGGTAGTCAAGAAATTGTTATTTGAATTTCATCAAGAAGCAGCCTTCAGTCCCAATTGGTGGACTAACGTTGACTCTAGAGGTCCGAGACAATAGAGATGAAGATCAAATGCAAAGAAGGGAACCGGTAGAGAAGTTGCAACGAGTCCCCTTGAGTCAAGTCAACCCTTCTGAAGGGACCATGATTGGCTCAAAACAGTGTAACGAATTCAAGAAGAAGCTTGCAACGTTCCTCGAGTAGAACTCGTATATATTGTTTGGAGCTTTTGCACTAGATTCACGTTTCTTTACGTATTGATTTGCACCAAAGTAGTATCCTTTTTTAACATATGCACTTACAAGTAGGGAAATTTCATATTTGACATGTGCTGGTTTAGTAGATTTTCTCATAGGTTAATGAACAAAATACACTAATGATTTAGGTTGCATATTGGTGATAGCATCTCTGAATGAAGGTTAAGCATTTTGTGTTCCTAAATACCTCGTAGCCCTAATACTACTACTACTGCTACTACCATGAGGCATTATGCTAGATCTAATAGGTTGCCATATTCATGGAGGGAAATATTCTCACCTACAAGAATTTGGCTCATAATAGGTTGCAAATGAAAAATGACAAGAAACAAATCTCACCCAGAAAAATTCTGCATTCTGAGACTTCATCATTTTCAGATCAGGTGAGAAGGTTGCTAGGCATTTAATTAGTTCCTGTCCCAGTGCCCTACATAACATCATTATATATACCCAAAGGTTTACCATTTTGTTTGTTGAGAGATCTTTTCACCATAGAAGTCATAGACAATCCAGATTAGACCATTCAAGTTGAAATTAAATTTGGACTACCTTAAGGCATCAACAACCCCGATTAGAGCTATTTCACGGAACCCAAATATAAGTAAAAAATAGAATCCATTTGAAAACCTTTTTAAAAATATCTTATTGAGTAAATCCTTTTTTAAAATCTGACCATCTAGGAAATTTTCTCCAATATAAATAGGGGAAGGATGAGAAGAGAGAGCTTTTGGAATTAAAAATGTTGAGGAAAGGAAGTAGAGAAGGAAAGAGAGAAGATCTAGTGGAGATCCCACTAAACCAGGTAAGGATTCTACTTTATCTCCTTATTTCTAATTGAGATAATAAACCACAAGCAGCTTGCTCGGACATGTTGATAAATTGACATTGTGTAGCCATTACATAGGCTAAGTATAAAGAAGAGAAAGTAGATATGGAATTCATCCTAAAGAGAGCATTGAAATTATGATGGACTAGATCCTAAACAAGCCAAACCATATGATAGTAATCTGTAGAAGAGAGCCTCAATTTCAGACAAAAACCCTAACCAATGAGGAGTGTATACTTCGAGTATGAGATCTTGCCGAATCGATCATACACACATACGCTACACTTGTAAGACTTTTAATATACTTGACCCAATACCTTTGTGAATGCCAATTCAATGTAGTTTGGATGTAGAATTTACCTAGAAAGGCTTAACGAAAGGACCAAAGCTTGCCCATATTCAAAAATTGGGAAAACTTCCGATTGAGTAAAGGATTAGCTTGAGTGTAAAATTCTGCATAGATGTGAAACCTATATTGACAGTGTATACTCATTAAACTAGGTACTTATTTGATCGAGAGTGGCTCCTAGGTAGAGGAAATTCGTGCAAGAATTGTAAACCAACAAATAATTGGTGAGTGGGAATGTAAGAATCTCATGCATCATAGATCCTGTGCATTATTTCCTCCAGTCATATAAGTATGCATATATTGTGTGTAGAATTGATGCCTTCAAGGCATGCTCATTTGAATTAATTGTATTTATATTTGTGGATGCAATGTATGATGGGTTGAATATATTTAAATATAATTTAAATAGACATCATTTACGCTTTAATTCTATATTACATATGAGGTCAACTTTATGACTGTGGTATGCGACACAAAGTATACCTCAGACCCTACATGATCATAATATGTAGCATGTGTAGATGCATAGCAACATCCATTAATTTGGAACTTAATTTGAAAGCCATATTTCCACCCGGACCCTTTCGGGATGCCCTAATAACCAACGAATGGCAAATGCTTTTCCTTGTGTAGTTCCTATTTTAATGGGAACTTGATGAGTCAATCTGCCTATACATTTTGCTTTTATTGTTAGATCGGGAGTTGCACCACGTATTGCGTGATGTAAAACAGACAGAGGATTTGTTTTGGTTGAATTTTTTTCACGTCTCGATAGATAATTTGATAAGCCAATGATTTTTTTTTTGAGTTTCAAAATACGGTTAACTAACATGTTAACTAATCAATTACAATAAATTGGATTGGATTTTGCAGTTTTTTCTTCTACAGTACCTCAACACGACATGAGCGTGAAAAATGTTCAAAAATCAAATTTCCTTTTATATGGGCTAAAATCACTTATTTTGGCCTTTTGACCCTATATTGTAGGGTGGATCTTGAAAGATATGAAAGATCTTCCTCTAAGTCCCCCATTTTGTATAGTGGAAAAAGGAATGATTCGTGGGGCTCAAGATTGATCCCTGATAATGGATAGATCACACCAATATAATCCTTTTTATTTTAAGGCAAGGATTGAAGAATTAGTTCGCCAACAAGAAGGAACTATTGTAGATTCTTGCATAGAAATCAAAGTAAGGGGTGCCAATCTTTGTGAACTTTGTTGTCATCCAATTGTTCTCAAGTGGGTCCCTTCAATGGTTTGAAATTTCACAATGTGACAAAAAAATCAATTAAAAGAGATCCCCTAATTTCAATTAGAAATTCGTTGGGTCCTTTAGGGATTGTCTCCAAAATTGCAAATTTTTATTCATCTTATTACTATTTGATAACTCATAATCAGATTTTGGTAAATAAATATTTGTTATTTGACAATTCAAAACATACTTTTCAAGTATTTAAATATAAATGGTCAATAAAATATGTTTCCATGCCATTGCTTTTTAGTTTTTGCATAGTTTAGCCAATTTATTATGAAAGATAAAAAAGAGCAAAACAACCTTATTTTGATTCTCCTCCAATTGATGTCTCCTTCTTGTGCATGTAAAAAGGGGAAAAATAAACGCAGAGCTGTTCTAGTAGTTGAAACCAACACCTCTTAGTGAAGAGGTCGTGGGTTTGACTCTTGTTGAGGCATATTAATATCCCCATCCTCCGGCTTAATAAAAGCCCCTTTGTACCAAAAAAAAGGGGGATAAATAAATCAATCAAATTCCGAGAGGCTTCATAATGTGCTTATTTAGGAGTGAAACTTCTATTCATCCATATTTCAAGAAAAAGGATCTATTGTTTCTTGTTTCCATTCCCATAAAAATGAATACTATAATTTGCATTTCTAACAGGTATTCATACAACATCTATAGGAGAACATCCATTAGATCCTCTAATTGCAAGGCTAGAGGATTGTGTTCCTTTCACACTCCTTCACTACACATTTAAGAAAGGAGTTTACCTTTGATCACATATAAGGTGGCTCAGAAGCAGTCTGGATCACATTTTTGTCAGGGGAGAACAATGTGCTTGATGAACACATTTATGTGTGAAATCTTAGGGCATAAAGCATGCATTTTACACACTTAGAGTGGAGCTACCTTGGGTTTTATGTTGTTTTTGCAGATTTTATAAATTTTTAGGACTTGAGCTAATATTTGGAGTTTTGGGTATTAAACATGCGATTTTACATGTCAAGAGGTCCGTTCAAATTTTCAAATGCGAAAATAGGTCTGACCTGGAGCATGATGGGCCAGAGATGTGATTATGGGCCAACTCCAAAGTATTTTAGAAATAAAGAAGCAAATTTTGATCTACGGCTGAGATTAGAAATTATTAATCAAATCTACAGAGATATTATTGAGAGTGTCCTAATGGAGAAAAAGAGTCATTGCACACCTCAATATCTTCTTTCCTATTTGGGACTTGGTCAAAGAAACAAAAAGAGGAAAAATAATTATATTCAAAAAGAAAAAGAGGAAAAATCCCGTTTTTGAATATCTCTGTTCAGTTTCTATCAAGCCCTTCATCAAACGATCATCCGGTGTCCGATCGAGCTGATTTTTGGAGGAGAGCTTTACGACTTCTTAAACCTAAAATCCAACGGTGGAATTATGTATTTGATATCTCTAAGTCCGTACGATTGTTATGCCAAAACCCTAATTGGTTGAGTAAGATAAGAACATTGAGTTTTATTCAAATTCAGCCGTGCCTCATATCCCATGTATACTCTATAAAAGGAGAGCATGCTCCATCAAGGGAGAACGGGTTCGAGAGCTTAGTAGAAGCATTCTCTCTTCAGTTTATTTAGGCTTTCTCTAGTTTTCTTTGCTTGCATTTGTGAGATTTAAATTTCTAGATTGAATGTTTAGGTTAAATTTTTTTATGTAATGCAATTCAAGTTCAAGTTTCAAGTTTTTAGATTCGTTTTTCTCTGGGTCTAGCAATTGCAGATTTAGATCATTCTAGATCTAGATCTGGTTGTTAGGGTTGGTTGAGATTCAAATCGTTTGTTCAATTCGCAAGTAAGTAACATTGTTTATTAATCTTCTCTCCTACCTCCATTGCCACTTCTATCTACCCCTCCATATTCTTAATTTAGGATTTACTTTTAGCATTTATTTATTGTTCTCCTTCCCCTGGATCCTTGATTAGAGATGCCTACAGTCGTGCCTCTCTTTGGTTAAGGTTTCCATTTTACTTTCTACAATTTACTTTCTGTTATTTACTTTCTGCAATTTACTTTCAGCATTTATTTATTGTTCTCCCTTCCCCTGGATCCTTGATCAGAGATGCCTACAGTTGTGCCTTTCTTTGGTTAAGGCTTCCTTTTCCTTTTATTGCTTTGTTATTTACTTTATGTTATTTACTTTCTGCACTGTTTCTTTTCTTTAATATCCGTTCCCCCGATCGGTGGACTGTAAGCTACGACAAAGGGTCTACGGTCAAAATCATTATTATTATACTCCCCTTCCCTCGATCTAGAGCTGACACTCGGATCACTTCTTTTTCCTTTTATTTTTATTGTTCGCATTTTTTTTCCTGTCTTTTATTTATGCATTGATTGTGTTTAATTTATTTTTCGTTTCAATTCGATTGCATTAGATGTATGGATTAGGATCGTTTAGTTTAGTTAATTAGTTAACAAAAATTGAATCATTCCACTCTCGCATTACTATTAAGAAGTTGAATTCTAAGTGGCATATCTCCTTGAGATCGACCCGTTAGCTACACGATACCGTGCGCTTGCGGTTACTTTTAATTTCACAAATAATGCTCCCTAATGCTTCCCCACCACACAATAGTTGTGGGTTTCACCGTAAATACTGAAAAAAATCAAAGGAAAAATCTTAGTGGGTCTTATGTGGACTCCATCTCTACTATGTGATTCAAAAGCGTTAGGGGAGTACATTGTCCTTACCTGACAAGGAGCTGATCCGAACTCAATTGGTAGTGAAGTCATCTCTTAAATATGTAATGGAGAGGTGTGAGAGGAGTATAGTTCTCTACCCTTGTAGATAGTGGATCCCAACTCATCATTGCATGGGTATGAACTATTGGGTTAGTAGGAGGTCATCTCTTTTGTGGGTCAAGTTTCATTTAACCCATCGATGGTGTAAGGTAGTTTGACCAAAACAAAAAAGGGAGAGTGTAAAGCATATTGAGCTTATTGACGACCAAATCCTTATAGTGCCTGGCCTATATAGTGTGCGACTGACTTCACAATGAGGTACATGACACCTTGTGAGTCAATCACATTGAATCCAAGGAGCCTATAGGGGAGTGAATTCATTTCTAAGACATTGAATTCCATGTAGTTAAAGTGTCATGTATCTCATCGTACAAGTACACGATCTAAACTTGTTTTTTTTTTTTTTTTTTTTTTTGCCAAAATAGAAAAACATATATAATTAAATGAAAGAGTTTAGGTCAAAAGATCTATACATATAAGAAGAATCCAAAATAAACAAAAGTTGCGTATCCCCACCAAGTTCTGTTATGGAGAATCTGCAAGCACCCCTAGCAAGAAAATCAGCAAAACCTAGGAATATAACTAAACAAGACCTACTAAATAAAGAACTAAGTCTCAAAATATCCATAGAAAAATTAAAACTCATCCAATCTAAAAAGGATTGGAGACCTTGGAGAGAAAAAAATATTAGGTAAGCAATCCGAATGAATATGCAAATCGATAGCTCCTAAAAAAGAGCCTAAAAGAATACCATCTTTAATGCATTCAAGTTCAACTATATTTGCCAAAGAATGTCCACATTTGCTTTGAGCCTCTAGAAAATTGCATTTGTAATCCCACATAATGCAACCTCTACTCCTTTGCGTGAAGTATTATCCCATGATCCATCTATAGATTTGAAAAAAAGTAAGTTCCTCAGTAATGATATGATTTGGCCTTGGATAAGGTTCCCCACAAGCCCCTTGAGACTCCATAATGTGAAGTGTATTTTGCACATAGATAAAAGGAGGTAGTCATTGTCTGTATTATGGAAGTATCAACCCCTCTAAATAGATTTGCATTTCTAGTAATCCATATCAACCAAGCTAAGACACTCTATATCTGATTCATCAAAGTTAAGTTATCACAATTATTGAACTTATTTTGATAAATTTCATCCAATCTTATAAATTTGTCCCTAGAAAATCAGATGTATTAATACAGAGGGGGGATACTCTCCAACACTCCTTTGCATGAAAACAGAAAACCAAAGCATGACATACATTTTTAGAATCATGGCCACAGATTAGACAAAGGGGGGGGGGTCGCGAAACATTTTTTGAAAAGAGGGAGCTCCCAATTGCAATAGTGTCATATGAGGATCGCCCCAGAAAATATTTACTCTTTGGACGGGTAGGGATCTACCAAATATCTTTCCAATACTTAGATGAGGAGGAAGAAGAAGCTACATTTCCTTGGTGATCAGCCATAGTTAAACATTGATGATAAACAGACTTCACTATGAACTTACCATATTTTGCTTTGTTCCAAATCTAAGAGTCTAAAGTATCAGGAGACAATATAGGGATAGTTAGAATAACCTAAATTTCACATGGAAAAAATAAAGATTGAAACGAAGGTAACTACCAAAGACGAGTATCTCAATCAATAAGTTCGTGCACCTAAGTTGGGCTATGTCCTAGGGAGACTATTAATTCGATGGAAAGGAAAAGCAGGGATCCATGAGTCCCTAAAATATTCACATTAGCATCATTTCCCATTTGTCTAACAATGCCTTGTCTAAGAATATCCTTTCCTGACAAAATACTTACTCAACCCCATGAATAATTATTTGGGATACAACATTAAAAAATAGAATGTCCTTAATGTGTTTTGCATGCATTACCTGGGTTCATAATGAATTTAATTGGTCAAAAGTCTACAACTTTGTTTGGCAAAGAGAGCTTTGTTGAAATAGTTTATATCCTTAAAGCCCAAGCCTCTATCTCTTTTGCCTTTGCAGAGAATTTCTTGTTTAACCTAATGAATTCCCCTACCGTGATCATTTTTCCACCAAAATTGTTGAATCCTTTGATTCATTTGATTGCAAAGTTTATTGGGTATAAAAAAAAAATGACATAACATAGAGAAGGAGAGCAGATGCCACTGCTTTGATTAAAATCTCCTTCCTTGCTTGGGATAATAATTTTCCCTTCCACCTAGACGATTTAGAATCTAAACACTCCAGAGTGAAAGAAAAGGTCTGTACTTTAGATTTTCCAATACATGAGGGAGACCCAGTAAATTCCATGAGAGTTGACATCTTTAATAACAAAAGTAGAGATTATGTTAGTCCTGAGGTCATGTGGAGCTTTTGTGCTAAATAGAACAATAGATTTTTCTGGATTGATGTAGAGGCCAGAGACTTATTTATAATCTTGCAACAAAATATTAATCTATGATGCATTTGAGATGGATGCAGAGGAGTAGATCATGCTATCATCCCAAAAAAAATAAAAAAAAATAAATAAATAAATAATAATATGTAATATAAAATATATATAAATAATAGAGAGAGAGAGAGAGAGAGAGAGAGAGAGAGAGAGAGAGAGAGAGAGAGAGAGAGAGAGAGAAATTAAAGTGGAAGGTTCCAATTGAACATGCATGAAATATAAAATCTTTTTTGAGTTAAAGGTTTCAATGTCCCAAATGTAGACGGGAGATCCCAATTTTTAGAGGATAGTTTCGGATTTCAAAGGTTTTTGCAGAATCCATGGACTAGAACCAACTTGAACAAATTAATAGAAACATGATATATCTTGAATTTCGAACGTTGGATCCTAACAACCAAGACAAAATAAGAAGGAAAATGACAGTTAATTTGTTTTTCTAAATTAGTAATAATACAACACAAACAAGGCTACATGCCAGGACAGCCATACCTACACAATGGCTTGATGTGGTCTTCTCCAACTCTATGAAAACTGCACCTCGCCCTTGAATAAACTTTCAGATTAACCAGCCAGCTAAAAGAAAGAAAGATGGCGAGCACAAAGATTGCTATTGCAATGCTTTTGATCTTCGCCATGTCCATGTTGTCCACAGCTCAAGCTCGAGCAACGGCTCCATCACCTGCACCAAACGCAGATTCAACAGGAACTGATCCAAGTACTCCTGAGGAATGTTACAAAGATTGTTACAAGTCAACTATCAAATATGAAACCGAAGACAACACTAAGAGTGATTGCACCAAGTTTTGTTATCCTGATTTCGCATCCAATTCGAATGTGCTTCCTTTGATTGGAGTTGATCCAACACCATAGTTTATGTTCAAATCGATAATTTGGTGCTGTAATATGTTCTTCTCATGATTTTTTTTTTTGGTATACTTCTCATTAAAAATGGAATTCAAATAACAATTTATTTATTTTACTTTTGCTTTCCCCCCTTTCCAGTTTCCCATAATTTCTGCATTTCTTGTGATACCTCTTTCATTTGTTTATTTAACTTTTTTATAATAACTTTCTTCATGTTCTTGGGGGCGGCTCTCAGTTTCGGTGAAAAGAGAAGAATTATAACAAGCACTGGCATCTGACTTATATAAGTGACAAAGCCAGGAGTTAGAATTTAGTCAAACTCTAGAAAGTCTTTACAATCTTAAACAAGGAATCTGAATCTGCTGTCAGAGTGGAGGTTCCTGAGACTCTCATTTTCGAAGTAAAGAAAATCTGTGTTTGAAACTTTACATTCTGGAACCTTTTTCCTCAAATTTTGAAACAAACTAAATATTAAACATATTTTGGAAGCATAATACTTTTCGCCTTTGTTCCTAATGACATGCTGAGTTGGAATGTAGGTTAGTCAAAATCGATAAGCCATCTGTGTTCAACTCCTACCTTGATTCCATGTTGCCATTTACCTCGGATTAATTTGCTTTCCATTTAAATCCTAGAATGACCTATTCCTAAGATAACAAGGCTTGAATGGAGGCTTGAATCCACTCCATCTTTATTTTTTTTTTCGCTAAAAGATATTTCGTATGAAAAACACCTTTACAATCACACACTATATACACTATGTAAGGGAATCATTGTCATTCAACCCACAACATTAGTTGCACTCAATATACTCAACCTCAGTAACTCTTTAGAGTAACATAGTGAGTTCCACTCCATCTCCATCTTGATCCCCATGGGCTATCCCCATGGCTCTCCTATTCATCTCCTATTCAAAGGTTGCAATTACCAAAGCCTGCCTCTTCATTGGCAGCCCCTACTCCCAACTCTGGCATCAACTACAACTTATAGCTCTTCCGCCTGCAACCCATTCATCTTTCATCCTTTTTTTTTTGGTATACCACCCATTCATCTTTCATCACTGTGTTCAAAGAAGAGAGATGGTGTTAATAATGGCAAATTTAGCATTCTCTCTCTACTGTGTTTTGACCATAGAGTTATTAGGGAATAGTAGATCATAGGCTATTAAATGTAATATTATAAGTTTTTCATATGTTTTTTTTTTTTGGTAAGATAACACATGGTAATTATCATATAAGTTTTCCATTTGTTGTAATTATCTGATAGTATTATAAAGATAACACATGGTCTCATTATTGAGACCACTGATTCACTTTCATAACATGGTATCACGAGCCCACGGTTCTATCACTTTCCCATTTCCCACTTTCCCAAATTCCCACTTTCCCAAATTCCTCTTCTTGTTCTTTGTTACACCCTTTTCAAGCTTCTTGGTTCTTGAGTTCTTCGCTCATCTTCAATGGCCTTTGATTCTTTAACTTCTGAAGTTCCGTCTCCAAATTTTTCTGCTCCTCCTATGGCTTCTTCGCATATTCATCACATCTTCTAGTGAAGTTAACTGCTGACAACTATCTACTTTGGGAGTCACAATTTCTTCTTGTGTTTTGAAGTTTAGGTTTAATGGGTTTCATAGATGGATCAAATCCTCAACCTCCACTGTTTTTGAATTTAGAGTCTGCTACTCTAGTGGTGAATCCAACTTATCTTACTTGGCATCATCAAGATCAAACTCTTTTGAGTTGGATTTTATCAAGTCTCACGGATGCTGTTCACTCGCAAGTTGTTGGACTCCTACATTCTGGTCAAGTTTGGGCAGCGTTATCTCAATGTATGCCTCTTCATTTCAGGCAAGGGTGATGCAGTTACGTACACAACTTCACAGTATCAAGAAAGGATCTGACTCTATGGCCGAATACCTTCTTCGAGTCAAGAAATTGTCTGATGCTCTTGCCCTAGCTTCTCAACCGATTTCTGACTCAGATCTTGTCTTGTTTATTCTTGGTGGTTTGGGATCAGAATTTCAAGCTTTTGTTACATCTGTTACAATTAGAGATTCTCCGATCAAGATTGCTTACTTTCATGGCCTGTTGAATTGTGAAGAGATGAGATTAAACAATGTTCTTCAAGATCTTACGAACATCACAGATCAGGTTGCTTCCACCACTATTTCTCCTGCTTGTTCCTCTTATAGATAGTCAATGAATGGTTTTGCATCTAGATCTGCTGGTCGATCTTTTGGTCATAATTCTTCAAATGGTGGTCGAATGGGAGGATGCTCTTCTGTCTATTGTCAGTTGTGTGGTTGTCCAGGACACCAAGCTCGATTCTATTACAATCTTTCTTGATATGCCTCTGGTTCTATGCCAAATTCAGTTCTGCCTCTACAAAATTGGAGTTCTGGATCATAATTTCCTCAAGAAAATGTTGTTGTTCCACGTCGGGGAGTTGTGAAATTGGTTATCGGATTCTGGTGCGTCACACCACATCACATTTGATCTCAATGTTATTAGCTCGTTCGCGGAATATCTTGGCAATGACACTGTTCGAATTGGGGATGGATCTGGTCTTAACATCAATAATACAGGTTCTTCTTCCTTCTCTACTAATGGTTGTAGTTTCAAGCTTCATGATATTTTGCATGTGCCTTCTGCTACTTCTAACTTGCTCTATGTGCATACATTTACCTCCGATAATGATGTTATCTCTAAATTTTGTGTTGATGGTTTTGCTATAAAGGATCGGTGCTCAGGCCGTGTTGTACTCAATGGCCCTGTTAATCATGGTGTTTACAATCTTCCAGTGGATATGAACTCATATGTATTGGCATTTTCTAGTATTCATGCATTCCTTGATCTTTGGCATCTTCGTTTAGGTCATTCTAGCTCTTCCACTATGACTAGGTTAATTCAACAATTTAGTTTACCCTTTGTTTATTCAAAATCTTCTTTCCTTTGTTCTTCTTGTCAACTTGGAAAGTCCCACAAGCTTCTTTTACTCACTATCATACCAAAAGCACTGCCCCTTTGCAATTAGTTCACTCAGACTTATGGGGACCTTCCCCTGTTCGTTCCACTGAAGGTCATCGTTTTTATGTCTCATTTGTAGATGATTTCACTCGTTTTACATGGCTCTATACTGGTGCTCATAAATCAGATGCTCTTTGGGTTTTTCAAATGTTTAAAGTTTTTGTTGAGAAACAATTTTCTTGTTGTCTTAAGGCATTTCAATCTGATTGGGGTGGCAAATTTCAGGGTTTCTCCACTTTTCTTCAATCTTGTGGTATTGTTCATCGTTTATCTCCCTATACCTCTAAACAGAATGGTAGAGTGGAACATAAGGATAGACATGTTGTGGAGATGGGTCTCTCTTTACTTGCACACTCTGGTATGCCTTTGAAATTATAGGCAAAATCTTACTCTACTGCTGTTTTCAATATTAATCGTCTTCCTATAGATGTTTTACAATATGATTCTCCTTTTCACAAACTTTTTGGAAGAGTTCCTGATTACCAGTTTCTTAAATCCTTTGGCTGTTGTTTTTATCATTTCTTGAGACCTTTTAACAAACACAAAATGGAATATTGTTCTTCTGCTAGTGTATTTGTTGGATATAGCCCTAGACATCATGGGTATAGATGCCTGCATTTGAGTACTGGCAAGATTGTCATCTCTCGCCATGTGATCTTTGATGAAACTCTTATCCTTTCAAATCTTCAATTCCTGCTACTACTTCATCATGTTGCACTTCTCCACTACTTGTTACATGTCCTGTTAATGTCTCGTTTGTGCTCGATTCTTTTCTAAGGAAAAATCTATTAATGGGCTACATGATGCCGCTTGTGATGGCTTCATTGTTGTTGCACCTGATATTTTACCTACGGAGAATGTCACTCTGTTAATCCTGTGCCACATCTACAAGCTTTTTCTTGTGTTGCTGATTCTATTGTTTCCAATCAATTGGATGCACCATTTCCTCAAGAGCAGCTTCCTGTTGCCATAACCACTATTGAGTTAGATAGATACACAGAGATGATTTCATTTGAAGTTGTTGGGCCATCTACTATTGTTGTTGAGCCTTCTACTAAAGCTGTTGGGCCTTCGTTTGATACTGTTGGTTTGAGTCGTGATAACCCAAATGGGTTTGATTTATTGTTTCACAGTGATGTAAATAATAATGTGTTATTGGACATTTTCTTCCTTTCAATTCTTGCTCTACTGGTGTTACTGGTCCTAGTGGGCCCTCTACTACGTTGGGTAGTTCTACTAAATGTGGTTCTATCACTAATTGTCTCAATGAGCTCCCTCTTACTCGTTTACATTCCATGGTCACTCGAAGTCAAGATGGGACCTGTGTTGCCAAGGTCCCAAAGAGCTTCTATGCCTCTAGGTATCTTGCCCCTCTTGCTCTAGTTATGGCTGGACCTTTAGATATTGAACCCTCTTGTTACACTCAAGATGCTAAGTCAAGTATTTGGCATCAGGCTATGGATATTGAGTTCAATGCTTACTTTCCAATCATACTTGGGTTCTTGCTCCGCCACCCTTGGATCGATGGGCTATAGGGTGTAAATGGATTTTTTGGATCAAATGCAAATCGAGTGGTACTATAGACCGTCACAAGGCTCGATTAGTGGAAACAGTGTATACCCAAGAGTATGGTTTGTACTATGATGAATGTTTTAGTCATGTGGTCAAACCTACTACCATCAGGATTATTCTTGCTTTGACCGTTTCATCTCAATGGTCTATTCGTCAACTAGATGTCAACAATGCTTTTCTCAATGGTAGCTTGACTGAGGATGTTTACATGCATCAACCTCCGGGTTATGTGGATACTCGGTTTCACTCATGTTTGCAAATTGCAAGAGTCTCTTTATGGGCTTAAACAGGCGCCCTACGCATGGTTTCAATGCTTGAGTACTTTCCTTCATCAATTGGGTTTTGTTGGGTCCAAAATTGATACTTCTTTGTTTATTCGTCATCATGCCTTTGCTACACTTTATGTTTTAGTGTATGTTGATGACATTCTCATCACCGGACCTTGTCCTCAAGCTATTTATACTTTGCTAGCTACCTTGTCTTCAAGATTTTCCCATAAGGATTTGGGTTTAGCACGTTATTCTTTTGGGAGTGGAATTGATTCCTATGGACACCAGCATTCTTTAATCTCAACAAAAGTATATTACTTCTCTTCTTGATAGGTTCGGATTATTTGATGCTAAGCCTATCTCCGCTCCTATTGTGCCCATGTGTCATTTATCTTCTGATCATGGCAAGCTCTTGGATGACCCTTCCATATATCGAAGTCATGTTGGGGACTTTAGTATGTTACTTTGACAGGTCTAGACTTATCCTTTTCAGTTAACAAGTTGTGTCAATATCTTGCCTCCCCAACTGAGGTTCATTGGACTGCTCTTAAGCGACTCTTACGATATCTCAAAAGCACTCTCCTTTATGGGTTACACATCACTCCATCTTCCTCTTCTTCTTTAGAGGCCTACTTAGATACTGATTGGGTGGGTTGCCCTGATGATCAAAAATCCCATGGCGGCTACCTCATTTTTCTCGGCTCTAATTTGGTTTCCTGGCAGTCTTGCAAGCAAACCACTATTGGTTGGTCTAGTACAGAGAGTGAATATTGTGCTTTGGCCCTTGCAACTACTGAATTAACATGGATCCAATCTTTGCTTGCCGAGTTAGGTATTCTTCCACCTTCATCACCGGTTCTGTGTGTGATAATATTGGTGCTACCTAACTCTCTGCCAATCCTTTTTTTCATGCTCACACGAAGGACATTGAGGTGGATTTCATTTTGTTCGAATAAGGTTGCCAAGTAAGATCTTCTTGTTCACTTTATCTCCACCCATGATCAGTTGGCTGATATTCTCACCAAGGGTCTCTCTTCTCCACGCTTTCGTCTTCTTCATTCCAAACTCAGGCTCCTTGAAGGACCCTTGACTTTGCGGGAGGGTATTAGAGAATAGTAGATCATAGACTATTAAATGTAATATTATAAGTTTTTCATATGTTGTAATTATCTGATAGTATTATAAATATAACACATGGCCCTGATTCACTTTCATAACAAGAGTTGACCTGTTGTTGATATAGTTTGATGCAAGTGTGGCTGAGATGCCCTTGTTGTTTGCGTGGCTGCCAGTGAGAGCGGGTGAGGAGGAATTTAAATTGTTGGACATTCCATCATGATGCCAGATGAACCGCTTTTATAGTTAAGAACATAAATTTTCTCTGCCAAAATTGGAAAAATTATTATTATTTTTTTTAAATTTCTGGAAAACATGCATATCTTTTGTCAAATTTGAATATTAAACTGTGAGACATATCAATCGAATCTGAATCTGCTAAAAAAAAAAAAAGGGATTAATCCCACCATATATAGGTTAGGTTCTCAATTGTGAGGTGTGGAAGTGGAACCATGAGCTAGGAGCCCCTCCACTGTATGCATGGTTTGGATTGCCCCAAAAATGGAGCCTTTGACATTTATTTCATTCACTTATTTTTAAAAAAATTATTCAATTGATCGTGCATTGAATTATCTTCACTAACCAATCAAAAGATCCAAGTCACTCACCATTGAATAGAAAACAAAACTCAACATGCAGAGACGTTAGAAAAACGTGACTATATAAAAATCCCTATAGTACAATGGTACATAGAAGACAAAAACAATAAATCACTAATTTTCTTGGCTTGAAGACTTTCAGGAGACAAAAACAAGATAAAACCTTAAAGAAGTATTCGGGAGCTTCTTTCAATTTTGGACTATTCACAACACCAAATAGATAAATCATTTATAGCATTCACAATGGCCATAAAACAATAGTTGATCTTTTAGAACTTTGGCTTTGATAATGATTGGAATATTAGGTCAAGGGCCAAGGTAGTGGGAAGCACGATAGTGGATCAATTCGAGGCAGCTTTCTTATTATAAATTGCTGTAAAGTTGCAGGAGAAGAGATGTCTATATGCTCTAATTATCATAATATAGCAAATGGGTATCTCGTCTGTTTCTCCTTCTCTCATTCTTGTAGTTCTTATATGTTTCAGTTTTTTCATGCAAATGCAGCTGAGAATGGTTTATGCAGGTACCTGTAGCTCGCTTGTAACATTTTGTTGGGAGGTTAACACCCAGAAATTTAAGTTTCTGTGAGAATTGTTCAAATGTAGCCTCAGTCTTGACTACTATTGCGTGTAAACCTTCTTTGTGTCATCCGAATGGTTGGACGTCTTGCACTCACAAAGGAATTAGGGCGGCCCGACCTAGTGTAGGTCAAGGCGCCACTAGGTCAGGCCACCTCCGATGCTCAAGTTAACCTAGCTTAATAGTAGAAGGTTCTGAGAGGATTCTCAAAGTGTGAAGTATAATAGTGGATAAAAGTCTCATACCCTGTCAGTCCCATGAGCAGGGTTTATATATTGGTTACCTTGAGGCGGCCTTTCCATTGATTTCGTCCGCTTATTGAAGAGCTGGGCGAGTTGCCTTAGGAGACGCGTTTCCTTTCTTAGTGGGACTCTAATGGAGTCGTTACTCTGAGAGTCACTCCCCCATGTTTCACTGTAGGCATATTGGGCTGTTATTTCTATAACTGATCCCTTTGACCTAATATTTCTTCGAACTTGGTTCTCCAAACTTGATGTACTTGCCTTGACCCAGGTGTATCCCGAGTGGGTCTCATACCCATCCCGAGAAGGAGTTCTCGTACCTATCAACTGGGTGTTCTCAAGCATCTGAGGGGGTTCCCATATCCATCCCGAGAGAGAGTTCTCATTAGTCATTACCTTCCCGAGTGGACATAGGAAATTCTTATCGTGGTGCCCTTGGCATAATCACCTCATTCCAACTACACTTGTGGATTTCTTTTAGAAACTAACAAACTTTTAAGGTTGATTGTGGATTTTTGGTTTTGCAGATTCAAAAGTGAGGAAACTCCGAAGTACTATACCTGCACCTCCTCCTCCAAACGCCAACCCAAATCCTGGAACAAGACGAGAAAAGACTCACGTTCCTCTCCTCCTCAAAAAGGTGAACAACTGAATAAAATAAAGAGAGAGAGAGGGAAAAATGGGGTTCGCTGAGAATTAATTAGGAAATGGTGTGAATCAAGTTCTTGTTCATTTATAGTTATTGTTCGTTCAACCATGTAAGCTACTAATGGAATGTTCGTATGTTACTTGTTCATGGTTACCCGCATTTCAACTTCATGTATCTTACTCCACCTCTCCAATTTCTTCTATTCTTCTTTCTTTCTTTCTTTTTCTTCTTCTTTCTTCTTCTTCTTCTTCTTCTTCTTTTTTTATTATTTTTATTATTTTTTATTTAATATAATTGTTAAACAAACACTACGAAATAGAAAATTGAAACAAAAACCAAAGCATACATAGATTTAACATGGCTCACACAATGATGTAGTATGCAATATTCACGAACGAAGAAGAAGAGTTTTTCCACCTATGTAGAAGAAGAACAGAAGACAATCTCACAACCAATTGCCAAAAACGGTGTAACAATAACTTTCACCCAATATAAAATCCTAAATCCTTCAATCAATATGTGGTAGACGAACATAAGATACACACACACACACACACATATATATATATATATATATATATATATATATATATATATATATATATTATATATATATATATATATATATATATATATATATACACTTCAATCCGTTAAACAGCTCGACCCATCAGCCCAAGCCTTTCGCTTCCAACACAAATCTTCGCAAACAGATTATTTAGGTCGTCCACCAAAATATATCGGTGTGGGTCCATCTTCCAAATCGGATACAATAATTCGAGTCAAGACATAACAATAATAATGTTAAAACAAATACCAAGAAAAAAAAAAAAAAAACGAACACCAAAAAATCACTAATAAAAAGAGTAAAGGTAGCAAATCAAAGGAACACAAAAATTTAACGTGATTCACTCACCAATACGAAGAAGAACAACCTTCATTATGTAGGAAGAAAATTATGATGGAGATCTCTCAACTAACCACTGGAACAACGTTACAAAAATTATCACCAAAATCCCTCAGACAAAAATATGAAATCTTATAATTACCTAACAGGAGAACATAGGGTATACATTTATAGATTTTAATCGGATAAATGGGTCGACCCATTGAATCGAATCATATCGTATCATAAATTTGGTGGCTGACCCAAATTATCCAATTCATAAAATTTGTGATGGAAAGTGCGATAACAAATCATATCTTTTTCCTATCTATTTTTGCTAGGTTTGCATAAGAGTGTCAATTGCGTATTGAAACCATTTAACCATACCGAACCGTGACGTCTAAAACCGCACCGTACCGTTCAAAATTCGGTACGGTAAGTACTGAAACCAATTTCTTCGGTACAGTTTTGGTTTTGGTATGTATCGACTTAGGTACTCATACCGTCGGTACGTACCAAAATTGTATCGAATTGGTACTGTACCAAATTAAGAGATATAAATTGTAATTTTACAATTAAAACACTGAACCTTTTCCCTATCCCTTATTCCCTATTTCAAATTTTCGTTTCATCATTTACTCCTCTTCTTAGATTTACTTGTTTTGTCTCTATTAATTAGATTTATTTGCTTTATCTATGTTAATTTCAAATTATATCAATCGGTGATCACAATTTCATTAGGATCTTAATGAACAAATTACAAAAGTGGCATAAGTTCATTCGTACAAAAATTGTACCGCACTAGATACCGTGTTTAAACCATTTTTCCGTACCGATTTAATACCAAAACCGTACTGAACAATTTTTTGTAAATACCGAAACCGTACCGTACCATTTAAATTCGGTACGGTATGGTTCTGGTTTTTAGTATTCAAAGTTGGTACCATACCGAAACCGTACCGATTGACACCCTTAGGTTTGCATGGTTCACATTTATCTTTTGTTACAATAAAGACACCTTCTCTCCATGCATGTGGGCTTAAAAAGCAAGACATATGGTTGCATGGTAAAAAATTCGAGGGAAACTCAAGTTTCAATCGGATGAAAATGGGAAACTTAGGTGGAAACTTGGGAAATTTCGAGGAAACCGAGGACTTTTCCGTACAAGTTTCGACAGGTTTTAGAGAGTATTTTGAGGTGAGATCCTGTATTTAAACTAATTAGAGTATAAAGAACACATTTGATGTATTTTGCTAAAAAAAATCAATGTAGAGTTGTCCAAAAAGTACATTATAAATTTAACTACTTAAGCACATAACATTCAATATATAATTTCTAACTTCAAAATCGTTGACAATAAAAGGAAAATACAACTTAGTGTTAAGAGGAGTGCGAAGAGTGGATTCATCTTGTGAGCTAAGTAGTACTATGCCTGTAACATCCTCTCCTCAAACCAACGAACATAGACATCCCATGACATTTTATGCCTATGGTTGTCAAGTTAATCGACAACTATAACTTTATGAGTCTGGTCATCAATATGCTTAAGATAACCAACTTGAGGGAATATGCACTTTGAATAGGGAAGTCCTGATGGAGGGGGTATTTGTCTTGGGTATTTGGAGAAACATGAAATAAACAAAAAAATTGAAAATTTGGGAAAGCTACAAAATTTACACGAAAAAGTCCCAAGTTTCCATGAAATTTCCTAGGTTTCCAACGAAATTTCCCAAGTTTCCCACGAAATTTGGGATTTTTTTTCCCTCATGAACCAGCTGGTCCAACTGAGTTGACCCAAGTTTCGATAGGTTTCGAGGTTTCGACAAGTTTCGATGAAATTTCGACAGTTTCGGTCGAAACTGAGGACTTTTTTTCGATCCTCATGAGTTTCGTTTCGCATTTTTCGAAATGGAAAATTTCGGTGGAAATTCCACAAGTTTCGATGGAATTTTGTTATATGTATGGTTTTGTTAGATTTTTTTATTAAAATCTATATTAAGTTTCAAAATTAGTTTTTGCATTTCTTTTATTTTAATTGGTTTGTTAGTGTGTGTGACCCATGAGGTAAGGGTGGTAATGAGGCACCCATGAGTAAAGAAGGCCCTTCATGACCTTGGTTATGAGGCTCTTCATGACATTGATCATGTGTCTTAAAGATCTTGATCTTGGTGATGAGGTGGGCTTACTAGTAGGGTGCAATTTACTTAAATTCTAATTATTAATTTTCAATTCTTATTTCAACTTCATGACCATTCAAGATCATTTCCATGAGTGGGGTTAAGAATATTGAATGAATTAAATCCAATTCATACAAAAGAGGTGAATATGAGAATTAAATCTCCATTTAGTGGGGATGTTAGGTCAATGTGGTTTATTCCCATTAGTGGAGAAGGACAAGCCCATTGATTATTCATTATTAGGGAATTGATTCTCTCCCTTGTGACAAGGTGAGTCATTGTGATTTAATGACCCAATTCATTGTCTTGAGAATCTCAAGGGGTGTAAGGAGTGGTTTGGGCCTATATAAACCCAATCATTTTCTTTCATGTGGGGTGTAATAGAGACACTACTCACACTTGGATTATTTGTCACTTACTGTTTTAAAAGTTTATTTCTTCGAGTTTGTGTAAGTGTTGTGCTATAGCTTTTGGCTTCTTGAAGGGACTAAGAATAACTAACTCATCTTCTAGTTGGAGGTTGCTTTATTTTGGAGGTGGTGGTGCGAAGAACTCATGGTAGTAGGGTATATCAATTACCTTAAAGACAACACTCAAGGTATGACTCAACCTCATTCGTTGGTGGTTCGTTCAATTGCTACATCAAGCTTTCTAGATTGGCTAAGGTCGGATCTTCATCTTTTAATTGTATTGAAATTCATTATTGTGTTTTTTAGAATTTGTAATACAATTACCTCAACACGTTATCTGTCATATGCATTTAGAAGAATGATATATGAAAAAGAGGGAAGAAAAAATAATAATTTATGACAAACTAGTCTTTGGATTTTGAATCGGAACAAATTTAGCTAAGATCTAGTATTCAGAATTACCATTGAGTTTTCAAAATCCCGCCCAACCCATCCTTATTGCAACCCTAAAAATTGGCATGATTAAAACTAATTAGCAATTCACTTCTCAGAAAATCCATTTGTAAGTACTTCTGTACTTCCTACCTTATCCTAAACTCAAAATTATAATTTAGTTTTGAAAATCCCACCCCAACCCATCCTTATTGCAACTCTAAAAATTGGCATGAGTAAAACTAATTAACAATTCACTTCTCAGAAAATCCATTTGTAACAACTTCTTTTCTCTCTCTCTCTCTCTCGTTTAGGTAGAGCTTGCTTTTGTACGTAATTTCACTCTTAGATTCCACTCCATTTTAATTTTTTCGCTAAATGATCTACCAAAAATGTATTACAATCACACACTATATACACAATGTAAGAGAATCATGTCATTCAACCTCAACATCAGTTGCACTCAATATACTCAAACCTCAATGCTAACCCTTTAGAGTAAAATGGTGAGTTCCACTCCATCTCCATTTCCCCATGGGCTACCCTTCAACTTCTCCCTTGCTTTCTGCTCTCCCTTCTATCTTCCCCACCATCTGCCTGCAACCCTAATGCCCCAAAAATGGAGCCTTGACATTTATATTATTCAATTATTTTAAAAAATTATTCAATTGAATTGATCGTGTATTACTAATTAAATTATCTTCACCAACCAATCAGAAGATCCAAGTCACTCACCATTGAATAGAAAACAAAACTCAACATGGAGACATAGACTTCAGAAAAACGTGGCTGTACAAAAACAATAAATCACTTACTTTTCTTGGCTTGAAGACTTTCACAGGAGACAAAAACAATATATATATACTTGTTTAAGGTTATCTTGTTTTTGTCTTTAAGGTTATCTTGGTAAAAGACAAAAACAAGATAACCTTAAAGAAGTATTTGGGAGATTCTTTTAATTTTGGACTATTCACACCATCAAATAGAAAAATCTTATAGCATTCACAATGGCCATAAGACAATATAGTTGATATTTTAGAACTTCAGTTTTGATAATCTGATTGGCAAACTAGGTCAAGGGCCAAGGAAGTGGGAAGCATGATAGTGGATCAGTTCTAGGCAGCTTTCTCATTATAAATAGCTGTAAAGTTCCAGGAGAAGAGATGTCTATATGCTCTAATTAGCATAATATAGCAAATGGGTATCTCGTCTGTTTCTCCTTCTCTCATTCTTGTTGTTCTTATATGTTTCAGCTTTTTCATGCAAATGCAGCTGAGAATGGTTTGTGCAGGTACCTGTAGCTATCTTGTAACATTTTGTTGGGTGGTTAACACCCCAGAAGTTTAAGTTTCTGTGAGAATTGTTCAAATGTAGCCTCAGTCTTGACTACTATTGCGTCTAGACCTTCTTTGCATCACCCAAATGGTTTGATGTCCTTCACTCACAAAGAAAGTTAGGGTGGCCCAACCTAGTGTTGGCAAGGGCCACTAGGTCGAGCTGCTTCTGACGCTCAAGTTAGTCTAGCTCAATAGCTAAAGGCCCTAAGAGGATTCTCAAAGTGTGAAGGATAATAGTGGATAAAAGTCTCATACTTCGTTAGTCCCATGAACAAGATTTATATATTGTTACCTTGAGGTGGCCTTTCCATTGATTTGGCCTCTTATTGAAGAGCAGGGCGAGTTGCCTTAGGAGACATGTTTCCCTCCTTAGTGGGACTCTAATGGAGCCATTACTCCGAGAGTCACTCCCTCTCATTTTGCAATGGCCTTATTGGGCGGTTATTTCTATAACTAACCCCTTTCACTTAGTCTTTCTTCAAAGACTTCTTCGAACGTGGTTCTCCAAACTTGATGTGTTTGCCTTGACCCGGGTGTATCCCGAGTAGGTCTCAAACCCATCTTGAGAGGGAGTTCTCATATATACCCCGAGGGGGTTCCATATCCATTCCCGATAGGGAGTTCTCATACCTTCCCGAGTGGACATGGGAAATTCTTATCATGGTGCCCTCGGCCTAATCACCTTCCACTACCACTACATTTATTATTTTCTTTTAGAAACAAACAAGCTGTTAAGGTTGATTGTGGATTTTTGGTTTTGCAGATTCAAATGTAAGGAAACTCCGAATTACTATACCTCCACCTCCTCCAGACGCCAACCCAAATCCTGGAACAGGAGGAGGAAAGCTTCACGTTCCTCCCCCCCCAAAATGAAGAGAGAGATAGAGGGAAGAATGAGTTCGTAGAGAATTAATAAGGAAATGGAGTGAATCAAGTTCTTGTTCATTTATAGTTATTGTTCATTCAACCATACAAGCTTACTAATGGAATGTTTGTATGTTACTTGTTCATGGTTACCTGCATTTCAATTTCGTGTATCTTGTTCAGTTGTTCCACTTCTTCAGTTTCTTTTGTTATTTTTTTATTTAATATAATTGTTAAAACAAACACCACGAAATAGCGAATTGAAATAGAAACAAAAATTAAAACACATAGAGATTTAACGTGGTTTACACACTGATGTAGCATGATACGTCCACAGGCGAAAAATAAGAGTTTTTCTACTATGTAGGAGAAGAATAGAAGGAGATCTCACAACCAATCCCCAAAGCGGCATTACAAGAACTCTCAGCCAATAGAAAATTCCAAATCCTTCAATTAATATGTGGTATATATATGGAAAAAAGAGAAAAGAAAAGATGTATACCTAGTAGAAGACGGGCTAGCCCATCATCAGTCTTGAACTCATTCACATTAATTCGGTCTCCAGAGGGAAGCAAGTCCCAGGTTTCCTGTCTTAATCGAGAGGAGGCCTCTGATTAGGAGCTACAGACTCAAGACAATGCAAACACCAACGAGAGCAGTAGTTGGGGAAGCAGATAGCACAAAAGAAATACTTTTCCCCTCCAGCCTTTGTTATCGTGTGGAATAGACGAATCAACAAAGACATAACTATCGCCCAATTCAGTGTTGATGCTGGTTCTCCTTGAAAAATGTAGGTAACCATGCCCGCTTCCAACTTTCAGATTATAGTAATTCCTAAAAAGATTAACAGAGGGACTGCATCCCATTTTTTGACCGAATGCAAAGAAACAGTAGACAAGTCTCCAACTATTTGGAGTCAGTTGGCATAAACAAATTTTATAATAGTTAAGGAGAGACTTAACCGAGGGAATCAAGGGGATCCTAAATCTAGCTTCTAGACTTTTGATGTAAATAGCAATGACACCAGGAGCAACCAAATGAGCACGGTCAGAAGGTTTAGGAGTCCAAGCCTTAATCTCAGGAGAAAAGCTATAATCCCGCAAGTAGGAAGATAGCTTGGCTTTCTTGATCTTGGCAGGATACCATTCAGGGCCAATTGCTTTTGGGTTTTTCTCCTCTTTATTAACATCTACGGGTTCATAGGGGACTATGACCTCATCATGAGCATACGGAACAAGTTCCCAATCTGAGTTAGGGGCTTGACTAGAAGAAGGACTAGCAGAGTTCCTTTCCGAGTCAAGTTTTGAAGAAGTTCCAACTTCGGGAGCATAACTAGGACTAGAAGACCTAGAGGAATGACCCATGAGAGGAGGAAAAAGAAAAGAAAAGTGGTTCGAATACTATTCAATAGAACGATGAAGTATGTTATATACGAGCAAGAAAGGCAAAGGAAAGTTGAGGGGAAGACGAAGAAGAAAAAGGCAACAAAGATCGAGTAAATATAGGAGGTAGAACGACGTGATTGGAAACTCTTAAGATTTAGAGGGAAAATATGTGATAATTCAAATTAACGGTTATGACTGATCCAAAATGATATTTGAGTCTAATCACTTAAGTTTTGGAATGATACAACTAAACACGTGGAGAAGATGGGTAAGTCGAGAAAAAGGCGTTGGAACCGTGCCACGAAAGATCAACCACATTTGCAAAAAACGAAGGCTAGCATTTATGAGGAGATGGAAAAGGCTGACAAGTTGAGGTCTTCATCATATATTCGAGACTATTCGGGGGTTGAGCTCTATCTTTGAAATGATTATAGAGATTAAGCATCTTCCCAAGGCAGGAAAAATTCATTTTTGGAGAAGTTCAAGCTGCAAATCAAAATTATGATTTGGAAAAACCAAAATTATGCTTTTGAAAATTAATTCTGGTGGTTTTGGAAACTCAAATGTTGACAATCCAAATTTCACCACGTGGAAGGAAAATTTGAGAGTCAACGTTCAAGGTTGAACAATTAACTTCAAAAGCAAAAAATAACTGAAGATGGCACTGATCAAATCCAATATTTATTGATGAACTCTCTAGCTCAGAGAAGGATTTGATGATGCCCGATGAACTCCCTTGATCAAATGATGAGCTTAGGATCCTGATTAGCTCTATGATCCAATAGATTGAACTCAAGATTTTTGATGAACTCAGCTAGTCAAAAGATGAGCTCGGAAGCTTCTGATGAGCTCCATAGGTTGGGAGATAAGCTCAGAAATTCTAGTGAACTCTTCCAACTAAAAGGATGAACTCAGCGTTCAAATAATTTCTCTTGATTGGAGATGAGCTTAAATATTGAAGAATTCTCACGGCCCATATTAGATGAAGAGACAAATTGAAGCTGATCAGACAAAGGTAGTTTCAAGGAGGCCAGGGAAAAGAACTTAAACCTCTTGACTAGAGTTTCAATTTTATTTCAACCTTAGCAGGCTTGGGGGCTCATGTTGTGAATAAATCACCCAAGACCCGGTTCACCCGAATGAACCGGTTTTAACTTATGGCTTGGACCAAATATGGGATCAACCCGAAAGCCATACGAAGATCTAATCTTAACCATTGGTGCTATAACACTCAATCGATGGCTAAGAGAAGGTAGAGTCAGAAAGAGGAATCTATAAATAGGGATGAGGCATGCGCAAAAGCTAAGACATTCAAATTCACTATGGGCCTGTTTGGTTACATGAGTCTGGAGATTTCAAATATCTAGAGATTTCAAATCTATGGAGTTATAATTTATAAAATTAGATGTTTGGTTGTGGAATGAAATTTGTGGATTCATCCTAAAAAACTATTTGATCGACGTGATTTTTGTGAATGTGCAAATGTATAGTTTTTTTTAAAATCTTTGGATTTCACCTCTTACCCATAAATCTACAACCAAACGGGTATAATTCTCTAGATTTCATGAATCTAGAGATTTTTATAACCAAACGGGTATAATTCTCAGATTCATGAATCCAAAGATTTTGAATCTCTGGATTCATGTAACCAAACAGGCCCTAAAAAACTGTTTGCATCTTCCCACCCTAAAGACATTCAAACATTCCTTAAGCTCTCAGGAGCTCTGCAACTGTAATTCTTCAATACTCATTGACTTGACCATCAGAGACCGAACTCCGATCCAGCTGATTGGCTCTAACAGTTCTTCTTTGGCTTTGAAAGCAAGAGTGGATTCAAGAGCAGATCAAACCAAATATGAAGAGTTTGGTGTGATTCGTGGTTCATAACCCCCGACAAAATCTGCAACAAAGTATTAGCTAGACTTGGTGGTGGGGGCAATTAGTTCCAGTCCTGAGCTAGGAACATCTAATAGATTTGGTGCTTTGGTGGAAGAGGGAAAGATTCAAAATTTAAATTCAGATCAAGTTCCACTTACTTAAGGGACACAAAGGTTTCTTTAGAGTGTGCCCAAGTAGTAGCTCCACATGGGATGAATGAGCATAGGATAATTCCTTCGGATATTATACGTCAAGAGACTCCAATAGATAGGGCTCATCAAACAAAGCAATTTGCAGAGGATGGGGATTCTCAAAATTTGGTTTCTGAGGAGAACTTAGTGTCTACCTTAAATCAATTGAATGGGCCCACGAGGAAGAGATGGATGATAAAGTGGATTCCAGAGTTTTAAATTTTGAAAATGATAGAGTGGTAAACTATAGACAACATTACCAAAAGAAGGGGCCCACATAAAGCAATTTGCACACGACGAGGGATTCTCAAAAGTCGGTTTCTAGGGAGAACTTGGAGTCTACCATGGATATAATTGAGTGGGTCTATGTGGAAGTCTCTCTACAAATGGAAGATGAGTTGGCCGTTGATAAAGTGTCTTATGATTTAGGGGTTGATGCAACAGATCAGGTGGGTGTTGCGGTGAGGCCAAGATGTTCTAGTACGAATTATGGAATTAAATGGAGGGGAAAAAACAGAACAATTTCATGGGTAATAGAGAAGGAATCGGTCTCACTCAGTGTCTGCGGGCAGAGGCGGAGCTAATTAGGGCCCCCTCGATTTTTATAATAGTTTTCGTATTTCCTTTATTTTCCCCTTAATTTTCTCTTTCTATGTGTGAAATAAAGCATTTGCAATTTTTTTTCTACTTAATTATGGAAATTGATAGTTTTCCCCATATTTAGTTATTATATTACAAACTTATCTTTTCTCCTATGATTTCTTTCACAATTTCTCCCCTACCTTCTTTCTTCATGATTTTTTAAGTTTTAAATGGCAACGAATCTAATCATACAATTTTAGCCCATATGCTTTGTTTCAATATATTTTTAATAATTTACCTATAATTGTGTTATCTATATTTTAATTCTCCTATTAATTTACTTATATGTTTATAATGGGCCCTACATCTGAAAATGATAAAATCATTCAGAGGTGGGACCCACAGTGGATCCTAAATGGGCCCACGCAATATGTGTGGTCAAAAGGCATTTGTGCTCACCTGATGGAGAGGTGATCCGGATTCATTATTCGCCCCCACCAATGTTCAATCCTGACTCCACCTCTATTTGCGGGTCCATATGAAGAAATGTAGATCTGAAAGAGTAAGGAAGGGAGGTTACTTTTGAAGAAATTACAAGAATTGATTGGCTCTTAGTGGAGAAAGAAAACAGTGGGATGAACAATTAAACTTAGCTAGGTTAATTTTTGGATTTTTTTATATTAATTTCCTTCATTTGTCCACTTTTTTCTCTTCTCACATGTGAAATGTCACTATTTGCCCCCCCCCAATATCGAGAACAATTTTTAAAGGGTAAATATCACTTACCTCCCCTCTTAGTTGGACAAACAACACTTACACCCCCTCTTAGTTGGATAATATCACTTACCTCCCCTCTTATTTAGCAAATATATCAAACACCTCCCCTCTGTTAACCTTTTCAGTTAAATTTAACTTTTACCGTTAAATATTTTTCTAAAAACCCCAAACTACCCTTGGCTAAAAATATTTTTTATTTTAAACCCTAAATTACCGTAATCACCCTACCAATTAAAATACTAAATTACCCTCAATTAAAATAGTTGTTAAAAACCAAAACATCATAATTAAAACTCAAATTATCTTTAATTATTGAAAGCCCAACATACCCTTTTTTTTTTTAAAAAAATTATCAAACAATTAAAAGGACCCAAAATAGTACTACGTGTTTAATTTTATCAACATACCCTTTTTCTTAATATTACTTGATGGTAGTACGTGTTTTTTTAATTGTTTGATATATTATATATATTTTGAAAAAAAGAGTATGTTGGGCTTTTAATAGTTAAAGATAATTTAGGTTTTAACTATGGTGTTTTGGTTTTTAATAATTATTTTATTTGAAGGTAATTTAGTAGTTTAATTGTTAGGGTGATTACGATAATTTAGGGTTTAAAATAATAAAAAATATATTTTGTAGTTTGGGGTTTTAAAAAAATATTTAACTGTAAAAGTTAAATTTAACCAAGAAAATTAAGAGAGGGGAAGTATTTGATATATTTGCTAGGTAAGAGGGGATGTAAGTGATATTATCCAACCAAGAGGGGGTGTAAGTGCTATTTGTTCAGTTAAGACGGGAGGTAAGTGATATTTTCCCATTTTTAAATGTAAAATAATGGGTATAAAAGTCATCTCTAGTTATAAACTAACTCCTCAATTCCTATTTATTCTCCCCACTCTTCTCTCTACTTACTTTTCAATCCCTATTTATTCTCTCATATATTTTTTTTTGTACTGGTGGTTTTTTAATACTAGAAATGTAATGCCCTCCACAAGAGTCGAACCCAAGACCTCTCCATTGAGAAGTATTGGTCTTTACCACTGAAACCAACCTTGCATTGGCATATTCTCTCATATCTCCTCTCTCCTCTCTCCTCTTTTTTTCCTATTTATTATCTTCTATTTTTTTCTTCTTATTTATTCTTCCCTTTTTATAGGGGTGTCAACGGTTCGGGTTGGGCCGGTTTCGGTCCGGGCCTAACGGTTTCGGGCTGAAAAACACTTAGCCCAAACACGGCCCATTAAGAAAATAACGGTTTCGGGCCAGTGCGGTTTGGGTTCGGGCTGACTAATGGTTTGGGCTAACGGTTTTGAATTGGGTTTACTAATGGTTTGGGTTCGGGTTTACTAGCGGTACGTTTTGAGTACCTTGTTAATATGTGAAATCTATCAAGAGTATGTGAACATATATAAGCATTAAGTTATTTCCAAATCTTTTGGGTTGGGTGTTTAAAACCTAAAAAAATTTTCTACAAAGATTTATAAAATTTATAGAACTAATATACAAAAGAAAACTGGCATCATGATGAATTTTAGTGGGTTGTCTCTGCTTATTTTCCTCCTCCTTCTTGACACTTGTAAAAATGGATCAAAATAAAGCATTAAAAGATTTTCAAATGATAATACACTTGCTAAATATTTACTAAGCCCATCTTCCTAATGGCGAAGGCTTTGACAAGCTTGTTGTTTGCATATTCCAAAGCAAAACAATAAAGGAAAACAAATGGATACTTGGGGGTTTTCTTGTCTTTTACATTTAAATTTATTTTATTTTATTTCTTTATAACGGGTTTAATGGGTTGGTTCGGGTTCGGGCTAGTTTCAGGCCAAACGGGCTAGCGGGCCACACACGGGCTGGCCCAACCCAGCCCAAACCATTGCGGGCTGAGGTTGTTCAGCCCAAACACAGCCCATTAAGCTTCGGTTTGGGCTGGTTTGGGCTATAGCGGGCCGGTTTGGTCCGGTTTTAAGGGTTCGGGCTAGGTTTTGACACCCCTACGTTTTTATAAGCGTGGGTTAAAGAAAATTTGGGGAAAAATCTTCCCCACAATTAGGTATTTTTTTTCTTTCTCAGTTTATTTATTGTTTCTCTTTTTTTTTTTTTTTTTTTTTTTGATATTCTTTATTTGATTTTATATTCTTTGTTTCTTTATTTCGTCTATAATTTTTGCTATTTGATTTTATATTGTAAATAAAATGTTTATAGTTAGTAAGGTAACTAAGTACCATTGGTTTGCTCTCTTACCTTTAAAAAAAAAAAAAAAAGGGTTTGCATATGATTTTTTAGGGTTGAAGCCATGTGTTGTTGTTAATTTACATATTTTTATCAAATATGTGTGGGCCCCACAAAATATATGTGAGTCTATTCTTTAATATAATAAAATAATTCATAGGTGGACCCCCAATGGGTCTTATAAGGACCCACACAATATGTGTGGTGAAAAACCATTGGTGTTTCCCCAATCTGTACTTCCATTCTTCGCCCCTCCCCCAATATTGAATCCTGGTTCTGTCACATCCTCCCAGCCGGTACTCTAATTGGCATACCTGAGAGTGTGATCCACAGCCCCGAAGATCAAGTATCGAGGAAATCATCCTCCCACATATACAATAACATAATCATAAACAGGAAATAATCAAGGTTTAATATTATAAACAAAGGTTCAAAACAATAATGGATACTCAGTATAATCAAAGTGCGGAAAAGATACCAGATATCCAATGATATCAAAAAGAGTAAAGTGAGGCGGAAACTCAAATCACCAATATAGCAGAACGTAGCATGAAAGTCAAAAAGGAAATACAACTGAAACAAATGTACTAAGAAATAAACTAAGATCAAGCGTCTTCTAGTTTATAAATAACGTCTTCATAAGTATGGACTTCGTCAATCCAATAAATCCGTTCTAACTCTATGCTGTTTTCAAAAGTAGTACGCAGCTTGATCCGCCGGGGGATCATCAGAGTAATCTTGAACGTTGCCAGCACCTTGCGTGTAATACGCTTCATCGGCTTGCGCTTCACTGTACTGCTCGTCATAATAATTTGTACCTGCAGGATAATCTAAACAAAGAATATACAAAAAGGAATGAGTTTCGAAGAAACTCAGTAAGGTAGTTAATCCATAACATCATAGATAACATGTGGCAAAACATAACATGATGCAATGCAGTATGAAACATATAAAGTATGAATGCATCTAAACTCTATGTATGCTGGTCTCTATGACAGACATGCTTTAAGTCATAGCACCGTACTTCTTTTGGGTAGGTCACGCATACGGCTCCTGTTGGTAGTGGGTCCGGGCATCCCTCTCGGACAAACCATGGTAGGGGGTTAAGTCAACACACTCTCTCACAACCATTTGGCATAAGTACTGGCGCATGTCAGGGAAAAGCCTAGCCCAATGCAAGTCATCTAGTCAGTTACATCAAGTCAGGTCCAGATACTTCCATTCCTCCCCTCTTGGGATCCTTTCCGGTATCCTTTCCACTAGAGTCACGGATATTACTCACCGGACTCATCAACCCTATTGGTTATCCACATATGGTAAACGGGAAGCTCTCATGTCCTCTCATGGATATAACTCACCGGTCTCGAGCGCCCATGAGCCCAAGTCCAGCCATATGCAACCCTCCAATAAATGGCCCCCACAATGTGATTCCCGTCCTCTCACGGATATAACTCACCGGTCTTGAGTGCCCTTGAATCCCCATTGCTGCCACGGGTCGTTTGGTCTCAATACCCTTCCGAATCGGGTCTGATATAACAGGGGTATATCCTAGCCAAACACTACTAGACATCCCTAGGTATGACAACCATTGATTCGGGAAAGCGTCGATGGGCATCTTCAGAGAACATCCCATACTATTCCCTCCGATGTCCAAGGATAGAAGCATCAAAAGGATACTCCCCAATCCCAAACCAAACCTAAGCAAACACATTCTCAGAACAGTCATGACATACACAACCAGCCAGTTCATCATATACAAGAGAATGTAAAAGCGAGAAATCAGATTAGGCAATAATCAGTAACTCATATATCATGAATAATAAAAAGACAATATAAACAAGTGCTACTGTTCCCACAGTAGGAGATCAGAATTAAAATACAATAACAGCAGGTAATCTCATAGTTTCATAAAGTAGAAACCAGAGAACAAGCAATCTATGTAGTTAAGGAATTAACTGTCCTTACCTTCTAACTTGGATGGGATCTTAAAGAATCAAGTATGATCTTGACTAAACCTGAGAAGACAGTCCTAAACAAGTGCGCACAACATGTTAGGAAAGATGCATAAAGGAAAAGATGATAAATCAATCGAAACAGACCAAGATTGAGGTTGCTGTACTCATTGGTCGATTGATTGGTCTGCTGGACCAGTCAACCAATGAGTCGACCAATGCGAGTGGGTGGCCGCAAGAATCCGAATTTTGAGAATCCAGAACCGAATTCGATGGTTCAAAAGGGTACAAATCAGAGGGAAATTATCATGGTAGTATTCTAGGGTATAGAGGATATCAAATCATAAATCAAATCAAGTTCCCAAATTATAACCTAGGAACACAAAGGTTAACCTACTAGGTTAAACATAGATTATGAGAGAAAAATATTATAATCAAAGATTCAAGAATTAGGATATGAGGATTACAGATATAGTAAAGAAACACGTTGATTGGGTTACCATGATCAAACTAGAGGTTCTTGATCTTACCCAAGAATTAGGGTTTTACCCTTTTTGGTTCCCTCGAAAAATAATTGAGAGCTCTGGATGAAGGGAGATAAATTGTTAGCCAAAAATAACAAGAAGGGTCATTCAATGATGAAGTTTAGGTTAACACAATATTACCCAAGAAGATTTTCCTTCACAAGGGAGGTTACCAAAAGCTCTCCAGACGATCTCACAGGTTAGGGTTTCAAAGGATTAGGTTTAGGGTTTCAAAGATTCCACTGGCTGAGGTTAAGATCATGATGATGATCATGGATCTTAAAGATCATGATGATGATCATGGATCTTAAAGATCATGATGAGATCATGGAATAGATGGTTACAAGAGTGCATCATCTTCTTCCTGATCTCAACGAAGAACAAAATTAAAGAAAGAAAATCAGAGATAGAAGAAAGAGTGAGTGAAATCATACCTTTGCTGTAGGAGGATGAAGAATTCTTCAAGTCTTTGCGAGAGATCACCAAAGAATGCAAGGGAATGGGTTAGATTAGGGTTCTAACTCGTTCCAGAGGCTTAGGAGGCAGAGGAGGCGGAGTATTCCCGAGATTAGACTTAAATAGAAGAGACATGATTCAAATTTCAAAAACATAATCAATTGGTCGATTGGTCCAATCGACCAATGAGTCGACCAATCAAAACAACAACTTCAAAACAGGGAATTGAAGGCTCAGATCAAGTCCAAACATCAAGGGGTTTTGCACACACCTAGAGTGACATACCTAGGAGTTAGAAATGCCTTTGAATCAATACAGAGACCACTCCAAGACCATCAACTAATCCAATCTTCATCCAGGTGCAGTTTCCACCATTGGGACACTGGCATCAACACTCATGGATTCCAATCCAGCCATCAAGTCTTCAACAGAAATGGCCCAAAGATGACTTCTTGCCTTATTTCGGGTCACTGGACCTACAAATAACAAAGTTTCCGGATTAGGATCAGGGGCTGGGTTTCAAGGTTTCGGCCCCGGATTTTTCTATTTTAATATTTTTCTATGAAGATGATCCTTTATATCAATGCTCGACAAATGTGATTTTCTTGATGTATATTTTTTTTTATTCTTTTTTAATACAAATGACTTTTAGTGATTAGGGACACATTGAGTTGCACAAAAATGTACTGTCCAATACAATACAATATTGATAAGACACTCAATACCCATACTGTAAACCTTAAGTACAACTAATTCATAATCGATTTCAATTTAAGCAAGAGCAATACTAATTGTTATTACCACAACTATCTTGGCCCAAAAGGATTATCCTTGGGTCGGTTCTAGAACGACTAAGGGGTCCTGGACAGCTCATCATTTCCAGTAGGGCAAGGAGATTCCAGGTGGCAAGAGCCCCCATGCTTGGATCCGGTTCCCTTAGGAGGATTCATTTACATCAAGGATACTACTTGATCGAAGATCTCCTCGAGCCTTGGGCCGACAGCATCTCTGCTCCTCTCAGGAGGCTCCGACACACAGCAAAACAGGGACAAGGCAGCTTGATTGAACCCTCTGGGCAGTTGATGGGACCATTGTGGCGGCGCTTGGAGCTCAGAGACAACCACCATCTTCCAGGGCAAGTGACAGGCCATCTTTGGAGGTATGAATCCAATATATATTCAGTCAAAAGCAGGAAAGAGGGTAAGCTCTACACATTCGAGCATGCATTCTTTTGCTTTCCAACCCTCAAGAGCATGATCTTCATAGTCTCTTGGGGCTTTAAGCTCCTTGAGGGAGTCTCTGATTTATTGGCCTGAGCTAACTAGATCGTCAGAGGTGGCTTCCCGTCTTTAGAGATGGCCCACTTTCACTTTGCTTTAGTTTTAGGGGCGAGGGCTATGTCTGGAACGAGACCTGGAGCTAAGACCACATTTCTTGCACCAACATTTGGTGTTGTCTGTGGGAAGAGTCAACAAAAAGTTCAGTTGTTGTTCCTTTGCTTGGATATGAGCCAAAAGCGTAGGGGAAGCCTGAGGATTCCTGATTTTCAGATCTGGAGGTTAACCCAGTGGTTGACGAACCAGACGGGCGTCCTAGATCTGAAGTTCAGTATGTTCCTTTTATGACTCTCTCTTTCGTGGTGATATCCTCGAACATAACTCGTTGTTTAGACGCATGTGACATGCGGCGACCTTCCAGAGTCGCCTTCATGCAACAAGTCTCTTATGAACTAAGAGGAATGGCTGACCGGAGCTGCTGCTTCTTGACCTTCTTTGGGAGGCTGAACCATCTATACTCTATATGACAATCTTTTTCGCTCAAAAGCTGGGGTGGTCCCCCACATCTTCAACAGCAAAAGATTTCTCAATCGCCCAGATTAGGGGGCTGATAGTGGAGAGTGCCTCTGCTTAAGCGCTGAATACCGGCGCACGCATTTATGATGAATGTCCTTCGCAGCCTCGCGGGTTTGAGCCCAATAAATCTCTGACTACGCCTTCATCCATATCTCAGCTACAAACTCAAAGATAAATTGAGGGTTTGGCAGAAATGGATCCGGAGGAAGAAGAGTTCTCAGAATATCCTCTGATGAGCTTCCACTAAACTATGTATAGCTGATGAATAAATCCCAGACGTCTATCTACAAGAAGATGGTAGTTCAATAGATGTTTACAACGGTTATTGGTTGTTTGTTAACTATATGCACTTGTTTCTCTCAATCGTTTCTTTCTTTGTTAGTTTCTTGAATAATGTGTCTCTACTATGCTCCCTATTTCTTGTTTGATTCTTGTTTCTCAAAACCCCCAAATCTTTGTTACCTGATTTGGTTAGGGTTTGTTAAATTGATGTTGTGATTTAGGTTTTAATAGTAAAACCTCATTAATAAGGCTTCAATTACTTGTTTATTGCATCAATTTGTTCTTCATGTTTTGAATTTGGTCAATCCTATTCGTTCTTGAGGTTTCTCATATCAGTTACTTGGAACATTACAAATTTGGGGCTTTCACTTCTACCTAATTCTATTTATAAATTCAGGTGTTTGATGCTTGTATACATTTGATTCTGATAACTTGATTGCTTTCTTGTTATCTAAAATAGTACCCTGTGTTAATATAACTTTTGGAATGTTATTCTCATATTGTTTTGGTACATCTGAATCTATTATTCTTGGTCTGTTATTCTCTAAAATTGTATTTTTATTTCCTTTTATTTTATTTCTTTGCCATGGCTCCTACCTAATATGAGCTTGAGAAATTTGAAGGCAAAGGTGACTTTGCTGTCTTGAAAAATAAATGCATGCAATTCTTTTGCAAAATCACTGTTATAAGCCTTTAAAAGGTATTGACAAACTATCATCCTTTATGATTGATGAAGAAAAGGCTGATATGATGGAGTTGTGCTATAGTACCCTAATTTTGCATTTGGGGAATAATGTTATGAGAAGAGTAAGATATTGTACTGAAGCTTATAAGGTTTGGACTAAAATGAAGAGTTGTATATGACCCCATCCCTACCTAGCATTATCTTGTTGAAGGAACATTTGTTTAGTTTTAAAATAGATGCTTCTAAGTCTTTATCTAATATTGTATATAATATCTATAAATTATTATGTAATTTAACTGATCTTGATGATCAAGAGCTTATTGATACTACCCTTGCTGTCCTATTGTTGAATTTTTTGCCAGAAATGTATGCAAGTATAAAGAATGCTATAAAATATGGTAGAAAATCTATGATTCTTGATGATGTGATGGAAGCTCTTAAGGGATATAAAAGTGAAATTTGAAAAGAAGAACAAGGTTGCTAGTGAGGGGCTTTATGGGAATTCTGAAATTAAGAATAATATGGAGAATAAGAATAAATTCATTAATAAGAAAAAGAAGAAGTTTGTGGGAGAAGAATAACATCAATAATAACCAGTTTAATCAAAATAATCAAAATAATAATAACAATAAAACTAAGGGTAAAGTGTGTTATTAGTGTAAGGAGGGGCATATTAGGAATAATTGCTGGGAAAGATTGAGAAAACAAAAGAAAAATGGTGGTGAGAAAAGTGAGGCTACTAATGTGGTTGATGTTACTAGTGATACACTAGTAGTTTACCCTTTGACTGACCTAGAGAATTGGATCCTTGACTCGGGGTGTATTTTCTATATGACTTCAAGACAATCAAAAGTGGTTTGTGACCTTTAAGCCCATTAAGGGTGGTAAGGTCCTTAAGGGAAATGAGCAAGCTTGTGAAGTTGAGGGTATTGGTCCTTTTAGACTTAGGTTGGTTGATGAAAGTGAGGGACTTAGAACAAGTAAGACAAGTCCCTGGTTTGAGAAGAAATTTGCTGTCTCGAGGCTTCATTATTGTTCTAATGATAGTTGCCTTAGAGTTATGAGGGGAAATGACGTGGTTTTGATTGTTAAATTGAGAAAGAAACTTTATTTTCTCAATAGGAATGTGATTCTTGGAGCTGCCTCTATTGCTAGTGAAGAGCTAAATGAGGTGGAATTATGGCATAGAAGACTAGGTCATATAAGTAGCAAAGCCTAGGTTATTTGTGTAGAAATGGTCACTTGAAACTGAATAAATCTAAACTTTAAAGTTTTTGTGACATATGTGCTATGGGTAAGTTCCATAAAACTAAGTTTTCACATTCTACTTGTAAGTCCTCTCATGTGCTTGAATATATACATTCTGATTTGTGGGGCTCTCCCAATGTTCCTCCATCCCTCTCAGGTGCTCAAATTTCTTATTCATTATTGATGATTTCTAGGAAAATTTTGTTATATTTTCTTAGAAATAAATTTGTTGTATTTGATAAGTTTCTTAAGTGGAAAGTGATGATTGAAAATTAAATTGATAAAAAAAATAAAGAAACCTATAATTGATAATGGACTTGAGTTTTGTGATGATAAATTTCTTGAATTTTGTAAGAAATATGGCATTACTAGGCATAGACTTGCACGTACACTCCTCAACAAATTGGAGTGGTTGAAAGAATGAATAGGACTATCATGGATTGGGTTAGGTGCATGCTCATTGAGTCTAGCTTAGGTAAAATATTTTGGGCTGAAGCTGCTAGTATAACTTGTTTTATTATTAATAGGTCTCCTAGTTCTTCTATAGGCTTTGAAACTCTCGAAAGTAGGCGGGCTAATGCTGAATGTGATTATAGTGTTCTAAAACCCTTTGGGTGTTTTGCTTATGTTGACCAGAGTAAGGGTAAGTTGGAGCCTAGGGGTAGAAAGTGTTTGTTCTTAGGGTATCTTATAGGTGTTAAGGGTTATAGGTTGTGGTGTCTTGAAAATAAGAAAGTGATTGTGAGTAAAGATGTTAGGTTTAATGAACTAGAATTTGTTAACCTAGGTCTTCTAGTAGAGAGCCTATTACCCAAGACCTTGATGGTAGTCTTATTGAGGTTAAGTTTGAGGGAAGACCTAGTGTTGAGCTTGATACCCCTGATCCTATTTATCTGGAGGCTGATTTGGAGTCACCTAGTGGTACTTTAGATGTTAAACAAGAGGTTGGTGAAGAACCTTAGATAATTATCTCTTGGTTAGGGATAGGGCTAGAAGAGAGATTAGGAACCCTTCTAGGTTTCTTAATGTGAGTTAAAGTGTGGTTTGAGGATTGAACTTGGTTTCTTTTGCTTTTAGTGTTGCTGATCAAATAGAAGCTAGTAAGCCTAGAACTTTTAAAGAAGCCCTAGATAACCTTAAGAGTGGTGAGTGGTTATGGACCCAAACGCCGAAGACCGACGGGGGAAGGGGGTTAATGTTGACTTTGAAGTTTGACCGTGATTCGTACTATCTTTTAAAATTTTAGGAAGATGTCGTGGGCCATCTCGAGAAGAAGGTGTTGACCCAAAACCCAGGATATTGATGAAGGTGTTTCCTATGGAAACCTATTTGATTTGGTGTTGAACTATTATTGTGAAGAAGAACGGGATGGACCTAAAGCATAGTTGGACCGGTTTGAAGACATCCCCCATACAGGTAAGTAGACGATGATTGAAAGAAGCCCACCAAAAATATGAAGTTAGGCCCATAAATCCCTATTTTTGAACAAGGCCAAGCAGGGCATTGGTAAATATCTGTTTTAAGGTTTTCAAAGCTATTCTTAATTCGTGGTAAACATTCCCACCATGTTTCAAACCTCGATAGCAGGGACGACCTGAACCCGGCGACCAATCAACCAACAAGGCGGGGGGGGGAAACCAGAACCGAACCTTGGCTATTTAAAAGGGGGAACAGTGTTTCACTCCAACTGTTTCTAAGCCTGGGAGAACGGGGAAGATCCCTAGAACCCTCCGAAGCCAGGAAGACCTCAGTATTGTTCGGGATGCTATTTTGGGCGATAGGGGGAAACGGGGATCAAGTCGAAGGAATGATAGAAACCTTTCTCTCATTCTTGGTGATGATAAGGTAATGAATCTCAGCAATGCTAACCTCTAATGATATGAACCCATCCTTTGGTAGTGGACCCGATTTGTGTACTCCTTTCAATGTTCTGATGAGATCGTCGAAACGAACCCGCATTTGTTTAATGGATGGATCCCATCAAGGGGAATGATTTGGGTAATAAATCGTTAATTCTAGGGTTGTTACCCCCGTTCTAGACTTATTAAGTGAATTTGGACTAAGATCATCCCAAAACGGATTGAAACGGATGATAAAAAGCGATTTCGGAGTGGAAACGGAAAGGGGGGGGAGGTGAACCAAGAACGCACAAGCAAGGGGTCGAAGGTAGGGATGAATGTTTGACTCTGACTCTTATACATTCTGTAACCCATGCCTAGGTGTCCGTTCAAATAAAAGTCTATAATAGTTTTGGATTGCAAGTTAGAGGACTCTACTAAATTACGTAAGGACATGATCTTATTATATGCAATTACAAACATGATGATGTTGTTCTATTACTATTCTGATAGTAACGGAAGTATAAAGTAGTGAATCTTATTGTACACTTGTGTTGGGTATCCGATGTACTCATCTTCAGATATTGAAACTGTCATGGTATGATAAAGAGTGTGTAGTGTGATTGTGATGGAAGGGGTATTCCATTGGGATATCTTGGCTTGGGATATGAAGGGAATGGGACACAGGCGAGTCTCAGACATCAGATTACTGATGACATACTTAGGGAGTCTAGAAGCATGGCTAGGTACCCACATGCATACCCGGCGGGGAATTGAAGCCGGGTGACCCGGACAATGGTGACGGACTATGTTTCATCCAACAGGGAACAGTCCGGCGGAGACCGGGTCCACTATTGGTCATGTAATGGTAGGGTTGCATATGTTAGGGTTGGGCTCATGGACGTCCAAGGAGCGGACCGGGTGTGCGAGGAGTCATGAGAGCATCCGCCCAATAAATGTGGATGACCATAGGGTTAAGGAGTGGAGTCCAACAGAGGTAGCCACGTGAGGATTCTACCCGGAACGAGGGGGTGCCAAGGGGAAGACGGACTCAATAGTATGTTACCAAGAAGGAGAAAAGGAAGAAGGGGGAGAGAGGGAAAAGGGAGAGGGGGAAGAGAGGAAGGAGAGGAAGAAAAGAGGGGGGAAAAAGAGAAAGAGAGAAGAGAAGAGAAAGAAAAAAAGGAGGAGAAAAAGAGAAGAGAGGGGAAAAGAGAAAAAAGGAGGAAAGGAAGGGAGAGAAGAAAGAGAAGGAGGAAAAAGAGAAGAAGAGAAGAAGAGAGGGGAGTAAAGTAGTGTTGAGTAAATGGTCGGGACGGGGGGGTGTTAGCTTCCATGAAGGAAGAAATGGATTGTTTGGTTAGAAAGAGACTTGGAAGCTTGTAGATAGACCCAAGGACAAGAAAATTGTAGGTTATAGGTGGGTTTATAAGCTTATGTCTGGGATTCCTGGAGTAGAAAGACTTAGGTTTAAGGCTAGGTTGGTGGCTAAGGGTTACTCTCAAATGGAAGGTGTTGATTATAATGAGGTGTTCTCAACTATAGTTAAGCACACCTCTATTTGGGTTCTCTAATCTCTTGTTGCTATATGTGATCTTGAGTTGGAATAAATGGATGTCAAGACTGCCTTCTTGAATGGAAGGCTTGAAGAGTAAATTTTCATGAATCAACCTAAGGGTTTTGTAAGAAATGATGATGAAAGTAAGGTTTGTTTGCTGTTTGCAATTCTTGTATAGGTTAAAACAGTCCCCTAGACAATGTTACAAAAGATTTGATGAGTTTATGATTAAGAATAAGTTCAAAAGAAGCTATTATGATTATTGTGAATTTTGACCTCATATTTTCATTTATCTCTTGTTATATGTTGATGATATGCTTAATGCTTGCAATGATAAATTTCAAATTTGTAAGTTGAAGAATATTCTTAAATCTGAATTTGAAATGAAGGATCTAGGGGTTGCAAAGATTCTCAATATTGACATATTTAGAGATAGATCTAATGGTTTTCTTACCTTGTCTCAAGTATGTTACTTGCACAAATTGGTTGATAACTTGGAAATGATAATTTTAGAGCTGTTGACAATCCTTTGGGTGCTCATGTTAAGTTAAAATCATGTTGTGATGCTACTGTGACTGAAATGTCCTATGAGACTTGTGTAGGGTTCACTTATGTATGTTATGGTTTGTTATAAACCTGATTTAGCCTATGTTGTTGGGCTGGTTTGTAAGTTTATGAGTAGGCTTTGTGACATTCATTGGATTGTTGTTTTGTGGATTTTGAGATATTTGCAAAGTTTAGTTAGTTACAAATTGGTATATGATAATGCTTGTGCTGAAAAGATGAATATTGTGGGATATTGTGACTTTGATTTTTCTATTGATCTTGATAAGAGAAGGTCTTTATCTGGTTATATATTTATCATTGGTGGCAATTTGGAAAGTTGGAAGTCTTCTCTTCAGCATATGGTTGCTCTCTCGACCATTGAGGCTAAGTATGCTTATGGGCTGTTAAGGAAGCCTTTTGGTTGAAGGGTATCATTGGAGAACTTGGTTTGGGAGATATGTGTTCTACTATATATTGTGATTTTAAAGTGCTATTTTTCTCTTTAAGAATAATATGATTCATGAATGTACTATACATGTGGATATGAGATTGCACTATTAGAAATATTATCTCCAAAGGTTTAGTCAAGATTCAAAAGATTGATATGTCTATCAATCCTGTTGATATTATGACTATGGTAGTACTTGTTAACAAGTTCAAAAATGCTTTGAACATGAAGTTTTTTGTTGTTTAGTTTCTCTTACAATTTTTTTTTTGGGATGAGTTCTTTGTGATTCAAGTAATTTTGCAAAGCCAAATCAAGGACCGGACACAAGAGGGGGGAACGGGCCAAAAACACACAATGGGCACCCGGACCCCCACAAGGCACCCAAAGGCAACAAAGAAAAAAACAAAACGCAAGCACCGAGACGGGGCCAAAGCCACACCACGGAAAAACCCAACCAGGGCCGAAACCAAACACCAGAAGACGCACACAGCAGGAACACCAACCCGCATAGTCAAAAGCAACGACAAGGGCACCAACCCCAACCCCAGACAAGCCCAACGCCGGCACAAGAAACCAAAACAAGCCCCAAAACACAGAGCAGATCCATCACTAAACAAACCAGAAAAAAAGACAACACGGAAACGGGACCCAACGGAAGATGCAGGAACAAACGCCAACCCCCAACCAGCTCTCAAAAAGCCAACAACCAGCCCCCCGCCCCCCCACCCGCACAAAACAAAAGACCACCCAGCCAGAACCAAAGCCAACCAACGCGGCGACCCCACGCACCCAAGCCCCAAACGCCCCCGCGGAGCCCCAAGAAAAACCGAGAACAAACCGAGCAACAACAGGAGGAACGACAACGAACAACGAGACCAAAACAACCCACCGTGGATTGAAGTCAAGAACAACCCCCCAAAACGGCCAACGGACACGGAGACCACCGAGAAGAGGTACAACGACCGAGTACAACCGGCCACGACAAACAAGGAGGTCCAACGGACAACAGAGTCCCAAGCAACCCACCGTGGATTGAAGAAAGAAGGAAGCCCCCCAAAACGGCCAACGGACAGGATGAAGAGGTGTCAACGGACGGCCCAAACGGGTCTTGAGTTTTTTATTGATGGATCTTCTCTCGAACCTTTGTGTGTTGCTGTACCATTCAACCCACTGTTGCCAACTGACAACACCTTCATAGGCCAATGGAACAACAAATGTCAAGGTGGAGGAGCTAGAGATAGTTGCCATATCCGAATCCAAAGTTGATAAGGACCAAACCCAACTATCCGGGGCATTAGCTGATCCTAGAGGAATCAACTGGATGGCCATCGATTTGGTTTCAAAAAACATGGACTGGATTAAGTTTGATTTCCATTTGCTAAAACTCCAATCAATAAGCTCAGACACAAATTCAGCTGAGTTTGGTGCTAGGGAAGCAATAGTTCGATAATGAGTAATAGAATGAATCCATGGATTTGCAAAGAAATCCTTGCCTTCATCCCATTACCAATACCTTTGTAGACCCTTTGTGCAATGGGGTCCCTTCCCACCAAGATGCTTTGCCAACCCCCAGAGCTCCCTCCACCCAAAGATGCATCTAGAAAGGAACATGATGGAAAATACTTTGCTTTCATCACTGAAGCCCATACACTCGACGAATCATTGAGTAAGCACCACCCTTGCCTTGCCAACAGTGCCCAATTTAGATTCCCAAACTCATGGAAGCCCAAAACCCCAACTTGCTTGCTTTGACATACCTTACTCCACTTCAACCAATAAATCCCCAGAGAATCATTATTCCTCCACCAGAATTTGTGAACCTGCCTGTTAAGTGTCTTGTGAATGCTCTTAGGAAGGAGAAAGACTGACATAGAATAGGATGGGAGACTCAACACCACAGACTTGATAAGGATCTCCTTGCTCGCAGGAGATAATAATTTCTCACGCCACCCAGAAAGCTTTGTCTGCATCTGATATGTGATATAAGAAAGAACTTGTTTCCCAGATCTCTTAAAGGATGTCGAGAGCCCTAGGTTGAGACCATGCGATTGAACCTCCTTGATCTACATGATAAAAGTAATAGAGTTCTTGGCGTCTGTGGGGTACCTGGCTGAAGACCATACTAGATTTAGCCAATTTGTTGCCCTGAGACAAATCCATACTCCTTGAGGATTTTCACAATAGATAGAGGCCCATCAGGAACCACTTACGCAAAGATCACGATGTCGTCTGTAAACATTAAGTAACTGATCTTAGGTCCCTATATACAAATTTGTTTGCCCAATAAGGAGTTCCTTGGCAGATTAGGAAGAAGTTGAAATTCAATTCAATCCTATTACAAAAAAAAAAATTCTCTTTTATCTTTTTATAAAAAAGTGATGGTAGTGTGGGAAAATGTACAAAGATTATTTTGGTGGTTCATGTAATAAGTTTGAATAGTTAAAATGAACCAGCTCAACTCGAAGGAAAGAAACTAGTTGGGTAAAAAAAAATTAGGGTAACTTTGAAATAAAACATCAAGGGAGAAGGAGAGGTGGGTAGAGTTTGGATTTTTGGAGGAATCAGATGTGAAAGTTTAAGCAAGGGAGATATTGCTCCAAAATCTTTCAGCTCTAGCTCAACCAAGGAAAGTATTGAATCAAGGATTTGTGGATAGAGAAAACAAGTGAGAGCGGGCTAGCTTAGTGGATGGGAAGCTGTCTCTGATGGTGAAGTTAGATTTTGGATAACACAATTCCTCTTAGGGAGGAGTGAATGCCCGAAGAGATGAAGCTCTTAGGTAGGTGCATGAGTTAATTCTGTCTTAACTTGGCTTACCAAATGAGGGTCCAAGTGACTTATTTTCTAGTTGGAGATGATGGATGCTAGTTATAGGATGGCCAGATCCAATTCCCAACAAATCTCATCAAAGGGACCAAGGTGAAAGGCAACTTGTGGCGCTTTACAAGATCTGTACAGGTCTCTGCAAAAGCTGAAACCAGATGTGACATGGCTGAAACTAGATGTGACTGACATCTTATCTTGAACTCCTGACAAGCCAATTGAACGCAGTACCTAGAGGAATTTTGGTAGGTTGATTTATCTTATCTTTTGATAAGCATCAATGCATAGGTACGGTGCAGTTAATGCTATAGCACCTGTACAGCTGTAAAGAGAGTGCTTCTATCTGCTGGAGATCTTGCTGACAACTGATGATTGAGAAGTTTGTTAAGTGGTAGCTTCAGAATGTAACTGTCGCCAAGTGGCTAATTCTGAAACCAAACTCCGAGAAGTGTCATGGTAAGCTTGGAATATGATTATCGCCAAGTGGCTAAATCCGGATACCGGATTCCAAGAAGTACTAGGATTTGGCAAGCGACTAGGCCAATCCCGGTTGACTCTGATCCATACGGTTTGCATGGGTTTGGAAGTCTCAAATACGATTTGGCATAACATTAGCCCCCTAGTCTTCGAATCTACATTCCATGTGTCAGGTTTGGAGAGTAACTTCTCCAAATGTTTTTCTTTCCGGTTTGTAGTCGGGAACTCAACTAGTCAGAGTGTTTCTTTGAGAGGCTTTTTATGCTACTATTCCACTAATAATAAAGATAAAGGCTGGAGAGACTAATACTTGGCTTGTCGCCTTTTTTTGTGACTATGTAGAGTTGAAGTGGCAGCACTTCATGAAAAGTGGCATGAAGAGATTGAACATGAAGCCCCAACTCTCTGCACAAATATTTAACCGAAGATTTGTTCGATGTGAGGGGGTTCCTATCCACTGCAAAGAAATGGAGTATGTTGCTACCCTTATCAAGTGGAGAATTGTGGATGGTGAGCCCCTTGGCCTTCAACTTCTTTTCATTTGTTCCTTTTATCTTATAATTCACACTGACATTTGTTTCTTCTTTTAGCACCATAGATGACCTCTTGTTAGGAAATTGCTAGAAAGTTTAGAGCTACAAAGATGGCAGCATTCAAGGACACTTCCAAGATGAAGAGGGTAGTTGAGAGATGACACTGTCGTCAAGAGTGAACTTCCTCTCCCAATGACCAAGACTTCAGATCTGGAGATGAAAACTTTGGATGGATTTCTGAGAAGGGTGGTTATGGAAAGTCCATCGTAGTTGATGATAAGGGGAATCCACTTCCTAGAGAGATAGCAACACTAGGTGCAATGGTAGCACAACAACATCTTTGGTGGAAGTAGCAACAACAACAACAACATTTTTGCAACTTCAACTTTATTAGTGCAAATCTTTTGATCTTTTCTCCTTTCAAGTGAAAGTCCCAGACTTATATGATCTACTTTATCTTTCTATCTAGCCCCCTGAGGCATGGTACTTTTGATTGAAAATCACTACCTATTCTAAACCTAAAGAAAATTTGTAGCAAAATGTGCCAAGTATACTTACCTAAGGGTAGTCAAGTAGTGACTTGGCAGATAGGAGTTGACAACATATTCCAACAAGTGGTAAAATCCTCATTCGTTGATAGATTTCTTTAAGTGTACGGAATTTCATGCATGAGTCAACTCTCTTTCTGTATCCATATCCATAAGCTTGTAAGTCCTACGCTATAGTTCACGAACCACAAGGATAGGGTCTTTCCCACTTTGGAGACAATTTGTTTATGCTTCTAGGGTTTGAGACATCAGCCTAATGTAGCACTAAGTCACCTATAGAAAAAGTCTTGCAGTGCACCCTAGAGTTGTGGTACTTGGCCGTTTTCTTTGGAAGGCTATATTTTTGTAGAGTGCTACTTCTAGAATCTCATCTAAGAACTCCAAATTGGCCTTAAGTCCTTCTTCATTGGCTTTCACATCATAGTGGGTTGATTTGAGTAAACCAGCCAATTGTCACACCCCACCCAAAAGAACAGCCTTGACATTGGCATGAAACTCCATGCGAGTCCACTTCTTCTTCGGTCACTCCTTCAAGAAGATCTATTGGCAACGAATCCTCCTTTTGGAAGAAGTCCTCATAACCTGCAGTATAATCTAATAGAAAAAAGACATATAAAAAGGAATGAGTTCAACAGAACTCAGTGAGGTCAACTCAACATCATATCATGCATTCATTCATAAGATTCCACACCACATATATAACATGAATATCGATAATGTAATTAATGACAATGATATGATATATGAATGATTATGATATTATGCTCCTAACTCTATCATGAAGTCTCTATGGTAGACACGGATTAAGTCATACACCAGTCTTCTTTGGGCACTCTCAGTCACTCTCCCCACACGGCACTCAAGCACATCTGTTGGATTAGTCACTCTCCCCACACGGCACTCAAGCACGTCAGTTGGATTAGTCACTCTTCCCTCACCGCACTCAAGCACATCTATTGGGTTCTCCGCAGTTATTGGGTAAAGTCATGTCAAGCCATGGTTGGGGATTAGGTCACCACTCTCTCACATCACCATTGGTATAAGATCTGGTGCGTGTCAAGTATAATCCTAGGTCCAATGCAAAGTGGTACGGTCTCGTTCTACATATGGTTCGGATATCTCCCCTCACGCCTAGTGCTCTATTGTTTCAATACCTTCCCACCCATGAATGGAATCCTCAACGGGAGGCATCTGTTGACCCCATTCCTTAACCTAGTGGTCATCCACATATAATGGACAGGATGCTCTCCATGTCCTCTCATGGGTTGGTTACAGGTCTTGAGCGCCCAGGAGCCCTTATCTATTATATGCAACCCTACCTCTCTATGATGATAGTGGGTCTACTTGACACACATAGTACTCATGAGTTCACCTAACCAAACATTTCTAGACATGCCCTAGGTATGTCAACCAGTAATCAGGGAAAGTGTCAAGGCACCATAGGAATGCGTCCAATACCACATCCTCTGGTATTCTATGGCAGAAATGCCAAAAAGGCATTCCCCATTCCCTTCCTTGCCTCAGGATCTTGTATGCCAAAGCTCTAGCCCCCATGTGACATCCACACATTCCTTCATGTACTTCATCCAAAGCGTATTGAGCACCTACTGGACCTATGCATTTCAATAGGGGTCCTTCGATTGTTCTTTTGTAAAGCTCTCCATCCACCATAGTGAACTTAGTTGCCCTCTGCTTGACGATTCTAGCTTGCTTACTGTCTTCGAGAAGGTGGTCATTTCCGAGGTAAGAGATTAGAGGGTCCATCCATGATGACTCCACCTTATCAGTGTCCATCAATTCACACTCATCAATGCTAGGCTCAGAGAGTTTCTTGGTACACTGACGACTCAATGTCTCCATACCCTATAGATGCTAGCTTGGCTAGTACATCAGCTTTCTCATTATCTCCTTTTGGAATTTGGGTGATGGTGAAGCTTTGGAAATGAATCATCAATTCATTAACCTTGGTCAAGTATTGAGACATTCTTTCTTCCTTTGCCTCATGTGTCCCCTCCATCTTATTCACAACAAGTTGTGAATCAATGTAGACCTTCATATGTTTAACACACAATGACTTGGCTAGACGCAGCCCTGCAAACAAGGCTTCATACTTGGTGACATTTTTAGTTGCACGAAAGGTGAAGTATAGAGCATAGTTGATGACGAAACCATCAAGACTTTGCAAGACAAAAGTAGCTCCACTTATAGTTGCATTACTTGCCTAGTCAACAAAAAGTGTCCAAATTAACCTCCATTGCTTGTTCTTGTTCTGAAGTCCATCCGGTTGAAGACTCTACTAGGAAATCAGCTAAGGCTTGACCTTTGATAGCAGTCCTCGGCTTGAAGTCAACCTGGTGCTCACTTAGCTTAATTGCCTAAGATACCATTCTTCTTGCTAGATCTAGACGGTGTAAGACCTTTTCCAGGGGTGCATTGGTCAAAACCGTCACTTGGTGGGCTTGGAAGTACGGTCTAACTTTTTCTTATGAAAACATTAGGTTTAGGGCCTATTTTTCCTATCTCAGGGTATCTGGTTTCAGCTCCAAGCAAAACATGACTCACATAATAAATTGGCTTTTGGGTGGCCCCATCTTCTTGGATTAACACTGAACTTACAGCACTAGGCGAAGTTGCCAAGTATAAAAAGAGTTATATTCCAAGAATTGGACAAGTAAGAAGAGGTGAGGAACTAGCTTTTTTTTTTAGATCTTCGAAAGCTTTCTGACAATCCTCATTCCACATACTCCTTTTTTAGTGCCAAGCGATTTCAAGGCCTTGAAGAAAGGCAAGCACTTGTCCCTGAAATGAGAGATGAAGCGGTTTAGTGTAGCTACTCTCTCAGTGAAACATTGAACCTCCTTGATAGTTTTTGGTGGCCGCATATCGAGGGTGGTCTTAATCTTTTTGGGATTTTCTTCTAGGCCTCTTTATGAGACCATGAAGCCCAAGAGAACTTTTGGAAGAGACCCTGAAAGTGCACTTATTGAGGTTGAGACACATCTTGTGTTCTCGAAGAATTCCAAAAACTTCTGCTAGATCTCTGATGGTTCTTGATTGAGAAGTTTATTCTTTTTTGGACAACTGGCTGGTGCCTTGGTTGATTCCTGGCATGTCCTCTGCTGATGAAGAACATCAGAGATTTGCTTTAGGAATGCCACAAGCTTCTTGAATTCTTCACTTTGTTTCGAACCAATCATGGTTCCTCAAGAAGGATTGTCTTGGCTTAGGGGAACTCGTTGTAGTTCCTTGACTGGTTCTCCTCTTTGAACTTGATCCCCATCTCGATCATCTCGAACTTCTACATTCAATGTCAATCCTCCAGTTGGGATGGATGATTGCTTCTTTATGAAGTTTAGATAACAGTTTCAAGATTGTCTATGATCAGTTTTGCACATTCCTACCCTTCATTTGTAGGGAACTTCATCATCATGTGCCGGGGTGAAACTATAGCCTCCAGTGCACTTAAAGTTGGTCTCCCAAGATGATATTATAGGCCGAGATATTTTAGACAACCATAAACATGGTTGGTAACGTCACTTGTCGGAGATAAGTGCCAATTGTATGGTCAAGTTGTATAATACCTTCCACAATGATGGAGCTCCTAGCAAATTCATAGAGGAGGGTTCCATTGGGCATCTGAGCTTCTTTGTCTATCTTGAGGTGCTGGAATGCCTCTAGTGAAAAGATACCAACAAAGCAACCTATACCCACTAGTACTCTATACACTATGTGGTTTTCCAGCTTGACTTTGATGACTATGGCATCATCATGAGGAGTGCATACGTCCACAAGCTCCTTTTCTGAAAAAGTTATGGGCTCACAATGTTTGAACCAAGAATTCTTCGAGGCTTCTACAATGCCTCTGAATCTGGTGATTCTCTTAGCTTGCCGGAGTGACTCAGGTGTGGGCTCCCAAAAATAGTACTAATTTTTGAGAACTCTTTGTCCCTGGTAGTCGCCAGAGCTTTTCCACGAGCTTCATCTTTTTACCTCATCGGAGTTTTGCTTTGCCTTTGAGTGGGTGATCCATCTCCGATACTCCTAGACTTGACAAACTAGTCCAAATGGCCTTCGGTAATTAACTTTTCGATCTCGATCTTTGTTCATGAGGAGTGTGTATGTCCACAAGTTCCTTGTCTTTGTGATAAAGATAGTACTTCGACATATCAGTCCTCCTTTGAGTGGGTGATCCATCTCCGATACTCCTAGACTTGACAAACTAGTCCAAATGGCCTTCGGTAATTAACTTTTCGATCTCGATCTTTGTTCATGAGGAGTGTGTATGTCCACAAGCTCCTTGTCTTTGTGATAAAGATAGTACTTCGACATATCAGTCCTATATTTTGACCGACATGTAACTTTTCAGGTTTCTTGAGCAAACCAGTGTCTTGGATCTGCATAAGAATGGCAGATCATGACTTGTTCAGGGGAGTGAGGACTTCCTCTTCATCAAGATCCTTTATGAGGATAGATATATCATTAAAACAGGCTATGAAGTCTCGGATGGACTCAAAGTGGCCTTATCATCGAGATCCTTAATCAGGATAGATATATCATTAAAGTGGGCTATGAAGTCTCGGATGGACTTAGAGCAGCCTTGTCTCAACGCCAAGAGATTATCCTTGGTCTTGTCCTTTTTTATTCCACTCTTGAACTGCAAAGGCATATCCTAGTTTAGTGAAGGTTTGAATGGAATTCCTAGGCAGAAAGAGAATCATGTTGTGGTTGGACTTGTTAAAGAGGCAAGAAAACATCTGCACTTGATGGCATCTCCCTTAGCGCACATAGTCATGATAGAGTTGAAATGACTTATATGTGCCATGGGATCTGTCGTTTCATTCTATACCGTAAAAGTAGGGGTTTGAAAACCCAACGGTAAGGGAGCTGCCATGATTTCAGGGACGAATGGGTCTTGGGTTAGTACCTCATGCATCTCGTGTGGGTTTTTCTGGTCCAACTAGCACAAATGGTCATTCATGGCATTAATCTACCGGTAGAGGACTTCAACCTTCCAACTGGCTATTTTTGAGGTTCTTCGTCCACGTTCATCAAAGCACTCGACTCTGCACAATGCTCCTTCTAGATTTTCTTGTCTTTTTTAGGTCGGTGACCTCTTGCAAGAGCTCCCGGGCACGAACGTCTAGCATGTCTGGTACTCCCAGTCTATCGAAAACTGAGCGATGGTCTCCTTCTTGGGGAACAATCCTCCGTTCTTCCTCTTCTCTGATCCTTGGGGGAGTTAATGGGAAGAAAAGCTACTCCAACTCCCTGGGCCTTGTCTTGTTGAACAACAGGGGAGGGATGAGCTGGCTTTATTGGGTCACCATTGTCTAGAAGGTACCCATCATTTCCATCATTCTTCTTTCTAGGGGAAGACCCACGTTCAAAGCAATTCCCTGCTCTTGGACTTGGACTTCGAGTGGAAGGATGAGATAAGTATCTTTGGATGGACCATCCTTTTGAGTAATGGCCTTCTTCTTTCCCCCACTTGTGCGTCCTTAAGACTTGGAACCATTGTTGTTTGAATTATCTCCTGCCATGGTTACTCAAAGATAGTAAGCACAAGGAAGAATGAAAAAAATTATTTCCCACAGGCAACACCAAATGTTGCTCCGAAGTCTTCCTGGTTCGGCTCGACCAAGGAAAGTATCGAACCAAGGATCTGTGGACAGAGAAAACAATTGAGAGCGGGCTGCCTTAGTGGGGAAGCTGCCTCCGATAATGAACTTCGATTGTGGATAACACAATTCCTCTCAGGGAGGAGTAAATGCTCGAAGAGATGAAGCTCTTGGATAGGTGCAGGAGTTGATTCAGGCTTAACTTGGCTTACCAAACGACAGTCTAAGTGACCAGTCTTATAGTTGGAGACGATGGATGCTAGCTGGCCAGATCCGATTTCCAACAAATCTCATCAAAGGGACCAAGGTGAAGGCAATTGTGGGTACGCTATACAAGATTTGTACAGTGTCTGCAAAAGCTTACACCAGATGTGCATGACATGGATGATACCAAATGCGACATCTTATCCTGAACTCCTGACAAGCCAATGGGAAGCAATAACCAGAGGGATTTTGGCAGACTGACTTATCTTCTGATAAGTGTTGATGCATAGGTACGGTGCATTTAATGCTATGGCACCCGATATCTCGGCGATATTTCGCCTCCCCAAATTTTGGGAATATTTAACCAATAATTTTGGTAAATTTGTACTTTCCACTTTGAAACTTATTTGTTGGAGATTCAAAAAAACCATTTAAATTCCTTACCTAGTCACATTTAATATATTACCTTATGAGGCCTACATCATTAGGACATAATTGGAACGATTATCAATCACCTAAGATTCTTTTATAAGATTCATTAAAAAATTGTTTCCACGGAATGTAACCTCTCCCAACCAGGTGGCTAATTGGAAAAACTCCAAGAAGTGTCGTGGTAAACCCGGAATGTGACTGTTGCCAAGTCGCTAATTTTGAATACCAAGTTCTGAAAAGTACTAGGATTGGCGGTGACTATCCAGAAACATGTAACAGGAGTAAAACAAAGAAAAGGGGAAGTCTAAAGTGTTCTCCAAACATAACATACTTGAGTCTTGAATCGATATTGGAGATTGTGATCATGGGTGCAAGAAAAAATAACGTCTAAAATACAGTTTGGCATAACAGGAGTTTTAGTAAATAGAACTACTTAGGGGAGTGACAGAAATTTATTCATTGAGAGGAAGAAATGTGGAGACCCCACGTATTGAGGTGTGAGCCCCCATTATACGCATGGTGGGGTTGGTTCTCTCTTCTTTGGAGGAGGTATTGGATACCAACTCATATAGATCGATGACAGTAAACGGAATATTATCAGATCCACAAAATAAATAAAAAAATAAAAAAAAAAAAAAAAAAACACAGAAAAATCCCAAATGAGACAAAATAGAACCGTTTTGGAATAATCTGGCAGGCAAATTAGGTCAAGGGTCCAAGGTAGTGGGAAGCATGACAGTAGATCAATTCTAAGCAAAATTTTATTATAAATAGCTGAAAAGCTCCAGGAGAGGAGATGTCTATCTTCTAATTAGCATAATATAGCAAATGGGTATCTTCTCTTTTTCTCCTTCTCTCATTCTGATGGTTCTTATATGTTTCAGCTTTTGCATTCAAATGCAGTTGAGAACGGTTAATGCAGGTACCTATAGCCTTGCTTATCACATATTTGTTGGTGATTAACATTCAAAAGTTTAAACTTCGGCAGAACTACTGAAATGTACAGCCTCAATCTTGATAACATTTCTGGGTTCTTGATGGACTTCTCGATCTTTTTGTTTCTTCGACATTTGGTATTGGAAAGAGTTACAGTTAGGTTTTTATTTCTTTTAGAAACTAACAAACTGTTATGGTTGATTATGGATTTATGGTTTTGCAGATTCAAATGTGAGGAAACTCCGAACGGAACGTGCACCTCCTTCTCCAAAACCCGACCCAAATCCTGGAACCAAACCAAACAGTGGCTTTCCCTCTCCCCGACGTCGGTGAAGACTTGAATAAAATGAGAGAGAGAAGGAAGAATGACAGGATAATGAGTTCCATAAAATAAAAAAGTTATTGTTCACTTATACGTACTGTTTGTTCACTTAACCATGTAAGATTAATGGAAATGTTTACTTTTGTTCATGGTTACTTGTATTTCATTTTCGGGTTTGTTTGCTTGTTCAGGATTCAATAATAATGTTCTTCGTGTCCTCTTTGATTGGTCCATATATGAATAATTACTAGCTAACATTGCTTTTATGGAATGGCCAATGTAGGGTTGCTTGATTGGTAAAACCAATACCTCTTAATAAATATGTTATGGGATTGACTCTTACTGATGGCGTATATATTATTTTCATCTCATATATGTAAAAAATGCTCTTGAAGTTAGAAAAAATAAATACTTTCATGGAATTTTATCAATATTGGGGGAGGGGGTGTTTTGCGGAGAAAACCATCAAAACGAAGGAAACACTATGACTGTGTAAAGGTGATCTTGATGTTCTTGGTGGCCACACTCTCCTCCTCCCTCACTTTTCTCTAGGGGTGGTGTGTTAATGACTAAAATGGTCATTCTGTGCCTTCCGGTCTAAATTCATTATTGCACGATCCGATCAGGTTCGTTACTTATTATGGTTTGAGCATACGGTTTATGGTAGGACCGACCAAAGCGTCAAGAGTATCCGACTAGCATGTTTAGCGAACATGATAAAGGTAAAATCCTATCAGCTATCAACTTCGGAAGGACAAGTCGAACTCGTCATTAGAGTTACCTTCCTAGAACAACTCATCTTAGAGTCATATTCCGAATCTAACTCTATCATCTTATACTATATAAACACATCAGGTAAGCATTCATATTCTGTATGATCAATTACTTGAATTCTCTATTAAGTAGTTGAAATCATATCATTGGTACTGACTTGTTCGTCGGAGACGTACCTCAACCACCCAAGGTTTAGCATGTGTTTTGCAAGAACGTGACAAGGAAGGACGAGCAGGATTTCGTATCAACAGGGTGTAAATGGATAACCGAAATCCGCTTTCGAATTCGCATCTGCATCCTTTTAGGGGTATCCGAAATTGTCCGATTACTAATAAAATGCATATATGATATACCTCTTTCTTACCAATTATTTCCGATAAAATTATAACACCTGTACTTTTCTCTTCAATTTGATTCCCTTCAGACCTTTGGCATAGCGACCTTCGATATCCTCGCATTAAAATTTTAAAGCAAATAACTATTATTAATCAGCTTCATTGCATTTCAATTAAGACTCGCTCTCTTTGCACTACTTGTGAATTAAGGAAGTCCACATGTCTCTCTTTACCTTTTAACCAAAATTGCAACACCTATTCATTGGATCAAGTGACATGTGGAGACTCTTGGCTTACCCCTAAACTAATGGTAACCTTCATTGTGTCATTTTCATGGATGACAGCTCAAAGTTCATTTGGTATTTTCCCAATTAAAAAGTCTGATGTACCTTATTGTCTTTCATAATCTCAACACCAACATTGAAATTCTATCTAAAAGAAAAATAAATCAGTCACTCATCTCTTTACCACCCGTGGCATCTCTCATTGTCTCTCAGCCACTCGTACACATAAACAACAGATCGCCGTTAAGAAAAGCCATAGACACATTGTGGAGAAACGCCTCACACTTCTAGCCCGTGCTTTCTTCCCCAGACTTATTTGGCATTTTTGCCTTTGAAACGATTGTGTATCGTCTCATTGATCAGTGCACCTTTTGATTTCTTCCACATCTCTGCGTGAATGGCACTATTACCTTCCCCATCTCTATCCCCAACCCCCGCTCCTCTGCCCCCAACCAAGCCCCACCTCAACACCCATTACTAATCATCCTTTTAACCCTCACCTTCCCATGACCACTATGTCTCAAAGCTCCCCACTTCGTCGCACTCGTTCATTAGACAGTTAGGCTTGGAGAATGGTGTAAAGCTATGAATGATGAAATCAATGCTTTAATTTAAAATCGAACATGGAACCCTTGTCCCATGGACCTCTCAAATGAATTTAGTTGGTTACAAATGGATATTTCATATTAAATGGAAAGATAGATCACAGTTTGGAGCTCTGTAAAGCACAGTCGGTTGCTATAGGATTTCACCTACCCTATGGCTTTACCTATGGTGAAATCTTTATCCTTGTTATTAATCTAACAACAATTCAATGTTTGCTATCAATTTTCGGTTCTCAGGGCTGGCACATTCATCATCTCGATGTCCACAATGCATTATTCCATGGGAAACTTCAAGAGGAGGTGTACATAACACAACCCCTAGGTTATTGATCCTAATAATCCAAATCATGTTTGCAAACATAGACACTCTCTTTATGGCCTAAAACAGGCACCTAAAACAAGCACCCAAACCATGGTTCCATTGTCTTCTGACTTACCTCTTGGAACTTGGTTTCTAGGGTGATAAGACTTATATATCATTATACCATTCGACATCAAGGGGAAACCATATATGTTTTTGATATACGTTGATGACATGATGGTGACAAACAATGACAAGAAAATATAAGTACTTTATCAAGGACCTCGGGGCTTTACTCTATTTCCTAGGCATTGAGGCCATCCAACAATCAAAGGGCTTACTTTTGTCCAGTCTCGGTACATAGCCGATTTATTGACCAGGCTAGCATGTCTCATTGCAAGCAAGTTTGGATCCCTGTGTTTACCACATCTGTAGCTTCAGGGGGTGATCAACTTCTTCCTAACCCAAATTCTTATAGTAGTGGGTGCTGCTCTATGATATGCCACCCTCACACGCCTAGACGTTGCCTTTTGCCATAAGAATGCATGCTGATACACGCATGCCCCAACTGAAACCCACTGGCAACTTGTAAAATACATTTTACTATTCCTTAAGGCCACCATTTCAGATGGCTCACTGTTGGAACATTTTAATGGTAAGTATCTTTAAGCTTTTTGTGATGCAGACTGGCCAGGGATTGTTGGTGAACCTCCACAAGTTCCACAAGGACTATACCACGGCAAATCGCAGAGGCCAAGTTCGAAAAGTTTTTATCTCAACTGAATTACCTCAAGTTATTTCAACCAAATGTGAGATCTCCTTTCAAATAAATTCAAATTTGAAACTCAAAACCAGAGTTACAAGACAACTCAATTACCTCAGCAGTTAAACTCTCTCAAACGATTCTCACTCTTATATGAAGATTCTAAATTCAAGTCTCAGCAATTGGACTATCTCAGACAAGATTTGATATTCAAGAGTCGTAACTTAGTTGGAAACTCTCTATGAATTTTTTATACATCAATATATGAAATCACAACAACTTCACCAGTTTAGATGTAGGTTGAATCGAGCCATTGAACCATGTCAAAACCTTCTCTTTTTCTTCTTCTTTCTCACATACAATATCAATTTTTAAAAGAGATCAACCCAAATTGAGATTCATATTCGTGGCCCCTAACCTTATCTCTTGGTCCTCTAGAAACATCAATGGTTGCCCATCATTGGATTTTTATCCATTCTTGTACTGACACCTTACGGTTAGCTCCTCCAGTTGATTGTTGGATTTTTGACATCTGGATCATTCTAATCTAATGGTCAAAATCATTTTGTTTGAAAATGAAAAAGGCAAAGAGCTGACTACTTCTCAAATATAATGGCGCAGTACTAAAGAAAAATCAAATTATCTGTCAATTCTATGTACATGCAAGTACACCAAAATTAATTCACTTCTTGCATGATCATGTTGTAAAGAAACAACTTTAAGTCAAGTTCATCTCCACTCAAGATCTGGTGGTAGACATGCTTGCAGAACCACTAGGACACAATCGGTTTGAATTTCTCATCGACAAGCTGAAGATTCACGTGAAAGAAATGGTAGATTTCATCATTTCCAATAGGAGGGGACTGATCCCCACAGTATATCGGTTAGGGGTCCCACCTCTAAGGTGTAGGACTTACATCCTAAGATGTGAAACACCCATTATATGCATGTTAGGATAGGTTTTGCTTGCTCAGGATTCGACAATATTCTAGTCGCTAACTGGTCGCTCATATTTAGAAAAAAAAAGTGTGAAAAAAACATACCTTATCTAGAGGATATGAGAAATTTCCTCGACTTCAAGAATAAAGTATTGTTGGGATTTTATAATTATTAATTTAATTATATGCTCAAGGACAATATTGAAAACTCACTATTAGGGCGGTTATAAATATATAACCTATATTTTGTAACTGCCCTAATAGTGAGTTTCTAATATTGCCCTTGGGCATATAATTAAATTAATAATTATAAAATCCCAATATCTCCCACTTGCACAAGGGCAAGTGTTAATCTCTTTTTCACAGTGTGTCCCATGTATATCCCAGATATACATATATATATTGATCTCTTCGCCATGTATTCCAGATACATAGACCACCTGTGTCCCACACTAAAATCCACAAGTCATACTGGCAAAATGGGTTGTGCAACCGGTGATATACCTGCATGCGTGAGTCCCTAAACTAAAAACATTCTCAGAAGGCCAGAATGACACATGACTCAAAGAAACATATCAAATAAGCATTAGTATGCCACAGTGTCCTAGGTTTATTCAAACTCACCAGACCAAGGTATCTCGATCCTTCTGAGAGATCACCTTCTTGTCCTTAAAATGTTCAATACTGTAACACATACAGTTGGTGCCAACAAACACTTTTAGGGTGCAATTGAATCAAACCTTTCCTTTCGCCCCAAACCATCACTACACTTAGGATTGACTCCTTTCCGGTAATGGCTTTATAGGTTGAATTAGTCATGACCATAGGTAACACCCCAAAGTAGCCACATCAATCATTCATTTAATAATGTCGTCGAAAGTCACTAAGAACACTAACGGACCATAAAGTCCAAGACTCACACAATGAAAGGAGCAAGGATCCATCATTTCATTTCCAATGATCGCTAAGCACACATAGTATGATATGCGTGCTATGGTGGAGCATTCTATATACAATAGAACGTATGTCCATCTCAACATCATATAGGTCTTAGTTTAGTTGCAACCCTCTTGCGTTTAACCCAAGTTTTTTTATTGTCGTCACCCTAGTGCCACATAAAGTACTCGCACCTAGCTCCTATAGGCAATATGAATAGTGGGAATATTCATGTCGATTCTGTTCACAATAGAGAAACTCATCTTGATTTCAAATCAAGGCGACATCATGATTATGAACTGACCACACAAAGTCATTCACAATCCGTCTCATCTCTGCTCGCCTCCAAGGTGCCAGAGGCGAATGCTCGTGTGAGTGAGCCATTCTTTTGCCTATTGACATATCTCATTTTATGCTAGAAGAACAAAATCACACAAAAAGTGAATAAAATAAATGTTGGAATGAACTCATATTACTCAATAATAAGAAAGTTTTAGTACAAAAGTAAGTCACAATCTACGCAAGCCCAAGGATTTTACATGAGAAATAAAAACATCCTTGGCTATAGGTTTGGTAAGAGGGTGAACTACCATCTGACTAGTAGATATGTGCTTAAATACAACTTTCTTCCTTGATATAATGTCTCTAACAAAGTGATATCTCAACTGTATATGTTTGGTCTTCCCATGATACTTGGGGTCCTTGACATAGCTAAGAGCTGTTGTACTATCACAGTATATAAGGGAAACCTCTTTGGATGTCATCACAAATCCAATATGTTGAAGGAATCTCCTCAACCAAATAGACTCTTGAACCGCAGCTGAGCATGCCACATACTCTGCTTCTATGGTCGAGAGGGATATATAAGTCTGCTTCTTGCTACACCACGAAATGGCCCCACTATTCAGCAAGAAAGCATATCCAGAGGTTGATTTGTGCTCATCAATGTCTTAACGAGATACCAAATGCACAACTGCAAACCAATTGGGTGATTACATTATTTGTGCATAAGTTTTCCAAAAAAGAGGCAGCTCCCATCTCTCTCCCCCTCTCCTAGAAACGCAGGAAAGGAGTTCCTTGCTTTAGATCTCCTGACCATTATTTCCACACGGCATTTGGGTTGTGGAACTTGTTCCATTTCCTAGTGATTGTGGAATCACCCCGGTGGAGGAACAAGGACGTGGATCCAATTTATTTCCGCTGCAGATACTCTATAATTTAGGAAAACTAATCCAAATAAGGATCTTTCCCATCAATTAATCGAATTGAGATATATAGAGTTATTACCTACAAGTATAAAAGAGCACTCCTCTGCTCACACTTCTATATTAAAATCTGAACCTAGGAAGATCTATTGTGTCTTTGTGCAATTCTATTTATATCGAACAAAGCCATGATACGTTTTAGTTTGATATCTGTTCTCTCGCTACAGAATTTGTCAAATAGTCTGTTAGCAGCATTCATTTTTCCATAATAGTGTCATCTTCCATTGAATACTCATAAGATAAGATTGAATCAGTCCCCACTGCCATTGCTTTACAGACCACGGCGAAGTAGCCTTATGAGTCAGCACTACCACCGTCACAAAGTCACACTCAGCCCACAAATTAGTAATGCCCAACTCCGTTACCCATTCTAGACCTCGCACCAATGCATTATACTTAGCTTCAAATTGTAAATCACCCTAAATACCCACACCGTTGTATATGAATCCTGAAAAATGCCACACTTTCAAGTGAGCTTCCATCAATATTCAACTTAACCCACTTGTTGTGACCTTGACCAGAAAATCTCGGAAAACATTCTTTGTTGTGTACAGCAGTGTACATATATACCAAATGATTTGAGAAAACAAAATAAATACAAAACTATTGACGATTTTTAAAATTTAAAATTAAACTTTTAATTTCAGCTAATCATTTGGTATAAAAATGCACTGATGTGCACAGCCCAGGATTCTTTTTCAAATCTTGTAGAATTTTGAACTCCAACACCTTCAAGTTTAAACCAAATAATCTGGTGTTTATCTAGCTCCTTGGAGATATGTTCTTGCCTTGAATTTGTTGTGATGAAGACACATTTCACTGAAATGTTCCAAGCCCAATTTCAAGGATGCATGATTGTTTTTGGACTTTGGGCATTGCCAAGTAGGCCATGGATCTTGGCAAAATTTCAAGCTTTTCAAAATGACTGATTTTGGACCCCTAATTATTTGGAGATCTTGAGTTCCTTTTTGAGCTTTTTTGGGTTTAAGGGCATTTTGGTCTCTCTTAGAAGTAGGGAAAGCCAATGACTATTTATAGCCTTAATAGGATTGAGAGATGGTCGAAAAACATGGCTAGGTTTTATTCTTGTTTTCTTTTTCCCTGTAAGTGACTGTATCTGCTCCGTCATGAACGCAGCTTTCGGATTTGTCACTTCACCGCATCAAAAACTCCATTACGAAGAATGAAACCTCCGTCGCATAATAAGTTTTGAAGAAAAAGACTTGCGACACTCCCGATATTAAAATTGGGCACTGCTAAAACAAGTGATTCAGATTCTGTTGTTGCATTGCATAGATCACATTTTGATGCCATTGATACCCTAGCTTCACCACGCCGTTGAGATCTTCCCCTGCATAAGCCTCCAACCAGAAAGTGCATGACGTGCCATGCAATAGATCAGATTTCCAAACCAAAGAGTACCAACTATCCACCTTTGGAGCTTACAGGATTCAATAAAAACTCCACCATATCATTCTCGAAAAATAACAAAACAACGTAAGATATAAAAAAAATTAAAGAATGAACACTACTAGTGCAACTTTTTGATGAAGGGCTCTTGTTTCATCTTTGACGTCTACAGAATGGTGAACCTATTAGTTAGACCGTTATTAGAGGTTTAGGATTTTCTCTTTATTTAGTTATAAACAGAACTCTCATCTTTGTGAGAATTATTCTTTGGGCTAATCTAACAGTTTGTTCATTTTTTTCATACTAAAGTTATCATATAGTTGTTTTTTATCCGCATCTAATAAAATCATCATATAATTTAAAAATTATACTGGCATTCCAAAATAGAGGCCTTAAGGCATTGACATCCTACTTTATATTTAAAAAGTACAAATACTCCAAAATTGAATTTTCATTGTATATGTTTGTTCAATTAGTTACTAAAAACTTTTCAAACATTATTTATTATAGGGATATTTTTTAAAATAAACAGTGATTTTACTGTTTTCAGTAATAAATTTGACAAATATATCCAATAAAAATCTAATTTTAAGATTTCTGTGCTGTTTAACATAAAGTGGGGTGTCAGTACTTTAAGGCCTTCATTTTGAGGTGCCAGTGCAATTTATTTTAATTTAATTATCGACTTAACCTTCAGGTGAACTACAAAAAGTAATCTGCCTACGTGTATGTGTTTTGTGTTCCCCTATGTTACCTATCATAACAAAAACCACACATAAACAAAAACAACACCCTGACTTTAGAAGGCGTCCTAACCGGCTAACCCATTCATGAATTAAAATATCTTCCCCAGCCACTCAATTGAAGAGCCACTTGTCCAAGTCAACCATCATTGAGGTGTGAACAACCAGCACGAACTTTACATACACATGCAAGTGGGTTATATAATAACTTTATCAATGTTCAGAGAATAAGTACTGTTAGTACTATAAACTGTACAAACTACTCCTTATTTATATACACAAAATAGACTTTTAAGAGTTCTACAAAAACTAGTTCTGTCTACGCTTATGGCATTCATCATGGTCACTAAACAAAGGTTACATTAGGGTTTGTGTTTTCACAACCCGAGTTTGGTCAATGGCAGTGATAGTGGGAAGCATGATAGCAAATCAGCTCTAGAGAGGATTCTCATTATAAATAGCTGAAAAGCTCTAGGAGAAACGTGTCGGGGTTCTTATAGCATAATAGAATAATTGGGTAACTCAATGTTAGGAATAATCTTATATGCGCAGCAGAATTAAGCATAAAAATAGAGACAAGAGACATTGATTTTACTTGATTCGGTCAATTGACATACATCTAAGGATGAGTCCAGAGGCTCAAGATAATATGCACAACTAATCAATATAAAGTTGGGTACAAGGAGACTCTCAAATAGCATATACCACCTCTCTACAGAATCAACCTTCAAGTGATCAACCAAGAAGACATGGCATCACAACCAAATACCACAGGAATGATTTCACCTAGAACATGCATAACAACACATGCACGTACAACACGAAACCAACACCAAAGACTAGAACACCATTGAATCACAGAGGAAACCAACCACAAAACGTCAAACTAGAGAGCAAGAGAACCACAGAGGAATCACAACTCAAAGAGAAAGAAAACCCAATGTTGAACATATGAAACCCTAAACCTAAAACAGGGGTTTAAATATAGAACACTAGAAAGACTGAAATGTCCCTCAAAATGAGCATAAACAACAGGTAAACCACTTGAACAAAGAATGACCAATATGCCCTACCAAGAGAGAGATATTCCGACACTCATCCTTTTCTCGTTGCCTCGTTCTGCTCATTGTTAGCTGTGTCATGTTCTTTGTGCGGATGCAGTTGGGAATGGTTTATGCAGGTATCTATAACCTCATAACTTTTTCTAGGCTTTGCCATCTAAAAGTTTTTGTTTTCTGAGTTGTCTTTTAATATAACCATAGTTTCATAAGGAGTAGTAGTTAGGTTCACTTTCCTATATAAAATAATTACGTGTTGAGTTTTTTTACACGGCACCCACTATTATTGGGGTGAAACTAGTTTCCACCCACTATTATGACCTAAATTACATGGCACCTAACTTCAAAATTGCAAGTCACCCATTGTTAAGATTTTCAATTAGGTGATGGGAAAAATGACTAAAATGCCCTTGCTCCTATTTAACTCATTTAGAATTTGAAATTCAAATTATTCAAATACTCTTTGAGTAGTGAAATTACCCAAATACCCTTAGGTAGGTGAAGAGACTCTCCTTTCACCCACTTCTTCCTATCCCTCGCCGAAAAACGCCACCATATCCAAAAACCATCAAACCCGCTCCCCTCCTACCGAAGACCCCCCCCCCCCCCTACTGGCTTTCCCCCTACTAGAATTCACCCCACCGGACACCCTAAGTCGGCTCCTCAACCTCCTCCAATCCAAGGAACATATGTCCTTTTTGCGGCAACTATACAATTAGATTTCCATTCTAATTTTAAGTTTAGTTTCCATTTAAATTCCATCTCTATGTCCTTCTCAAGGCGAGATTTGAATTCATCAAGATAAGAATGGATGGATTCAAAGGATTTAGATTCAGAGAGTTTGGACTTTGGAGACTACAAGGGAGAAAGCAACACGATACAAATGGACCAAGAACAATTCTAACCTCCAAGTCGGTAACATTCATGGACCTACATGAGGAGCCCTGACGTTGGAAGAAACCCTCAATTCTCCTCCGATCTCAACCCTTCACCATAGAAATCCTCTAATTTCACCACTTTAAACTGATTTAAGTTCACTTTAACAACCAAATAGCACCTTTGACCTACTTTGGCTTTTCCATTTTACCCTCACCTAAGTGTTCCATATTTGGCCCTACAGCCCATGAGCCTAATCTTACTAACCCCTGCAGCTCTCCTCACTCCCCCCCCCCCTTTCTGGTCCTCTTGGCCCATTCCTCTAACCACCCCCCTCACTCCACCTCTCACCCTTCCTGTCACATCCACCTAGCTAGTACCCTAACCGAGATACCGAAAAGTGTGATTCCACAAGTCCCACGATAAAGTATAGGGAAACCATAAAACCACATAACACAATAACAAAATAATGAGCAAGGAATAATCAATGTTTATCTTTATTAATCAATCAAAGGAAATAAACTTAAAATATCATCAGAGTATAATCAGAGAAAACAACTATAGAGTATAGTAGAAAATAACTCTATAGGTCCAAATGCGAAAAAGTATATCAAACTAAAGTAAATCTAAACTATTACAACCAGAAATAAATTGAGAACATAGAGAAAATTGTTCTATTCTTCTATGGGCTCTTCTTCTTCTTCAGTCTTCATCTTCTTAGCCTTGGGCTTATGCTCTTGCAACTTTATATCATCTTCTAATTCATGATCGTGTCGCTAACCAATCAAAAATAAAATCCTATACTAATCTAGCAAGCAGAAAGTACGGGGTCGAACTATGGGGAACTAAAAGGCTAAGTTACTAAGATTGAATTTAACAAAACTAAATTTAAACTAAATCTATTAACTAATGTAAAACGTTAACTGTGAATATGGGAAGATCTTTGGGATTTCGAATCCCCAATGCTTTTTCCTAATCGATATAACTCTACACTTCAAAGTAAATTAGGGATGGTCTTCCTAGATATGCCCTATCTTCGCAAGACTATCGTCCTTCGCGGAAGCTTGGCACGCTTAGTTCGCTGAGTTATAGAACATCTTTGGCCAAACTCAAACACAATCAACTAGAAGATATAGAACAATCAACTTAATGAAATAAGCATGGTTCATTTACATCCCAAAGCAAAGGAACTAGCTACTCATTATTACAAAGTTCATAAGAAAATAAAGATGAAACATAGGGAGAGAGAGAGAGAGAGATGTGGTCTTCTTCTTCAGCAATGAGAGAGATGAGAGCCGCATTCGCCGTCTTCTTTTCTGTGGTTGGCTTCTCTTTTATGTCTCCCGCACACAATGAATCCCCTCTCTTTACCCGTCGATTTGACCTTTATTCTTTCAGAATTTGGAAAAACTCAAAACTGGAAAGTTGTAGTATTTTCAATATCGTTTCATAGCATCTTGAATCATCGAAATCCAAGCTCATACGAGAGAGATATGGCCAAAATACTGAAGGTAGGTCTGTTTACCCGATTTTCAGATTTATTACCAATTTTGTTCCTTAGACCTCCACCTATTTCCAATTTGGCTAAGATCTCACTTTTCATGATTTCTTGAGCAGCAAGATTGAATGCCATGATTTAAAATCCACCAATATCTAATATATTTGCCAACTTTACTCCATATTATCTCTAATATCCAAAATCTCCTTATTCCTGAAAAATACACAAAAATACTCAATTAAATCTCTTTAATTAAATAAGTATAGGGAATTAAATCAAATAAATAATGGTAAATGCATGCTTATCAAATACCACCACACTTGAGTGTTTGCTAGTCCTCGAGCAAAACAAAAAAATAAAACTAATACAGAAAATAAAGAAAGAAAAACCTAACTCACTTTCGTAGGAATCACGGTTGCACTTAGCATGTGCAACAAGCCTTTAAACCCTTAGGCTACCCTAGTGGACGAGTTGTGTCTCGTGAGTGTTTGCAGAGAATATACACACAAAATTCTTAAGTGTTCTTCTAATTATTCTGGCAGTAGTAAGAGTAAAAAGATAGATTCCAAGACAAAGACATGCCACTAAAGATTAAAGGGAATATAGGCACCCCCACACTTAAGCTCTTACACCCTCTCTTGAGTCTAGCTCTAGGCAAACAATTCAATCGAGAAGTCTCTTCTTATCTTGATCTACCAGTTCACCCTCGGGATAAGACTAAACTATGTACCAAATAATACCAAGAACTCAAGATCTAAGCAATATTGACCTTCTTAGACATTTCACCTTTATAAGCACATTAATTCACTTCTTTCTTTAATGGTCACAGTTCTAGTCCGTGCAATGTCTTGCCTCTTAAGCTTTCTAGATGGCCTATGTAACGAGTGTTGGGTCAGCCGCTCTCAAGCCAGATGGCTTTAAGGGACTAGGTGTAGAATACCCCTCGAACTTACTTACTCAAGCCAACTAGGCTACAGGCCAAGACTGGACCAAAGACACCCCAACTGTTTGACACGAAGCACGATGTTGGTGACACCAAGACCTGGTTACAAAGAAGGAGGTCTAACCTTTAAACTTCAGCATTTTTTTTTTCTTTTTCTTTTTTCACATTATACTTCAATTCACTTCACAATTAAATAGTCTAAAATCGGTCTCAACTTGTCACCATAAGCACAAGGCAGTACAAGATAACTAGATGGTCAAACCTTTTGGACTACCTGGAATTCCTATTTTCCGATTCAACCTCGGTCTCAAAATGTAAAACCCATTACTATTCTCTCAAGAGGGTGTTCATTACATCAGATGAGATTTCTAAAACACTTAAACTCTCATTTTGTATCTAAGCAAGGAATTAAAACATTTATCTTACCAAAGCCAGAAAAAATTGGGCACTTTTTATCTTTGTGACAATGCTCTACCAACTATCAACAAGTCTTACTCGAGTTGACACCCCCCCCACACTTAAATTATGCAATGACCTCAGTGCATGCAAAAAAAATAATATAAGCAAATAGAGGAAAGAGTGTACCCGATGTTTGAAATCATGATAGAGCACGCAACAGTAAAACCTAACAACAAACAAAGAAAAGAGAAGAAAAAGAACAAGAAATAACATCTATACAAATGGGTTGCCTCCCGTAAAGCGCTAAGTTTAGAGTCTTCAGCCAGACTCAGTAAGAAGCAGCCAATGGAGGTGGAGGCTCAAATCTAAATGTGAATGGTGACTGCTCCAAAGAAGTGGAAGAGTCCAACAATGTGTTGACTTCTCAATATTTAGGTTAGATTCCCCAAATGGCAAGTAATGTTGTAGGGGATCATCAATAAGCATGTTTGGAATATAATCAACCACTACCTCATCAATAAAGTTAATTGCAAAGCACTCTTCACCTGTATTTGGGCTTAAAGATACATTCTTTCTAGAATCTGGAATTGAGGACTCAAGAGCTTCAGGGAAGGAGGCTTTGGGAGTGTAAGATTTAGGAGTAGGACCCTCTACAATCGGAATGTGCAACCCCTTACAAGGAAATTGATGGGGAATACTCACAGGTGGTGTTTCTTTACTAGGCTTGTGTGCATCATTGCCAGTCTCATGGGTCAACTCAACCTCTTCTCGACTCTCAAGATCAATGGGCAATGGCTTCGGAGTAGGCAAAAGTGCATAATATTCACTCCCACTGCGTGTCACAGCAGAGATTGTTTGGACTTGTTCTTTCCTAGATCCAATTTGATGATTAGGGTTACCTATTGGTTGACTAGGTAACTGACCAACCTCCCTCCTACTGATGGCATCAGCTAGTTGACCAAGTTGAGTTTCCAATTTGTTAATGGATTGAGAATGAAAATGCAACAATTGAGTGTTTTGCTCTAAGCCACTAAGTGCTTTTAGTACCTTATCCTCAAATGATGAATTATGTGAGGGTTGTGAAGATAATGGTTGCTCATTCCTATAGGCATTTTGATGCATATTAAATGGAGGTGGCCTATAAGGTATTTGATTAGAGGGATTGGGCATTGAGTTTCACCGTGAAAAATTGGGGTGGTTTCGCCATCCTGGGTTGTAGGTATTGGAATATGGATCATTTCCAAATTTAGAGACTCCTTGGGCCAAATGTGTATGCTCCTTAACAAACTCAGGGTATTGTGTAGCCAAATAACAATCAGTGACATGATGGGATAGGCTAGAACATAAAGCACATGCTTCAATCTGATTAGGTGGAGAGAAACTTGTAGGAAGTGGAGATGGGGTTTGTTGTCCTAATGACAAGAGATGGTCCAATTTCTTTGATAGCAAGTCAACCTTAGTGCTCATCTCAATGGTAGGATTGATCTCATAGAGACCGCTCCTCTTTGGTTGCCCAATGGATGGAATCTCAGTCCTAGCTGCTGAAGCATGGTGTTGGGAGTTTTCACTAAGGGTCTCAAAAAGTTCCCATGCCTCATTCTCATTCTTGTGCATGAAAGTCCCACCACAAGAAGAATCAACCATTTGCCTATTTCGGTCTCTAAAGCCATCATAAAAGCATTGAACCAATTGCCATTTAGGAATAGCATGATGGGGGCACTTTCTAAGCAATTCTTTTAATCTTTCCCAGGCCTCATGAAATTGTTCTCCTTCTTGTTGGGAGAAACTCGTTATCGCTCTCCTAATGCTATTGGTACGGCCAATGGGAAAGAACTTTTTAAGGAACTCCTGTTGCATTTCTGCCCAAGTAGAAATTTTAACATTGTCCAAAAACTGAAGCCAATGCTTAGCTTTATCTTTAAGGGAGAATGGGAAAAGAAGTAACCTTAAAGCATCAACTGAGAGGTTTTGAATTTTAACCGTGGAAGACACCTCTAAAAACTCATCTAAGTGCTTATAAGGCTCTTCATTGGCATGTCCATAAAAAGATGGTAGCATTTGAATCACACTAGATTTGATCTCATATTGAGCCGCCTCTATGTTAGGCAACTTAATACAAGAAACCGGAGTATATATCGTAGGAATGAAATGCTCACTCAAGGGCCTCATTGGATGCTCATAGTTTGCCATGGTTCTTTGCCTTCTAAGGTTGACCAAAGTCTCTTCTAACTCTAAGTCAAGTGGAGTCAACTCAGGGTTTAGGGATCGATGACCATGCATACACACAGAAGAATAAAAAAAAAGAATAACCTAAATAAGGAAAATTAAAAGAAAATAACTATAGCAAAAGGGAGAGTTTAGGACGTACCTGAAGCGCAATCCACGTGATCTTTCGAACAAAAGTTACACATGTGGGATTTGAGGGATGGAGATTTTTAAAAATTAACCTAAACAACCCAATCTAATGCAAATATTACAATTGAAAAGTCCTAAATACAATTATATCTAAGAAAGAAAAGATAACAACCTAAGCTAATTATCGAATCGCTACTCTTGCAGTTACCTACAAAACAAAAGAAAAAGAGATTAGTTAAATAAGCAAAGAAAAATTAAAAAATTAAAAACACTAAAATTACTCTAAAAATTATGCCTAATTGACAAAAATCAATCCTAGCAACCGTGCTTTGGTTCCCCGGCAACGGCGCCAAAATTTGATCGTGTCGCTAACCAATCAAAAATAAAATCCTATACTAATCTAGCAAGAAAAAAGTACGGGGTCGAACTATGGGGAACTAAAAGGCTAAGTTACTAAGATTGAATTTAACAAAACTAAATTTAAACTAAATCTATAAACTAATGTAAAACGTTAACTGTGAATATGTGAAGATCTTTGGGATTTCGAATCCCCAATGATTTTTCCTAATCGATATAACTCTACACTTTAAAGTAAATTAGGGATGGTCTTCCTAGATATGCCCTATCTTTGTAAGACTATCGTCCTTCGCGGAAGCTTGGCACGCTTAGTTCACTGAGTTATAGAACATCTTTGGCCAAACTCAAACACAATCAACTAGAAGATATAGAACAATCAACTTAATGAAATAAGCATGGTTCATCTACATCCCAAAGCAAAGGAACTAGCTACTCATTATTACAAAGTTCATAAGAAAAATAAAGATGAAACATAGGGGGAGAGAGAGAGAGATGTGGTCTTCTTCTTCAGCAATGAGAGAGATGAGAGCCGCATTCGCCGTCTTCTTTTCTGTGGTTGGCTTCTCTTTTATGTCTCCCGCACACAATGAATCCCCTCTCTTTACCCGTCGATTTGACCTTTATTCTTTCGGAATTTGGAAAAACTCAAAACTGGAAAGTTGTAGATATTTTCAATATCGTTTCATAGCATCTTGAATCATTGAAATCCAAGCTCATACGAGAGAGATATTCCCGAAATACTGAAGGTAGGTCTGTTTACCCGATTTTCAGATTTATTACTAATTTTGTTCCTTAGACCTCCACCTATTTCCAATTTGGCTAAGATCTCACTTTTCATGATTTCTTGAGCAGCAAGATTGAATGCCATGATTTAAAATCCACCAATATCTAATATATTTGTCAACTTTACTCCATATTATCTCTAATATCCAAAATCTCCTTATTCTTGAAAAATACACAAAAATACTCAATTAAATCTCTTTAATTAAATAAGTATGGGGAATTAAATCAAATAAATAATGGTAAATGCATGCTTATCAGGATCCCATCGGTGAATGAGACGATGCGTACTACTATCAATGGGAGTCATCAGTGTTGTCCACACTGGTGTACTAGTCGTACCACTACTCATTATCTTCTCCAGTGATGTCTGAAGTTGTACCATATAAGGAAAGGTCCTCCATACTGGTGCACGGGATCTCTTCTGTACCTGTAAAGTCATCTAAAAACATATCCCCCGATGGGTGAGCTCAAAAGAATTCAGCAAGTAGTTCAATTCATAATAAACAACTACAAGCAGTCCAAAGCAATCAAGATGCAATGATATGAGACAATGAATGCAAGTATGCTTCTAACTCTAAGTTTGTTGGTCTTTATTGGCAAATATGCATTAAGTTACAACACCATCCTCCTTTGGGTAGGTCTCCAATCACTCTCCCTCACGGCTCTGATGCACGTCTTTTGGGTTCTCAAGTGGTAATTAAATCCTGCATCATTCTCGGACATTCCATGGCTGGGGTTTAGATCAACACTATCGCACACCTCCATTAGTCTGAGTATTGGCACATGTCAGGGATAATAGCTAGCCCAATGCAAGTCATCTACTGAGTCACATCTACTCGGTGTCGGATATCTCCCTTCTGTGCACTAGGCAGTTCGTTCCGGTATAATAGCCTCCCTTCCGTGCCTATGCAGTCCGTTCCGATATCTCCCTCCCTAGAGTCACCATATCCAACGTAGACTCTCAACCCTATTGGTCATTCACATAAAATAAACGGGTAGCTCTCATATCCTTTGATAGGTCATTTAATTGCATTAATATTATATCAAATCCTTTGTATTTTAATGAGACTAATTGGTTGTTTTATTTGGATATGGACAAATTATAGCATTTGGATATCAAATCTATAAAAAGAATGGTTAGAACCATATTGGCACATTTGTAAATCAAATCAAAGAATCACACCCAAATTAAGATGGAAGATTTGATTATGTCCAAAGCTAGAGGTTTGATCTTGCCCAAATCAGAAGGATTTTCGTAAAAAGTCTTAATTCAACAAGCAAATATTTCGTTCTCTCTTGCGATCAGACATCTAAGGAAGAAGCCGAATTGGAAAGTGACTAAATTGGAAACCATTGCATTGGCAAAGATGAAGAAAGGAAACAACTGAATTGGGAAGAATTGCATTGCCAAAGCGAACGATGGAAATAACAGAATTTGTAGGAATCCTCTATAAGAAGAAATGCATTTTCAGAGATTGAAGAACACACAAGCTACAACAAGAGGAAGCCACAGTTCTAAGGAAGAACATCACAATGTTTTCTATTTTCATTTCTTTGTTTTTCTTTTCCATGTCCAGCTAATTCTAGCTTTCGATCAAGATTAATGGAAGTTTGATTTTCGCCAATTGTGAGACTTCGGATTATTAGTTTTCTTTAATTCTCAGGTATTTATGCGTTTTCCATATTTATTATGTTATTGTATTAATCCTTAGACAAGAGGCATGTTGTTTTTATGATTAATACAATACTTAGTCAATTAGAATAATTATTTATTATTCTTATATAGTGACAAATAGCATTCTCGAATGGGTAATCAATGCCCTGGAGAGTTTGTTATGAGAATGTATATCCTAGTTTAAATAAACAAGGCTTTTCCGGGTTTATTGACTGGGGATTGGGTCTTTCAATTGTTTATGCGATTAATAGACATAACTCAAAGAACAGATTTGAAGGTTATGTTTATTAATTAGGGAATAACTCAAAAGACAGATCCGAAGGTTTTCAATAAAGTAGGGAAAGATTGGTTGTTAGAGGACTGATCCTCAATGACCATAACCAATCTACCCGAAATTAAAGTTTTTATTTTTTAAGTCAATGATCAATTGAGAGAATCAATTCTGAAGTTGAATCTTGATCGAAAGTTTTTATTATTCTAATTTTCTTGTTAACTACTGCATTCGTTTATTTTTATTTAATTTGTTGATTCAAAACTCCCCAATTTTTATCAAGGGATAAATTTTCACCAATCTCTGTGGATTCGACCCTACTCACTACTAATACAAATTCAGTTGAGAGAAGGATTATCTTTGGTGGATTCGACACCCATCATCCTTTCATGGGTTGGTTACCTGTCTTGAGCGCCCATGAGCCCAGGTTTATCATGTGCAATACTACCAATGAATGGCCCCCACAATGTGAATTACATCCTTTTATGGCTCTGATGCATGTCTTTTGAGAATCTACATTGCTGCCATGGGTCACTCAGTCTCAATATCCCTTTTGATAAGGTCAGATATGACAAGGTTTTCCCTAGCCAAACTTGACTAGACCATATCCTAGGGATGTCAACAAGTACTTAGGGAAAGCACCAATGAGCATCATAGGAAAATGTCTCATACCACCTCCACTGATGTCCAATGACAGCACGCCAAAAGGGCATTCCCCCATCACAACTTAGGCAATCACATCATATCATGATTCCATAACATCATTACATAGTCCAACTCACTATCACATCATTCATAATCATTAACAGTAGGTAAATCATATAAGGAAAATACTACTGTAATTATAGAAATAAAACAATATGAAAAAGTAAAACTACAATGGCTAACACATGCATATAAGTCCTAACATATCAAGGTATGTATATGTGCATATTGTGAGTGAACGTACTCACCTTATATTCAACTTTGTAATATTCAAAAAAGAGATCAAAGATCAAGTCCAAAATCACCAAAATAACCCTAAACAAACATGTAGAAAGTATAAGGAACAAACTCTAATAATCAGAGACGAAACATGGTCAAAACGGAACAAAGTTGCTGTCAGGCACACCCTTGGTCGATGGCCTTGGTGGATGGCATCGACCAAGTGGATCGACGAAGGCTACTATGTACGGACAGTAACTCTCAACTTTGGTCGAAAACTCTTCGAAATACATTGGAACACTCCAAAATTAATATGAAAATTCTAAAATAATATACTAAGACTATCTATGATGATCTAAACATCAAACAAAGCCTTTGGAATAGAAATCCAATAACTCACCTAATAGGCTTAATCCGCGGATTCTTACGGAAATGCTAGAATGAATGGGGATTCATTCTAAAGGTAAGAGAATAGTAGGTCATGCATAGAAAACAATTTAGTAACAGATCTAACATGGAATAGAATCGAATAACTACAGTAAGAGTAAATCATGGTCTCATGCTAAATCAAAACAATGAACAACATCATATTGCTCAAGAAGAACATAAATTGAATGGGAATTCACTCTAAGACTGTGAGGATCTGAGATTAAATCATTACAATAGTGTAAGACCTTCCTCACAATCTAAGCAAATAGAAAAAGTAGTAGAGAGAATAAATCAATGAATTATAGGATTGATTACTAACCTTGTAGAAGAAGAATCAATGGAGGAACCTTGCTTGGATGCTTGAAATCAACATTGGGCTTGAAGAGGAGTCTTTAGGGTTCTTCTCATGTTCTCCAAAAGTTAAAAGGCAAAGTGTTTAGGTTTAGTCCGAAGTTACATATAAATAGGATTTCAAAACCTAAAATTTCCAAAAATACACAATTCTGTCTAGAGACTGCCTTGGTCGATGGTCTTGAGCAAAGTGATCAACCAAGGGGTTCCCCCTTTACAAGTTGCTGAATTTTGACTCTTAAAAGCCAAAACCAACACCTAGCTCCTCAACCAACTTAAAAGAGTCTTACCTAGTTCCATAGGACCTTCTGGAGATGCCAACACTGTATTCAAGGTCCATCTTCCAAGTCCATTTCCATTTAGACTACATCTTCTTCCAAAATCATACAAGGTTTCTAAGATGGGATCTTCACTATCAATCTCCATTGGTTCTAGGTCAGAGCCAATAGGTTCAACAGAGAAGCTCTACAACTATCTTCTACCTTGACTTCGAGTCTTCGGACCTACAACACAGATTTTCGGATTGGGGTAGGTATGAGATTTCACACTTCCTCCTCCAGCCCCTTTGTCCTGTCATTAGTCACTTCTTGCTTTGCCAAACCTCTGGCTTGTGATTTAAACCCTACAGAGCATGCTTCTGATTCTCCTACCCCCCCCCGGTGCATGATCTTGATCGTGCCGAGTGTAAAAGGAGTAATCGACCTATTAAAGGGCACAACCCATTCAGTAATGACTTCTTGGTTGATCTCAAGTCCTCCAAGAGAAAGAAGAATAAGGAAAAATCCACAAAATAGTTTCTTTTTTGGCCTAGCTTTCTTTGGGATCTATCCCAGCTTAAGTTTTGCTAAATTTTTGCCTTGATGTATGTACGATTATTCTGTCCTTTATAATGCATTTATTAATTCATCCAAAAAAAATAGAAAATGGTTTAGTTAACTAGCAAAAACAAGAAGAAGAGAAAAAAAAAAAAAAAAAAAAAGACAAAAACAGAAAAACAAAAACAAACAAACCACCTGTTAACTTGAATCCACCCAAAACCCAACCTTTAGATACATAGCTTACAAAAAATCGAAAGAGTATTCCAACACCATAATTTTAGACAATATTTTATTCTTGAACCCAGACTATCCAAATTTTCCACTACCTCATCCCTATGATATTATAAAATTTCCTAAACTTTGTTGAGCTATGGTCACGTGTTTGATGGATTGTGATAGACGGAATGATCTATAAGATGAAGACGGGAGACAATGTTTCCAGTATTTGTCAATTAACAATGAAATTCCGGTGGGATGGATTCCTGTCACATCCCACCCTAAATCCACCCAGGGGATACCCTATCTGAGTTACTCGGGAGTGATTCATAGCCCAACAGATCCAGTTTAGGAATGATCATATCCACTTAGCACAATAATATAATCGAAAGCAAGAACAAATTATGGTATTCAAGTAATCTAATAATAAAAGTTAAGAAATGATCACAGAAGGATCACAAAGAACATCAGAGTGCGGAATAACAAGTAACAAATCAAAAGACAACTATAGAGTATAGCGGAAATATACTCTACAAGCGTGTGCGGAAGGTAGATCAAAATAAGCTAAAGATTACAACTAGATCTCCAAAGAAGGGAAATAAAAAGGTCAGCAACTAAGTTACAGTTTCTTCTAACTTATACAATGTCTCCTCAATAAAATAATCATAAGAAACTAAGCCAGGCCGGATCTACTCCTAACAAATATGAGTCACAGATGTAGTCACCGTAGCCAAAGTGGTATGAGTCACCAACTTAGTCCTCAAAGTGTTGACCATCACAGTCAGTAGTAGTAGTACCTGCAGAAAAGTCTAACAAAATATGCGAAAAGGAGTGAGTTCAAAAGAACTCAGCAAGGAAAGTTATTCCATAATAACATAAATCATATGATGCACAGCATAGCATTTTTTTTTTTTTTTTGATGCAATATGATATGAGACAATGATGATATATGATTCTAACCCTAAGTATGCTAGTCTCTAGGGTAGACATGCTTTAAGTCATAGCACCATACTTCTTTAGGTAGTCTCAGTCACTCATCACCGGGGGGAATTGGGTCCTGCATCCCTCTCGGACAAATCCATGGTTGGGGGTTTCGGTCACCACTCTCTCACATCACCATTTGGTCTAAGTATTGGCGCATGTCAAGGTAAAGCCTAGCCCAATGCAAGTCATCTACTTAGTCATATCATGTCAGTTCCAGATATGTCCATTCCTCCCCTCTCGGGATCTTTTCCGGTATCCTTCACACTAGAGTCACAGATATTACCCATCGGACTCATCAACCCTATTGGTCATCCACAAATAGTAGACAGGAAGCTCTCACGTCCCCTCACGGATCATTTCACCGGTCTTAAGTGCTCGTGAGCCCAAGTCTAGCCATTTGCAACCCTACCAATAAATGGCCCATTTCGGGTATCCGCAATGCGATTTATGTCCTCTCGCGGGATGGTTACCGGTCTTGAGGGCCCACAAATCTACACTACTACCACGGGTCGTTCGGTCTCAATGCCCTTCAGATTTGGGTCTGATACGACAAGGACATCCTAGCCATACATTTAAACAAGTCCTATGTATGTCATCCAATGATCCAGGAAAGTGTCGATGGGCATCTTCGGAGAACATCCCATACTGTTCCCTCTGATGCCCAAGGACAAAAGTACCAGTAGGGCACTCCCCAATCCCAAATCATACCTAAGCAATCACATGCTTATTTCCATCCATTACATATCAACAATACATTATCATATTGAAAACATGTCATAACATCTCATAATACAGTGTGTAAATAAATGACAAGAATAAGTAAACATGATAAACCAAGTAATTAAGCATGGTGCTACTGTCATAAGGTAACTACAATAGTCATATGATGTTTAAAATCAACTAATAAGTTAAGTCTACTAAGTTACCAACAACAGTGTAAAAGTCATACAGTCTATGTTATATGGCAATAACCGTCCTTACCTCAAATTGTGAAGAAGATGATTCGAAGTCACAAGAGAATGGTCCAATTATAGTCTTAAAACCCTAAACAAACATATATGAAGGGTTAGAGAAGAAATCAGAACAATCGGAGATCGAACGAATCAAAACTAGGCAAAATTTTCTGACAGCAACCTTATTGGTCAATACCTTGGGTCAATGGTATCGACCCATAGTATCGACCCAAAGAGTCTCGGACAGCAAGTTGGATTTTTGGGTTTTGGCTCAAAATTGGTCTTTCGGTTCTCGAATCGATACAAAACTTGGGGAGTAGCTTAAACACAATATAGAGACACTAATTATCAAAGAATTAACATCATCCAATGGTCAAATTAGAAAACCCCAAATTGACATATCAAGTTCAAGAGTTGGAATTCATGGTCTTCAATGGAATCAATTGCAAATGCAAGAGAGCTTAGGAATTTAATCAATAGAATAATGAGCAGCAGAATATAGACAATTACTAACATATAATCAGACCTCATTGCTAAAGAAAATCAAATTAAGAAAATGAACTCATGTTGCCATGAAGAGGAATCAAAGTAACAGAGCAAGAACATCAAGTTTCATAATGAAATCAATGCAATTGCAAGGGAGAGCAGGGATTCAATCAAGAGAATGATAAGCAATAGATTATGAATGATTATTAACATATAATCAAACTTAGCATATTATAGGAATCTGTTTAGGAGATGAAATCATGTTGCTATGGAGGAATTTCATAAGAAAGATAAGGTTAAGAATTGATATGAGATACATAGCATTGATAGAATGAATGGGGGTTTATTGGAATCACAAGAGACATTAGAAGAGGTGGTTGCAAGGTTGCAACACCTCCTTCATAGCCCCAATAGCAAGAATAAGGTGAGGTAGAAGTAGATTAGAGAGAGAGTGAGAGATTACATACCTTGTAGAAGAGATTAGAGAAGAGAGACAAAGGATTCTTGAAGAAGATCAACACCCAAGCCAAGGAGGAGGCTTAGAGGAGCTTTCCCATGTTCTTAGATGTTGAAATGAGTGAAATAATGTTTTAGGTTCGAGGTTTCACTTAAAAGGAGGAAGGAATATCCAAAAAGCACCTTTTCATTTGAATTTGGGCTTGTTGGGTCGATTCCTTTGGTTGATGGTATCAACCAACAGTATCGACCAACAGTAGTTTCAACAGAATTTTCAAAAATAGTTCAGCAACTTCGGATGTGGATTCGGAGGGCTATAAAAGGTCAAATTGAGTGCGGTTTTCTCCTACAAGTCCAGCAAGAAGTCTAGTTTCCAGAAATACATTAGGATCAAGCATGGGAGTTCATTAGGTCCACCGACTAAGCTCACCTTCTTCGATGCGCAAGCAGGATTTGCCAGACATAGTTCAGCAACTTCGGACAAGGATTCGGAGGGCTGTATGGGGTCAAATTGAGTGGGGTTTTCTCCTACAAGTCCATCAAGAAGTATAGTTTTGGGAAATGCTTTCGGATTGAGCACAGGAGTTCATTAGGTATTTCAACTAATTCACCCCTCTTCGGTGCGCAGATTCAAAACTAACACTGACAATGCTCTCAAGTGAGGGGCATCATCGTCAATGTCCATGGGCTTGAGCTCCGACACCAAATCATCAACCAAAAGGGTCCACAAGTCTCTTTTCCCCCACTTCGGGTCTTCGGACCTACAAACATAAAAGATTCCGGGCCGGGTCAAGGTTAGGATAAGGCCGGATATTACAGATCTACCCTCAGGGAAATGTCTAGCATGACTTCCTAAGGCTTTCAAAGATAATAACACTGAAATCAAGGTCCAACTTTAAGGTCTAACATCAAACAAGTCTTTCTTTATCCCAAAACAAATAGGGTGTCCTGGTTAGGTTTGGGCTGGATTTTACAATTCCGGTAGGGGGAAAGCCGGCAATGGGGGTAGTGGTCTCCGGCAAGGGAAGGAGTGTGGTGGTTTTCAGCTGTGTTGGGCCGTTTTTGGCGAGGGGTTGGAAGGAGATGGGTGAGGGAAGAATCCTTTCACCCACCTAAGGGTATTTTGGTAATTCTAGTGCTTGGTATTTGGGTCATTTGAATTCAAATTGTGAATTAGTTGAATTGGGATAAGGGCATTTAGGTCATTTTACACATCACTTAACAGAAAATCCTAACTGTGGATAACTTTTAGTTATGTTGGAGGTGGGAGTAGGGGTGGAACCGGGATTCAACATTGGGGGGGGGGGCGAAGAATGAAAGTCCAGATCACATTCTTGTGGGGAAAACACTGATGCTTTTTCACCACACATTATATGCACCCTTATAAGATCCACTGGGGCCCACTTCTGAATTATTTTATTACATTAAGGCATAGGCCTACATATATTTTGGAGGGCCCACACATATTTTGAAGAAAAAAAAGGTAAATTATTGATAATAATATTTTTTTTTGACAAAATATAGTTAAATCAAAGCAACAATACAAAAACTAAATAATAAATAAAACATGACTTCAACCCTAAAAAATTAGATGCAAACCAAAATTTTCTTTGGTATGAGATGCAAACCAATTTTTTTTTTTGGGTAGGAGATGGCAAACCAATGGTAATTAGTTACCTTACTAACTATAGACATTTTACTCACAATTTAAAATCAAATAACAAAAGTTGTAGAAGAAATAAAGAAACAGAGAATATAAAATTAAATAAAAAGAATAAAAAAATGAAAAAAAATGAAAAAAAGAGAAGATAAATAAATTGAGAAAGAGAAAGAATATCTAATTGTGGAGAAGATTTTATTTTTCAAAATTTCCTTAAGCCACATTTATAGAAAGGGAAGAGAATAAATAGGAAAAAAAGTGGAGAGAGGAGAGATGAGAGAATAAATAGGGATTGAGGAGTTGATTTCTAATTAGGAATGATATTTTAAATATGTAATTATAGAAAGAGGAAAAGATGAGAGAGAAGAGAGGGGAGAATAAATAGGGATTGAAGAGTTAGTTTTTAGGGAAATTGCACTAACACTCCAAAATGGAGGCTATAAAGCACTGACACCCTACTTTTTGTTTGAAACACATAAGTCCTATTATATTAGAATGGTTAGTCATATAATCGCAAAGACTATTATTCCCTTTCAAGAAATCTTATTTTCATTTATCAAAAACAATATATATAACAGGACATTCTTCCGCCTACGAATGTTATTTGAGGAAGACATTGTTGTTGGATTTTTTATTTTTTTTTCTCAGATTTTAGTAAAGGCATTTTTTGAATTAAATAAAAATAAACAGTGGGTTAATTGTTTTTCTAATATAATGGATTTATGTGTTTAATGAATTGGGGTGTGTGTTGTTCAATGCCACCTTCTACCTACTTTTTCCATCATGACTTGCATCATCGACCAGTTGAGAATGTCTTCTGAAACATGGGTTCACACTTTGACAAATGAGTATTTCGCTTGCCTCAAGTCAGACACACCAATCTGGTTGGGAGATTTCTTTGCTTCCCTCAAGTTAGATTCCTGTTCGTCCTCCATGAAGTTGTTGACTTAGGAGCCGCCACCTCTTGATTGGATTGACATCAACATTGATGCATCTAGAAGATTAGATGGAACAGACTATGGTGTCATAGCTAGAGATCACCAAGGAAAGGTCTTATATGCCATTCTCGGTGGTGCAAATCCAAACAAAAGGATCTTTAGAGTTAGAGCTCAAAACCTAAAAGAGGGGTATCACACTGGCTGCAGAAATGGGCTTCACTAAAATTCAAATAAATTATGACTCTGAGCTATCAGTAAAATACGTTAACAAGGAGATACCAGCTCATAGGTGCTTTAGAGAACTTCTAGAAGAGATTTAGGGGTTGACCCCTATTTTTCTAGATATTAACTTTGTATTTGTGTATAGGAAGACAAACAATTGCACAGATATATTGTCGAAAACGTGCATACCCTTCTTGTATGAATTTCATGTAAATTTACTCTGTCCCCCACAATATCTGGGTGTATGTATTTGAGAACCTAATAAATATGTCTTAAAGAAATTATTTCGTATACATTTTTTTTAATCTTTTTTATTTTGTGAATTTAGTACATAAAATAATGAGGTTTAATTACATTTTTGCAAGGACAGAATGCTTGGTGGAAGAGATCGAATGTGAAGATTAAAGGCTCAACCTCCCTAGGGGAGTCTTGGGTTTGCACCCATTCGGCGGCGTTAATTATAAAAAAGCTCCATTGAGGATGTAATCGTGGTGCGAGTACCCAGATGAACCTCATATATATATATAATAAAAAAATAAAAAGAAAAGAAAGAGGTCCAATGTGAAGATTCTCATGGAGTTTCAGATCGAGTACTAAATATTGGATTTGTGAAGTTTATTTAGGCAATCTCAGCTGGTCTATGTATGGCATTTTCAGATATCTTCTGGTTTGATTAAGATCAAAACACAATAGCTAGGCCTTTCTCTTTCAAATAAATCGCCTTATTAATCATGGCTGAAGGGGTATTTTCTCTCTTACTTTTTAGATCATCTAATCCTTCAATGCAGCCATGGAATCCCTCACCTTTTGTTTTGGTTTTAGAAGCAATTAATCAAAGTAAAAACTTTCATACATATATATGGTTTAAAAAGTGATTGAGTAAATGCTTCATATATGGTTTTATTCCATGGAAAGCAAATACTTGTATATGGCAACACAGCTATGCATCTGGCAACAACACTGAGAATTCATTACAGCATAGTCTGGATTGATTCCCATCGTCTTCTTACAAAACACCCACCCAGCACAAGACCCAGGTACTTAGTGGGGATCGATCTAGTGCTCTTTAATTAATTCATTAGGACTCTCCATGATGAAGTGATGATGAAGACCACCCTCGACAGTAGAAGTATTTGTTCAAGGCGAGCGGTGGGTAAGGTCAGAGGGAACTACAGATAACCTTAAGAGCCTAATCCTACTGGGAGTTAACTCCAATTAACAAATGAAGTAATGATATATTAAGATTAGAATTAATTTTCAACTATAATACTTAAAATAAATAATCTACTAGAATACTTACCAAAATAAAAATACAACGGTAGAACGGAATGAAAAAGAAAAAGAAAAAAAAAAAAACCCTCCTTCTCAAGCTACCTGATCAAGCTGCTGTAGTGTTTTGCACGTCACAATCTGATTAATAAGCTGCAATAGCAATCGCGCATAGAAGCCTTGCTTGAAAAAAAAAAGCTGTAGCCATGAGGAAAACGGAGGTTCTCTTTCTTGGAAGATGATGGGTGAAAGGAGAATCCCTTCACTCAGTTAGAAGGAAAAAATAAATGAAAATTATTTGAGGGGTATTTTAGTCTTTATACAATTAAGAGGGTATATTGGACAATTCACAACCTAAACTTAACAGTCAAAAGCCTTGACCATTAAGAGTGGTAACTTGTGAAATTTGAACTTAACCAATGGGGCGCCATGCAATTTAAACCATATAAGGGGACAACCAAGAATTTAGGGCCCACTTAAGGGGGTGTCAAGCAAAAAACTCTTTTTCTTTTTGCTTGTAAAATAAATCTAATTTTTGACTATAGTTATTTTTGATAAAATAAAATAAAATAAAATAAAAAAACCATTTTGATAAGTCTAAATAAAATAAATTAATTAAAATGACATAAGAGTGTTTTGGGCACAAAAAAATTACTAAACCAATGGAGACCTTTGAGATTTTAAGGCGTGTCTTAGTTGGACTTTTTTGGATACCTCAAGAGAGGCAATACAAAAGTTAATTTTTTTGGATAAAAAATGAAATGAAACATACTCAGAGGGTCCAAATGAAAATTACCCTTTTTTAGTAAGAATAAATACTCAATTTCTATTTAGTAAATTACATGTTAGGATAACAATAAAACACTCAACTTTTATAAAGTGTTAAAGGTTCAAATTGGTCCTACTTGATCCTTTGTTTTTGAATAATTATCAAGCCAAACATCAAACTTGGATTAGCCTAATTGACAAACACCAATATTTCATAACTAAAGGATGAGTTTTGATCTCTTTGGTGTCACCATTCCATGAATTTTCTTTTGTTTTGAGGGTTAAATATGTAAAATAGGGTTAACCTAGTCTATTAGATAAATTAGGGTAGTTCAGGCTTAGAACTCTAATAGGCAGGTTTTGAGTTTGTGGGTTGAAGTCCATAGGGTAGTGGTTGAGTTTAGGCTAGCCTGACCCAAGTGGCGGGTTACACCCCTGGTACATACCTGAAGTTTTGAGGCTGGCTCCCCATTAACGTAGCACTTGCATGGTAAAATGTTACTCTTTAGTTAAATCCACGTTTCAATATTTTGGGCGAAAACTAAAAAATTCCACGCTGAGGTTGAAGTTCAGATATCTTTCTCCAAGAACCTTGACACATTATCAATTCTTTTGGTCTAAGCATATTATTATTGAATGTACTAATTTGGTGGTGGTTTAGGACAAAAAATTGTGAGTTAATCTCATGGAAGATTCAATAAATAACATAAGCACATAAGGGTGTCAAGAAAAATAACTTTGATGATTAATTAGCTAGGGTTGGTTGCAAGGACTAGGTAAACTTCTCAGAGATTCAATGTATTTACCCCCTCCATGGTGGTTGTGTTCAGAGCCATGAATATAGAGGTGGAGATTCAATGGGTATCTCTTGAGATTTAAGATGGACAATGTAAACATCTACGGGTGTCAATTCAATACAGAAGTAGCACTGAATATGTTTACTTTATATCCTTATTCTATCAAATACAAAATGGTACAAGTATGTCATACCATTATCGTAGCATTATTATAAGTAGGTATTGATTGCAGTATGGTTCATTCATATCGTTTTATACGTACCATTACCGTACCGTTTTTTCAAACCATATATTTTTGTCGTATCGATACCATACCATATTTATTGGGTAATGTATAAGCAAAAGGGTTTTGATTTTGATAAACATCACACAATATGAATGACACCCTTAACTACATCCAGCTGATTAAGTTGGGTAAGAATGTCATGTGGAAGGTAGGGAAGGACAAAAAAATAATTTTCTTAATAAGATGCATATTGAGTATGTTGAACATTTAGAGGGTATGCATTCATCACAATCAATGAATGAATATAGCTTGTCGGCATCGTATATGTTCATAATAATTCATTGTACCAAAGAATTCAATTTACACCATTCACCATATCCATTAGCCTCTCAATCTTTTTACATTTTAGAATATTAAATAGAGATTACATTTTAGAATATTAAATAGAGTTAGCATAATTGAACAATTAAGATATTTGAGAAAATTAATATGTTATATATATATATATATATATATATATATATATATATAATCTAATCTATTAGGTATGGAGTCATAGCTCGAGATCACCAAGGAAATGTTTTATGTGCCATTGGTCATTGTTGTGGTGCAAATCTGAACAAAGAGATCTTAGATAACCACCCTCGTCGTCTAGGATTTAAAAGTCCAAATCCTAACCTACCAATGACTCCTAGGCAGCCCCAATTCCATCAAGAATTAGCGCCTGGAAAAGCCCCAGTTCCATCGAGAATAGCGCCTGAAAAGTAACCAGCAATATCAATCCTTGATATATATCTAATGGAATGGCATCAAGCGCCTGAAAAGTAACCAGCAATATCAATCCTTGATATATATCTAATGGAATGGCATCAAGTCACAAAAGCAAAAAACATACTGATAAACAGCAGCAAAGGATCCCGAAACAACACCTCAACATCGCAGAAATAACAAATAACCATGCTCAGGAGTGAAGTGCACTATACCTAATATAGCCACACTCCCCTCTTTTGAAGCATCTAAGTCTCCTTCTCTGTTATTATGTTGGGACGCATTTGTCATTCTATCAAAGTTTGAGGATTTCTCTCATCTATTCGTCCTTCCTTCTAGTAGTTTGGTTGGTAGTCTTCTTAACCAGACTCCCATCCCAAGCAACGTTCAAGTAAGCTTCACCATTTACATTCCATTATCATTTTGGACAGAACAAAGTGATCGTAGAGTTAAAACTCAAAGCCTTAAAAGAGAGATATGACACTAGCATCAGAAATGGGCTTCACTAAATAAAACAAATTTTGACTCAGAGCTATTAGTAAAATAATTAACAAAGAAATACTAGCGCCTAGGTGTTTTAGAGAACTTCCAGAGGAGATTGAGGGGTTGATCCCTATTTTCTAGATATTAACTTTGTATTTGTGTATAGGGAGATAAACAATTGCGCAGATATATTGTCGAAAATGTGTATACACTTCTTGTATGAATTTCATGTACATCTACTCTGTGCCCCACAATATCTCAGCACAATGATTGCTAGAGATACATCTGGGTGTGTATTTGAAAATGAAATAAATATGTCTTAAAGGAATTGTCTCCTATACATTTTTTTAATCTATTTTACTTTTTGGATTTAGTATAAAAATGAAAAATAAATGAGGTTCAATTATAGTTTTGAGGTTAAAGCTAAGGAGATACCAGCTCCTAGGTGCTTTAGAGAACTTCCGGAGGAGATTGAGGGGTTGATCCCTGTTTTTCTAGATATTAACTTTGTATTTGTGTATAAAGAGATAAAAAATTACGTAGATATATTGTCAAAAGTGTGCATACCCTTCTTGTATGAATTTCACGTACATCTACTTTGTCCCCCAAAATATCTCAGCATTGCTAGTGCTAGAGATTCATTTGGGTGTGTTTATTTGAGAAGGAAATAAATATGTCATAAAGAAATTGTCTCCTATACATTTTTTAATCTTGTTTACTTTGTGGATTTAGTATAAAAATGAAAAATAAATGAGGTTCTGTCACACCCTACCCGCCGGTATCTGTTCCGCCCGACAACCCGTGGGTGCGATTCGTCACAGGATCCACGATTTTATCATCAATAACAATAAATACAAGTAATAATAATCATAAGCAAAAACAAGTTCTAATAATTAATTAAAAAGGATTACACGAGTCCAAATGCTCCAAGAATAAATCAAAGAAAAGAATGAAAGTAATCAAGTTTCTAAAATTTGTCAAGTTCAGTGAAAGCAATAATAAATCTAGAACAATTTTATTCCCGTAATTCGCTCCTAGGCTATATAGCCTTCGCTTCAGCTTTAGCAATAAAGGGAGTTCTCCAATTCTTCTCCAAAGACTTTTAAAAATGCCGAGCAATCTGTCTCCTTTTGCCGTCAATGGGTGCTATAAACGCACTCCAAGCATCCGTAGGAGGCTTTGTGGAAACCATCTTCGTCTCCCACTGACACCACCACATCCTCTTCACAGGAGTTGCTCTAGTCATACGGAACCTCTCCTGATCCGGGAATATCATCTGTACAATATAATTTAACATACAAAGAAAGGATTGATTTCTGCCGAACTCAATAAGGAAAACACATCTCACATACATATTAACAATATATCCAAGTAATCACATATGTGATAAATGATATGCAACTATATGAATGCTACTAAGATCTAACTATGCAAGCCTCTAGACGGTTGACATGCTTTAAGTTATAACACCAACCCTCCTCTTAGTAGGTCTAGTCATTCTGATCCTTCATGGACTGATTACCTCTGTTGGGATCCCAGGTAAGGGGGTTTAGTCCTCGTCAATCAACCATGGCTAGGGTTTAGGTCAACACTCTCTTACCACGACCATTGGCATGAGTACTGGCGCATGTCAGGGTTTCTAATCCAATGTAAGGTCATACAATGACATAGTACATGTAGTCCAGATACTTCCCCTATGACACCAACTAACTCGGTTTAGTATCCTTCTCTACCTAGGAATGAGAACCTTCACAAAATGGCTACCGCTATTGGACTCCATTCCCTAACCCTATGGTCATCCACATATTATTGGGGCAGATGTTCTTATGACCCCTCATGACTCCCGGCCGCTTCTTGGATGTCCATGAGCCCAAACCCTAACATATGCAACCCTACCAATGTATGATCAATAGTGGACCACTGAATCTCCACACGGACTGGTTACTGCTGTAGGATGAAACAGAGTCACATTACTATTATCACGGATCATTCGGCTTCAATTCCCCTATCGAAAGGGTAGTAGCATGTAAGGGTACCTAACCATGCAATCTAGACTCCCTAGGTATGTCATCCAACAATCATGATAGTGCTAGGGACATCAGTAAGCATGTGTCCCATACCACAGCCCTCTAATATCCCAAGCTATGGATATCCAAATGGATACCCTTCCATCACAATTACATCGCATCATCAACCATTATAACATAATCATTCATTCTATATCACAAAGTGATAAAGTACATATAAACATCATTTAATCATACATTCAACTACGATTCAATGACTTATACAACTACAACAAGTTACATGAGCAATGAATAATACAAGAATTAAACAGTTTATTATATAGCATATCATTGCATATATATAAAAATGTGTCCTTCCTTGTAAATATGCAAAAGCTTACTAAAAAGCAAGTAGACTTCACCTACAATAGTTTCAAAGAATCTTAGAGAACACCTAAATATAAAGTTGCAAAAATATATAGAAAACATGAGTCAAATCAGAGCAAAGACCAACTTCACAGAGCTACTGTGACCCAGCCGGTCACTTGGGGCGGTTGGTTGGGTCAAGTGACCGCCCTGAGCGACCGCTATTACAGACAACCTCTAAGTCCAAAATTCTGACTTCTGATCTCTCAATTTTAATTCGGTTTTGGGTAGATTTAAATCTGAATTTCGTCCTTAAGGAGCCTACAACACAAGCATGAAACAACAACCTACAATTCTAAAGATTCAATATTGAAATCGTCTCCTTTGATTAGATCTATCCTTTATTCGAATGCAAGGACCCGTTTTTGGACAAGATCTAATCAAATTCATTGATGGAGAATAGACCAATACAATTTACTACAATTAATTACCACCAACCCAAGGGGAATAGATCCACACCACTCCAAAAGATGATGAAAGAAAATAGAGAGTGTGGAATCACTTACCTCCACTTAATTCGCAAACTTGATGAAGGATTGGATCTTCTTCTCAAACCACACTTTTCTCACCTTTCAGCACGTGTTCTCTGCCTCCTAATCATCCACAACAGCAATCCCGAATAGAATAATGAGTAAAAATGTCGGGGTTTGCTATATATATGGGACTAGGGGAAAATTAGGGTAAAAATCCTGCAAGCATACCTGGCGGTCGTTGGGGCGGTTGCGCCTGACGCGACTGCCCTCTAGTACTTTTCAGTACTTGGGTGCTTTGGTCAAGGGGTTGATCCCCAACTCAAACCTAACCCTATAGAACATGTAGGGGAGATATTGCTTTATATTTCTATTCAATTGTAGTTTTGAGGTTAAAGCTAAGGAGATACCAGCTCCTAGGTGCTTTAGAGAACTTTCAGAGCAGAATTAGGGGTTGATCCCTATTTATCTAATTATTAACTTTATTTTGTGTATAGGGATATAAACAATTGTGCAGATATATTGTCGAAAATGTGCATACCCTTATTGTATTAATTTCACGTACATCTACTATGTCCCCCACAATATCTCATCATTGCTATTGTTAGAGATGCATCTAAGTGTGAGTATTTGGGAATGAAATAAATATGTCTTAAAGAAATTGTCTCCTATACATTTTTTTTTTTTTAACTTGGTGGATTTAATAGAAAAATAAAAAATAAGTGAGGTTCAATTGCAATTTTGATGTTAAAGTTAAAAAATACCAACTTCTAGGTGTTCTAGAAAAATTTCAAAGAGATTGAGGGATTGATCCCTAATTTTCTACATATTAACTTTGTATTTGTATATAGGAACACAACCAATTGCACAGATATATTTTAAAAATACGGAAATCCTTCTTGTATGAATTTCATGTATATCTACTCTGTCCCCAACAATATCTTAGCATTGGGTTTGTGCATTTGAAAACGAAATAAATATGTCTTAAAAAAATTGTCTCCTATACATTTTTTTAATCTTTTTTACTTAGTGGAGTCAATATAAAAATGAAAAAAAGATGAGGTTCAATTGCAGATTTGAGGTTAAAGCTAAGGAGATGTCAGCTCCTAGGTGCTTAAGAAAACTTCCAAAGGAGATTGAACGGTTGATCCCTACTTTTTTAGAAATTAACTTTGTATTTTTATATAGGGAGATAAACAATTACACAGATATATTGTCGAAAATGCGCATACCCTCCTTGTACGAATTTCACATACATCTACTCTGTCCCTGACAGTATCTCAGCATTACTATTGCTAGAGATGCATCTGAATGTGTGTATTTGAGAACGAAATAAATGTCTTAAAGAAATTGTTTTCTATAATCCATTTGATCTTTTTTACTTTGTGGATTTAATATAAAACAAAAAATAAATGAGGTTCAATTGCAGTTTTGAGGTTAATGTTAAGGAGATACCGGCTTCTAAGTGCTTTAAAAAACTTCCATAGGAGACTGAGGGATTGATCCCTATTTTTCTAGGTAATAAATTTGTATTTGTGTACCAGAAGATAAACAATTGCGCATATATATTGTCGAAAATGTGCATATCCTTCTTGAATGATTTTCACGATTTCCCCCCCACAATATCTCAACATTGCTATTGCCAGAGATTCTTCTAGGTGTGTGTATTTGAGAACGAATTAAGTATGTCTTAAAGAAACTGTCTCCTATACGTTTTTTAATCTTTTTTACTTTGTGGATTTAGTATAAAAAAGAAACATAAATGAGGTTCAATTTCCGTTTTGAGATTAAAGCTAAGTAGATACCTTTTTAAATGTGTTTTAGAGAACTTCCAGAGGAGATTGAAGAGTTGATTCCTATTTTTTTTCTAGATATTAATTCTGTTTTTGTGTATAGGGAAATAAAGAATTGCACAGATATATTGTCGAAAATGTGTATACTCTTCTTTGTAAGAATTTCACCTACATCTACTATGTCCCCCACAATATCTCAGCACTGCTATTGCTAAAGACGCATCTAGGTGTGTATTTTGAGAACCATAAATATGTCTTAAAGAAAATGTCTCCTATCATCTTTTTAATCTATTTTACTTTGTAGATTTAGTATAAAAATGAATAATAAATGAGGTTCAATTGCAGTTTTGAGGTTAAAAACTAAGGAGATACCAGCTCCTAGGTGCTTTAAAGAACATCTATAAGAGATTGAGGGGTTTACGCCTATTTTTCTAGGTATTAACTTTGTATTTGTCTAAAGGGAGATAAACAATTGCGCAGATATATTGTCGAAAATTTACATACCCTTCTTGTATGAATTTCATGTACATCTACTCTGTCGTCAACAATAGCATCTGGGTGTGTGTATTTTGAGAACGAATAATATGTCTTAAAAAAATTGTCTCCTATCATCTTTTTAATCTATTTTACTTTGTGGATTTAGTATAAAAATGAATAATAAATGAGGTTTAATTGCAGTTTTGAGATTAAAGCTAAGGAGATTTAAAGAACATCCATAGGAGATTCAGGGGTTAACGCCTATTTTTCTAGGTATTAACTTTGTATTTGTCTATAGGGAGATAAACAATTGCGCATCTATATTGTCGAAAATGCGCATACCCTTCTTGTATGAATTTCACATAGATTTACTCTGTCCCCAACAATATCTTAGCACTTCTATTGCTGAAGATGCATCTGAGTGTGTATTTTGAAAAAAAAAAAATATGTCTTAAAGAAGTTGTCTCCAATCATCTTTTTAATCTATTTTATTTTGTGGATTTAATATAAAAATTATTAATAAATGAGGTTCAATTACAGTTTTGAGGTTAAAGCTAAGGAGATACCAACTCTTAAGTGCTTTAGAGAACATCCGTAGGAGATTGAGGGGTTGACGCCTATTTTTCTAGATATTAAATTTGTGTTTGTGTATAGGGAGATAAACTTTGCGCAGCCATGTTGTAAAAAATGTGCATGCCCTTGTTGAATGAATTTCGTGTACCTCTACTCTGTCGCCCATAATATCTCAGGATTGCGAATGATACATATGCATCTAGGTGTGTGAATTTGAGAACGAAATAAATTTGTCTTAAAGAAATTATCACCTATAAAATTTTTTAATCTTTTTAACTTTGTGGATTTAAGGTATAAATGAAAATAAATGAGGTTCAATTACAGTTTTGATGTTAAAACTAAGGAGATACCAGCTCATAGGTGTTTTAGAGAACTTTTGGTAGAGATTGAGGCATCGATCAATATTTTTCTAGATATTAATTTTGTATTTGTGCATAGGGAGATAAACAATTGCACAGATATATTGTCAAAAATGCGCTTACCTTTCTTTTATGAATTTCACGCACATCTATTATAATCCCCAGAATATCTTAGCACTGTTATTCTTAGAGATGCATATGGGTGTGTGTATTTGAAAACAAAATCAATGTCTTAAAAGAACTTTCTCGAATACATCTTTTTAATCATTTTTACTTTGTGGATTTTGTATAAAAATAAAAAATAAATGAGGCTCAATTGAAGTTTTGAGGTTTAAGCTAAGGAGATATCAGCTCCTAGGAAATTTAGAGAACATCTGTTTGAGATTGAGGGGTTGACCCCTATTTTTCTAGATATTAACTTTTTATTTGTGTATAGGGTGATAAACAATTACGCATGTATACTATCGAAAATGCGCATACCCTTCCTCCTTGTATGAGAATTACATACATCAACTCTTTCCCCCACAATATCTCAACACTACTATTGCTAGAAATGTATTTGGAAGTATGTATTTGAGAACGAAATAAATATGTCTTAATGAAATTCCCACCTATACATTTTTTTTAACTTTTTTACTTTGTGGATTAAGTATAAAATGAAAAATAACTGAGGTTTACTTACAGATTTGAGAATAAAGCTATGGAGATACCAACTCCAAGGTGCTTTAGAGAAGTTCTGGAGGAGATTGAGGGGTCGATCCCTTTTTATTTAGACATTAATTTTTTATTTGTGTATAGCGAAATAAGCAATTCACAAATATAATGTCGAAAATGTGAATACCATTTGTTGGATGAATTTGATGTACATCAACTCTGTCCCCCACAATATCTCAGCACTGCTATTGCTAGAGATGAATCTAGGTGTGTGTATTAGAAAACGATATAAATTTGTCTTCAACAATTTGACTCCTATACATCTTTTAAATCTTCTTTCGTTGAATTTGTGTATAGAGAGATAAACAATTGAGCAGATATATTGTCAAAAATGCGCATACCCTTCTTATATGAATTTTGCGCACATCTACTCTGTCCTCCGTAATATCTCAGCAATGCTATTGCTAGAGTTGCATCTAGGTGTATTTGAGAACGAAATAAATGTCTTATGGAAATAGTCTTTTATGCACTTTTTAGGTTAAAGCTAACGAAATAACAGCTCCTAGGTGCTTTAGAGATCTTCTGGAGGAGATTGAGGGGTAAATTACTATTTTTTTAAGATATTAACTTTGTAATTGTGTATAGGGAGATACACAATTGTGCAGATAAAATGTAAAAAATGCACATAACCTTCCCATTTTATAAGATATTAACTTTGTAATTGTGTATAGGGAGATACACAATTGTGCAAATAAAATGTCGAAAATGCACATAACCTTCTTGTAGGAATTTCACGTACATCTACCCTGTCCCCCACAATATCTCAACACTGCTATTCGTAGAGATGCATCCGGGTGTGTGTAATTGAGAACGAAATAAAAATGTCTTACAGAAATTGTCTCCTATACATTTTTTTAATCGTTTTTACTCTCTAGACTTAGTATGAAAATAAAAAATAAATGATGTTCAATTTAACTTTTGAGGCTATAGTTAAGAAGATACCAGCTCCTAAGTGCTTAGAGAACTTCCGAAGGAGATTGAGTGGTTGATCTTTATTTTTTTTTATATTAACTTCATATTAGTGTATACGGAAATAAACAATTGTTCAGATATGTTGTCGAAAATGCGCGAACCCTTGTATGAATTTCACGTACTTCTACTCTGTCCCCCACAATATCTCAGCACTGCTATTGCTAGAGATGCATCTAGGTGTGTGTATTTGAGAACGAAATAAATATGTCTTAATGAAATTGTCTCATATACATTTTTTTTAATCTTTTTTACGTTGTGGATTTTGTATAAAAATGAAAAATAAATGCGGTCCAATTAAAGTCTTGAGGTTAATGTTAAGGAGAAACCAGTTAATAGGTGCCTTAGAGAACGTTCGGAGGAGATTGAGGGGTTGATCCCTATTTTTCTAGATATTAATTTTGTATTCTTGCATAGGAAGATAAAAAATTGCGCAGATATATTGTCAAAATTGCGCATACCATTCTTGTATGGATTTCACGTACATCTACTTTTCCCCCACAGTATCTCAGAACTACTATAGATAGAAATGCATCTGGGGGTGTGTATTTGAGAACGAAATAAATGTCTTAAAGAAGTTGTCTCTTATCATCTTTTTAATCTATTTTACTTTGTAGATTTAGTATAAAAATGAAAAATAAATGAGGTTAAAGCTAAGGAGATAACAGCTCCTTGGTACTTTAGAGAATTCCGGAGGAAATTGTAGGGTCGATCTCTATATTTTTTTAGATATTAATTTTGGTTTGTGTATAGTAGAATAAACAATTACGCAGATATAATGTCGAAAAATTCGGATACCCACCCTTCTTATATGAATTTCACATACATCTATTCTGTCCCCCCACCATATCTTAGTACTGCTATTACTAAAGATGCATTTGGGAGTGTGTATTTGACAACGAAATCAATATGTCTTAAAGAAATACTCTCCAATACATCCTTTTATTCATTTTTACTATAGTATAAAAATTAAAAGTAAATGAGGTTCAATTGCAGCTTTGAGGTTAAAGTTAAGGAGATTCTAGCTCCTAGGAGTTTTAGAGCACTTCCGTAAGAGATTGAGGGGTTGATCCGTATTTTTCTAGATATTAATTTTGTAATTGTGGATACGGAGATAAACAATTGCACAGATTAATTGTTCAAGATGCGCATATCATTCTTGTAGAATTTCACGCACATCTACTCAATACCCCATAATATCTCAGCAATGCTATTGCTAGAGATGCATTTGGGTGTGTGTATTTGAGAACAAAATAAATATTTCTTATGGAAATTATCTTCTATACATTTTTTTAATCTTTTTTACTTTGCAGATATAGCATAAAAGAAAAATGAGGTTCAATTAAAGTTTTGAGGTTAAGGCTAAGGAGATAACCGGTCTTGGGTGCTTTAAGAACTTCCAGAGATATTGAGGGGTTGATCCCTATTTCTCTAGATATATTAACTTTTTATTTGTGCATAGGAAGATAAAAATTCTAGAGATATATTGTTGAAAATGCACATAACATTCTTGTATTAATTTCACGTACATCTACTCTGTCCCCCACAATATCTCAACATTACTATTGTTAGAAATGTATTTGGGTGTATGTATTTGAGAATTAAATAAGTATGTCTTAATAAAATTCTCTCCTATACATTTTTAAATCATTGTTACTTTGTGGATTCAGTATAAAAATGAAAAATAAATGACGTTCAATTATAGTTTTGAAGTTAATGCTGAGGAGATACCAGCTCCTAGAGACTTCTGGAGGAAATTCAGTGGTTGATCCCTATTTTTTTAGATACTAATTTTGGATTTGGTTATAGGGATATAAACAGTTGTGCTGATATAATGTTGAAATGCGGATAACCTTCTATGAATTTCACGTACATCTACTCTGTCCCCCACTATATCTCAGCATTGCTATTGCTAGAGATGCATCTAGGTATGTGTATTTGAGAACGAAATCAATATGCCTTAAAAGAAACTTTCTCCAATACATCATTTTAATCATTTTTACATTATAGATTTAGTATAAAAAATAAAAGTAAATGAGGTTCAATTGAAGCTTTATGATTAAGGTTAAAGAGATTCCATCTACTACGAGCTTTAGAGAACTTTCATAGGAGATTGAGGGATTGATCCCTATTTTTCTAGACACTAACGTTGTATTTGTGTAGAAAGAGATAAACAATTGAGCAGATATATTGTCGAAAATGCACATATTTTTCTTGTATGAATTTCACGTACATCTACTTTGTCCCCACCATATCTCTATACTGCTATTGGCAGAGATGCATCTGGGTGTGTGTATTTGAGAATGAAATCAATATGTCTTACAGAAATTTTCTCCAATACATCATTTTAATCATTTTTACTTTATAGATTTAGTATTAAAATTAAAAGTAAAAGAGGTTCAATTGCAGTTTTAAGGTTAAGGTTAAGGAGATTCCAGCTAGAGCTTTAGAGAACTTCCATAGGAGATTGAGGGGTTGATCCCTATTTTTCAAAATATTAACGTTGTATTTGAGTATAGAGAGATAAACAATTTAGAAAATATATTGTCGAAAATGAGCATACCTTCTTGTATGAATTTCGTGCACATCTACTCTGTCTGCTGTAATATCTCAGCAATGCTATTGCTAGAGATGCATCTAGGTGTGTATTTGAGAACGAAATAAATATCTCTTAAGGAAATTGTCTCCTATACTTTTTTTTTAATTTTTTAATTTTGTAGAATTAGTATAGAAAGAAAAAAATAAGGTTCAATTGCAGTTTTGAGGTTAAAATTAAGGAGATACCAACTCTTAGTGCTTTAGAGAATTTCTGGAGGAGATTGAGGGGTTGATCCTTATTTTTCTAAATACTAACTTTGTAATTGTGTGTGGGTAGATACACAATAGTGCAAATAAAATGTCTAAAATGCGCATAACCTTTTTGTATGAATTTAACGTATATCTACTCTATTCCCTACAATATCTCAGCACTGCTACTGCTACAGATGTACCTTGGAGTGTGTAATTAAAAAATGAAATAAAAATGTCTTAAGAAAATTGTCTCCTATACATCTTTTTAATCTTTTTTACTCTCTAGACTTGGTATAAAAATGAAAAATAAATGAGGTTCAATTTCAGTTTTGAGATTATAGCTAAGGAGATACCTGCTCCTATGTGGTTTAGAGAACTTCTATAAGATATTGAGGGGTTGATCCCTATTTTTCATGATATTAACTTCGTATTTGTGTATAGGGAGATAAACAATTGTATAGATATATTGTCGATAATGCGCAAACCATTGTGTGAATTTCATGTACCTCTACTCTGTCCCCCACAATATCTCAGGACTGCTATCACTAGAGATGATTATGGGTGTTTGTATTTGAAAATTAAAATAAATATCTCTTAAAGAAATTATCTCCTATACATTTTTTTTATATTCTTTAATTTGTGGATTTTGTATAAAAATGAAAAATAAATGCAGTTCAATTACAGTTTTGAGGTTAAAACTAAGGAGAAACCAGCTCATTGGTGTTTTAGAGAACTTTCAGAGGAGATTGAGAGGTTGATCTCTATTTTTCTAAATATTAACTTTATATTTTTGCATAGGAAGATAAAAAATTGCTCATATATATTGTCGAAAATACGCATACTCTTCTTGTATGAATTTCACGTACATCTACTCTTTCCACACAATATCTCAGAAATACTATTGTTAGAAATGCATCTGGGGTGTGTATTTGAGAACGAAATAAATGTCTTAAAGAAATTGTCTCTTATCATCTTTTTAATCTATTTTACTTTGTGGATTTAGTATAAAAATGAAAAATAAATGAGGTTCAGTTACAGTTTTGAGGTTAAAGCTAAGAAGATAATAGCTCTTAGGTACTTTAGAGAATTTCGAAGAAGATTATGGGGTCGATCCCTATTTTTTTAGCTATTAATTTTGGATTTATGTATAGGGGATAAACAATTGTGCAAATATAATGTTGAAAATGCGGATACCCTTCTTATATGAATTTCACATACATCTATTATGTCCCCCACCATATATCAGTATTGCTATTGCTAGAGATTCAATTGGGTGTGTGTATTTGACAACAAAATCAATCTGTCTTAAAGAAATATTCTCCAATACATCCTTTTAATCATTTTTACTTTATAAATTTAGTTTAAAAATTAAAAGTAAATAAGGTTCAATTGCAGCTTTGAGGTTAAAGTTAAGGAGATTCTAGCTCCTAGGAGCTTTAGAGGACTTCCATAGGAGATTGAAGAGTTGATCCCTATTTTTCTAGATATTAATGTTGTAATTGTGTAAAGGGAGATAAACAATTGCGCAGATTAATTGTCGAAAATGTGCATATCCTTCTTGTATGAATTTCACGCACATCTACTCTGTTCCCCATAATATCTCAGCAATGCTATTGCTAGAGATCCATCTAGGTGTGTGTAGTTGAGAACGGAATAAATATGTCTTAAGGAAATTATCTTCTATACATTTTTTTAATCATTTTTACTTTGTAGATTTAGCATATAAAAAAAATGAGGTTCAATTGCAGTTTTGCTGTTAAAGCTAAGGAGATAACATGTTCTAGGTGCTTTAGAGAACTTTCAGATCATATTGAAGGGTTGATCCCTATTTTTGTAGATATACTAACTTTATATTTGTGCATAGGAATATAAGAAATTGAATATATATATTGTCGAAAATGCGGATAACCTTCTTGTATGAATTTCACGTACATCTACTCTATCCCCCACAATATCTCAACACAGCTATTGATGAAGATGTATTTGGGTATGTATTTGAGAATGAAATAAGTATAAAAACAACAATAACAATAAGCTTTGTCCCAACCAAATGGGGTTGGCTACATGGATTCTTGCCCTCCAATCAGTTCTGTTCAAAGCCATGCTAGATACAAGGCCTAAGCTTATGCATATCCTTTCTCACCACTTCTCCTAATGTTATCTTAGGTCTACCCTTAGCTCTTCTAGTTCCTTCAATATGGATTATATCAGTTCTCCTTACAGGGGCATTTATAGGTCTTCGTTGAACGTGGCATATAAGTCAAATCCATGAAAAATGGTTTGGCTACATTTTTTCCGATGTCGGGTGCCGACCTAACGCACCAACCCTCCTCATTTACCCGGGCTTGGGACCGGCAGCAAAACACTGGCGGAGTTTGAGAATGAAATAAGTCTGTCTTAATGAAATTCCCTCCTATGCCTTTTTTATATCATTTTTACTTTGTGGATTCAGTATAAAAATGAAAAATAAATGACGTTCAATTATAGTTTTGAAATTTTGGATTTGGGTCTAGAGATATAAACAATTGCACAAATATAATGTCAAAATGCGGATACCCTTATTATATGAATTTCACGTACATCTACTCTGTCCCCCACAATATCTCAGCATTGTTATTGCTAGAGATGCATATGGGGTGTGTATTTGTGAACGAAATCAATATGCCTTAAGAAATTTTCTTCAATACATCATTTTAATCATTTTTACTTTATAGATTAAATAAAAAAATTAAAAATAAATGAGGTTCAATAGCAACTTTAAGGTTAAGGTTAAGGAGATTCCAGCTCCTTGGAGCTTTAGAGAACTTCCCGCAGGAGATTGAGGGGTTGACCCTTATTTTTCTAGATATTAACTTTGTATTTGTGTACAGAGAGATAAACCATTGGGCTGATTAATTGTCGAGAATATGCATACCCTTCTTGTATGAATTTCACGCACATCTACTCTGATCCCCATAATATCTCAGCAATGGAATTGCTGGAGATGCATCTATGTGTGTATTTGAGAACAAAATAAATATGTCTTATCAAAATTGTCTCCTATACATTTTTCTAATCTTTTTTACTTTGCAAATTTAGTATAAAAAAAATGAATTTCAATTGCAGTTTTGATGTTAAAGTTAAGGAGTTACCAGCTCCTAGGTGTTTTAGAGAACTTGTGGAGGAGATTGAGGGGTTGGTCCCTATTTTTTAAGATATTAACTTTGTAATTGTGTGTATAGGGAGATACACAATTGTGCAGATAAAATGTCGAAAATGCACATAACATTCTTATAAGAATTTCACGTACATTTACTCAGTCCCCCACAATATCTCTACACTGCTATTTATAGAGATACATCTGGGTGTGTAATTGAGAACGAAAAAAAAAAATGTCTTAAAGAAATTGTTTACTATACATCTTTTTAATCTTTTTTACACTCTAAACTTAGTATAAAAATAAAAAAATAAATGATGTTTAATTTCAGTTTTGAGGCTATAGTTATGAAGATATCAGCTCCTAAGTGTTTTAGAGAACTTCCGGATGAGATTGAGTGGTTGATGCTTATTTATTTTTATTTTTTTTAATTTACTTCGTATTTGTGTATACGGAGATAAACAATTGTGTAGATATATTGTCGAAAATGCGCAAAACCTTGTTATACGAATTTCACATGACTTTACTCTATCCCCTCAATATCTCAGCACTGCTATTGTCTGAGATGCATCTAGCTGTGTGTATTTGAAACGAAATAAATATGTGTTAAGAAATTGTCTCCTATACATTTCTTTAATCTTTTTAACTTTGTGAATTTATGTTAAAGTGAAAAATAAATGTGGTTCAATTACAGTTTTGAGGTTAAAGCTATGGAGAAACCAGCTAATATGTGTTTTAGAAAATTTTCGAAGGAGATTGAGGGGTTGACCCCTATTTTTCTAGATATTAACTTTCTATTTGTGTATAGGGAGATAAACAATTATGCATGTATACTGTCAAAAATGTGCAGACCCATATTTCTTGGATGAGTTTTATGTACATCCACTCTATTTCCCACAATATCTCAACACTGCTATTGCTAGATATGTATTAGGGTGTATGTATTTGAGAACGAAATAAATACGTCTTAATGAAATTTTCACTTCTACATTTTTTTAAACTTTTTTAATTTGTGGATTAAATATAAAAAATTAAAATAAATGAGGTTCAATCACAGTTTGAAAAAAAGCTATGGAGATACTAGCTCCTAGGTGCTTTAGAGAACTTCCAGAGGAGATTGAGGGGTCGATCCCTAGTTTTACAGACATTAATTTTTTATTCGTGTGTAGGGAGGTAAGCAATTCCCAAAAAAAATGTCAAAAATGTGCATACCCTTCTTTTTATGAATTTCATGTACATCTACTGTGTCCCCCCCCCCCCACAATATCTCAGCACTGCTATTGTTAGAGATGCATCTGGGTGGGTGTATTTGAGAACGAAATAAATATGTCTACAACAAATTGACTCCTATACATCTTTTAAATCTTCTTTACTTTGAATTTGTGTATAGAGAAAAAAAAAATTGAGCAGATATATTGTCGAAAATGCGCATACCCTTCTTGTATGAGTTTAGCGCACATCTACTCTATCCGCCGTAATATCTCAGCAATGCTATTGCTAGAGTTGCATCTAGGTGTGTATTTGAGAACGAAATAAATATGTCTTATGGAAATTGTCTTCTATTCATTTTTTAGGTTAAAGTTAAGGAGATACCAGTTCCTAGGTGTTTTAGAGATCTGGAGGAGATTGAAGGCTTGATCCCTATTAAGATATTAACTTTGTAATTGTGTATAGGGAGATACACAATTGCGCAAATAAAATGTTGAAAATGCACATAACCTTCTTCTAAGAATTTCACGTACATCTACTCTGTCCCCACAATATCTCTATACTGATATTCATAGAGATGCATCCGGGTGTGTGTAATTGAGAACGAAATAAAAATGTCTTAAATAAATGTCTCCTATACATCATTTTAATCTTTTTTAGTCTCTAGACTTAGTATAAAAATAAAAATAAATGATGTTCAATTTCACTTTTGAGCCTATAGTTAAGAAGATACTAGCTCCTAAGTGCTTTAGAGAACTTTCGGAGGAGATTGAGTGGTTGATCCTTATTTGTTTTATATTAACTTCGTATTAGTGTATATAGAGATAAACAATTGCTCAGATATATTGTCGAAAATGAGCAAACCCTTCTTGTACGGATTTCATGTACTTCTACTCTGTCCCCCACAATATCTCAGCACTGCTATTGTTAGAGATACATCCAGATGTGTGTATTTGAGAACGAAATAAATATGTCTTAAGGAAATTGTCTCCTATTCATTTATTTTATCTTTTGTACTTTGTGAATTTTGTATAAAAATGAAAAATAAATGCGGTTAAATTAAAATTTTGAGGTTAAAGCTAAGGAGAAACCAGTTGATAGGTGCTTTATGAAAATTTTGGAGGAGATTGGGGGTTGATCCCTACTTTTCTAGATATTAATTATGTATTTGTGCATAGGAAGATAAAAAATTGCGCAAATATATTGGCAAAAATTCGCATACCCTTCTTGTATGAATTGCAGGTACATCTCATTTGTCCCCCACAATATCTCAGCACTACTATTGCTAGAAATGCATCTGGGGTGCGTATTTGAGAACGAAATAAATGTCTTAAAACTAAATTTTTTCCTTTACATTTTTTAATCTTTTTTATTTTGTGGATCTAGTGAAAAAATAAATGACGTCCAATTACAGTTTTGAGGTTAAAGATAAGGAGATACCAGCTCCAAGGTACTTTAGAGAATTCCATAGGAGATTGTGGGGTAGATCCCTATTTTTTGGATATTAATTTTGGATTTGTGTATAGCACAGATATAATGTCGAAAATGCGGATACCCACCCTTCTTGTATGAATTTCACACACATCTACTATGTCCCCCATCGTATCTCAATACTGCTATTACTAGAGATGCATTTGAGTGTGTGTATTTGACAATGAAATCAATTTGTCTAAAATAAATATTCTCCAATACATCCTTTTAATCATTTTTATTATATAGATTTAGTATAAAAATTAAAAGTAAATGAAGTTCAATTGCAGCTTTGAGATTAAAGTTAAGGAGATTCTAGTTCCTAGGAGTTTTAGAGCACTTCCGTAAGAGATTGAGGGGTTGATCCATATTTTTCTAGATATTAATTTTACAATTGTGTATAGGGAGATAAACAATTGCACAGATTAATTGTTCAAGATGCGCATATCCTTCTTGTAGAATTTCACGCACATCTACTCAGTACCCCATAATATCTCAGCAATGCTATTGTTAGAGATGCATTTGGGTGTGTGTATTTGAGAACAAAATAAATATGTCTTAAGGAAATTATCTTCTATACATTTTTTTAATCTTTTTTACTTTGCAGATTTAGCATAAAAAGACAAATGAGGTTCAATTAAAGTTTTGAGGTTAAAGCTAAGGAGATAACAGGTCTTGGGTGCTTTAAAGAACTTCCGGAGATATTGAGGGGTTGATCCCTATTTTTCTAGATATACTAACTTTGTATTTGTGAATAGGGAGATAAGAAATTGCATAGATATATTGTCAAAAATACGCATAACCTTCTTGTATGAATTTCACGTACATCTATTCTATCCCTCACAATATCTCTACACTGTTATTGCTAGAGATGTATTTGGATGTATGTATTTGAGAATGAAATAAGTATGTCTTAATGAAATTCCTTCCTATACATTTTTTAAATCATTTTTACTTTGTGGATAGTATAAAAATGAAAAATAAATGATGTTCAGTTATTGTTTTGAAGTTAATGCTAAGGAGATACCAGCTCCTAGGTGCTTTAGAGAACTTCCGGAGGAGATTGAGTGATTGATCCCTATTATTTTAGATAATAAATTTGGATTTGTGTATAGGGAGACAAACAATCGCGCAAATATATTGTTGAAATGCGGATACCCTTTTTGAATGAATTTCCAGGTACATCTACTTTGTCCCCCACTATATCTAAGCATTGCTATTACTAGAGATGCATTAGGGTGTGTATATTTGAGAACGAAATAAATATGTCAATGTCTTAAGGAAATTGACTCATATACATCATTTTAATCTTTTTTACTTTGTAAATTTAATATAAAAATGAAAAATAAGGTTCAATTAAAGATTTGAGGTTAAAGCTAAGGAGATAGCAGGTCCTTAGTACGTTAGAGAACTTCTAGAGTAGATTGAGGGGTTGATCAATATTTTTCTAGATATTAACTTTGTATTTGTGCATGGGGAGGTAAACAATTGCGCAGATATATAGTCGAAAATGTGCATACCCTTCTTGTACGAATTTCACGCACGTCTACTCTATTCCCCACAATATCTCAGCACTACTATTCCTAAAGATGCATCTGAGTGTGTGTATTTGGAAAAACTGAATGTCTTAAAGAAATTTTATCATATACATCTTTTTGAATATTTTTTACTTTGTGGATTTAGTATAAAAATGAAAAATAAATGACGCTCAATTGAAGTTTTGAAGTTTAAGCTATGGTGATATCAGCTCTTAGGAGCTTTAGTGAACATCCATTGGAGATTGAGGGGTTGATCTCTATATTTTCTAAATATTAACTTTCTATTTACGTATAGGGAGATAAACAATTACGCAGATATACTGTCGTGTAAATGTGCATACCTTTCTTCTATGAATTTCATGCACATCTACTATGTTCTCCACAATATATCAGCACTGCTATTGCCAAAGATGTATTTGGGTTGTGTATTTGAAAACCAAATAAATATGTCTTAAAGAAATGGTCTCCTATAAATTTTTTTAATCTTTTTTACTCTGTAGATTTGTATAAAAATGAAAAATAAATACGGCTCAGTTACAGTTTGAGGTTAAAGCTAAGGAGATATCAATTCCTAGATGCCTTAGAGAACTTCCAGAGGAGTTTGAGGGATTGATCCCTATTTTTCTAGATATTAATTTGTATTTATGCATAGGGAGACAAACAATTGTACATATATATTGTTGAAAATTCGCATACCATTCTTGTTTGAATTTCACGAACAGCTACTCTGTTCCCCACAATATATCACCACTGCTATTGCCAAGATGCATTTGGATGTGTGTATTTGATGAACGAAATTAGTATGTCTTAAAGAAATTGTCTCCTATACATCTTTTTAATCTTTATTACTTTGTGGATTTAGTTTAAAAATGAAAAATAAATGAGGTTCAATTGCACCTTTGAGGTTAAAGATAAGGAGATACCAGCTCCTAGGTATTTTAGAGAATTTTCGAAGGAGATTGAGGGGTTGATTCCTATTTTTTAGCTATTAATTTTGGATTTGTGTATAGGGAGATAAACAATTGCACAGATATAATGTCGAAAATGTGAATACCCTTCTTATATGAATTTCACGTACATCTACTCTGTCCCCACCATATCTCTGTACTGCTATTGGGAGAGATGCATCTGGGTGTGTGTACTTGAGAATGAAATCAATATGTCTTACAGAAATTTTCTCCAATACATCATTTTAATCATTTTTACTTTATAGATTTAGTATAAATATTAAATGTAAAAGAAGTTCAATTGCAACTTTAAGGTTAAGGTTAAGGAGATTCCAGCTCCAAGGAGCTTTAGAGAACTTCCGTAGGAGATTGAGGGGTTGATCCCTATTTTTCTAAATATTAACGTTGTATTTATGTATAGAGAGATAAACAATTGAGGTAGATATATTGTTGAAGATGCGCATACTCTTCTTGTATGAATTTTACGCACATCTACTCTGTCCCCCATAATATCTTAGCAATGCTATTGCTAGAGTTGAATCTAGGTGTGTATTTAAGAACGAAATAAATGTTTTAAACAAATATTCTGCAATACATTCTTCTAATCATTTCTCCAATATAAAAATTTAAAGTAAATGAGGTTCAATTGCAGCTTTGAGGTTAAAGTTAAGGATATTCAAGCTCCTAGGAGCTTTAGAAGATATCCATAGGAGATTGAAGGGTTGATCCCTATTTTTCTAGATATTATCTTTGTAATTGTGTATAAGAAGATAAACAATTGCACAGACAAAATTTCAAAAATGCACATAACCTTTTTGTATGAATTTCATGTACATCTACTATGTCCCCCACAATATCTCAGCATTACTATTGCTAGAGATGCATCCAAGTGTGTGCATTTGAGAACAAAATAAAAATATCTTAAAGAAATTCTCCTATACATCTTTTTAATCTTTTTATTTTATTTTATTTTATTTCTTGACTAAGTATAAAAATAAAATTAAATGTTGTTCAATTTCAGTTTTGAGGCTATAGTTAAGGAGATAACAGCTCCTAAGTGTTTTAGAGTACTTTTGGAGGAGATTAAGTGGTTAATCCCTATTTTTCTTGATATTAACTTCGTATTTGTATATAGAGAGACAAACAATTGTGCAAATATATTGTTGAAAACGTGCAAACCCTTGTTATATGAATTTCACGTACCTCTACTCTGTCCCCCACAATATCTCAGCATTTCTATTGCTAGAGATGCATCAGCGTGTATATATTTGAAAACGAAATAAATATGTCTTAAAGAAATTGTCTCCTATAAGTTTTTTTAATCTTTTTTATTTTTTGGATTTTGTATAAAAATGAAAAATAAATTTGGTTCAATTACAGTTTTAAGGTTAAAGTTAAGGAGATACCAGCTCCTATGTGTTTTATAGAATTTACGGAAGAGATTGAGGGTTGATCCCTATTTTTCAAGATACTAACTTTGTATTTGTGCATAGGGAGATAAACAATTATGCATATATATTGTTGAAAATGTGCATACTCTTTTTGTATGAATTTCATTTACATCTCTATCCCCCACACTATCTCAGCATTGCTATTGCTAGAGATGCATTTGGTGTGTGTATTTGTGAAGTAAATCAATATGTCTAAAGGAAATTTTCTCCTATAAATTTTTTAATCGTTTTTACTATGTGAATTTGGTATAAAAATGAAAAATAAATGAGGTTCAATTAAACTTTTGTGGTTTAAGCCATGGAGATATCTCCGAGGAGTTTTAGAGAACATCCATTGGAGATTGAGGGTTTGATCCATATTTTTCTAAATATTAATTTTCTATTTGTGTATACGGAAATAAACAGTTATGCAGATATACTGTCGTAAATGTGCATACTATTCTTGTATGAATTTCACGCACATCTACACTGTTCCCCACAATATATCAGCACTGCTATTGTCAGAGATGCATCTGGGTGTGTGTAATTGGAAATTGAAAGAATGCAAAGAAAACTCTGTTTTTGATAAGTAGGTTGCTTACCTTTGATGGGTAAGTCTTATGTATTTATAAATAAACATGGCTGTTGTACAAGATTCGTTTACAATATTCAAATTTGAATTCAAAATTAAAAACTTGAATTCAAATTTAAAAACATAAATTCAAAACTTGAATTCAAAAATTGAATTCAAAAACTTGAATTCAAAAATCAAATTCAAACCATAACAGATCCGTTATGGTCTTTTATCCCCCCTCAAACTCTGCATTGGCAGGTGCAAGAGTTTGTCTCTATGCTTGAAGAAAGCTTGTGATGTTAAGCCCTTAGTAAACACATCTGCAATTTGATCATCTGACCGAACAAAGTGCACTTTTATGGTGTTGTTCTGAACCAAGTCTCGGACAAAATGATAGTCCACTTCTATATGTTTTGTGCGAACATATAGCACTGGATTTGCAGCCATTTGTATTGCAGACACATTATCACAATAAATGTCCATTCCTCTTGGAAGTTGTACTTGCAAATCACGTAGAACATAAGAAAGCCATAGTAACTCAGATGCTGTGACAACAAGGGATTTGTACTCAGCTTCCGTACTTGATCTAGATACTGTAGGTTGTTTCTTGGAAGACCATGATAACAAATTATCCCCAAGAAAAGTGCAAAACCCACTAGTTGATCGGCGTGTGTCTGGACATCCTGCCCAATCTGCATCAATGTAAGCAGCTATAAAAGAAAGTTGGGTTGGTTTCAAGAGAACACCAGCACCAATAGTGTGCTTGACATAACGTAAAATACGTTTTGCTGCTTGTAGATGATCTTTTGTGGGAGATTGCATGAACTGACACACATGATTGACTGCATAGGAGATATCTGGTCTAGTGATCGTCAAATATTGTAAGGCTCCTACTAATTGTCTGTATGGTGTTGGATCAGGTAGAGGATAACCTGTTGTTGATGATAACTTTGTTCCAACTGCAATTGGGGTTGTGCATGGCTTTGAAGTCTCCATTCCTGTAGACTTTAATAAATCAATGGAGTATTTACTTTGAGTGAGTAAAAGACCATCTGAACTTCGATTAGCCTCAATTCCTAAGAAGTAATACAAGTGTCCCAAATCTGTCATTGCAAATTCTTTGCTCAGGCTTTGAATAACCTCTTGAATTGCAGCTTCATTGACTCCTGTCAATATTATATCATCTACATATAACAACAATACTATCATTGTACCTCGGGTTTTGCGTATAAACATGGAAGAATCTGCGACGCTTTGCTTGAAACCTTCTCCTTGTAGGTATGTTTTGAATCTGTCAAACCAAGCTTGTGGAGCTTGTTTGAGACCATGAAAGACCATGAAAGAATGCAAAGAAAACTCTGTTTTTGATAAGTAGGTTGCTTACCTTTGATGGGTAAGTCTTATGTATTTATAAATAAACATGGCTGTTGTACAAGATTCGTTTACAATATTCAAATTTGAATTCAAAATTAAAAACTTGAATTCAAATAAAAACTTGAATTCAAAACTTGAATTCAAAACTTGAATTCAAAAACTTGAATTCAAAAATCAAATTCAAACCATAACAGATCTGTTATGGTCTTTCAGGAATGAAATAAATATGTCTTAAAGAAATACTCTCCAATAATAATTTTTAATCTTTTTTACTTTGTGGATTCAGTATAAAAATAAAAATAAATAAATGAGGTTCAATTGTAGTTTTGAGGTTAAAGCTATGAAGCTACCAGTTTATAAGTGATATGGAGAGTTTATGATCAGACCGGGTTCATACCTGGTCCGACCCTGGACCCCGGTCGAGATGGAGAAAACCGAATCGCTCCCGAGCGAACCGGATCCAGAAGATGGCTTGCTGAAGAAGAAAGATTATTCGGCTGCAAGCGTGCCCTAATCTTACTTATGGATTAGGGTAATCACCCTGATGACAGCAGACTCAAACTGACGGCTGCAGATAATCATCATCAAAGGGATAACTATCGCATAACCTAACGGTTATCTCAAGAGTCCTCTACTAGCCCAAACTAGTAGAAGTCTATCGCTCAACGGATCTCATTGATAAGATCCAACGACTACCCGAAGAAGGCTCGAGTGCATCCAACGAAGGAGATTCGAAGGTACACTCTATATAAACCTCACTACCATACAAGGTGAGGGAGGGATCAATCGATCAAAAAGAATACTATCTGAGACTCAGGTTCATATACATACTGATAGATCCAAACTATCGGCGTCCCGCTATCTAGATCACCTTTCCCGTTTCTTCATTCATTAGCTCGTGCTTCTAGCAGAGCCGTTTGTGATTAAGTTCATCAACTGACTTAGCCTTCGGAGGTGGACTCCCGACCCCAGCGGTTGGGCCACATCTGACGCTTTCGTTTTGCAGGACATCACGTGGAGATCCAAGGGCTGAGCAGATTTTGGACGCATCATTTGGCGCCGTCTGTGGGTAATGATGAGAGGTAATTCTGATGAAATTTTATGCAGGGTTTTCGGTTCATCTCTAACTGGAGCGGCACAAAAGTGGTTTTCTAACCTCCCCTCGGGAAGGATCGTAAACTTTGACGAATTGGCACGCCAATTCATAGGGCGATTCCAGAGTGGGATACAGGTCAAGAAAACGGAGGAAACCTTGTTTACTGTCAAACAAGGAAAGAACGAATCGATCGAGAGAGTTTCGAAAAGATTCAACAAAGTGACGATGGTGATAGAAAACTTGGATGAACAAGTAGCCAGAACCGCTCTATTTACAGGACTCACAAATCGGAAACTCCTGGAGTTATTACTACAAGATATACCCACGACTTATGCTGAGTTGGTACAGAGATGCCAGAAGCATGCTGAAGCCATGGAGATTCTAGATGCGCGCCAGGGAGATAATAAAGTCTCCAATAAGGAACAAAAGGCTCCTGAGCAAAAGCAAAAGCCAAAAAAGAATGTTCGCGATCGGGTTGGAAAATCCCAACCATGGCGCCAAAGATCCCCCGGTAGAAGTGAGTACACTCCATTGAATGCTCCTCGGGCTGATATTTTGAATATCCTTAAAAGAAAAAATATTTTGAAGTGGCCGCCTAAAATTCTTTTGAAACCCGGAGAGCAGCAGGATCGGGAAAAGTATTGCCGATTCCACAAGGACTATGGTCATTACACTAATGACTGTCGTCATCCGAAGGCGGATATTGAGAGATTGATATCTCAGGGACATCTGTCCAGTTTTGTTAGCAGGAGAAGGGAGGAGCCACGTGGGCCACGTGCGGCTGCTCCAAAAAGGGATCGTTCGGTTAGTTCAGAACGATCGAGGGAGGCCCCGAAGTCTAAAAAAGGCAAGGAGGTGATTGAAGCTGCTACTTGATCACCGATCCTTACCATCTTCGGGGGACCAGAGCCCGAATCATTCCGGAGTTTAAAAACCAAATCCAAATTTGTTGGAGCCAGAGAGGCGCAGAAGCGGAAGAAGCTGAATGGTGAAGATTCTATCACCTTTAGCGAAGAAGACGAAAGAGACATTTGTTTACCTCATGATGATGCTATAGTCATCAAGGTAGAGATTGCACGGTGGGAAGTGCATAGAGTATTGATTGACACAGGGTCTGCAGCTCACCTAATTTCTTACGAAGTGTATCAAAAATTGAAGGTGGATCAGGACTTGATGAAACCTTCATCTACACACCTATATGGCTTTGCAGGGTCATTTGCAATAGCGGAAGGATCGGTTCAGTTGGATCTTTCCATTGGAAGTTTTCCTAAAGAAACAATTGTCCGAATAAATTTTTTGGTGGTTCGAGAACTACCAACCTATAATATGATTCTCGAGCGACCATCTTTATCCAAGATAGGTGCTATTGTTTCGACAAAGCACCTGAAGATAAAATTCCCGACTGATATGGGAATTGGTCAAGTCTCCTCGACCGGAAGATCTCTCGGCGGTGTTATGTTGCCTATTTAAAAGACAAGGAGGGTCCGAGGAAGGTAACTGCCCTCCCCATAGAAGTTCGAGATGATCGGGAAGAGACGGAGATGCAAAGGCCCGAACCAGTGGAGAAACTGGAGCAAATCCAGCTGTGTACCGAGGATGAGAAAAAGATTACTTATGTCGGGTCCGAACATTTGGAAGAGTTTAAAGATGAGTTGAAGTTATTTCTTCAACAGAATAAAGATGTATTCGCATGGTCTGCTGCGGACATGCTCGGGATCGATCGGGCCATTGCAGAGCACAAACTCTGGATAGACCCTAAGGCGAAACCAAGTGATACGTAAAAGAAGAAATTTCTCTATTGAAAAGTATGAAGCCGTTCGGAACGAAGTTGAAAAACTTAAGAATTCTGGTTTCATAGAACCAATCGAGTGCCCAACTTGGTTGGCCAACGTGGTGATGGTGAAAAAGGCGAATGGGAAGTGGAGGATGTGTACAGACTACACGGATCTAAACAAAGCTTGCCCAAAAGATTGCTACCCGTTGCCTCGGATCGACCTCTTGATAGATGCTATGCAGGATATGAAACTTTAAGTTTCATGGATGCCTACTCGGGGTATAATCAGATCCTTATGAATAAGGAGGATGAGAAGTATACGGCTTTTATGACTGATCGTGAAAGCTATTATTACAAGGTCATGCCTTTTGGCCTGAAGAATGCAGGAGCAACATATCGGAGGGGCTGTCAACAAGATTTTCAAAGAGCCGATAGGAAAGAATGTTGAAGCATATGTTGACGACATGTTGGTGAAAAGCTTTACAAAAGCAAATCACATTGCAGATTTGATCGAGGTTTTCTCGATCGAGGAAACATCAAATGAAGTTGAACCCCGAAAAATGTGCCTTTGGAGTCTCCTCGGGCAAATTCTTGGGTTTCATGGTATCACGAGAGGGGAATTGAGGCTAATCCCGCCAAAATTCAAGCTCGATTGATATGGAGGCTCCCAAAACCGTTCGGGATGTACAATGTTTGATGAGGAGAGTTGCTGCCTTAAGTCGATTTATCTCCAAGTCCGGAGAAAAATGTTTGCCTTTCTTCAAGGCGCTTAAAGACCTGAAGGGCAGTAAGGAAGCAAAGTGGACTGAAGAGTGCCGGAAAGCTTTCGAGGAATTAAAAGAAGCACTTGGACAACCACCGATCCTGTCCGGACCGGAAAAGGGGGAAATATTACAGCTATATCTAGCGACATCCCTTTCGGCGGTCGGTGCGGTACTTGTTCGGGAGAAAGATAAGAAACAGTGGCCGATTTACTATGTAAGCCACGTGTTGCTAGATGCGGAGACGAGATATTCGCAGATTGAGAAGCGAGCTCTGGCTCTCATGATGGCCACCAGGAAGCTAAGGCCATATTTTTAGGCTCATCCAATTGAGGTATTTACAACTTTTCCTCTTAGTAAAGTTCTTAACAAACCCGATTTGTCCGGAAGGATGGTATCCTGGTCGGTTGAGCTCGGTGAGTTCCAAGTGAGCTTTAAGCCCAGAACCGCAATCAAGGCTCGGGCATTAGCCGACTTTGTAGTAGAAACTACTGCACCAAGTGGAACCCACCATTGAGGATCCCATTATACCAACCACTTGGGAGGTATATGTGGATGGTTCAAGTAATAAAGATGGAGCAGGCGCTGGAATTCTATTAAAAAGTCCAGCAGGATTTATTATTCGATATGCTTTGAGATTCGCATTTGATGCAAGTAATAATGAAGCGGAATATGAGGCCCTGATAGCAGGACTTCGGTTGTCAAAGGCATTAGCTATTGCAGATGTTACTATTTATAGTGACTCTCGGCTTATAGTCAACCAAGTCCAGGGGGAGTATGGCATTAAAGAACCACGCTTGCAAAAATATCGGGAGATAGTGCAGGCATTTCAGAACCAATTTCGGAATTTGAAGATATCTTAGATTTCGAGGAATGAAAATTCAGTGGCAAATGAGCTATCCCGACTAACCAATGCCAAGGAAAAGAATCTAGACCCTTCGGTCTACATTGAAGAGATAACTTTTCCAAGTTATCATGAGAAAGAAATTTCTTATATTGAAGCGAACGTTCTTTGGATGGATCCAATAATCGAGTATCTAAGGGATGACAAGTTACCCGAGGATCCAGTAGAGGCAAGGTTGATCAAGATTAGATCGGCTAGATTTGTCATTCAGAATGGGAGACTATACAAAAGATCTTATGCTGGACCCCTTATGAGATGTATAGGCCCCGAAGGAGCAAAATCAGCTTTGGCTGAAGTTCATGAAGGAATTTGTGGGGCTCAAATGGGTGGCAGAGCCCTGGCCCACAAAATTCTAAGACTTGGGTTATATTGGCCTAAGATCCAAGAGGCTGCTATGGACTACGTTCGTCGATGTAGTAACTGTCAAATTCATGCTACAGTATCGAAGCGCCCGGCGGAAATTTTGACTTCAATTCTAAATCCCATTCCCTTTGCAATGTGGGGAATTGATATCATGGGCAAATTCACCAAGGCATCAGGCGGATGGGAACATCTTATAGTAGCAATTGATTACTTCACAAAATGGGTAGAACCCAGTGCACTGGCGACAATTACTGAGAAAAAAGTGGAGAAATTTGTGCTTGAACCAATCATATATCGCTTTGGGATTCCAAAGATAATTGTCACTTGACCATGGTACTCGGTTCGATTGTCCACAATTTGAGCAATTCTGTGGAACATATATGATCGAGCATCGTATGTCCTCAGTGGCATACCCCCAAAGCAATGGCCAGGTAGAGGTTACTAACCGAACACTACTGGAAGGAATAAAGAGAAGACTCGAAGGCGACAAAGCTTCTTGGGTCGAAGAACTACATAATGTACTGTGGGCTTATAGAACTACGGTTCGAACACCTACAGGAGAAACTCCATTCAGGTTGGCAAATGGATCCGAAGCATTGGCACTAGTGGAGATAATGGCGGGGACGTTACGGGATCGTGAGTTCGAGGAAAAAGCAAATGAACAAGGACTGCTTGATAGTCTTGATTTGTTGGACGAAGTTCGGGCAAAGGCAATAGCACGAACTCAACATTATCAAAGAAGGATAGCGTCTCATTATAATACTCGAGTGAAGAATCGTCGGTACTTAGCCGGAGATTTGGTGTTAAGAAACACCCTAGCTTCCGACCCGCGTCACCAAAGAAAGTTGGACCCTTCCTGGGAAGGACCTTATATGGTTGTGAAACCGGTCGGTTCAGGAGCTTACAGGCTGAAGAACATCGATTCCCAGAAAGAGTTGGATCGTTCGTGGAATGCTAGGCATCTCAAAAAGTTTTATCCTTGAGGATGATTTCAATTTTGTTCGCGATGTAATCATTTTCAACTCAATCAATGCAGTTTTTGGCTTTCAACAAACTAAATTTTGATTGGGGGGCATCATACACCACATTCAAGAACAAGATCCAACTATAAGGCATCGGATGAAAATTCGTGTGGGTCCTTCAACACTTCAACGCTTATGGAAAATCTTTCGAACTTTCTTAAGTCGAGGCATCGGATGAAAATCCGAGTGAGTTCCTTTTGCAAGGCGTCGGTTTGAAACCCGAGTGAGTTCCTTCGAGACTTATTGAATTTTTGAATTATCCTTAAGTATAAGGCATCGGTTTAAAACCTGAGTGAGTTCCTTCTCAGACTTATTGTATTTCTCCGGAAATCCTTAAGTATAAGGCATCGGTTTAAAACCCGAGTGAGTTCCTTCTCAGACTTATTGTATTTCTCCGGAAATCCTTAAGTAGAGGCATTGTTTCAGACAACTAAGACCTAATACAACGGCGATTCAAGTGGCTAGCAAAGTTCAAGATAAAGTAATTTCTTATTTCTTCAGAAGATCCAAAGAGGCCAGTATCAAAACAATTACAAGAGCTGGATACAATATCTGATCAAAGAAGAAAGTCATTACAGGTGACTGTTAACAAGTTATACAAGATCGACGCGACTTTGCTAGAACAAACACATGAGTCAACCATTGGTGGGGAGTCAAGGAAAAGAAGAGAAGAAATGAGGATTACAAAAATATTTCGATATTCAGAAAATCCTCCGCAATTTCATACTCTTTGTCCAGCTTGTCCAGGAGAAGAATGGTCCTCGACCAAACTCGCATTTGGCACAAGCTCGTCATAATTGACTTCTTCCAGCGGAGAATAAACAGGAGAATCTTCCAGATATTGCATAATATCTGGATCGGAAGGTGGAGGATCAATCTTATCCTTGGTCCGGTCGGGAGGAGGAATACCCGGGTCGGTAAATACTTCAAGATGGCAAACAAGACCTGTAGGGAGTCGTATCAAAATGAGGATCTTTCCTTAATATTGATTCCCATACTTCGTTCTCACCATCCCGATGACGCCTGCAAGTTATAAGCATTCAGCATATCAACAAAAGGCTTACTGTGTAAATACTTGAAGACGCGAGGCTCTGCGAACATCGGTTGGAAGGGATTCGGGCAAAGGAACGACATGACTTGCCTTTCGGGTAATGTTTCGGATCCTTTAGCTCCGACTTTCCAAACTGTCCGCTCCAGTTGCCGGATCTTCTCCCTGGCATCATCCAAGTCCGACCGAAGACGACCAATCATCAAATTCTTTTCTCCTGCCACCTCCCAAGCTAGATTCCGAAGGCGAGCAATCTCAACATCTTTAGCTTCAGAGATTTCCCGAAGCCTAGAAACTTCATTGCTCAACCCTCTTGAGTCTAGTAACTTGCTTCCACTTGGTTGTGGAAGTTACAAGCAAGACTCCTGCAAACAACTTCCGAGTTAGCAAGGAGCAAAAAAGTAATTTTTCAGAATCAGAGGATAATGAAGAAAGACTTACATCACCAGTGACTTCGTAAAGACTTCATCTGGAAGTTTGGAAAGAACTGCGCTCTCAGAAGTCATTCGAGCAGTAGTACACCATTCCAACGCTCTGTCAAACTCGTTTGACACTAATTCAGGTGAAGGATGAGAAGGATGAACTACATCAAGCAAAGGCTGAGCTTCATCACTTGTCACCCGACGGCGCTTCCTGGTGGCAAAATCCTCCAACTCAGAAGGAGAGGAGGAGGATGCCAAACAAGCACTAGAGTTAGAAATAGGAGCAGCACCTGCTGGGACCACACCTTCATCGGAAGCCAACATAGTTGCCTCGGATGCCCGAAGAGTCTTCTTCGGGGGTGCACCAACTGAGCTCACCAGCGGGAGTTCCGGCAGCACCATCGGCAACGGAGTGATCAAGATCTTCCTGGGAAAGACGAGCGATCACTTCGGGCAAAGGAGGTGTAGGGACGGCATCAACAGAAGCTGCAGGAATCTGACTTGAAGATTCACCGCCAGCAGTCACCTTACGTTTGGAGGATTCACTAGCTGAAACCACCACACTGGCCCCCACCACCGACGCAACCCTTTTCTTGCAAGATTTTGCTCTGATAAAGTTCGGGTTGATCTTGGGAGCCACTATGCAAAACAACAAAAAAACCAGCCGTATCGATCTGAAATAAACGACAGCAACAATGGGGAAACCCTAGTTTTCTAAAGCTTCGACAGACCAACAAACTAAACCCCAAGTATAACTATTTGTGCGGTTTACTTCGGGGGAAGTGGGGAAAGAGATGAGAAATCAAAAAACTCACTTGTTCGGGAAATGGATAGAGCTGTCGTTGGAGTACGAGGAATACGGAAGAAGGCCGAAGGACGAAAGGTTGCTTTGGCACTTTAGCAAATCTATCTTGCAGAAGACATGATAGATGGAGAGTACTCACGAAGGCTTTAAATAGCCAAAGGTATAAGACGATGGTTAAAGGCTAAGGACAACCGACGACCCAGATCGAAACGACGCTTCGAAATCCGCAAAAAGCAAGATCAACGGTCAAAGAGATGCCACATGGAAACATGTGGAAGCGAGCACCTGATGCAGGGAAACCTCCAATCGTCGCACTGCCATTAAAATAATGGATGTATTTCCGATTCATTGGAAACAGTGAATGGTATACAAAAAGCGAGAAAACGTTTGAACTTCGCAGAAGGGAAACGTGCGGACTTTGCAATAAATGAAGTAGTGGGGAAGATTAACGCATCTTCCCGAAACGCATCTTCACAATATTTCTATAAGATCATTATTCGGCGAGGAATGAAAAGTTAAGTGATAAGTTTTATCATTAATATTTGATATTCAAGGCAAGACTTCGGCAGGAGACGGGGAAATTTTGAGGCCAACATGAAAAAAGAAATGTCTATTCATTAAATTGAGGGTACATCTTTACAAAAGACACAACTCCCTAAGCCTTTTCTTCATTGTTGCCCGAGGGACCCTGGTCGGGAGGACTTTTCTCAGGACCATAAGAAGAGCCTTCCTCAAGAGTGGCATTGGTTGAATCCTCTACAGCAACAACTTGAGACTCGGCTTATGATTTCTCCTCTGGAAGTGCCGGCTCGTCATTCAGATATGCCTCATATTGAGGGTCAGCTGGAAAAGGATCATCTTCTCCCTGAGCCCAGTCTGGAAAAGGATCCATACCAACTCACAAAAAGGGGAACTCTCGCGAAAAGGAGCAGTGTCGAAGTCAGGGATCGTTCCAAGGATCTGCTCCCAAACGTCATTTTGCCCCATGCGATAAGCCTGAATGTTGTAGAAACCTAGCAATTCGGAGAAAGGTACGCTGTTCAGGTATTTCCAAATGCACTCCTTCCGAAGGTCTGGCTTTATATGCTCAGGCTTGCTAGGGATTGCCAACTTCGGATGTTCTTCGAGCTCCCTACTTTTGATCTCAAGGTTGTCACCAAACAACGTGGCAGCTGCCTTTTGCTTCCTGGCCTCGCTCGGCAGCGAGAGACACGAATTCTCGAAGCTTCAAGAGCTTCCTTGAGGGAGATCACTTCTTCCTCATGCTTTTTCTGCAGCTCCACGGTAGCTGCGGTCAGCTGGTCTATTTCGGAATTGGCCTTGGCCAATTTCTCTTCACAAGTTTGCAGCAAGGAGCTGGTGCGACCAACCCGGCTCAATGCTTCCATGTGTTGATAAAAGCTCAACACAGCATTCCTGGGAAGACGGAAGATATCAAAAGAAGTCATAAGAAATTATGAAAACATAAGTAAGCAAGAAGACCGTTACCTTGTAGATTGACTAACAAGGGAGGTGTCATCCAGGGCTTCAAACTCCTGGCGATCGGAAGGAGCAAGACCGAGGGAGCTCCACCTGCAGCTTTCTCGGGATCCCGAGTGACCCTGTCGGTCATCTTCGGGGTCCACTGGGGGATGAAGACCTCCTCACCATCCGTCGAAGCTTTGGATTTTTTGTTGGAGGGAGCATCAATTGTGTCATGCCTCCTCTTGGTTCGGACGGAGGAAGAGACGTTAGCCCTCTCCACCATTGGTTTCTTCCCTTTACCCGAAGCATCAGCTACGGGCCTAATATTCCCGATACCCCGTAAGAGGGGTCGGGAGAGGGAAGAGAAGCCTCTTGATTTGCAGTCAAGACCCTGGGCGATCGTTGCTCGGCTGTCACAACCGCCCTAGCGGCCTTCACCCGCAGACTTTCAGGGTTCGTTCTGGGAGGCACTGCAAAGAAGAAGGACAAGAATCGAATTCAAGACATATCACTTGAGTCAAATCAAAGGATGATGGTTAGAAGCTCACAATGAGCCAAGCCCCAATACTAAAGGATGGAGTTATACTCCACTTCATATCCATGTATCTCTTGATACCACGGAATGGATTTGATCTTCCTGATGGCCGCCTCGTCTTCTTTGAATAAGGGAAGGCCCCGGTTACTTTCGGGCGAAGAAGTAAACCTCCTCCAAGTGGTCGGGAAGTTAAGATCTTATGGAGGCGCTCGACAGAAAAAGTATCGTTCGCGCCATCTTTTGTGGTTAGAAGGGCAAGTTCCTTTGACAAGGATGCTGCCCCTCCAATCAAGTTCAGCCTTATTGCGTTTGGAAAGAAAGACCCATCCGGGAGGATGGGAGATAGAAAGAACATGAAAATGCACAAAAAGAGAAAGAGATGGCGTAATGCCAAGCTCAAAACACAAACCCAAGAAGCCGACGATGAGACGCCAGCTATTGGGGAGGAGCATTCCGGGACAAATGTTCCAGTGATTCAAAACTGCGGAGAATAAAGGATTAAAAAGGGAAAGCGAACCCCGCTTTCCGGTGCATCTATGTACAGAGAAAATTCACCCGAAAGGGATGAATCAACCCTCTCATCGGGGTGGGGAGCCCTAACCTGATAGGAGGAAGGAAGGTCAAAATCTTGGACAGCTGAAAGAAGGGTTTCTCCATTGTAAATGGAAGGAACAGAGCCAGGTTCACCATTGGACCCGGAGGTTTGAGGTTGCCTAGAAGACTCGACAATCTTGGAAGATCCAGACTCGAGAAGGATAGGAGAAGTTTCGGTTTTTCTTTCAAAACCTTTTTGAGAAACTTCAGCGAACTCCTGCCCGGAGGACGGTTAGGGTTTTGTTATCACTATCCGACTGTTCGGGGAGCGAGGAGAAGAAAAAGCATTATCGCTATCACCAACATGGGGTACTAAAGAAGCCCTATCGTCCGCCATTACTCATTTCAGTAAACTACAAAAAGAAAAGACCAAGTAAACTTACCGATTCGGTGAGACGGAAGCTTGAGAGCGGGAAGGCGCGAAGGCGAACAACAAAGGTTCAAATTCCAGACGGGAAGAATGAAACCTACGAAGACAACGAACCGCTTTTAAAACTCCCCGCACGAGTGTTCGGGAATCTGAACGATCGAGATTGATTCAAAATCAACGATCAAGATTGAAAGACGTTTTGAAAGTTTGAACTCACGAATCCGAAATAGGCGTTCGGAAACCGTCGCTTGGATGACGTGAGCCATGACAGATCAACTGCAACGAAGATACGTGGCCTTACACTCACAACGCTCGAGAAAAAGTGACCACCGCATTAAATGTGATATGACATTTAATGAAGCACGCAGAGATCATCACCTGATGACGAACCCAGTTAAAAACCAAGCCCTCGGGATCGACCGAACGCTTGATCTGGGGGGCTCGTGATATGGAGAGTTTATGATCAGACCGGGTTCATACCTGGTCCGACCCTGGACCCCGGTCGAGACGGAGAAAACCGAATCGCTCCCGAGCGAACCGGATCCGAAGATGGCTTCTTTGAAGAAGAAAGATTATTCGGCTGCAAGCGTGCCCTAATCTTACTTATGGATTAGGGTAATCACCCTGATGACAACAGACTCAAACTGACGGCTGCGGATAATCATCATCAAAGGGATAACTATCGCATAACCTAACGTTTATCTCAGGAGTCCTCTACTAGCCCAAACTAGTAGAAGTCTATCGCTCAACGGGTCTCATTGATAAGATCCAACGACTACCCGAAGAAGGCACGAGTGCATCCAACGAAGGAGATTCGAAGGTACACTCTATATAAACCTCACTACCATACAAGGTGAGGGAGGGATCAATCGATCAAAAAGAATACTATTTGAGACTCAGGTTCAGATACATACTGATAGATCCAAACTATCAGCGTCCTGCTATCTAGATCACCTTTCCCGTTTCTTCATTCATTAGCTCTGTGCTTCTAGCAGAGCCATTTGTGATTAAGTTCATCAACTGACTTAGCCTTCGGAGGTGGACTCCCGACCCTAGCGGTCGGGCCACATCTGACGCTTTCATTTTGCAGGACATCACGTGGAGATCCAAGGGCTGAGCAGATTTTGGACGCATCAATAAGTGTTTTAGAAAACTTCCAGAGGAGATTGATGGGTTGATCCCTATTTTTCTAGATATCAACTTTCTATTTGTGTATAGAAATATAAACAATTATGCATATATACTGTTGAAAATGCACATCCCCTCTTGTATGAATTTCATTTACATCTACTCTGTCCCCCACAATATCTCAACACTGCTATTTATAGAGACGTATTTGGGTGTATGTATTTGAGAACGAAATAAATATGTCCTAATGAAATTTCTTCCTATACATTTTTTTTATTTATTTTTTTACTTTGTGGATTCAATATAAAAATGAAAAATAATTGAGGTTCAATTACAGTTTTGAGGTTAAAGCTAAGGAGATAACAGCTCCTAGGTCCTTTAGAGAACTTCCGGAGGAGATTGAGTGGTCGAATCCCTATTTTTTTTAGATATTAATTTTGGATTTATGTATAGGGAGATAAACAATTGCGCAAATACAATATCGAAATGTGGATACCCTTTTTGTATGAATTTCAGATACATCTACTCCGTCCCCCACAATATCTCTACAGGGTGTGTGTATTTGAGACAAAATAAATATGTCTTAAAGAAATTGACTCATATAAATATTTTTAATCTTTTTTACTTTGTAGATTTTAGTATAAAAATTAAAAGTAAAGGAGGTTCAATTTTAGTTTTGAGCTTAAGACTAAGGGGGTATTAGCTCCTAGGAGTCTTAGAGAACTTCCGTAGGAGATTGAGGGGTTGATCCCTATTTCTCTAGATATTAAATTTGTTTTTGTTTATATTGAGATAAACTTTGCGGAGACATATTGTCAAAAATGAGCATACCCTTGTTGAAAGAATTCCAGGTACCTTTACTCTGTCCCTCACAATATCTCAAGACTGCTATTGATAAAGATGCATATGGGTGTCTGTATATGAGAACGAGATAAATATATCCTAACGAAATTGTCTCATATACATTTTTTAATCTTTTTTACTTTGTGGATTTAGTATAAAAATGAAAATTGAATGAGGTTCAATTAAAGTTTTGCGGTTAAAGCTAAGCAGATAAAAGGTCCGAGGTGCTTCAGAGAACTTCTAGAGGAGATTAAGGGGTCGATTAATATTTTTCTAGATATTAATTTTGTATTGTGCATAGGGAGATAAACAATTGTGTAGATATATAGTTGAAAATTTGTGGACCCTTCTTGTATGAATTTCATGTACATCTACTCTGTACCCCCACAATATCTCCGCACTGCTATTCCTAGAGATGCATCGGGTGTGTGTATTTGAGAAGGAAATCAATATGTCTAAAAAAAAAATTTCCTATACATCTTTTTGATCTTTTTTTACTTTGTGGATTTAGTATAAAAATGAAAACTAAATGAGGTTCAATTGAAGTTTTGAGGTTTAAGCTATAGGGATATCAGATCCTAGGAGCTTTAAGAACATCTGTTGGAGATTGAAGGGTTGATCCCTATTTTTCTAGATATTAATTTTTTATTTGTGTACAGGGAGATAAACAATTACGTAGATATACTGTCACAAATGCGCATACCTTTCTTGTATTAATTTCACGTACATCTATTCTATCCTCTCAATATCGAATTACATTTATTTGCTAGAGATGTATTTGGGTGTATGTAATTGAGAACGAAATAAATGTCTTAATGAAATTCTTTCCTATACATTTTTTAAAATCTTTTTTACTTCGTGGATTCAATATAGAAATGAAAAATAGATGAGGTTGAATTACAGTTTTGAGGTTAAAGCTAAGGAGATACCAGCTCCTATGTGCTTTAGATAACATTCGGATGAGATTGAGGGTTGATCCATATTATTTTAGATATTAATTTTGGATGTGTATATAGGGAGATAAACATTTGCGCAAATATAATGTTGAAAATGTGGATGCCCTTCTTTGTATAAATTTCAGGTGCATCTACTCTGTCCCCCAAAATACCTCAGCACTGCTATTTCTAGAGATGCATTTGGGTGTGCTAATTTGAGAACAAAATAAATGTGTTAAAGAAATTGGCTCCTATACATCTTCTTAATCTTTTTTACTTTGTAGATTTAGTATAAAAATTAAAAATAATTGAGGTTAAATTGAAGTTTAGAGGTTTAAGCTATGGAGATATCAAAGGTGATTGAGGGTTGATCCCTATTTTTCTAAGTATTAATTTTGTATTTGTGCATAGGGAGATAAACAATTGCGCAGATATATTGTCAAAAATGCGCATACTCTTCTTGTTTGAATTTCACGCAAATCTACTCTATTGCGCACAATATATTAGCACTGCTATTGACAGAGATGAATCTGGGTGTGTGTATTTGAGAACGAAATTAGTATGTCTTAAAAAAAATTTCCCCTATTCGTCTTTTTAATCTTTTTTACTTTGCAGATTTTGTTTAAAAATGAAAAATAAATGAGGTTCAATTGCAGTTTTGAGGTTGAAGCTAAAGAGATGTCAACTCTTAGGTACTTTAGAGAATTTCTGGAGGAGATTGAGGGGTCGATCCCTATTTCTTCAGATATTAATTTTGGATTTGTGTATAGAAAGACAAACAATTGCGTAGATATATTGTAAAAAATGCGCATACCCTTCTTGTTTCAATTTTACACACATCTACTCTGTTCCCTTCAATAATTTAACATTGTTGTTGCTAGAGATTCATCTAGGTGTGTGTATTTGAGAACGAAATAAATGTCTTAAAAAAATTGTCTACTATACATCTTTTTTTAATCTTTTTTAATTTGTGGATTTAGTATAAAAATGAATCATAAACAAGGTTCAATTGCAGTTTTAGCGTTAAAGATAAGGAGATACCAGCTCCTAGGTACTTTAGAGAACTTCCGGAGGAGATTGAGTGGTCGATCCCAATTTCTTTAGATATTAATTTTGGATTTGGGTATAGGGATATAAACAATTGCACAGATATAATGTCGAAATGCGGAACCCTTCTTATATGAATTTCACGTACATCTACTTTGTCCCCCACTATATCTTAGCACTGCTATTGTTAGAGATGCATCTGGGTGTGTGTATTTGATAACGAAATCAATATGCCTTAAAGAAATTTTCTCCAATACATCATTTTAATCATTTTTACTTTATAGATTTAGTATAAAAATTAGAAGTAAATGAGGTTCAATTGCAACTTTAAGGTTAGAGTTAAGGAGATTCCAGCACCTAGGAGTTTTAGAAAACGTCCATAGTAGATTGAGGGGTTAACCCCTATTTTCTAGATATTAACTTTTTATTTGTGTACAGAGAGATAAACAATTATGCTGATTAATTGTCAAGAATTCGCATATCCTTCTTTTATGAATTTCATGCACATCTACTTTGTCCCCCCATAATATATCAGTAATGGTATTGCTAGAGATTCATCTAGGTGTGTATTTGACAATGAAATAAATATGTCTTTTGGAAATTGTCTCCTATACATTTTTCTAATCTTTTTTATTTTGCAGATTTAGTATTAAAAAAAGAGAGAGGTTCAATTGCAGTTTTGAGGTTAAACCAAGGAGATACCAGCTCCTAGGTGTTTGCCTGTTTGGTTACATGAGTCTGGAGATTTCAAATCTATGGAGTTATAATTTATAAAGGGGTAATTTTCATCTGGACCCTTGAGGTTTGGCCCATGTCATTTTCAGTCCAAAAAAATTGAGACTTTGCATCTACCTCCCCTGTACTATAGAAAAAGTCAATTTAAGGACAAATTATCATATCTATGACGAATTTGCCCTTTTTTTAATTTTTACATTTTAAAGGGTTAAAGTTTATTAATTTACAAAATAAGACCCTCCATTACCCTATTCCCAAATCCCTGGTTTTACCAATTCTAAATCCTTATTTTCCAAATCATAGTTGAAGATTAGGAAATAAAAATTAATGGGTTAAGAAGAGGTGTTCATGGACATAGTCGGAGGACCATTAAGGAATCTCTCCCGGCTTCTTTAAGTTGTTCTTCAAGGTCTTTCTTCGGGGATGCCATTTCTTCCTGTCCAAGATCCTCAAAGCTTCATTGCAAACTCATACAATTCCAAACCCTAAAAAATTAAACCCTATAAACCAAAAAGAAAAAACAATCAACAACAAATCCCTGCTAGGGCTTCACATATTAAAAGAACACAACGAACAAAGAAATCCAAAACCAAAATCTAGGGTTTTACGAGTATCTAAAAACCAAAAACACAAAAGAAATAAGATATTGGAGGAGAAGAAGTGGAATCTGTTTCGTGCGTACCTTTTTTTTTTTTTTTAGTAAACTGAAAACAGTTTACTTTTTCTTTATTCCCAAACCCCTTCTTTCACTAGCCGCTCTTCTCTCGCTGGCCCGTTCTCTCTCTCCCTTCTCTCTTCTCTCTCTGAGTTTATTCCCAAGCCCCTTCTCTCACTAGCCACTCTTCTCTCGCTGGCCTGTTCTCTCTCTCTTCTCTCTTCTCTCTGAGTTTGGCTCCCATGACAAAGCGATGGAGATGGAAAATCAGAAAATTATTGGTAAAAGAAGTGGGTAAAATGAATTTAAATGTGAGTAGCAAATAAGAATTTAGAATTCGTAGAACTAGGGATTTGGGAATCGGGTAATGAAGGAGGGTTTGATTTTGTAAATTTAATAAATTTTAACTCCTTAAATGTAAATATAAAAAATTTAAATTAAAAAAAATAGAATAAGGGCAAATTCGTCATAGAAGTGATAATTTGTCCTTAATTTGACTTTTTTCATAGTACAGGAGAGGCAGATGCAAAGTCTTAATTTTTTTGGACTAAAAATGACATAGATCAAACCTCAGGGGGTCCAGATGAAAATTACTCTTTATAAAATTAGATGTTTAGTTGTGGAATGAAATCTGTGGATTCATCCTAAAAAATTATTTGATCGACGTGATTTTTGTGAATGTGCAAATGTATAACTTTTTTGAAATCTCTGGATTTCATCCCTTACCCATAAATCTACAGATTCACGTTTTTAGTGTAAAAAGGTGAATCTCTAGATTTCATAAATCTAGAGATTTCTACAACCAAACAGGTATAATTCTCAAATTCATGAATCTAGAGATTTGAAATCTCTGGATTCATGTAACAAAACATGCCTAGGGCTTGTTTGGTTACATGAGTTTGGAGATTTCAAATCTATGAAGTCATAATTTATAAAAATTAAATATTTGGTTGTGGAATGAAATTTGTGGATTCATCCTAACAAACTATTTGATGGACGTGATTTTTGTGAATGTGTAAATGTATAGCTTTTTTGAAATATCTGAATTTCACCCCTTACCCAAAAATCTACAGATTCACGTTTTTAGTGTAAAAAAGTGAATCTCTAGATTTCATGAATTTGGAGATTTTTACAACCAAACAGGTATAATTCTCAAATTCATGAATCCAGAGATTTGAAATCTCTGGATTCATGTAACCAAACAGGCCCTTAGAGAATTTCCGGAAGAGATTGAGGAGTTGATACCTATTTTTCTAGATATTAACTTTGTAATTGTGTATAGGGAGATAAACAATTGCGTAAATAAAATGTCGAAAATGCGCATACCCTTTTTGTATAAATTTAATGTTCATCTACTCTATCCCACACAATATCTCAGCACTACTATCGCCAAAAATGCATCTGGGTGTGTATTTGAGAACGAAATAAATATGTCTTAAAGAAATTTTCTCCTATACATTTTTTTAATCTTTTTTACTTTGTGGATTTTGTATAAACATGAAAAATAAATGAGCTTCAATTACAATTTTGAGGTTAAAACTAATGAGATACCAACTCTTAGATACTTAAAGAGAACTTCTAGAGGATATTGTGGTGTCAATCCCTATTTTTTTAGATATTAATTTTGGATTTGTGTATTGGAGGATAAACAATTATGCAGATATAATGTCGAAATGTGGATACCCTTTTGTATGAATTTCACGTAAATCTACTCTGTCCCACATCATATCTCAGCACTGCTATTGTTTGAGATGCATCTGGGTGTGTCTTAAATAATGAAATGTATATCTTAAAGAAATGGTCTCCAATACATATTTTTAATTATTAGATTAATAATAAATACAGATTTATTAATTACCTTCAATAATATTATTATTAGATTAATAATAAATACCTTCAATAATAATTAAAGAAATGACTTATTAAACGAAATCACCAATTCACCCTAGTGAATAGGGGTGTGAATCTAAATAATCAACTTGAGGGGAATTTTGGTCATTTCAAGTTTAAAAATTGAAAATACTTACTAGTGTTAGTTGCATTGGGATGTAAATACAATTTACTGCTCTAAAGATACCCAACACTAATTTATCTTCTACTAAGAGGACCTACATGTAAAAAACTTTATTTTTTCTTTTTGATTTTTAAATCGAGATTACTTGCCTTACATATGTTGGAAAAATCTAATAAATGCTATAATTATTAGATTAAATGACTCTAATTAATTACAATTTATTTCCCTTAATTATAGGAATTAATTGGGCATATAAATTGGCTTTTCTTGGTAGGCAAGAGGAGTTTCTTTTGGCACAAGGCATTTTTTATATTTTGGAGGTGGGATATTAATATGCCATCAGCAACTCAACAAGAGTCCGTGGCAAAAGGTGTTTCAGTGATGACCGTTTTGAAGGGAACCAATAAACTGTTTTTGTATTTGCTATGTATTTTAGATTTGAAATGCCATGATGACTTAGGACCTTGTTTCAATCCTGTGCATTTAATGCGCAAGACTATCAAGCAAAATATTTTCGGCCGCTGGATCGAAATCTCTTTCAAGATTTCGAACCCAACCATTGATATTCAACGGTTGAGATCGAAATCTCGACCAAATTTTAGATTGTCGGATCCAAAGTTTCGCTTGACAGTAAATGCGCAGGACTGAAGCAATTTCCAACGACTTGTGATGGGTGGCTGGTGGTGGCTTTTGTTTTTTGTTCCCTTCTATGGGGTGGTTTCCACCAGGGCTACTTATGGCGATGGTGATAGTGGTTCAAGAGTGTGAAGGGATTCCTGCTTCACCAATTTATATGGTTGATAGGATCAAAGGTACTTAGTCATATCATATATATTAAACAACTTGATGGGAATTTTTGTCCTTTCAATAAAATTTGAAAAATACTTAGTGTTAATTGCTTTGGGACCTAGATATAATTTACTGCATTAACGGTACCCAATTTTTGTTTATTCTCTTTTAAGAGGACCCCACCTGTAAAAAACTTTCTTTTTTCTTTTTGATTTTTAAATCGAGATTACTTGCCTTACATAATGTTGGAAAAATCTAATAAATGCTATAATTATCAGATTAAATCCTTAATTATAGGAATTGATTGGGCATATAAATTGGCTTTTCTTGGGTGGCAAGAGGGATATTAATATTATATACCATCAACAACTCAACAAGAGTCGGTGGCAAAAGGTGTTTCGGTGATGGAGGTTTTGAAGGGTACCGTTGCACTGTTTTTGTGTTTGCTGTGCATTTTAGATTTGAAATGCCATGGGATGGAAGCAAGGAAGACGATGGAGCAAATTAAAGATGATTTGGAGCTGGAAAGGCAACTCAAGGTTTTATATGTGCCTGATCCTGTGAAGACCATTGTTGTATGTCACTTATACTTTTTGATTACCAATATAGACTTGTGCAATCCATGGATGGTTTTCTCACATGCACACACTTAACTGCAAACAGAGAGAGAGAGAAAAAGAACCAACGGCAATTCTGTGTTCAAGATCTCTTGATGTTAGATAGGTTCTAATTCATCCTAAATGGACCTCGATGGAGAGTTTTTACATATAGTTCTGTCTATTGCACTGACTTTCCTTGCAGATTTTCTTTTCTTTTAACCGAAACCATTATTAAAACAAAAGAAAACACCAAAGAAACAAAAAAGCATGGTTGAGCATTGATGATCTTTCTGCTTACTATTTTTCTTTGATCTCATAGACAAAGTGGGGGGATATACTTGATTGTGTTGATATCCATAAGCAACCAGCATTGTCTCATCCATTGCTCAAAGATCACAAAGTTCAGGTATGCTGTATCTGTCATCCAATTATTAATTTTATCTCACCTGCTTCTCGCAAATAGGGGCCATTGGCATATCTTGTAACATTTATTGAAACTTTGAATTTTGATACTATAATATAATTTCTTTGCAGATGAAACCTAGTTTTTCCCCAAAATGGGTGGGAAATAGAACTTCGTCACCTGCTGGAACTTTGCCCGTTATTTTTGAACTTGAGGAATGTCCCGATGGAACTGTTCCCATTCAAAGGATTTCAAAAGAGGATCTTTTGCGGGCTAAAGCTTTTTCAAAACAGTTTACCACCAATGTTACCCATAGCAAGAGACACTTCCCTGGACAATATGTAAGCAATTCCCAACTCATAATTTAGACTAAAATATCTAATCTAATGCTTTGACTATACTGAAAATTTTCCATTATTCTGATCTTTTAAGGATGTAAATGTGCAGTATACAAGACTAGTGACATTCAAACCTTTTAACAGTGAGCCAGTGTACAATGCTAATTACATTATGGAGTCTATGGATGATCATTGTGTAAACAATTTACTCGTACTTCAAGAAAAAAAACTGTTCTAAAACCTAAAACCCATAACCACTTGGTCACAGTAAAGCAATATGTATCACTGCACTATTCCACCCCTAAAGAGACTTCATAATTATTTTTAAATGCAAAGATTTTTCTGTCAATAAGCATGACTAAGGAAATATAGCCTGATGGGTGCGACAGGTTAGCCTTACACCATATACAGGTTTACCATTTATTGAGCAATTTTCGTTAGTATCCCACTCATGATCAAACTTTGTCTTGGGTAAAATTACCTTGATCAAGATTGAGCCATTAAGAGTATCACTTGGTATAAAGCTTTCCTGCTGATAAGGATTAAGTAAGCATTTCTAGCAAGAACTCTATGTACTAATTTTGAATATATGGTTTTTTTTCTTCCTCCAACTCGAATGCAATTAGGAAAAAGAGTAAAAGTATGTTGATTAAATTGTAGGCACTGATTTATGCAAAATGGTCACCTTTTCTTTGGGTTAGAATAATAATCACATGATTGGTTGCAAATACTAATGTAGTTTGAATTATGACAAAATAAAAGTAGATAGATTTCTTATTATTCTTTTGTACCTAACATTTTGTTAACCCCCAAAATTCGATCATTTAGATTGCAGATATTAATGAGGAGCATGATACACTTCATGGAGCTTCAGCATTTGTTACTGTACACCATCCAACTCTTTCAGACCCTAAGCAGTTTTCAAATGCTCAAATTTGGATTAATGGTGGTCCAAATGATAACCCTAATTATATAATGGCTGGATGGACGGTATGTATTTGAATATTTAGATTTATTCATTCCTCACACAATTCATTGTCTCCTAATCACAAAATTAAAAATAAAATCTGTAATTGAAAATTGAATAGATTGTGAATGTCATCTAACTTTATTTTTCACACTTCGTAAAAATCAGGTTAATCCAAGCTTATATGGTGATAGCAGAACTCGGTTGTTTACATTTTGGACGGTATGTATAAAAACTTGGAGGTTGTTAATATGTGTTATACCAAAACATGGACTTATAAGGGTTGGTGTAACATTTTATCGTAAGTTAACCATTTATGCTCATTTTCTACATGGTTGAAATTTATCAATGAACGCTAAGTGAGTTGACATCAAGTAGGTTTAATCTTCACATTAAACAAAAGCATAGAGTTTTTAGTTTTTAATGAGGTTCTTATCATTGCTTGAATTTCATTTCATTTTAATAAATTTGGAGTTTTGATTTAGAATTTGGTTACTTTTTCTATTGTTTCTTCATTCTACTGTCTCCTAAATTTTACCCTTTTTTTTGTCAATCACCATGAATATGTTTTCCTTTAAATTTTTTGTTTTTTAGGTAAACCAATGAATAGGTGTTCAAACAACTACAAAATAGTGACAATTTAGGATTTTACTTCAGTCCTACGCAATTAAGTAAAGCATTTTGGGCCATAAAATCAAAATTTCGACCATTTAAATTTAACGGTCCAAATTTAATTTCGACCGAGATTTCGGATCTGATAGTCCGAAATCTCGCTTGTCGGTTAATGCACATGACCTAAGCAAAATTAGAGAGTTTGGGAGGAATGGAATAGAACTTTGAGGGAATTGCTAACCTGCCAGTCCTTCAAATTTAGAATACTTACAATTTATAGTAAAAAAGCAAAAGGGAAAAGGTATAAAGGCCAACACCCTCTCTTTTTAGACTCTAAAGCAAAGAGCACACAGAGGCTCTTTAGATCTAAAGATACTGCAGTTAGCAACCCAAAATAGAGTGCCAAGGTAAGAACATCATCCAGATTCCTGAAAGAGGTCTTCCCACAATTAGCACGAAGAAGTTTCCCCTTGTCTACTATCCCAATAAACCAGCGGAGCAGGTTCTTCCTTTTCTGCTACTTACCCTGCAATAATGAGTATAACTAGGAAAGTTAAAGAATTTTAAACCATCTGGATCATAAGAACTTGCATTATCAAAACCATACTGTGAATTATGCTGTGATGGGAAATTAAGTGCCTCCACCGAATACTGAATTTATTGAAGAATAGAAGCAGGATCAAAGGATGAATTTGACAACCATATCTTATTTCTCTTATTCCATAGGACATAGCAAGGTGAGAGCTATGATACCAAAGACCCACGTTAATGTGTTTTGGTGCCATTTGAATTGCATGCAAATACTAATACAGATTGCAAAGAAGATGATGTATCCAGGTGGTCTATACGCAAGCTTAGGGGACCCGAGGCCCATACTCTTCTACTGTGGTCACAGTTGAGCATGAGATGAAATAATGTTTCCTCTTCGATGTTAAGGGAAAAACACGAGCGGGAGCAATTATGTTTCCATTACCCACTAGCAAATCCACCGGTAAACCACCGTGGATCATCCACCACAGTGCAACTTATGCCTAGGAAGCAGTTTGAATTCCAGAAGAAACGCCACCATTTATGTGTTATCCTGTGCTTGTAGGTGGGGAGATGGTAACAGCTGGGACCGAGCTGCCTTCTTGGTGGAAAACAACCCACTTGACGATGGGGTGAAAACGCATTTGTCTGGGAGGAAAACCCCTAACCCATCTAAATTCCATGTGTAAGTAAAGATAAATGTTGAAACAGTAGGGTTTGAAGAACTTAATTACCTGGAGCTCATGAGGGAATGATGAGTGTCACTCTTTGGCTCATCAGTCTATCCCAACCCATCCCTAATTTTTGGCTCTAACCCTAACCCTTAATTTTGGATATGCTTGATCTCTCAATGAATTAGGAACTTGGAGAAGGATAAGGTCAATCAGGGCCAGGGCCAAAGCTAAGGACATGATCAGAGACAAGGCCAGGGACAGGGCCAAGTATAGGGCCAATCAGTGCAAAAATGGGCTTGGCTTGGCCCTGTAGGATTTAGGGTCAGGGACAATAATCCTTGGCTCTGAATTAGAGTCAGGGCTAGTATGGACTTAGATTAGAATATATAGGGCTGGGCTTGGGATTGCAAAAGCCCGAGTCAGCCTAGCCCTATTACAGCCCTAATGAGTGATGTCTAGTAACCACGGGTCATTCAGAAAAAAGTGGTGCATCCATTACCTTCATTTTGAACAACCCTATCTTTTTAAGTGATTTGACACAGAAACCAAACTGTTCCAAATAATAGAACCCTTCTTTTCTAGGGTTCTAGGATCGAAAAAAAGAGGACAAGAAATATACACCCAATGAATAGCTGTGTGTTCTAGTTGTTTCTAAGACAAAGAACTAAGATCAATCCCTATATATTTCTTTCACACAAATCAATTCTATATGACAAAAAGTAACCAAAAACATTAATGTTTAGTGGTATTCCTCTCCCCCTATGCAACTCTAATCTATTAATTTGTTAGATGAGTAATCAAAATTTTTGTTGTATACTTATTTATTTGAAAAAATAATTAGTTCAAACTGTGCAGGGTGATAATTACAAGAATGGGTGCTACAATACTCTTTGTCGAGGTTATGTACAGGTTGACAAATCAATCCCCCCAAATATTATCATAGATCCAGTTTCTACAATTGGTGGAAAACAATTAGGGATAAGACTCTCTGTTTTTCAGGTATTACTTCAATTAATCTTTTTTTCAAATGTATTGGTACATTAGATAAAAATATAAAACAGTGGCATTTTTTTCTCCTTTTAATGATTGTGAGTGTCTCTCATGTAAATATGTACTATAGAATAGATCTTACACATTTAGTTTGTACATTTTTTGTGAAATGTAATTAAGTTATTTATTTTCTTACAGGATCGCATTAGTGGGGACTGGTGGTTGTCATATATGGACATAAAAATTGGTTATTGGCCAAAGTCCTTGTTTAATTCTTTAGTTGCTGGTTGTAAAGGTGTTTCTTGGGGAGCGCTTGTAAATGTTGGTTCCAATGGAATTTATCCTCCAATGGGAAGTGGAGTTTGGCCTAAACAAGATTATGCAAGTTTTTTTCTTTCACTTGTGTTCTTGAACTCTAAGTATGAGGTGGAAAGTCCAATAATTGCAAGACCTCGTGTGGATTGCAAAGCTTGCTATGATATCTATTATCAAGATTATGTACCAAAAACAGGAGCTGGTTTTAGATTTGGAGGACCTGGTGGGACTTGCTGTGGCTAATTTTTCTACAAGATGTAATTAAACTTTTTATATGTTTTTGTTAAACTTTAATATAATGAATAAATGGATGTTGTATTTATGTTTGCTTTAGTCCCTTTTAATACCCATAATAATTATGTATGTTGTGATTTTGCTAGTAGTGCATGATTCATGTTGGCTAAAACATTCCGCACAATTAATAAGTTGTTTAAAAACCAATCCGGTAAAATCCAATGACAAGTCTTTGAAAGGAAAACTCATGTTTTAAAAAATATGGGGAAAATTTCTCTCCACATATTTAATGTCACTCCTGTCTGTCGTGAGAGTTTCAACTCGCATTACCCCCCCCCCCCACAAAAGCGAACTTATCTCTCTTTCTCCCCTAGTATCTTAAAGTGGCCAAATTACTCTCTATTTGTGTCCTTTTAATCAGTTAAAGTAAGTGTTTTCTTCCTTTTGTCGTTTTTCCTACAAAAACTCATATGTGATTAGGCATTTTTTGCCCTTCACTCTCTTATAAAAAGTTTTTCATTTTTTAATTGTTATTTATATGCTCATATTTCCTTTGATGGATTCTTTTTTTTTTCTTCTTTTTTTGGGCAAACGTGAAAAAGTATAAATGCAACGACAATGATTCTTACAAAACATAGGACCAAACACTCAAACCCACAACATCAGTTGTATCGAATACACCCTTCCTCACTGATCTCCACTCACATCTAGACTGAATCTAGGATGGCTTTGCGCATCTAGATCCAATGGTATCCTAATTGTTGTTGTCCAAGGGATATTAGTAACTGAACTCCGTAGCGAGCTGCTGTGTTTGTAAGAAGTCCGCTGCCATATTAGTTTCCCTATAGCAGTGGAAAATCATCCACTCGATATTTGCCAAAAAGGAAAGTAGACCTCTTCAAGCTGAAGAATAAATCAAGTGATCTTACATTACTGAATAAGCACTGCCACTGCCACCAAATCGCACTTGACACAAAGTTTTTGTGTCTCCAGCCAATTAGCTCATTATAGTCCATGTATGAGAGCCTCCATTTCAGATTTAAAGTTAGTTTTCACATTCACGAAAATACTGAAATTTAAGATCACACAAGCTGCTTCATTTCAGAAAACCCCACCAACACCTGCTTTGCCAAGATTAGTCGAAGAGCATCCATCAATATTCAAGTTCATCCATCCCATGGTGGAGGAAGCTAGAAGATTTCTTGAGGGCGCTTTGAGCACTTCATGAGAATTTTTAACCCCAAAGATCTAGCTTGAGAAAGCACTTGCTGAGTAATTTTTTCTTCCCTCAAGCACAAGAAAAAACAATTTATCAAATAATCATGACGAATTCTTATAAAAGTGGAAGATTTACAAGAAAATTAATAAAAAGATAAAAGAAAAAAAAAAAGAAAAGAAAAGAAAAGAAAAGCATCTAATCATGCTCAATGGATTTTGTAAGAAAAAAAAATAAATGCTTTTAATCATATTTAATGGATTCTTATAAGAAAGTGAGAAAAAGGAGAAAATAAAATAAAATAAAATGTTGAACAAAGAAAATATTAAAAAAATCAGAAATACACCTAAGTATGGGTTCTTGCAAAGAGGGAGAAAAGGAGGAAAAATAGTAATGATAAACAATTAAAAAAAATCAAAATAATTGATTAAAGGAATTTGGCAATTTTAAAATAACCGGAGAAAATGAAAGCAAAACTTCACTTTTAAGGAGAGTCAAAGGTGAAACTTTTGAGAGGGGAGTAAAAGCAAAAAGAGAATAAGTATCGGGGATGCATAAAATTTTCTCCAAATAATACTCATTTGTTTATCCTATTTTTAGTTTGGCACGATGACAATGCATATGTAAATAGCCACCTTAGTCTCATGTTGAGTTAGATTTTTCTAGGTCAGTTAGGTAAGTTATGGTATAGAAGTTGAGCTTTTTATTGCTAAAATGTAATTTGTATTAAAATAGCGAAGGAAAATTTACAATTTTACATTGCACACATGCTGTCAAGGAACCACAATCACTCATTTAGCAACAACAGCTGTATCTAATACACCCAAACTCACCGAAACCTTGTAGAGAACATGGTGCAATCTCACACTAGATAGAGATACAACTTAAGGGTTAAACTGGTATCTCAGCCTACCAGCTGCATCCTATCTTAGAGCATTCATAATCAGTGCTGGCCAAGGGGTATTCGCACCCAAATCCCTTTGCCTTGCTATTAACTTTGCTAGGTAATCTGCAGAAGGGTTATTATCCCTATAACAATGAGAAACTTTCCAGTCCATGCCTTGAAGATAAGGAAGGATACCTCAAAAAACCTTTGTTGAGTCCACCATGGAAAATTCTTATGCTGAAGGAGCATTACAGTCGCCGTGGAATCACTTTCGATCCAACTCTTTGTAAACAGCAGCCTCTAGCCCATTCCAAGCTGGAGATAAGAGAGAAAGGCTTGCATTTCTACTTCAAAGTTTGTTCACACCCCAAAATAAACATGGAATGAGCATAAGATGTTGGCATTTTCATCACGAAAAACACCTCCAACCCCTATATGAGTACTTGGGTTAGCTATCAAGCATCCATCAATAGTCAAATTGACCCAACCTCTGGAAGGAGCTGTGAAATCCAGCCCTAACCCTAACCCGGAAAACCATTTGTTTGTAGGTCTGAAAACCTGAAGTGAAGGAAGAAGGCAATTATGGGCCATCTCAATGGAAGACGTGGAGTTTGACCCAGAACCCATGGAGATTGATGATGGAGTTCCATACTTGGAAACCTTGTCAGAGTTGAGAAGAAGCTGCACCTTGAAGAAGAAGAGCATAAGATGTTGGCATTTTCATCACGAAAAACACATCCAACCCCTATATGAGTACTTGGGTTAGCTATCAAGCATCCATCAATAGTCAAATTGACCCAACCTCTGGAAGGAGCTGTGAAATCCAGCCCTAACCCTAACCCGGAAAACCATTTGTTTGTAGGTCTGAAAACCTGAAGTGAAGGAAGAAGGCAATTATGGGCCATCTCAATGGAAGACGTGGTGTTTGACCCAAAACCCATGGAGATTGATGATGTAGTTCCATACTTGGAAACCTTGTCAGAGTTGAGAAGAAGCTGCACCTTGAAGAAGAAGAGCTTGGTTGATGGACTTGAAGCCTAGCTGGACATGGTTTGAAGGGATCCCTCAATGCTAGGTGAGTTGTTTGTTGAGTTGGAAGAAGCCCCATTGAAAATTTTGAGGTTTGGAGCTTGAATTCCTAGATCTGGGCTTGCTGTCAGCCTGGGTTGACTACTTGGTTCGACTGGGCCAATCGACCCACAGTCATAGGAGCTTATGCGTGAAATTTCTGATTTTAGGGTTTTTGATGCTCAATTTAGTGAGATTACGTGATTTTTCAGCCACACTTGTTTCTAAAGCCTCTGAAGAACGTGGGAAGCCTCTCTCTAGCATTGTCTAGAGCCTTGCCGATAAATGAACAAAGACGTATCAATTTGTGATACCATAAACCCATGCGAAATGAGAAAAGTGCTCAACTTTGTGTACCAAGCGCGGGGAGCTTGATGTAAACCATACAAAGATATTCTAAGCAAACACACATGATTGGGCTGAAATGGATCAGCATAATCCGGTGGTTGAGACATGTAAACCGATTCCTCCAAATCACCATGTAAAAATGCATTGATGACGTCAAGTTGGCGAACAGACAAACAATGAGTAACAGCCAATGAAATGATCAATCGGGACCGTAACTGGTTTAACAACTGGACTGTATGTTTCACCAACATCAAAGCAAAGCCGCTGGTTGTAGCCTTTGGCAACAAGACGAGCTTTATAACGAGAGACTGAACCATCAAGATTTCTTTTAATCCTAAAAACCCATTTACACACAATAGTATTTTGATTAGGACTAGAGGGAACAAGCTCCCAAGTACCATTTTTTGCCAAAGCATTGAGTTCATCTTCCATGGCCAAACACCAATGTGAAAACTTAACCGCTTGAGCAAACGTACTAGGTACAAACGAATCAGAAGAAGGAGCTGGTATATTAGCTAAATTAAGACGACACACTGGTTTTAAAGACCCAGTTTGTGAGCGTGTAACCATTCTACCAGATCCAAAAGGCACAATAAGATGTGTAATAGGCAATGAAGTTAATGAAATACCATCAGAAATTGGTTTTGCAACAACAGACGTCCCAACATCAGTAGTAAAAGAGAATACTTCATTAAGAAAAGGCTTGGGCAAATATCCATCACCGCTTGAAAAAGGATGAATTCTTCAACATGAGCACTATCACCAACATGGGACCCATTAACAGTACTTCCAACATGAAATTCATCACCACCACTGTTATTAGAAAAACCAACAGCAGCATTATCATTTACAACATCATCAGGTAATATAAAATTTGGTGATAAAGTGGCATCCACTAGATTCGAGCTCACTGAGTTGGGAAATAAAAAAGAGGTGGGTTCAAAGATGTATCCATAGGCGCTGGAGACTGAGAAGAAGTTAATGAAGATGGAAGAGAAACAGAGTCAGAAGTAGAAGAAGAAAACCAAGAAAGACCAAAAATGGAAGTGGAAGCATGTGCAGCAAAAGGAAATATACTTTCATAAAATTGAACATGACGAGAAACATATAGACGACCAGACGCTGGATCTAGACACTGGTATCCTTTGTGATTTAAAGAATAGCCAAGAAAAACACAAGGAATAGAACAAGAAGAAAGCTTGTTGGAAGCATATGGCCAAATCCAAGGATAGCATAAACAACCAAATGTTCTAAAAATGAATAGTCAGGAACCTTAAAGAAATATTCTCCATTACATACTTTTAATCATTTTTACTTTATAAATTTAGTTTAAAAATTAAAAGTAAATGAGGTTCAATTGCAGCTTTGAGGTTAAAGTTAAGGAGATTCCAGCTCCTAGGAGCTTTAAAGGACTTCCGTAGAGATTGAAGGGTTGATCCCTATCTTTCTAGATATTAATTTTGTAATTGTGTATAGAGAGATAAACAATTGCGCAGATTAATTGTCGAAAATGCGCATACCCTTCTTGTATGAATTTCACACACATCTACTATATTCCCCATAATATTTCAGCAATGCTATTGCTAGAGATCCATCTAGGTGTGTGTATTTGAGAATGAAATAAATATGTCTTAAGGAAATTATCTTCTATACATATTTTTTAATCATTTTTACTTTGTAGATTTAGCATAAAAAAATGAGGTTCAATTGTAGTTTTGTGGTTAAAGCTAAGGAGATAACAGGTCCTATGTGTAAAATCCGGCCTTATCCTAACCCTGACCCGGCTCGGTTTTTGTACTGTTGTAGGTCCCAAGACCCAAAGTGGAGGTAAAAGAGACTTGTGGGCCCTCATAGTTGAAGATTCGGTGTTTGATCCAGAGCCTATGGACATTAACAGTGTTGCCCCTTACTTGAGCACATTGTTAGTGTTTAGTGAAAATCTGTGCATCGAAGAAGATTGAATTAGTTGAACCATTTATTGAACTCCCATGCTCAATCCGAAGGTATTTCTTGAAATTGGACTTGTTGATTGACTTGTAGAAGAAAACCCAACTCAATTTGGATCAGTTTGGCCTTCCAAATCCATGCTCTAAGTTTGTTGTTAGCCTTGGTCGACTGCTTGGCCGACTGACCAGTCGACCAGCCAGTTGACTAGCAGTTATGAAATTTGAGAAACCACAAAAATCTTTACCATTATGACCCTACCTTTTTGGAACTTATGAATGAAGGTCTACCCTGATCATTGGCACTCCAGAGAATGAGGAGTGACATTCTCTAGGCCATCTCTTGGTGTTTGTAAAGATTATTGGCTCCAATCATTGGCTTTCCATCTCAATCATCACTTCAAGGTATGGATTCTCTTATTCTTCTTCTAATCTACTCAATCTCCCATTAATTTATACTCTTTGGACCATGGCTGAAGTGCTGCAACCTTGCAAACACTTGGCCATGAGCTTCCCCTTTCATTTCCATCAATCTCACTTCATTCTTGCTATGTTTCTTTCATTTCAACTTATTCTTCAATTTAAACTAATGTGTAAATGTATACTAGGTTTGAATTACTATTGATTCATGATTCTAATTTAGTTCTTATCATCCCCTTAATTGATTCCCCATCAATTCTTGCTATTGCAATCAATTCCAATTCAATTCTTGATGTCTAGCATATAGAACATAGGGTTTCGATTTGGGTATTTATAATTGGACCGTTGGATCATGATAAAACTTAGTGGGTAGTGTCCTCATATTTTCATAATCATCCCCTCCAAGTTTCATTTCGATCGGAGCACCGAAAGATCAGTTTCGGGCCAAATCTCCAATTCTACCCGTTATTGTTTGCTCTGTTCGACTAACAGTCGACCAGCCAGTCGACCAAGATATGATAGCAACCCTGTCCTTGGCCGATTTGCTTCATTTGACCTCCGATTCGATTGTTTTCTTCTCTAATGTTGCTTATATGTTGTCTAGGGTACAAACACTGACTTTTGGGCTATTCTTGGTATTATTTCCAACTCGATCAAGGTAAGGACGGTTGTTACCCCAAGTATGCTGATTATGCGAATCTACTTCTACTTTGGGAACTTAGTAGATATACTTCATTAATGTATTCTTTAGCCATGTATGACTGTTGTATGCACTTTATATCAGTAATATTATGTTAAATGTCATTCGGAATATCATGCTTAATTATTCTTTATGATTACATATATGATTGATCGTGTTATATTATGTCTTTGTTTATATGATGGATTATTGATCATGTATGATATGATGAGATTGAACTTGTGAATGACTAAGTATGACTTGGGATTGGGAAGTGTCCTACCAACATTTATGTCCTTGGACATCGGAGGCATTCGTATGGGATGTTCTCCGAAGGTGTCCACCGACGCTTTCCCGGGTTATTGGATGACATACATAGGATTGTCTAGATGTATGGCTAGGACTATCCTTGTTGTATCAGACCCAAATCGGAAGGGTATTGAGACCGAACAACCCGTGATAATAGTGTGATTTGATGGGCGCTCAAGACCGGTAACCACTCCGTGAGATGACATAGATCATATTATGGATACCCGTTAGGGGCCATTTATTGGTAGGGTTGCAAATAGCTAGACTTGGGCTCACGGGCGCTCAAGACCGGTAACCAACCCGTGAGAGGACGTGAGAGCTTCTCGTTTACTATTTGTGGATGACCAATAGGGTTGATGAGTCCGTAATCCAGGATTACGCTGACTCTAGTGTGAAGGATACGGAACCGAGTTTGTTGGTGCCATAGGGGAAGTATCCGGATCTAACTTGATACGATAGAGTAGATGGCTTGCATTGGGCTAGGCTTTCCCCTGACATGCGCCAATACTTATACCAAATGGTGATGTGAGAGAGTGGTGACCAAATCCCCTACCATGGTTTGAGAGGACTTTACCCAACTACCAAGGCAGACCCAAGATACGGAATGGGTTGAGGGGGAGTGCCAGACAACCTAAAGAAGTATGGTGCTATGATTTAAAGCATGTCTACCTTAGAGACTAGCATACTCAGAGTTAGAATCATATTGCATTATTGTCTCATATCATCTTGCATCATATTGTGACTTGTATCGTATGATTTGCGTATGGTGGAACGACTTGCCTTGTTGAGTTCTTTGAACTCATTTCCTTTTGTGCAATTGTTTTGTTAGACTTATCTACAAGTACCGAAGACATTGATGGCTCCTACTACGAGGTGGCGCAGGATCCCTCATACTACGGTGAAGGTCATGGCTATTACGAAGATTATCGTGAAGGTGACAAGGGTGATTACCCTCCGTACTAGGGTTAGTCCGACCTTGTTTTGGGAGAGGCCGTGCTTGGTTTCTTTTGTGTACACATACGAGGACACCTTATACAAGATGGAGGAGACCCTAGCTTAGGCCCCTTTTTGTCATTTTGGAACTTGGATATGTTATGCAACTTCTTTGGATTTACTCTTTGATTATGGTCTGTAATTTAACTTAATTAACCACTTTCCGCTGCTACTGAGGGAGTGTCTTTTGATCGCTCTCTCTCTCTCTCTCTCTCTCTCTCTCTCTCTCTCTCTCTCTCTCTCTCTCTCTCTCTCTCTCTCTCTCTCTCTCTCTTTCGGATTACCTTTATATGTACTTGATACCTTATAATTTTCCGCACTCTGATTTGATTATCTTTTCTTATCCATTTTGATCTAATTATTACTTGCTTAAAATTTTGATTATATGTTTTTGATTATGTTATCGTGTATGTGGGAGGCATGGCTGCTCGATCCTTAATCCTCGAGCTGTGGATCACATTCTCGGGTATATGCCAGATAGGATACCGGTTGGGTGGATGTGACAATAGGTGCTTTAGAAAACTTCCGGAGGATATTGAGGGGTTGATCCCTCTTTTTCTAAATATACTAACTTTGTATTTGTGCATAGGAATATTAAAAATTGCACATATATATTGTCGAAAATGTGCATAACCTTCTTGTATGAATTTCACGTACATCTACTTTGTCCCCCACAATATCTCAACACATCTATTGCAGGAGATGTATTTGGGTATGTATTTGAGAATGAAATAAGTATAAAAACAACAACAACAATAAGCTTTGTCCCAACCAAATGGGGTTGGCTACATGGATTCTTGCCCTCCAATCAGTTCTGTTTGAAGCCATGCTAGATACAAGGCCAAAGCTATATATATCCTTTCTCACCACTTCTCCTAAAGTTATCTTAGGTCTACCCTTAGCTCTTCTAGTTCCTTCAATATGGATTATATCAGTTTCTCTTTACAGGGACATTATAGGTCTTCGTTGAACGTGACATATAAGTCAAATCCATGAAAAAAGGTTTGGCTACATTTCTTCCGGTGCCGGCTGCCGACCAAACGCACCAACCCTCTTCCTTTAACCAGGCTTGAGACCGGCAACAAAACACTGGCAGAGTTTGAGAATGAAATAAGTATGTCTTAATGAAATTCCCTCCTATACCTTTTTTATATCATTTTACTTTGTGGATTCAGTATAAAAATGAAAAATAAATGACGTTCAATTATAGTTTTGAAATTTTGGATTTGGGTATAGGGATATAAACAATTGCACAAATATAATGTCGAAATGCGGATACCCTTATTATATGAATTTCACATACATCTACTCTGTCCCCCACTATATCTCAGCACTACTATTGTTAGAGATGCATTTGGGGTGTGTATTTGTGAACGAAATCAATATGCCTTAAGGAAATTTTCTCCAATACATCATTTTAATCATTTTTACTTTATAGATTTAATATAAAAATTAAAAATAAATGAGGTTCAGTTGTAACTTCAAGGTTAAGGTTAAGGAGATTCCAGCTCCTTGAAGCTTTAGAGAGTTTCCGTAGGAGATTGAAGGGTTAACCCCTATTTTTCTAGATATTAACTTTGTATTTGTCTATAGAGAGATAAACAATTGGGCTGATTAATTGTCGAGAATGTGCATACCCTTCTTGTATGAATTTCACGCACATCTATTCTGTCCCCCATAATATCTCAGCAATGGTATTGCTGGAGATGCATCTATGTGTGTATTTAAGAACGAAATAAATATGTCTTATGGAAATTGTCTCCTATACATTTTTCTAATCTTTTTTACTTTGCAAATTTAGTATAAAAAAATGAACTTCAATTGCAGTTTTGAGGTTAAAGCTAAGGAGATACCAGCTCCTAGGTGTTTTAGAGATCTTCTGGAGGAGATTGAGGGGTTGATCCCTATTTCTTAAGATATTAACTTTGTAATTGTGTGTATAGGGAGATACACAATTGTGCAGATAAAATGTTGAAAATGCACATAACCTTCTTATAAGAATTTCACGTACATTTACTCTGTCCCCCACAATATCTCTACACTGCTATTCGTAGAGATGCATCCGGGTGTGTGTAATTGAGAATGGAAAAAAAAAAATGTCTTAAAGAAATTGTCTCCTATACATCTTTTTAAACTTTTTTACTCTCTAGACTTAGTATAAAAATAAAAAATAAATTATGTTCAATTTCAGTTTTGAGGCTATAGTTAAGAAGATATCAGCTCCTAAGTGTTTTAGAGAAATTCCGGATGAGATTGAGTGGTTGATCCTTATTTATTTTTTATTTTTTAAGTTACTTTGTATTTGTGTATACGGAGATAAACAATTATGTAGATATATTGTCGAAAATGTGCAAACCCTTGTTGTACGAATTTCACGTGCCTTTATGTATTCTATACCCACAATATCTCAGCTCTGCTATTGTTTGAGATGCATCTAGCTGTGTGTATTTGAAAACGAAATAAATATGTCTTAAAGAAATTGTCTCCTATACATTTTTTTAATCTTTTTTACTTTGTGAATTTTATATTAAAGTGAAAAATAAATGAGGTTCAGTTACAATTTTGAGGTTAAAGCTATGGAGAAACTAGCTAATAGGTGTTTTAGAAAATTTTTGGAGGAGATTGAGGGGTTGACCCCTATTTTTCTAGATATTAACTTTCTATTTGTGTATAGGTAGATAAACAATTACGAATGTATACTGTCAAAAATGTGCAGACCCATACATCTTGTATGAGTTTTATATACATCCACTATGTTCCCCACAATATCTCAACACTGCTATTGCTAGAAATGTATTAGGGTGTATGTATTTGAGAACGAAATAAATACGTCTTAATGAAATTTCCACCTATACCATTTTTTAAACTTTTTTAATTTGTGGATTAAGTATAAAAATGAAAAATAAATGAGGTTCAATTACAGTTTTGAGAAAAAGTTATGGAGATACCAACTCCTAGGTGCTTTAGAGAACTTCCGGAGGAGATTGAGGGGCCGATCCCTATTTTTTTCAGACATTAATTTTTATTTTTGTATAGGGTGGTAAGCAATTCGCAAAAAAAAAATGTCGAAAATGTGGATACCTTTCTTTTTATGAATTTCATGTACATCTACCCCCCCCCCCCCAACAACCCCCACCCACGGGCGGGGGGGAAAAAAAAAAACTCCCCCCCCCCCACAAATTAACTCAAACATCGCTATTGCTGAGATGCACCCGGGGGGGGTAAATAAAAAAAAAAAAAAACAACCCACCAAAAAACACCCCCCCACCCTCCTAAATCTTCTTTACTTTGTATTTGTGTATAGAGAGATAAAAAATTGAGCAGATATATTGTCGAAAATGTGCATACCCTTCTTGTATGAATTTCGCGCACATCTACTCTGGGTCCCCGTAATATCTCAGCAATACTATTGCTAGAGTTGCATCTAGGTGTGTATTTGAGAACGAAATAAATGTCTTATGGAAATTGTCTTCTATTCATTTTTTAGGTTAAAGCTAAGGAGATACCAGTTCCTAGGTGCTTTAGAGATCTTGTGGAGGAGATTGAGGGGTTGATCCCTATTTTTTAAGATATTAACTTTGTAATTGTGTATAGGGAGATACACAATTGCACAAATGAAATGTCGAAAATGCACATAACTTTTTTCTAAGAATTTCACGTACATCTACTCTGTCCCCCACAATATCTCTACACTGCTATTCGTAGAGATGCATCCGGTGTGTGTAATTGAGAACGAAATAAAAATGTCTTAAAGAAATGTCTCCTATACATCATTTTAATCTTTTTCATCTCTAGAATTAGTATAGCAATAAAAATAAATGATGATCAATTTCACTTTTGAGGCTATAATTAAGAAGATGCTAGCTCCTAAGTACTTTAGAGAACTTCCGGAGGAGATTGTGTAATTGATCCTTATTTTTTTATATTAACTTTGTATTAATGTATATAGAGATAAATAATTGCTCAAATATATTGTCGAAAATGCGCAAACCCTTCTTGTATGGATTTCATGTACTTTTACTCTATCCCCCACAATCTCTAAGCACTGCTATTGCTAGAGATGTATCTGGGTGTGTGTATTTGAGAACGAAATAAATATGTCTTAAAGAAATTGTCTTCTATGTCTTTTTTACATGTTTGAAAAGAAAAAAAGCGGTCCAATTAAAATTTTGAGGTTAAAGCTAAGGAGAACCCGGGTCCTAGGTGCTTTAGAGAATTCTGGAGGAGATTGGGGGTTGATCCCTACTTTTCTAGATATTAATTTTGTATTTGTGCATAGGAAGATAAAAAATTGCGCAGATATATTGTCGAAAATGCGAATACCCTTCTGGTATGAATCGCACGTACATCTCATTTGTCCCTCACAATATCTCAGCACTACTATTGCTAGAGATGCATCTGGGTGTGTGTATTTGAGAACGAAATAAAAATGCCTTAAAACTGAAATGTCTCCTATAGATCCTTTTAATCTTTTTACTTTGTGGATTTAGTATAGAAATAAAAATAAATGATGTTCAATTACAGCTTTGAGGTTATAAGCCAAGGAGATGCCAGCTCCTAGGTGCTTTAGAGAACTTCGAGGAGGAGATTGTGGAGTTGATCCCTATTTTTTTAGATATTAATTTCGGATTTGTGTATATAGAGATAAATAATTGCTCAGATATATTGTCGAAAATGCGGATCCACCCTTCTTGTATGGATTTCACGTACTTTTACTCTGTCCCCCACAATCTCTCAGCACTATTATTGCTAGAGATGTATCTGAGTGTGTGTATTTGAGAACGAAATAAATATGTCTTAAGGAAATTATCTTCTATACATCCTTTAATCTTTTTTACTTTGTATAGGAGATTTAGCATAAAAATGAAAACTAAAGGGCATGCGCCTTGGGGGAAGGAAGGAGACCCCCCCAGAGTTAGCCCCCCCCAGGGGGGGGGAGGGTTTTTGAGCATAAAAAGAAAAAATGAGGTTTAATTAAAGTTTTGAGGTTAAAGCTAAGGAGATAAAATGTCTTAGGTGTTTTAAAGAACTTTCGGAGATATTGAGGGGTTGATCCCTATTTTTCTAGATATACTAACTTTGTATTTGTGAATAGGGAGATAAACAATTGCACATATATATTGTCGAAAATGCGCATAACCTTCTTGTATGAATTTCATGTACATCTATTCTGTCCCCCACAATATCTCTACACTGCTATTGCTAGATATGTATTTGGATGTATGTATTTGAGAATGAAATAAGTATGCCTTAATGAAATCCCTCCTATACATTTTTTAAATCATTTTTACTTTGTGGATACAGTATAAAAATGAAAAATAAATGATGTCTAGTTATTGTTTTGAAGTTAATGCTAAAGAGATACCAACTCCTAGGTGCTTTAGAGAACTTCCGGAAGAGATTGAGTGACTGATCCCTATTTTTTTAGATAATAATTTTTGATTTGTGTATAGGGAAATAAACAATTGCGCAAATATATTGTTGAAATGCGGATACCCTTCTTGTATGAATTCTAGGTACATCTACTTTGTCCCCCACAATATCTCAACATTGCTATTACTAGAGATGCATTAGGTTGTGTATATTTGAGAACGAAATAAATATGTCTATGTCTTAAGGAAATTGACTCATATACATCTTTTTAATCTTTTTTTACTTTGTGAATTTAATATAAAAATGAAAAAATAAAGTTCAATTAAAGATTTGAGGTAAAAGCTAAGGAGATACCAGGTCCTAAGTGCTTTAGAGAACTTCCAGAGTAGATTGAGGGGTCGATCAATATTTTTCTAGATATTAACTTTATATTTGTGCATAGGGAGGTAAACAATTGCGCAGATATATAGTCGAAAATGTGCAAACCCTTCCTATATGAATTTCACGCACATTACTTTGTTCCCCACAATATCTCAGCACTACTATTCCTAAAGATGCATCTGGGTGCGTGTATTTGAGAAGAAATCAATATGTCTTAAAGAAATTTTCTCCTATACATCTTTTTGAATCTTTTTTACTTTGTGGATTTAGTATAAAAATGAAAAATAAATGAGGATCAATTGAAGTTTTGAGGTTTAAGCTATGGAGATATCAGCTCCTAGGAGCTTTAGAGAATATCCATTGGAGATTGAGGGGTTGATATTTATATTTTCTAAATATTAACTTTCTATTTGTGTATAGGGAGATAAACAATTACGCAGATATATTGTCGTGTAAATGTGCATACCTTTCTTCTATGAATTTCACGCACATCTACTATGTCCCCCACAATATATCAACACTGTAATTGCTAGAGATACATTTTGGTTGTGTATTTGAAAACCAAATAAATATTTCTTAAAGAAATGGTCTCCTATAATTTTTTTTTAATCTTTTTTACTTTGTGGATTAGTATAAAAATGAAAAATAAATACGGTTCAATTACAGTTTTGAGGTTAAAGTTAAGGAGATACCAGTTCCTAGATGCCTTAGAGAACTTCCGGAGGAATTTGAGGGGTTGATCCCTATTTTTCTAGATATTAATTTGTATTTATGCATAGGAAGACAAACAATTGTACATATATATTGTTGAAAATTCGCATACCATTCTTGTTTGAATTTCATGCACAGCTACTCTGTTCCCCACAATATATCACCACCGCTATTTGCCAAGATACATCTGGATGTGTGTATTTGAGAACGAAATTAGTATGTCATAAAGAAAATTGTCTCCTATACATATTTTTAATCTTTATTACTTTGTGGATTTAGTCTAAAAATGAAAAATAAATGAGGTTCAATTGCACATTTGAGGTTAAAGATAAGAAGATACCAGTTCCTAGGTATTTTAGAGAATTTTCGGAGGAGATTGAGGGTTGATTCTTATTTTTTTAGATATTAAATTTGGATTTGTGTATAGGGAGATAAATAATTGCACAGATATAATGTCGAAAATGCAAATACCCTTCTTATATGAATTTCACGTACATCTACTCTGTCCCCACCATATCTCTATACTGCTATTGGTAGAGATGCATCTGGGTGTGTGTATTTGAGAACCAAATCAATTTGCCTTACAGAAATTTTCTCTGTACATCATTTTAATCATTTTTACTTTATAGATTTAGTATAAAAATTAAAAGTAAAAGAAGTTCAATTGCAACTTTAAGGTTAAGGTTAAGGTTAAGGTTAAGGAGATTCCAGCTCCTAGGAGCTTTAGAGACTTTGGTAGGAGATTGAGGGGTTGATCCCTATTTTTTTAAATATTAACGTTGTATTTGTGTATAGATAGATAAACAATTGAGTAGATATATTGTCGAAAATGCACATACTCTTCTTGTATGAATTTCACGCATATCTACTCTGTTCCCCATAATATCTTAGCAATGCTATTGCTAGAGTTGAATCTAGGTGTGTATTTGAGAACAAAATAAATATGTCTTAAACCAATATTCTCCAATACATTCTTTTAATCATTTCTACTTTATAGATTTAATATAAAAATTTAAAGTAAATGACGTTCAATTGCAGCTTTGAGGTTAAAGTTAAGGAGATTCAAGTTCCTAGGAGCTATAAAAGATTTCCGTAGGAGATTGAAGAGTTGATCCCTATTTTTCTAGATATTAACTTTGTAATTGTGTATGCATAACCTTTTTGTATGAATTTCACGTACATCTACTCTGTCCCCCACAATATCTTAGCACTACTATTGCTAGAGATTCATCCAAGTGTGTATTTGAGAACAAAATAAAAATGTCTTAAAGAAATTCTCCTATACATTTTGTAATCATTTTTACTATGTGAACCTAATATAAAAATGAAAAATAAATGAGGTTCAATTGAAGTTTTGTGGTTTGAGCTATGGATATATCAGCTCCTAGGAGTTTTAGAGAACATCTATTGGAGATTGAGGGGTTGATCCATATTTTCTAAATATTAATTTTTTATTTGTGTATACGGAGATAAACAATTACGCAGATATACTGTCGTAAATGTGCATACTATTCTTGTATGAATTTCACGCACATCTACACTGTTCCCCACAATATATTAGCACTACTATTGTCAGAGATGCATCTGGGTGTGTGTAATTGGGAATGAAATAAATATGTCTTAAAGAAATTCTCTCCTATAATAATTTTTAATCTTTTTTACTTTGTTGATTCAGTATAAAAATAAAAATAAATAAATGAGGTTCAATTGTAGTTTTGAGGTTAAAGCTATGAAGATACAAGTTTATAGGTGTTTTAGAGAACTTCCAGAGGAGATTGATGGGTTGATCCCTATTTTTCTAGATATTAACTTTACATTTGTGTATAGGTAGATAAACAATTGTGCAGATATATTGTTGAAAGTATGCATACCTTTCTTAGATGAATTTCTCATACATCTATTCTGTCCCCCACTATATCTCAGGACTGCCAATGCTAGAGATGCATTTGGGTGTGTGTATTTGAGAACAAAATAAATATGTCTTAAAAGATTGACTCCTATACATCTTTTTAGTCTTTTTTACTTTGTAGATTTCGTTTAAAAATTAAAAATAAATGAGGTTCAATTGACGTTTTGAGGTTTAAGCTACGGAGATATCAGCTCCTAGGAGATTTAGAGAACATCCCTTGGAGATTGAGGGGTTGATCCCAATTTTTTTAGATATCAATTTTCTATTTGTATATAGAAAGCTAAACAATTACACATATATACTGTCGAAAATGCACATCCCTTCTTGTATGAATTTTACGTACATCTACTCTATCCCCCACAATATCTCAACACTGCTATTTCTAGAGAAGTATTTGGGTGTATGTATTTGAGAACGAAATAAATATTTCCTAATGAAATTTTTTTTACTTTGTGGATTCAGTATAAAAATGAAAAATAATAGAGGTTCAATTACAGGTTTTAGGTTAAAGCTAAGGAGATAACAGATCCTAGGTCCTTTAGAGAACTTCCGGAGGAGATTGACTGGTCGAATCCCTATTTTTTTAAGATATTAATTTTGGATTTATGTATAGGGAGATAAACAATTGCGCAAATACAATATCAAAATGCGGATACCCTTTTTGTATGAATTTTAGATACATCTACTCTGTCCCCCACAATATCTCTACACTGCTATTGCTATAGATGCATCAGGGTATGTGTATTTTAAAAACAAAATAAATATGTTTTAAAAAAATTGACTCATGTAAATATTTTTAATCTTTTTTACTTTGTAGATTTAGTATAAAAATTAAAAGTAAAGGAGGTTCAATTTCAGTTTTGAGCTTAAAGCTAAGGAGATATGAGCTCCTAGGAGTCTTAGAGAACTTCCGTAGGGGATTTTTATTTGCGGCCGCCGCTGCTGCCAGCAGCGGACGGTCCAGATTTTGCCAGATGAATCAAACGGCTGCAATTAAAGGTATAGGGTTTATTGGTAAATATAACTTTTTCTTTTTTACACTAAAAATTTTTAATTTTTTAAATTTACAAAAAGAAACCCTATGACTCTAGTTCTTTTCCCACATCTTTCGTTTTCTCTCTCTAGCACTCTGCAGTTCCTCTTTTCAGTTCTTCAAGAGGAGTCAGTCTCTTCTCTTGCTCAGTTCCACCAAGACAACCAAAGAGAAATGGAGGCTTTCAAGATGAGACTATTCGCCACGTTGATCGTCATGGTCTTGGCCGTCTCGGTGGTTCAGGATGTCGTTGTTGCTGAAGCTCCAGCACCAGCTCTCACTTCGGACGCAGCCGTCTTCGTTCCTACCACATTCGCTTCTTTAATTGCTCTTCTAATCTCTCTTCCTCCGAGGAATAGATTTGGATCTGGTGATGTTAGATAGGAAGACTGGAAGACTTGATACCGAGAAAGTAATTGAGTTTCTGAGTCTTTTTAACCTATTCTTCTTTCTTTCATTTGTTGTTTGGTTTCCATTTGTTAATTTATGTTATGTACTTGGATTGTTATATAATGTATGAAATTTGTTGCAGAGAGATTTGTTTGAGTGTGAACGGGTTCATCTTCACCAACTGCGCTGACCAAAATTACCTCTACAAAAGTAGCGCCGACACAACTTCTAGCTCTGGCTACCAATTCAACCTAAACATCCTTCATGCTTCTCTTTCCATCGGCAGCGGGATCACCTATAACAACTGAGTGTATGTCAATACCTCCCTCTTCACCACTGTCACCGTGATCGCAAACCATCACCGATCCAATTTGGTTTAACCAGCTCGTATCCAACACTATGAACAAGGATTCACATTTGAGATCTCAGATCTGGTTTGAAAGAGTCAGAGGGATTTCTTTTTGTAAATTTAAAAATTAAAAACTTTTAATGTAAAAAAAAAATTTATATTTACCAATAAACCCTATACCTTTAATTGCAGCCATTCGATTCATCTGGCAAAATTTGGGCCGGTCCGCTGCTGGCAGCAGCGGCGCGCAAATAAAAATCCTTCCGTAGGAGATTGAGGGGTTGATCCCTATTTCTCTAGATATTAAATTTGTATTTGTGTATATTGAGATAAACTTTGCGAAGACATATTGTCAAAAATGAGCATACCCTTGTTGAATGAATTTCACGTACCTATACTTTGTCCCTCACAATATCTCAGGACTGAAATTGATAAAGATGCATACAGGTGTCTGTATTTGATAACGAGATAAATATGTCTCAAAGAAATTGTCTCATATACATTTTTTAATCTTTTTTACTTTGTGGATTTAGTATAAAAATGAAAATAAAATGAGGTTCAATTAAAGTTTTGCGGTTAAAGCTAAGCAGATAACAGGTCCTAGGTGCTTCAAAGAACTTCCAGAGGAGATTAAGGGGTCAATTAATATTTTTCTAGATATTAATTTTGTTTTTATGCATAAGGAGATAAACAATTGTGTAGATATATAGTTGAAAATTTGTGGACCCTTCTTGTATGAATTTCATGTACATCTACTCTATACCCCACAATATCTCAGCACTGCTATTCCTAGAGATGCATCTGGGTGTGTGTATTTGAGAAGAAAATCAATATGTCTTAAAAAAAAAAAAAAATTTCCTATACATCTTTTTTTATCTTTTTTTACTTTGTGTATTTAGTATAAAAATGAAAAATAAATGAGGTTCAATTAAAGTTTTGAGGTTTAAGCTATAGGGATATCAGATCCTAGGAGCTTTAGAGAACATCTGTTGGAGATTGAGGGGTTGATCCCTATTTTTCTATATATTAATTTTTTATTTGTGTACAAGGAAATAAACAATTACGCAGATATACTGTAAAAAATGTGCATACATTTCTTGTATGAATTTCACGTACATCCTCAATATCTAATCACATTTATTTGTTAGAGTTCTACCCAAAAAAAAAAAAAAAACATTTATTTGTTAGGGATGTATTTGGGTGTATGTAATTGAGAACGAAATAAATGTCTAAAGTGTCTTACATGAATCGGATTCCTGTCCGTATACCCATTTTTTAAATCTCTAGATTTACTTCTGTAGATTCACTACTAGAAAGTGAAAAAATAGATGAGGTTGAAAATATACATTTGCATATTCACAAAATCAGGTCAATCAAATAGTTTTCTAGGATGGCCACGATTTCATTCCACCACCAAACACTTAATTTTATAAATTGTGACCTTTAGATTTGAAGTCATTTGAATCTCTAGAGATTTGAGGGCTCCATATTATTTTAGGGCCTAATGAAATTCCTTCCTATACATTTTTTAAATCTTTTTTACTTCGTAGATTATAGAAATGAAAAATAGATGAGGTTGAATTACTATTGTAAGAATTACTCTAGAGTCATTAGATAACTTTCAGAGATTGAGGGTTCCATATTATTTTAGGGCCTGTTTGGTTACATGAATCTGAGAATTATACCCGTTCGGTTGTAAAATTTCTAGATTTATGGGTAAAGGGTTAAATCCAGAGATTTCAAAAAAGCTATACATTTGCACATTCACAAAAATCACATCGATCAAATAGTTTTTTAGGATGAATCCACTGATTTCATTCTACAACCAAACATTTAATTTTATAAATTATAACTCCAGAGATTTGAAATCTATAAATTTGAAATCTCTAGATAGTTGAAATCTCCAAACTCATGTAACCAAACAGGTCCTTAGATATTAATTTTGGATTTGTATATAGGGAGACAAACATTTGCGCAAATATAATGTTGAAAATGGGATGCCCTTCTTGTATTAATTTCAGGTACATCTACTATGTCCCCCAAAATATCTCAGTACTGCTATTTCTAGAGATGCATTTGGGTGTGCTAATTTGAGAATGAAATAAATATGTGTTAAAGAAATTGGTTCCTATACATCTTTTTAATATTTTTTACTTTATAGATTTAGTATAAAAATGAAAAATAATTGAGGTTAAATTGAAGTTTTCAAGTTTAAGCTATGGAGATATCAGCTCCTAAGAACTTTAGAGAACATCCATTGGAGATTGAAGGGTTGTTCTCTATTTTTCTAGATATTAATTTTCTATTTGTGTATATGGAGATAAACAATTACGCAGATATATTGTCGAAAATGCGCGTACACTTCTTGTATGAATTTCAGGCACATCTAATTTGTCCCCCACAGTATCTCAGCATTGTTATTGCTAGAGATGTATCTGGGTGTGTGTATATGAGAACAAAATTGGTATGTCTTAAAGAAATTATCTCCTATACATCTTTTTAATCTTTTATACTTTGTGAATTTATTATAAAAATGAAAAATAAATGAAGTTCAATTGAAGTTTTCAGATTAAAGCTAAGGAAATACTAGTTTTTTTTTGTACTAGTTGCTAGGTACTTTAAAGAACTTCCGGAGAAGATTGAGGGCTCGATCCCTATTTTTTTAAATATTAATTTTAGATTTGTGTATAGGGAGATAAACAATTGCGTAGATATATTGTCGAAAATGCATATAAACTTCTTGTTTAAATTTCATGCACATCTAGTTTGTTCCCCACAATACCTCAGCATTGCTATTGCTAAAGATGCATTTGGGTGTGTGTATTTGAAAACGAAATAAATATGTCTTAAAGAAATTGTCTCCTATACATTTTTTTAATCTTTTTTACTTGGTGGATTTTGTATAAAAATGAAAAATAAATGCACTTCAATAACATTTTTGAGGTTAAACCTAAGAGATACCAATTCCTAGCTGCTTTAGAGAAGTTCTGGAGGTGATTGAGGGTTGATCCCTATTTTTCTAAGCATTAACTTTGTATTTGTTCATAGGGAGAGAAACAATTGCGCAGATATATTCTCGAAAATACGCATACTCTTCTTGTTTGAATTTCACGCACATCTACTCTGTTGCCCACAATATATCAGCACTGCTATTGACAGAGATGCATCTGGGTGTGTGTATTTGAGAACGAAATTAGTATGTCTTAAAGAAAATTTCCCCTATTCGTCTTTTTAATCTTTTTTAATTTGCAGATTTTGTTTAAAAATAAAAAATAAATGATGTTCAATTGCAGTTTTGAGATTGAAGCTAAAGAGAGAGAATTTCTGGAGGAGATTGAGGGTTCGATCCCTATTTCTTCATATATTAATTTTGGATTTGTGTATAGGGAGACAAACAATTGCGTAGATATATTGTAAAAAATGCGCATACCCTTCTTGTTTCAATTTTATACACATCTACTCTGTTCCCCTCAATAATTTAACATTGCTATTGCTAGAGATTCATCTAGGTGTGTGTATTTGAGAACGAAATAAATATGTCTTAAAAAAATTGTCTACTAGACATCTTTTTTAATCTTTTTTAGTTTGTGGATATAGTATAAAAATGAAAAATAAATGAGGTTCAATTGCAGTTTTGGTGTTAAAGATAAGGAGATACCAGCTCCTAGGTACTTTAGAGAACTTCCGGAGGAGATTGAGAGGTGATCCCAATTTCTTTAGATATTATTTTTGGATTTGGGTATAGGGATATAAACAATTGCACAAATATAATGTCGAAATGCGGATACCCTTCTTATATGAATTTCACGTACATCTACTCTATCCCCCACTATATTTAGCTCAGCACTGCTATTGTTAGAGATGCATTTGGGTGTGTGTATTTGAGAACGAAATCAATATGCCTTAAAGAAATTTTCTCTAATACATCATTTTAATCATTTTTACTTTATAGATTTAGTATAAAAATTAGAAGTAAATGAGGTTCAATTGCAACTTTAAGGTTAAGGTTAAGGAGATTCCAACGCCTAGGAGTTTCAGAGAACTTCCGTAGTAGATTCGTAATAAAAAGATTGAGTCTCATTCCCAATGTAAAAGAGTTGGGTGGAAGTAAACATAAGTAAAGCAGTATAAACTATTTACCCGAAGATTGATTAATCATTAGGGCTTGAAGCGGGGGCAAAAGATAAAAAGTATGGAGTTTTTGCTATTGCATGGATTACCATACCGGGATCAAAGAAAAAAGAGTGGGTGGTTAGTAACACCAAGGTACACAAAGGATTAGTAATAGAGATAGTGTAAGTTGGGACTACATACAAGGAATTCCAATGGGGCTTTAAGTTGGTAGAAACGATCAAGAAATACTTTGCCATGATTCTAATTCTGAGCATCCTCCTATCCACTGATTAAAGAAATGACTATCAAGAACAAAGTAACTTCTTGTTTTTTTTTAGAGTCCCTTTTCTCAGAAAGAAGAATATGAACGAAAGAAATGCAATGCAATTGCATGCATAGAAAAAAAGGAAAAATAAGAGATTTTTTTTTTTTCTTCATATTCTATCCCTATCCATAGTAATACAGATAGAATTCTTAATATGATTCATGAACTAATCTAAAATTGAATTCTTTTTCGTAATCGAAAAATATGGGTCGAAATTTCTATTGATATTGATAGAACGAGTATTTTATTGAAAGATTAAGTTATTACTAAACAAAGAAAAATTGGAATTTGAAAATGAAAAATAAAATCAATTCGGAAGCACTTCTTTATTTTAGGAGACAGAATTCTATTGGTCTAATTCAGGATTATCCGATCTATCTTTACTCTATTTACCTTACTAAAATATCGAGATAATGCTGAAGTGATCCTTAGATTTATTTGTGGCCTTCGAGGAGCCATATGAAGCTGAAGTCTCATGTATGGTTCTGTAATAGCGATGGGAACCATGTTGTTATCACCGACTATAATTATCTAACAGTTCGAGTATAGTTGATATAATTGAGGCGCAATCCAAATATGGTTTTTGGGGGTGGAATTTGTGGCGGCAACCCGTAGGATTTGCTGTTTTTTTAATTTCCTCCCCAGCAGAATGTGAGAGATTACCCTTTGATTTGCCAGAAGCCGAGGAAGAATTAGTAGCAGGTTATCAAACCGAATATTCAAGTATCAAATTTGGTTTATTTTATGTTGCTTCTTATCTAAATCTACTAGTTTCTTCGTTATTTGTAACAATTCTTTATTTAGGGGTTTGGAATCTTTCTATTCCGTATATATTCATTCCTGAGCTTTTAGAAATAAATAAGGCAAAGGGGATCTTTGGAACGACTATGGGTATCTTTATTACATTAGCTAAAGCTTATTTGTTCCTATTCATTCCTATCACAAGATTCACAACAAGATGGACTTTACCTAGGATGAGAATATCTTTTACCTATTTCTCTAGGTAATCTATTATTAACAACTTCTTCTCAACTTTTTTCTCTGTAAAGGAATACTAGAATTCTAGATTCATACCTTCTCTCAAACAAGAGAAAGAAACATAAAATTATTTGAATTTTATTAATAGATATTCACGATATGCTCCCTATGGTAATTGGGTTCATGAATTATGGTCAACAAACAGTACGAGCTGCAAGGTACATCGGTCAAAGTTTCATGATTACCTTATCCCACGCGAACCGTTTACCTGTAACTATTCAATATCCTTATGAAAAATTGATCACATCAGAACGTTTCCGTGTTCAAATCCATTTTGAATTTGATAAATGCATTGCTTGTGAAGTATGTGTTCGTGTATGCCCTATAGATCTACCTGTTGTAGATTGGAGATTGGAAACAGATATTCGAAAGAAACGATTGTTTAGTTACAGTATTGATTTCAGAATCTGTATATTTTGCGGTAATTGCGTCGAGTACTGTCCAACAAATTGTTTATCAATGGCTGAAGAATATGAACTTTCTACTTATGACCCCTATTTTTCTAGATATTAACTTTGTATTTGTGTACAGAGAGATAAACAATTGTGCTGATTAATTGTCAAGAATGCGCATATCCTTCTTGTATGAATTTCACGCACATCTACTCTGTCCCCCATAATATCTCAGTAATGGTATTGCTAGAGATTCATCTAGGTGTGTATTTGAGAACGAAATAAATATGTCTTATGGAAATTGTCTCCTATACATTTTTCTAATCTTTTTTATTTTACAGATTTAGTATTAAAAAAAAGAGAGGTTCAATTGCAGTTTTGAGGTTAAACTAAGGAGATACTAGCTCCTAAGTGTTTTAGGGCGTGGTCAGAGCAAAGATCAAACAAGACCAAACATGGAGTCATAATTTATAAATTAAATGTTTGATGTGGAGAAACGGCACCAAAAATATTGATGCGTGTTTGGAATGTGCAAAGTAGCTTTTAAATCCGGTTCCCCCCCCTAAATCTAGATCACGTTAGTGTAAAGGTGAACGTCTGATCTGGTTTTCAGTTCTGTCCGTTGAATCTCTGTTATGTCACGGCCCTTAGAGAACTTTCGGAAGAGATTGAGGGGTTGATGCCTATTTTTCTAGATATTAACTTTGTAATTGTGTATAGCGAGATAAACAATTGCGTAGATAAAATGTTGAAAATGCGCATACCCTTCTTGTATAAATTTAATGTACATCTACTCTGTCCCACACAATATCTCAAAACTACTATTGCCAAAAATGCATCTAGATGTGTATTTGAGAACGAAATAAATATGTCTTAAAGAAATTTTCTCCTATACATTTTTTTAATCTTTTTTACTTTGTGGATTTTGTATAAAAATGAAAAATAAATGAGCTTCAATTACAATTTTGAGGTTAAAGCTAATGGGATACCAACTCTTAGATACTTAAGAGAACTTCCGGAGGATATTGTGGGATTGATCCCTATTTTTTTAAATATTAATTTTGAATTTGTGTATTGGAGGACAAACAATTACACAGATATAATGTTGAAGTTTGAATACCATTTTGTATGAATTTCATGTAAATCTACTCTGTCCCACATCATATCTCAGCACTGCTATTGTTTTAGATGCATCTTGGCATGTGTGCCTTAAGTAACGAAATCAGTATATCTTATAAAAATGGTCTCCAATACATATTTTTAATTATTAAATTAATAATAAATACAGATTTATTAATTACCTTCAATAATATTATTATTAGATTAATAATAAATACCTTCAATAATAATTAAAGAAATGACCTATTAAACGAAATCACCAAGTCACCCTGGTGAATAGGGGTGTAAATCTAAATAGTCAACTTGAGGGGAATTTTGGTCATTTCAAGTTTAAAATTTGAAAATACTTAGTGTTAGTTGCTTTGGGACATAAATACAATTTACTGCACTAAAGAGACCCAACACTAATTTATCTTCTACTAAGAGGACCTACGTGTAAAAAACTTTTTTTTTTTTTTTTTAAATTTTTAAATCGAGATTACTTGCCTTATATATGTTGGAAAAATCTAATAAATGCTATAATTATTAGATTAAATGACTCTAATTAATTACAATTTATTTCCCTTAATTATAGGAATTAATTGGGCATATAAATTGGCTTTTCTTGATTGGCAAGAGGAGTTTCTTTTGGCACAAGGCATTTTTATATTTTGGAGGTGGGATATTAATATGCCATCAGCCACTCAACAAGAGCCAGTGGCAAAAGGTGTTTCAGCGATGACCGTTTTGAAGGGAACCAATAAACTGTTTTTGTATTTGCTGTGTATTTTAGATTTGAAATGCCATGATGACTTAGGACCTTGTTTCAATCTTGTGCATTTAATGTACAGGACTATCAAGCAAAATATTTTCGGCTGCCGGATCGAAATCTCTTTCAAGATTTCGGACTCGGACGACTTGTGATGGGTGGCTGGTGGTGGCTTTTGTTTTTTGTTTTTGTTCCTTTCTATGGGGTGGTTTCCACCAGGGCGACTTCTGGCGATGGTGATAGTGGTTCAGGAGTGTGAAGGGATTTCTGCTTCACCAATTTATATGGTTGATAGGATTGAAGGTATTTAGTCATACCATATATATTAAACAACTTGAGGGTAATTTTGGTCCTTTCAATAAAATTTGAAAATACTTGGTGTTAATTGCTTTGGGACCTAGATATAATTTACTGCATTAACGGTACCCAATATTTGTTTATTTTCTACTAAGAGGACCCCAAGTGTAAAAAACCTTATTTTTTCTTTTTTATTTTTAAATCGATATTACTTGCCTTACATATGTTGGAAAAATCTAATAAATGCTATAATTATTAGATTAAATGACTCTAATTAATTACAATTTATTTTCCTTAATTATAGGAATTAATTGGGCATATAAATTGGCTTTTCTTGGGTGGCAAGAGGAATTTCTTTTATTAATATCAGCAACTCAACAAGAGTCCGTGGCAAAAGGTGTTTCATTGATGACCGTTTTGAAGGGAACAATAATCTGTTTTTGTATTTGCTGTGTATTTTAGATTTGAAATGCCATGATGACTTAGGACCTTGTTCCAATCTTGTGCATTTAATACGCAGGACCGTTAAGCAAAATATTTTCGGCCGCCGAATCGAAATCTCTTTCGAAATTTCAGTCTCGGCCATTGATATTCAACAGTTGAGATCGAAAACTCAACCAAAATTTCAAATCATCGGATCCGAAGTTTCGCTTGATAGTAAATGCGCAGAACTGAAGCAATTTCCGACAACTTGTGACGGGTGGCTGGTGGTGGCTTTTGTTTCTTGTTTTTTGTTCCCTTCTATGGGGTGGTTTCCACCAAGGTGACTTCTAGCAGCCCTGCTTCATCAATTTATATGGTTGATAGTATTGAAGGTATTTAGTCATACAATATATATTAAACAACTTGAGGGAATTTTGGTCCTTTCAATAAAATTTAAAAATACTTAGTGTTAATTGCTTTGGGACCTAGATATAATTTATTGCATTAACGGTACCCAATATTTGTTTATCTTCTACTAAGATGACCCCATGTGTAAAAAACTTAAATTTTTCTTTTTGATTTTTAAATCAAGATTACTTGCCTTACATAATGTTGGAAAAATCTAATAAATGCTATAATTATTAGATTAAACCCTTAATTATAAGAATTGATTGGGCATATAAATTGGCTTTTCTTGGGTGGCAAGAGGAGTTTCTTTTGGCACAAGGCGTTTTTAATATTTTAGAGGTGGGGATATTAATATTATATACCATCAACAACTCAACAAGAGTCGGTGGCAAAAGGTGTTTCAGTGATGGAGGTTTTGAAGGGTACCATTACACTGTTTTTGTATTTGCTGTGCATTTTAGATTTGAAATGCAATGGGATGGAAGCAAGACAGACGATGGAGCAAATTAAAGATGATTTGGAGCTGGAAAGGCAACTCAAGGTTTTAAATGTGCCTGATCCTGTGAAGACCATTGTTGTATGTCACTTATACTTTTTGATTACCAATATAGACTTTGTGCAAATCCGTGGATGGTTTTCTCACACGCACACACTTATCTGCAAACAGAGAGAGAGAGAAAAAGAACCAACGGCAATTCTGTATTCAAGATCTATTGATGTTAGATAGGTTCTAATTCATCCTAAATGGACCTCGATGGAGAGTTTTTACATATAGTTCTGTCTATTGCACTGACTTTCCTTGCAAATGTTCTTTTCTTTTAACCGAAACCATTATTAAAACAAAAAAAGACACCAAAGAAACAACATGATTGGAGCATTGATGATCTTTCTGCTTACTATTTTTCTTTGATCTCATAGACAAAGTGGGGGGATATACTTGATTGTGTTGATATCCATAACCAACCAGCATTGTCTCATCCATTGCTCAAAGATCACAAAGTTCAGGTATGCTGTATCTGTCATCCATTTATTAATTTTATCTCACCTGCTTCTAACAAAATAGGGGCATTGGCATATCTTGTAAAATTTATTGAAACTTTGAATTTTGATATTATAATATAATTTCTTTGCAGATGAAACCAAGTTTTTCTCCAAAATGGGTGGTAAATGGAACTTCGTCACCTGCTGGAACTTTGCCCGTTATTTTTGAACTTGAGGAATGTCCCGACGGAACTGTTCCCATTCAAAGGATTTCAAAACAGGATCTTTTGCGGGCTAAAGCTTTTTCAAAACAATTTACCACCAATGTTACCCATAGCAAGAGACACTTCCCTGGACAATATGTAAGCAATTCCCAACTCATAATTTAAACTAAAATTTTTAAGCTAATGCTTTGACTATACTAAAATTTTTCCATTATTCTGATATTTTAAGGATGTAAATGTGCAGTATACAAGACTAGTGACATTCAAACCTTTTAACAGTGAGCCAATGTAAATTGCTAATTACATTGCAGAGTCTATGGATGATCATTGTGTAAACAATTTACTCGTATTTAAAGAAAAAAACTGTTCTAAAACCTAAACCCATAACCACTTGGTCACAGTAAAACAATATGTATCACTGCACTATTCCACCCCTAAAGAGACTTCATAATTATTTTTAAATGCAAAGATTTTTCTGTCAATAAGCATGACTTAGGAAATATAGCCTGATGGGTGCGACAGGTTAGCCTTCCTCCATATAGAGGACTAATGGCCCTCTTAGTTGATTGGAAGTTCAATAATTTATCATTTATTGAGCAATTTCCGTTAGTATCCCACTCTTGATCAAACTTTGTCTTGGGTAAAATAATCTTGATCGAGATTGAGCCATTAAGAGTATCACTTGGTATAAAGCTTTCCTGCTGAGAAGGATTAAGTAACCATTTCTAGCAAGAACTCTATGTGCTAATTTTGAATATATGGCTTTTTTTTTCTTCCTCCAACTCCAATGTAATTAGAAAAAAGAGTAAAAGGATGGTGATTAAATTGTAGGCACTGATTTATGCAAATTAGTTACCTTTTCTTTGGGTTAGAATAATAATCACATGATTGGTTGCATTTACTAAATGTAGTTTGAATTATGACAAAATAAAAATAGATAAATTCCTTATTTTTCTTTTGTACCTAACATTTTGTTAACCTCCAAAATTCGATCATTTAGATTGCAGATATTAATGAGGAGCATGGTACACTTCATGGAGCTTCAACATTTGTTACTATACACCATCCAACACTTTCAGATCCTAAGCAATTTTCAAATGCTCAAATTTGGATTAATGGTGGTCCAAATGATAACCCTAACTATATAATGGCTGGATGGACGGTATGTATTTGAATATTTAGATTTATTCATTCCTCACACAATTCATTGTCTCCTAATCACAAAATTAAAAATAAAATTTGTAATTGAAAATTGAATAGATTGTGAATGTCATCTAATTTTATTTTTCACACTTCGTAAAAATCAGGTTAATCCAAGCTTATATGGTGATAGCAGAACTCGGTTGTTTACATTTTGGACGGTATGTGTAAAACCTTGGAGGTTGTTAATATGTGTTATACCGAAACATGGACTTATAATGGTCGGTGTAACATTTTATCATAAGTTAACCATTTATGCTCATTTTCTACATGGTAGAAATTTATCAATCAATGATAAGTGAGTTGACATGAAGCATGTTTAATCTTCACATTAAACAAAAGGATAGAGTTTTCAGCTTTTGATGAGGTTCTTATCATTACTTGAATTTCATTTCATTTTAATAAATTTGGAGTTTTGATTTAGAATTTAGTTACTTTTTCTTTTGTTTCTTCATTTTAGTGTCTCCTAAATGTTTTGTTTTTTAGGTAAATCAATGAATAGGTGTTCAAACAACTACAAAACAGTGACAATTTAGGATTTTACTTCAGTCCTATGCAGTTAAGTAAAGCATTTTGGGCCATAAAATCAAAATTCGACTGTTCAAATTTAACTGTCCAAATTTAATTTCGACCGAGATTTCGGATCTGATGGTCCGAAATCTCGCTTTCTCGGTTAATGCACATGCCCTAAGCAAAATTAGACAATTTAGGAGGATTGGAATAGAACTTTGAGGGAATTGCAAACCTGCCAGTTCTTCAAATTTAGAATTGAAAGACCATAACGGATCTGTTATGGTTTGAATTTGATTTTTGAATTCAGTTTTTGGATTCAAGTTTTTATTTTGAATTCAAATTTGAATATTGTAAACGAATCTTGTACAACAGCCATGTTTATTTATAAATACATAAGATTCACCCATCAAGATAAGTAACTTACTTATCAAAATTAGAGTTTTCTTTGTATTCTTTCATGGTATCAGAGCATCTGAGTTACTATGGCTTTCTTATGTTATACGTAATTTGCAAGTGCAACTTCCAAGAGGAATGGACATTGTGATAATATGTCTGGAACACAAATGACTGCAAATCCAGTGCTACATGCTCGCACAAAACATATAGAAGTGGACTATCATTTTGTCCGAGACTTGGTTCAGAACAACACCATAAAAGTGCACTTTGTTTGGTCAGATGATCAAATTGCAGATGTGCTTACTAAGGGCTTAACATCACAAGCTTTCTTCAAGCATAGAGACAAACTCTTGCACTTGCCAATACAGAGTTTGACAGGGGATGAAAGACCATAACGGATCTGTTATGGTTTGAATTTGATTTTTGAATTTAAGTTTTTGAATTCAATTTTTGGATTCAAGTTTTTAATTTTGAATTCAAATTTGAATATTGTAAACTAATCTTGTACAACAGTCATGTTTATTTATCAATGTATAAGACTTACCCATCAAGGTAAATAACTTATTTATCAAAATTAGAGTTTTTCTTTGCATTCTTTCAAAAGTACTACAATTTACAATAAAAAAGCAAAAGGGAAAAGGTGTAAAGGCCAACACCCTCTCTTTTTAGACTCTAAATCAAAGAGCACACAGAGGCTCTTTAGATCTAAAGATATTGTAGTTAGCAACCCAAAATAGAGTGCCAAGGTAAGAACTTCATCCAGATTCCTGAAAGAGGTCTTCCCACAATTAGCACGAAGAAGTTTCCCCTTGTCTAACTATCCCAATAAACCAGCGGAGCATGTTCTTCCTTTGCTGCTACTCACCCTGCAATAATGAGTATAACTAGGAAAGTTAGAGAATTTTAAACCATCTGGATCATAAGAACTTGCATTATCCAAACCATACTGTGAATTATGCTGTGATGGGAAATTAAATGCAGCCACCGAATACTGAATTTCATGAAGAATAGGAGCAGGATCAAACGATGAATTTGACTACCATATCTTATTTCTCTTATTCCATAGGACATAGTAGGGTGAGATCTATGATACCGAAGTTAATGTGTTTTGGTGCCATTTGAATTGCATGCAAATACTAATATAGAATTGCAAAGAAGATGATGTATCCAGGTGCTCTATACGCAAGCGTAAGTTACCCGAGGCCCATACTCTTCTACTGTGGTCACAGTTGAGCATGAGATGAAATAATGTTTCCTCTTCGATGTTAAGGGAAAAACACGAGGGGAGAAATTATGTTTCCATTTATCCACTAGCAAATCCACCGGTAAACCACTGTGGATCATCCACCATAGGTGCAACTTATGCCTAGGAAGCAGTTTATCCTGTGCTTTTAGGTGGGGAGATGGTAACAGCTGGGACCGGGCTGCCTTTTTCGTGGAAAACAACCTACTTGACGACGGGGTGAAAAACCCATTTGTCTGGGAGGAAAAACCCTAACCCATCTAAATTCCATGTGTAAGTAAAGATAAATGTTGAAACATTAGGGTTTGAAGAACTTAATTATCTAGAGCTCATGAGGGAATGATGAGTGTCACTCTTTGGCTCGTCAGTCTATCCCAACCCATCCCTAGTTTTTGGCTCTAACCCTGACCCTTAATTTTGGCTATGCTTGATCTCAATGAATTAGAAACTTGGAGAAGGATAGGGTCAATTAGGGCCAGGGCCAAAGCTAAGGACATGATCAGAGACAGCCAGGGACAGGGTCAGGGACAATAATCCTTTACCCTGAATTAGAGTCAAGGCTGATATGGGCTTAGATTAGGAACTTGGAGAAGGATAGGGTCAATCAGGGCCAGGGCCAAAGCTAAGGACATGATCAGAGACAGCCAATGACAGGGTTAGGGACAATAATCCTTTACCCTGAATTAGAGTCAAGGCTGATATGGGCTTAGATTAGAATATATAGGGCTAGGCTTGGGATTGCAAAAGCCCGGCCTAGCCTAGCCCTATTACAGCCCTAATGAGTGATGTCTAGTAACCACGGGTCATTCAGAAAAAAAAAAGTGGTGCATCCATTACCTTCATTTTGAACAACCTTGTCTTTTAAGTGATTCGACACAGAAACCAAACTGTTCCAAATAATAGAACCCTTCTTTTCTGGGGTTCTAGGATCGAAAAAAAGAGGACAAGAAATATACACCCAATGAATAGTTGTGTGTTCTAGTTGTTTCTCAGAAAAAGAACCAAGATCAATCCCTATATATTTCTTTCACACAAATCAATTCTATATGACAAAAAGTAACCAAAAACATTAATGTTTAGTGGTATTCCTCTCCCCCTATGCAACTCTAATCTATTAATTTTTTAGATGAGTAATCAAAATTTTTGTTGTATACTTATTTATTTTAAAAAATAATTAGTTCAAACTGTGCAGGGTGATAATTACAAGAATGGGTGCTACAATACTCTTTGTCGAGGTTATGTACAGGTTGACAAATCAATCCCCCCAAATATTATCATAGATCCAGTTTCTACAATTGGTGGAAAACAATTTGGGATAAGACTCTCTGTTTTTCAGGTATTACTTCAATTAATCATTTTTTCAAATGTATTGGTACATTAGATAAAAATATAAAACAGTGGCATTTTTTTCTCCTTTTAATGATTGTGAGTGTCTCTCATGTAAATATGTACTATAGAATAGATCTTACACATTCAGTTTGTACATTTTTTTGTGAAATGTAATTAAGTTATTTATTTTCTTACAGGATCCCATTAGTGGGGACTGGTGGTTGTCATATATAGACATAAAAATTGGTTATTGGCCAAAGTCCTTGTTTAATTCTTTAGTTGCTGGTTGTAAAGGTGTTTCTTGGGGAGCGCTTGTAAATGTTGGTTCCAATGGAATTTATCCTCCAATGGGAAGTGGAGTTTGGCCTAAACAAAATTATGCAAGTTTTTTTCTTTCACTTATGTACTTGGACTCTGATTATGAGGTGGAAAGTCCAATAATTGCAAGACCTCGTGTGGATTGCAAAGCTTGCTATGATATCTATTATCGCGATTATATACCAAGATCAGGAGCTGGTTTTAGATTTGGAGGACCTGGTGGAACTTGCTGTGGCTAACTTTTCTACAAGATGTAATTAAACTTTTATATGTTTTTGTTAAACTTTAATATAATGAATAAATGGATGTTCTATTTATGTTTGCTTAATTCCTTTTAATACCTATAATAATTATATATGTTGTGATTCTGCTACTAGTGCATGATTAATGTTGGCTAAAACATTCCGCACAATTAATAAGTTGTTTAAAAACCGATCCCGTAAAATCCAATGACAAGTCTTTTGAAAGGAAAACTCATGTTTTAAAAAATATGTGGAAAATTTCTCTCTCCACAATACTTACTCTCTTTTTACTGTCACTCCTGTCATGAGAGTTTCAACTCGCATTACTCCCAAAAAGCGAACTTATCTCTCTTTCTCCCCTAGTATCTTAAAGTGGCCAAATTACCCTCTATTTTTGTCCTTTTAATCAATTAAAGTAAGTATTTTCTTCCTTTTCTCGTTTTTTCCCTACAAAAACTCATATGTGATTAGGCATTTTTTCCCCTTCACTCATAAAAAGTTTTTTATTTTTAATTGCTATTCATATGCTCATATTTCCTTTGATGGATTCTTTTTTTGGACCAAACACTCAAACCCACAACATCAGTTGTATTCAATACACCTTTCCTCACTGATCTCCACTCACATCAAGACTGAACCTAAGATGGCTTTACGCATCTAGATCCAATGGTATCCTAATTGTTGTTGTCCAGGGGATATTAGTAGCGGAACTCTGTAGCAAGCCACTGTGTTTGTAAGAAGTCCACTGCCATATTAGTTTCTCTATAGCAGTGGAAAATCATCCACTCGACATTTACCAAAAAGGAAAGTAGACCTCTCCAAGCTGAAAAATAAACGAAGTGATCTTACATTACTGAATAAGCACTGCCACTTGCCACCAAATCGCACTTGACACAAAATTTTTGTGTCTCCAGCCAATTAGCTCATTATAGTCCATGTATGAGAGCCTCCATTTCAGATTCAAAGTTAGTTTTCACATTCACGAAAATACTGAAATTTAAGATCACACAAGCTGCTTCATTTCAGAAAACCCCCCCAACACCTGCTTTGCCAAGATTAGTCAAAGGGCATCCATCAATATTCAAGTTCATCCACCCCATGGTGGAGGAAGCTAGAAGATTTCTTGAGGGCGCTTTGAGCACTTCATGAGAATTTTTAACCCCAAAGATCTAGCTTAAGCAAGCATTTGCTGAGTAATTTTTTCTTCCCTCAAGCACAAGAAAAAACAATTTATTAAATAATCATGATGAATTCTTATAAAAGTGGAATATTAAAAAAAATTAAAAAAAAAAAAGAAAGAAAAAAAAGAAAGAAAAAAAAAGAGAGCATCTAATCATGCGTAATGGATTTTGTAAAAAAAATAAAATAAATGCTTTTAATCATATTTAATGGATTCTTATAAAAAAAAAAGGAGAAAAAAAGGAGAAAAAAAGGAGAAAAATAAAATGTTTGGTAAAGAGGAACAAAGAAAATATTTATAAAATCAGAAATACATCTAAGTATGGGTTCTTGCAAAGAGGGAGAAAAGGAGGAAAAATATTAATGATAAACAATTAAAAAATCAAAATAATCGATTAAAGGAATTTGGCAATTTTAAAATAAATGGAGAAAAGGAAAGGCAAAACTTCACTTTTAAGAGAGTCAAAGATGAAACTTTTGAGAGGGGAGTAAAAGCAAAAAGAGAATAAGTATAGGGGATACATAAAATTTTCTTCAAATAATACTCATTTGTGAATTCTATTTTTAGTTTGGCACGATGACAATGCATATGTAAATAGCCACCTTAGTCTCATGTTGAGTTAGATTTTTCTAGGGCAGTTAGGTAAGTTATGGTATAGAAGTTGAGCTTTTTTATTGCTAAAATGTAATTTGTATTAAAATAGGGAAGGAAAATTTACAATTTTAAATTGCACACACGCTGTCAAGGAACCACAATCGCTCATTTAGCAACAACAGTTGTATCTAATACACCGAAACTCACCAAAACCTTGTAGAGAACATGGTGCAATCTCACAGTAGATAGAGATACAACTTAAGGGTTAAACTGGTATCTCAGCCTACCAGCTGCATCCTATCTTAGAGCATTCATAATCAGCGTTGGCAAAGGGGTATTCACACCCAAATCCCTTTGCCTTGCTATTAATTTTGCTAGGTAATCTGCAGAAGGATTATGATCTCATATAACAATGAGAAACTTTCCAGTCCACGCCTTGAAGATAAGGAGGGATACCTTAGAAAACCTTTGTTGAGTCCACCATGGAAAATGCTTATGCTGAAGGAGCCTTACAGTCACCTTGTAATCACTTTCGATCCAACTCTTTGTAAACAGCAGCCTCTTCTCCCATTCCAAGCTGGAGATAAGAGAGAAAGGCTTGCATTTCTACTTCAAAGTTTGTTCACACCCCAAAATAAACATGGAATAAGCATAAGATGTTGGCATTCTCATCACGAAAAACACCTCCAGCCCCTGTATGAGTACTTGGGTTAGCTATCAAGCATCCATCAATAGTCAAATTGACCCAACCTTTGGAAGGAGCTGTGAAATCCAGCCCTAACCCTAACCCGGAAAACCATTTGTTTGTAGGTCCGAAAACTCGAAGTGAAGGAATAAGGCAATTATGGGTCATCTCAATGGAGGACATGATGTTTGACCCAAAACCCATGGAGATTGATGATGGAGTTCCATACTTGGAAACCTTGTTAGAGTTGGAGAAGAAGTTGCACTTTGAAGAAAAAGAGCTTGGTTGATGGACTTGAAGCCTAGTTGGACATGGTTTGAAGGGATCCCTCAATGCTAGGTGAGTTGCTTGTTGAGTTGGGAGAAGCCCCATTGAAAATTTTGAGGTTTGGAGCTTCAATTCCCAGATTTGGGCTTGCTGACAGCTTGGGTCGACTGGGCATTGACCCACAGTCATAGGGGCTTATGCGTGAAATTTTTGATTTTAGGGTTTTTGATCCTCTATTTAATGGGACTACGTGATTTTTCAGCAACACTTGTTTCTAAAGCCTCTAAAGAAATTGGGAAGCCTCTCTTAAGCCCTCTCTTTGGTGTTGTGGAAAATCATTTGCGAATTTTCAAATTCTTCGGTGAATCTTCTTCATTAAGGTTAGTAATCACTCTTACTATTCAATTGATTTATTCTTCGATTGATTTCTTCTCATCTCTGTGATTATGAAGATGGTTTTGTATCCTGCAAACACCTCTTCTTCAATCTCTGTAGTTGTGAGTGAATCTCCATTCAATCCAATGTTTCTATGATCTACACAACTTGATTTTAAGAAGAGATCTTGTGAAATCTTCATGGATGTGTGATCATTCTGTTGTGTTGATTTTTAAAGCATGTTAGATTCATTCCTTTGTTAGTTTCTAACTATGATCTACTATTATTATTCTTCTAGAGTGAATTCTCATTCTCTCTAGCCTCTCCGTAGAATTCACGGACTTGTTTTATCTGGAAACCTAGTTTTTGATTAATTTAGAATTCTATCATTTTGATCAATGTTGATGCCTAATCTATGTTAGCTAATCTTAGACTACTATTCTAGAGTTTCCCTTAAATTTTCAAAGTATTTTGAATCCCGGAAGTTGAGTTTTGGATCAAAATAGGGTTTTCTGTTCCGTATTGTTCACTTGGTCGATTGCCTCCAACCTGCCAAAACTAATAGTAGCTATTTTCTTAGTCTGTCTTGATCAGTTTGACTTCCAATCTTCATGAGTTTGTTCCTAATGATTGAACTATGTTTGTTTAGAGTTTATTTGATAATCGTGGACCTATCCTCATTCTTTCTTTAGAATTCTTCGAAGTTGATTAAGGTAAGGACGGTTGTTCCCTAATAACCTAAAATGCATGTTTACTTTTATTTGATTTGGATTGCATGATCTTACTGCTGTTCTTTTAATTTTCTTATATTTATATTACTTCTGTAAGTACTGTAACTACAGTAGGACTTGTTCATGTAATTCATTTATTATTGTGATCATGTATCAATGATTATTTCCCTATGTATTGATTCGTCAGTTGTGCTTATGAATGACTGATTTGGAATTTGATTGCTTAAGTATAATTGGGGAATGGGAAATGTCCTTTTGACATTTCTATCTTTGGAATATGTGGAGGTGGTATGGGACACTTTCCGATGATGCCCCTTGACTCTTTCCTTAATTATTGGTTGACATATCTAGGGCTCGTCTAGCAGTGTTTGGCTAGGATGTCTCTATTATATCATGACTCGATTCGGAAGGGTATTGAGATTGAGTAACCCATAGCAGCAATGGGGGTTTGTGGGCGCTCAAGACCGATAGCCAACCTGTGAGAGGACATGAATCACATTGTAGGGGCCATTTATTGGTAGGGTTGCAATAGTAGATTTGGGCTCATGGGCGCTCAAGACCGGTAACCAACCCGTGAGAGGAAATGAGAGCCTCCCGTTTACTATTTGTGGATGACCAATAGGGTTGATGAGTCCGTAGTCTGAGTTGGTTGTAGCCATAGGATATGCTGACTCTAGTGAGAAGGATACCGGAAAGGATAGTGAGAAGCGAGGAATGGAAGTATCTAACTCTGACTTGATATAACTAAGTACAAGACTTGCATTGGGCTAAGTTTAACCTTGGCATGCACCAATACTCAAACCAATGGTGATGTGAGAGAGCGGTGACCTAAACCCCAGCCAAGTAATGTCCGAGAGGGATGCAAGACCCAATTACCACTGGAGAACCTAAGATACCGAGATGGTTGAGGGAGAGTGATTTGAGACCTACCCAGAGGAGTATGGTGCTATGATTTAAAGCATGTCTACCACTAGAGACTAATATACATAGAGTTAGAATCATACATGCATGTTTGTTTTATATCATGTTGCATCATTTATGTTCTGCTATCATGCCTTATTCTGTTATTATGGAATAAATTGCCTTACTAAGTTCTTTTGAACTCACTCCTTTTTGCAAACATCTTTGTTAGATCTATCTGCAGATGTTGATGACTATGATGGAGCAGCATATGAAATTGCCCCGGATGACTCATACTACACCCAAGGTGCTGGCTACGGTGACTGATTGTGAAGAATATCATGGTGACGGAGGAGCGTATCAGGATTAGTCGTACTCATGTGCTAGTACAACGTTATCTGGATATAGAGACCTTTACCTTTAGAAGTGTTCTCTTTAGAATTGAAGAAACGTTAGTTTAGATTTTGATTACTTTTTTTCTTTTCCTTTTATTTTGTAAATCGGTTGTAATCTTTCTTTTTAGTTTCGATCTATTTTTCCCCCTGCTACTATGGAGTGATTTTTCCGCTACACTCTACATTTGATTGGTATTATTTTCCGTACTCTGATTATATTATATATTCTTTTGAACCTTATCTTGATCTCTCAGTTAATATTGTTTAACATTGATTTTCTCTTGTTCTTGATTATATAATTTTAAACGTGAGAGGTTGATTTCCTCAATACTAATTTTTGGGGCTGTAGATAACACACTCGGGTATGCTAGATAGGGTACCGACTAGGGGGATGTGATAGGAGTAACCCAACATATTTCTTGTGGAGAAGGAGACTACAAAATCTGCAGCACAACTCCATATTTTTAGCTTAAACCGGCACATGTGAGTTCATTTTCCTCCCCTCAATTTTAAATACTTGCTGCCCCAAAATCATAAAAGACCTGTCGTATCACCCATTCTAATGTACAAAAAACACCATCATGCATGTGTTTGTTCTACCTAGCCAAATATAGTAGTACACAAGGAAACACCCTGAAATCCATGTAAAGCCCAAAGCAAGAGTATTTTTTGTTGCTGCAACCATGATAAGTACTCTTGTAATGATGGTTTTGGCATCCATAGAACTAAAAAAGATTTATTAACGCTTCTTCTACATAGAGACCAAGCTGATTTTATGGAGAACTCGCCCAGAACTTTTCTACTCCAAAAGCACACATCCTTCTAGGATGGATCAGGAAGAGGACTGGAATGAATTAGTTTTAAGGATTTCTTTAATAGAAGTCAATACAACAACATTCCCAAGCCCCATTAACCATACAATCAGTCACTATCATAGGGACATCCTAATATTATATTCCAAACCGGCATACTATGTGATAGAGAATCCCCCTCAACCATTGATCAGACCAGAACCTAACATTTTTTCCATCACCAGTCATCCATTGCTCATTCCCTGGATAAATTTCCACACCTTTTTTATTCCACCTAAGAGGGAAGAATGTTGTAACAATGGTTTTTAAATTCCTTACAGAGTCTAATAATCGACCACTCAGAAGAGAGCAACACGACGCTCTTTGTGTTTAATCATCCATGCTAACTTGTCGAGGCACTTAAATCAATATCACGGAGGCGACGGATCCCCAAACCACCTTCATCTTTTGGCAAACAAATTGTATCCCATTCACAATAATTTTCTTAACCGACTCAATATTTCTAGTCTAGATAAAAATCTTCATCGATGCCTATTGCTTGTTTAATGATACTTCCAAACCACCAATAGACTGAGAAAGAATGAATGGACATGCTTGAAATTACCGACGAAACAAACTCTATCTACCAGCTTAATTGAGAAGTTTTCCTTTCCACACTTGGAGGCAAGATTTAATTTTATGAAGTACAGGAAGCAGCCTTCCTCTCGTGACATGTCTTTTGAACACATCCACCCCGAAGATATTGAGTTCGGAAATGAGAGATTAGCAATGCCCAAAATTTCTGCTACCCTGTATTTTCAATGAGGGGCAATTTTCCTTATAGACAACTTGCTTTTCTATAGATTTATTTGCAACCCAGAATACTATCTGTACATTTCCAAAAAAAAAATCTTATGTTTTTTAACTTATTTAACTAAAGCATTTCTAAAAGTAAAATCATCATAAACATATAGCAAGTGGGTTGGGACCTCTACATTCGTAGGCCCTAGTAACGCTTTCCATATGCTTTACTCACCAGCCTTCTCAACCCCCTACACAATACTTCTTCCATAGTAAGAAATAATGGTGGAGAAATAGGGATCTCCTTGTCTCAGCCCCTTCCCACACCAAAAAATTCCTATAAGACCTTCATTTAAAAGGATAGAAATTTTTTAGGACAACAATAGTTCATGCACCGACCCTATGCAACAGTTTGAGAAACTCCCTTAATACATCAAAAAAATGTTTCCAAGACAGGGTATCTAGGCTTTCTTAATATCCATCTTTAGATCTAATCCCCCCACTCTTACAGAAGCATGTAACAGATTTGATAATTTAAAAGTGAAAAGATATATTTTTAGATACTTACCTTTCTGAAATGCTCCTTGCTCTTGTGATATTATTTTTGAAGCAATTTGCTGAGTCTTGACTCCATCACCTTGGAAACGCATACAAATAGGACAAAACTTTTCAAGAGCACTTGCTTTTGAGATCTTAGGGATTAGTATGACAAAATTATTATTAATGCCTTTTGGTAGTCCTTTCCTGAAAACGCTTTCAATGCAATATATACCAAGGTTTGACTGAATTAATCACCACCCAACATGCTTTAAAGAACAATCCAGGAAACCATCAGGACTAGGAGCACTATCATGATCCAGTTCCCAAACTATATTTTTTATTTCCTCCTAAGAAAGAACGACCTCTAGTAAACAAGAGTCTTCCTCTGTCAGGAAATTTGGAATTGCATCTAATATTCAGGCTGTTGTACATAAGTGCATTCCCTGTGAAAATCTAAATAATACTCCACAACATGTTCCTTCAAATCTTCAAAGCCAGAAATTCACAACCCATTCTGTTCTTTCAAAGATCTAGTATGATTTCTAGCCCTTCGAATTTAAATAGAAAGGTGAATGGACTTACTGTTTTTATCGCAATCACAAAGCCACTTAATTCGCCTTTTCCTTTTGCTGTGATAGAGACTCCTATAGTAGTTTTCCTTTAGGAGCTTTATTTTTGCTTCAGCCTCTTGATGAAAAAGGTCATCAGTTATTCCATATACCTCAATCATCTCCTATACTCTACCTAATTCAGCTTCAGCCTTCTTAACATCAGAAAAAAAGGTTAGGGAGCTCATGTACACTACAAGAAAACCCATTTTTTTGCCTCCTCAAGACCCCTTTCATCTTTAATTTCTGTGCACGAATAAACATAGGTTCACCCTGGACTGATCGACTAAAAACACCTTAGTATGATAATGATACAAGATGATGATGAACATACCTTTCTATGGTTCTATTGGAGACGAAGCGCAGCGGAATATCTTTTTTATGTCTCCCATTAGGAACGAACTTGAGGTGGAAAATGATTCTATGATCAACTTGATGCGGTGGAAGTTGATTCTATGATCAACTTGATGCTGGATCCTCTCCTCTAAACTCCTCCCTGTTCACTAGCTTGATGGTATATCCTTTTTGATTAAGCAGATGTGATTGTGATTATGGTTAGAGGAGGGACCTAGCATCCTTTATATAGGTAAATCTGTTAGATCGTCCATCAAGATTCAACGGTCCCTATTAGCCCACACTAGCCAGTCCATATAAGAGTTTTAGTAACCGTATATTACCTATATCAGACCAATAAGAAACCAAATCAAAGTGTAACACAATCGATAAAGCCCATCTTATGTGGAATATTTAATTAATATTCTAACATTCTCCCACTTGGGCTAAATTGATTGTGACACAGTCGAGCAAAACAAAACAACTCTTTTGTTTTAAAAAAAACATTTGAAAAAACATGTTGAAAACATTTTGACCTTTATGTGCACAACTTTAAATTGGTCTGAAGATAATCCTAAAACTCAATCCCTTCACATAGAGCCTTAAGTACCGAATCATGGCAATGACTGTATCTTTTAAGCAACACAGGACCATCCATGGTCACAAATACTCTTAACTCTACTGAAAATGGATGCAATATGGTAGTGTGACAACTAATGACATTTTATAGAAATCCTCATGTGTCATTCTGTTGTCAGTCAAAATCTCTCACTTTATGGTTCCCACGATCCTGACTCAATGCCACGAGAGAATATACTTTACGGTTCCCACGAACCTGTGACTCAATGCCACGAAAGTATACACTTTACGGTTCCCACGAACTTGTGACTCAATGCCACGAAAGTATGTACATTATGGTTGAACCCGTGACTCAATCCACAAAAAATGAGATTATATGTACATTACGAACCGTGTCTTTTTATAACTGAGTTTTAGCTTTATGTGTTACAGACACACCTTAAGGCTAATACATAAATCCTTATCTTTTCTCAAGGTTAACACATACCTTAAGACTTTCATAACTTACAACATGATAATAAGTAACATTAATATGTCACCAAAGAACTTTATTGAATTCAAATAAATTATCACGCATACAAGAGACAAATACGATATAATACCTTATTACACAATAGAGCAAAATTCACAAACTCCCACTAAACAACCCATCTAAGGTTCCTCCTAAACCCATAGTTACCACATGTCTATCCAAGCGTCGGGGACCCTTAGTTAGGGATCTATAACCATATTATCATACAAATATGTTCTATTGTGGTTCACCTCTTTAACCTTTCTTTAATAGTCAAATACTTAATTTTCATATGTTTAGACCTTGTGATACCCTTATTGTTATTAATAAACAACATAGCATAACTATTATCACAGTACAACTAATAGGTCTATCCATAAAAACAAAAACACATCAATTCTTTAATAGTCAAATACTTAATTTTCAGTTAGACCCATACCCTTATTCAATAAACATACAAACTATTATCACACAACTGATATTTATTCACAAAAACAAAAATTTCAACTCTAATAGGTTCTTTAACCAAAAGCTTTTCTTTAGTTCAAATACTTACCATCATGTATAGACCCCTGATCACATGTTCTTGTTGTTAATAAATAACACAACAAAATTTAATCACGACAACTTATGGATCTATCATGATGTTAAAATAAACCCAATATCATAAATCTATCAAACAATAGAACCCCCATAACAGTACAAACTCAACCTATATGAAATAAGTAATACCTACACACACAATATATCCCTCTCCATCAAAAAACAACAAATACAAACAACAAAACAAAAACCAACAACAACAACAAACAACACAACCCAAGACTCAAAAAAACCAAACAACAAAAAACCCAGAAAAACACCAACAACACAACAAACAAAAAAAAAACCCCAAAAACAACAAAACAAACAACAACCAACCCAAACAAAACACAAAACAAACCAAAAACAACCACCAAGACACAACAAAAAACAAAAAAAAAGAAAAAAAACCACAAAAAAAAAAAAAAAAAAAAAACAACAAAAAACAAAACACAACAACAACAAAACAAAACAAACACAAAACACACCAAAAAAAACACAAAACCAAAAAAAAACAACAACACCAAACCAAACAGAAGAGAAAACCACACAACCCCGAAAAAACCACAAACACAACCCCAAAAAACAACACCCACAAAAAAAAAACGCAAAACAACCCCAAACAAACAAAACAAACAAACCAACCAAACAAAACAAAAAGAAAAACAACCAAACAACAAAAAACAGCAAACAAAGAACAAACCCCACAAACCCAAAACAAAAACACAACACAACAAAATAAAAAAAAAAAACAAAAAAAAAAACAAACAAAAAACAAAACCAAAAAACAAAAAAACCAAAAAAGCAAAAACAAAAACAACAAAAAAAACCACAAAAAAAAAAAAAAACCACCAACCCACCCACAACCAAACAAAACGACAACACCACAAACAAACACAAAAGGACCAAAAAAAAAAAAAACGAACAAACACCACCCCCCCGCCCCGGGCCACCCCCCCCCCACAGCAGGAGCAGCCAGCCTCGATGAAAAAGGTCACAGATCCAATACCCAATCATCTCCATACCACCAATCAGCTCAGCCCAACACAGAAAAAAGGTAGGGAGCTCATGTACACTACAAGAAAACCCAGCCTCCTCAAGACCCCTTCATCTTTAATTCAGACGAACAAACATAGGTTCACCCGCGATCGACTAAAAACACCTTAGTATGATAATGATACAAGATGATGATGAACATACCTTTCATGGTTCATTGGAGACGAAGCGCAGGAATATCTTTATGTCTCCCATAGGAACGAACTGAGGTGGAAAATGATTCTATGATCAACCTGATGCGGTGGAAGTTGATTCTATGATCAACGATGCCGGACCTCTCCTCAAACCCTCCCGCTCACTAGCTTGATGGTATATCCTTTGATTAAGCGATGTGATTGTGATTATGGTTAGAGGAGGGACCTAGCATCCTATATAGGTAAACGTTAGATCGTCCATCAAGATTCAACGGTCCCTATTAGCCCACACTAGCCACCATATAAGAGTTTTAGTAACCGATATTACCTATATCGGACCAATAAGAAACCAAATCAAAGGTAACACAATCGATAAAGCCCACTTATGTGGAATATTTAATTAATATTCTAACATTCTCCCACTTGGGCTAAATTGATTGTGACACAATGAGCAAAACAAAACAACTCTTTGTTTTAAAAAACATTTGAAAAACATGTTGAAAACATTTTGACCTTTATGTGCACAACTTTAAATTGGTCTCAAGATAATCCTAAAACTCAACCCTTCACATAGAGCCTTAAGTACCAATCATGGCAATGACCGTATCTTTTAAGCAACACAGGACCATCCATGGTCACAAATACTCTTAACTCTACTGAAAATGGATGCAATATGGTAGTGTGACAACTAATGACATTTTATAGAAATCCTCATGTGTCATTCTGTTGTCAGTCAAAATCTCTCACTTTATGGTTCCCACGATCCTGACTCAATGCCACGAGAGAATATACTTTACGGTTCCCACGAACCTGTGACTCAATGCCACGAAAGTATACACTTTACGGTTCCCACGAACTTGTGACTCAATGCCACGAAAGTATGTACATTATGGTTCGAACCTGTGACTCAATGCCACAAAAAATGAGATTATATGTACATTATGGTTCCCACGAACCTGTGTCTTTTTTATAACTCGAGTTTTAGCTTTATGTGTTACATGACACACCTTAAGGCTAATACATAAATGCCTTATCTTTTGCTCAAGGTTAACACATACCTTAAGACTTTCATAACTTACAACATGATAATAATGTGAACATTAATATGTCACCAAAGAACTTTATTGAATTCAAATAAATTATCAGTGCATACAAGAGACAAATACAGATATAATACCTTATTACACAATAGAGCAAAATTCACAAACTCCCACTAAACAACCGCATCTAAGGTTCCTCCTAAACCCATAGTTACCACATGTCTATCCAAGACGTTTGGCCAGGGACCCTTAGTTAGGGGATCTATAACCATATTATCAGTACAAATATGTTCTATTGTGGTGTCACCTTCTTTAACCTTTTCTTTAATAGTCAAATACTTAATTTTCATATGTTTAGACCTTGTGATACCCTTATTGTTATTAATAAACAACATAGCATAACTATTATCACAGTACAACTGAATAGGTCTATCCATAAAAACAAAAACACATCAATTCTTTAATAGTCAAATACTTAATTTTCATGTGTTTAGACCCTGTGATACCCTTATTACTGTTAATAAACATAACAGAACTATTATCACAGTACAACTGGATAGGTTTATTCACAAAAACAAAAAATTGTCAACTGTCTAATGAGGTTCTTTAACCAAAAAGCTTTTTCTTTAGTGGTCAAATACTTGACCATCATGTATTTAGACCCTGTGATCACATGTTTCTTGTTGTTAATAAATAACACAACAAAATTGTAATCACAGTACAACTTGATGGATCTTATCTATGATGTTAAAATAAAACTGTCAATTATCTGATAAGATTCTTTAGTCAAACAATTTGAGTAACTGCCCCATAACATGTAGCAAACTCAACCTTTATGATGAAATAAGTAATTTTACCTTACTTTACACTGTTTACAATATTATCCCTCTTGCCATCAAGGAAAACAACTTAAAGTGGACTTCTTATTATCTGGACAATTAGCAAGGTCAAAATCTATATATATACCTTAATGCTATAGGTCTGGAACAAGCTTGTAGATTATCATATCATCAATTGTTCTCTTCAAGTATCTCAAATAAGATACTTTCTTCAATTGTTCTCTTTCAGTATCCTTTATAGGGCAATTGTAATACGTTCAGTGTATCTCCCTTGAGAATTAAAACATTCTCAAGTCTGCAATCTAGCATACTAAACTTCTTTAAATATAAATTATATATGCCCTCTGAGAAAGATCCAATAAATAGCATGAACAATCTCTATGGATCTCAATGCCCAAGACAAATATGCCTTACCAAGGTCTTTTATATCATAATTCTCAAATAACAATTGCTCGGTGTTTATGCAGTAGGCCAACGTTACTACTAGTGAGCAAAATATTATCAACATAAATAATGAGAAAGATAAAATTTCTCCACTGACCTTGCCATATATATATATATATATATATATATATATATATATATATATATATACAAGTTTCTCAACAAAATCGAATGAATTCACAACATTATCAATCTTTAAATATCATAGTTGGAAGCTTACTTAAACCACAAATTAGACTTCTTGAGTCTACACCAAGATGATTAAAATCATCAACTGCAAAATCCTCAGGCTAAAAGAGATAGACTTCCTTATTAAGGTTTCCAATCAGAAATGCAGTCTTCACATCCATCTGGTATAACTCTAAAAGAGTCCTTAAAAGAGATATGTGAGAAAATCTCACTAGTCAACTTCCTCTTTCTGAGAAAATTCTTTAACTGTCAGTCTGGTTTTAAACCTTACAATCTTTCCTCATTAATATTTATTAGTCTTATACACCCACTAAAAATAAATGGGTTTAAAGCCTTTGGGCAACTTAACAAGCTTCCCAAACATCATTATGTCTAATCAACAATATCATATATCTCATTGCACCAAATCACAAATCTAATTAAAGATTAAAAACAACTTTCTAGTAACTGGGTCAACCATAATGCCAATGTTATATTCATGTTCATTATATCAAGTAGTCTTGGAACAAGCTACCTTTCTTGGCTATATCAAACTCCAGAAAACTATTTAATAATTCACAATTTTGCTATCTTAACAAAGATGGTAAAAACAAAATCTGAGTAAGAAACAAATTAGCAATGAAAAACTTTTATGTTCCAACTTCTACAATACTGGATTATACAATCTTAGATTTGCAGAACAACTCAAACGCTAAAATGGTTCAAGTTAGATTTATGAATAATCTACAATGGAAAAGGGAGTCAAAGGAACATTTTTGGAAAGGAACATAATCAAGGATATAAAAGGTTATTATCAGGGCTTCACCTTATAAAAAAATTAAACAAAATAGTTATCCTACCATACTTCTCACTATGTCCACAATAGTGTGATAAAGCTTTTCGGTTACACAATTTTACTCAGGACTATCAAACATAGTGAACGGACCAACTATATCCGAATCTGCCGAGTATTTGGCGAATGGGCCCTTAAGCTGTCCAGCATCCTCATCTCAGCCATAATACTCTCCTCCCTGGTTAGAACTAACAATTTCTCAACTTCAATTTTAAAATTCTTGAAGATCTCAAAGATTCAGACTATTCCTTAATTGAGTACAAAAACCATATTAAGAGTGATCATCAATAAATATGATAAAATAATAATTCATACACAAGGTGGCTTAACAAGGACCATTGTCTAAACACCATGACCGAATGGGACAAGAGACAATCAGATCTTCAAAAAAAAAAACAAAGAATCATAACTTTTATTTTCTCACTTAGTTAACTAGACCTTATACTCAATGCAACTTCTACTTACAACAATCATCTTTATTTTTAAGGAAGTTTTCACAGGTCCCAAACTGTTAGTCTGACCGGACTCTTTATCTTTACCCTGAACATTTTTTATGAGTACTGATGCTCATAAGAACAAAGTTTCTTCTTAAAAAAAATATTGGTCTTTATAATTCCAAACTCAGTAGAGGATGTAAAGGGCATTGATGAATAATAGATGGATAATTCCAAGGGTAATAAAAAGAATGGATAATATCAGGGGAAATAAAAAGAAATATTAGGAATCATGAGTTTTATCTTGAAAATAATCATGCTAATGAAATAATCCCTAACTCCTCCAAAACCATCACACCTTATGATAAAAAACTCTTACAGAAATATATTTATTTCAACACTATATGAGACTTAGTATCTTTGTGCTACTGCATTCAACAATTTCAAAACAGTGCATTCAGTGGGTAAACAATTCTTCAAGTGTTCCTTGATGGACTTCTTAATAGGCGGTAAGTGGACATAATTACTTTTCACCTCTGCATAAAACAACTTTTGTCTTCTATACTCTTATGAGTCATATCATCAGTTTCTCACTAACAAAGAATATGTGGTTAACAACATATCATTTACAATTTCTTGAAGTTTGACTTTATAAGAATCTCAATAACAATCATATTGTTGTAGACAGAAAATGTGACTAACAGAAGAGTACACATATATCATCATGAAAACACCTTTGGGCAGAATTCATGACATACAGTTGTGATACTCCCTCACTTTATTAACACTTTAATGTGCTTTAATATGTAATTTAAAATGCATCACTAGAAAGAGCACATATATATCATCATGAAAACACCTTTGGGCAGGATTCATGACATACAGTTGTGATACTCAATCACTTTATTAGCACTTTAATATGTAACTTATAAGTACATCACTAGAAAGAGCACACATATATATTATCATGAAAACACTTTTTGGCAGTATTCATGACATACAGTTGTGATACTCCATCACTTTATTAGCACTTTAATATGTAACTTATAAGTACATCACTTTATTATCACAATGTGGGTAACATATAACTTATAAGTGCATCACTTTAAAGAGTATACATATATCATCATGAAAACACCTTTTGGACAGAATTCATGACATACAGTTGTAATACTCCCTTCCACGTCAGCGACTATAAGAGTATTCCAACCTTCGAAAATTTACCACCTTTGGGTGTATAAACTTCTTAGATTAGTCAACTCCCAACCAAATGCTGTACGTGTCTCCCTCTTAATGCTAACACATAATTACCACCTTTGGACATATAAAAATGTATTAACATCAAGAGACATCCCATTACTATATATGGCTGACATTCCATAAACCCAACCATGAATGCCACTTTGGCAATCACTCACAATCAAGCTCATGAAATTCTCATATTGAGATATACTTCATGTTAGCCACAAATAATGCTAGTACATTGTTTGGGAAAACGCTTCAAAATTCCATACGGTTTGTCAGAAATAATAATAAAAAATACTAAACATATAGTATTCTGGAATTTTCCCCCTTTTTTTTTTTAAAAACCGGTTCGGCCAGCAATAAAAACAGTTTAAATCAAAACAGAATCATATTCGATTGAGCCAAATCGAACCGAAATCAAAATTGAAATTGAACTGTTAACTTGACCCAGCAAGTTGACTCGCGATACTGGCGGGTCGACTAGCTGAGTAAGAAAACGAGTTGAATCAAAACTAGTCCAAACAGTAAAACGGTTCATCCGATCCAAACCATTTGGTCGAACCGTTGACTGGTCAACCGGGTCGATCCGATTGGCCCGACTGGTTCAAATTCGGGTTGCCTGACCCGGCCAAACCGCCACGTCCAGCATCGCACAAATTTAAAAAATCAAAAAACTGCTGCCGGATTCCGGCAGCGATTGCCGGCGCGTCCGAAGTCCGATGGTGACCCATAATATATCAATTTCTTCATTTTTTCGAGATCCACACAGTGGTGGTTTCGGATTTTCAAGAACCTTTCTAGAAAAAAAAGTTATTGACCAAAAACCCCACGGTTACGATGAAAAAATCAGGAGAAAAATTCACAAGTTTCATAGGTTTCATTCTAGAACCCTAAATTCATCATTCAACAATCCTATGGGTCTTTAATCGATTCTATACAGGCTCTGATGCCACATGAGAATATTTCTATCCAAGATCGCTTAGATCGACTAAAAACACCTTAGTATGATAATGATACAAGATGATGATGAACATACCTTTCTATGGTTCTATTGGAGACGAAGCGCAGCGGAATATCTTCTTTATGTCTCCCATTAGGAACGAACTTGAGGTGGAAGTTGATTCTATGAACAACTTGATGCTGGATCTTTTTCTTACATGTTCTCCCATTAGGAACGAACTTGAGGTGGAAGTTGATTCTATGATCAACTTGATGCTGGATCCTCTCCTCTAAACTCCTCCCTGTTCACTAGCTTGATGGTATATCCTTTTTGATTAAGCAGATGTAATTGTGATTAGGGTTAGAGGAGGGACCTAGCATCCTTTATATAGGTAAATCCGTTAGATTGTCAATCAAGATCTAACGGTCCCTATTAGCCCACACTAGCCAGTCCATATAAGAGTTTTAGTAACCGTATATTACCTATATCAGACCAATAAGAAACCAAATCAAGTGTAACACAATCGATAAAACCCATCTTATGTGGAATATTTAATTAATATTTTAACAGTTTGCTCCTAGCACTAGCAACCGCATCAATGAAAGCAGAACTATAAATTCAAATATAATTAAAGCAAAAAGGAATGTTTGAGGGACGCTCCTAGCTTGAGAAATGATCAAAATAAAGTGGTAATCTAACACATGGAGTGTCAGAGAACTTGTTGTTGCACTTCTCCACATAATTAAAGTGATGCCGAAATGATAGAGTCGAGGCAAAATAGAAGAATAGATTGAAAATGGAGAACTCTGTCTCTTAAAAGTTTCTTCATAAACAACAATATTTAGTTGCTTTAAAAAGATGCACAAAACATGATTCTATAGTGCCAAGAAACTCTAAACGAAAAAACACAAAATTATGAAAATTCCATTGAAAACAATTAAATGCCCGTAACACCCCTAAAACGATCTCGTAACAAGAAAAAACGACTTCCATCGCTGAAAAGTAGTGTGTCCTTCTCATAAGCTCATTTTTTACTAACATGATGAATTTTCATCCCATTCCAAGTCCAAGACCTGAGTCACCACATGTACCACCCCATATGCATCATAAAGTTACCTTTTGTTACTAAACCCTCTATCAACCACTACCCCTACATTAAACCCTCTATCAAGCACTGCCCATACATTCCCCTGACGCTGACGATTGGACCATGTAAATCTCAAACATGTCTGCCATTGCTTGAAATTCTGCAGCTAAACCTAAATTAAATCTTCGTATATCCCTCTTCTCTGAAGATCTCAAAGTTGCATTAAAAATCACCCATCACAATCCAAGGTAGAGTCTGTAGGGGGAGTTGACAAATGCAACCAAAGTTCTCTATGATTTCTTCTTTAGCATTTTCCATGCACAACTATCAGGCCACAACTGGTATCCCTCCATCTAAACTCTACAGAAAGATGTTGTTCAGAGGAAGCCACCACCATTGGACTATCCAAATCACACTTCAAAAGAAAACCACAAATGTGGGTCATTATTATTTCTAGAACTGTCCAAAAAACTACTACTATACCCCAGTCGATTCAGCATCAAAATAGGACACATTGACACTACAACTTTCGGTTTTACAATACAAAAATATCTAGCTGATGTGTCAACAGTAGCAGCTTCAACACCCTCTTACCAGCCCTATTCCCAATCCTCTAATATTCGAATCGAATATTCTTATCATGAGAAACAAAATTTTAACAACCGGGCATGTCATCTTTCAAAGATTGACAAGACCGACCTGAATTCTCCTACTGAACCAACAAAGCATCGGCTCTTCGAGTTCCTCCATCATTGTCGCACTTTTTGAGACACTCCGCTAGCTGTCTTTGATTTCATCGCTTCTTCAGGATGTCCAGGTTTTCTTTTAATTGAACCACCTTCTAGCTGTTGGGTAGCTCCATTGAGACTCTCCATCACCATGGTTTCCTCTTTGCAAGGTGCCTCCTCCTCAGCTGGCATCTGTAGGACCAACTCGAGTCCATTTTACAGCGGTTTTGATTTAGCGTATTTTCATCTAATGGTTTCTGTGCAATGTGAATGTCAACAAAAATCGTCACATACGCTCAACCGGAATCAGATTCATCCGAATACCCAAGGGAATGATCCAACAAGATCAAGCTCACGTGTAATCACATACCAATCCACATAATAACATAATCATGAGTAAGAAACAATAAAAATTTGACAATTAATTGATATTAAGTATCAAGAATAATCAAAAGGATCTCAAAAGGGATCTCAAATATGTGGAAGTGTTATCAAAACTCTATCCAAAATGGAAAGTCAAACCGAGGGATAAAGGAGTTCAAATCTTCCAAGGTTTACATATATTTTCTAAACGTTTATAAACTTTCATCATAGAATCTATCTCTAATTCATAATCCCAGCGGCAAACTAAGTGGATCCTTTCACCATTGATTAAAGCCGTAAGAGACCTCAAATTGGCACACGGATCATACCACGAGTCATAACCAGTTCCCATTGATTTCTCAACTAAATACTCAAGGGAAAATACCTCCACGCAACCATCTAAAAATAACATTTCCACAAGGGATCAGTTCCAAAGAACTCAGCAAGTAATTCAAGAATATATATAGATATATATATCCACATATTCAAATATTAGCAAGTAAAGTATGACGATTTGGTACATGAGTGCAATGCAATGAACTGATGTTCCTATACTCTAACCAATGCAAGTCTCTATCTAGGTGGATACGAATTAAATTACAACACCGGCCTCTTCTGGGTAGTCTCACACAGATTTCTCATAGAGTCTCACCAATCTTGATTGTTCTAACTGAGGTATATGAGAAACATTCTCTCATCGACCATGGATGAGGATTAGAACCACACTCTCTCACCACAATCATTGTCATGTGTACTGGCACCTGTCAGGATAATACCAAGCTCAATGCATAGTCTTCTACTTTAGCATATTAATTAAGGTCTGGATACCTCCTTTCATGCACCTCGCTATCTTGGTTCAATATCCTCCCAAGTCTAGGGTTGTCGTATATTATGGCACCAGCCAATTTGGACTACGCACCCGTAACCCTATGGGTAATCCACATATAATGGGAGGGGGGGGGGGAAACTCTCATATCCCCTCATGCATCTCTTCATCTTGGAGGCCCACGAGCCCAACCCTATTATATTCACCTCCACTGATGAATGGCACTCATGACACTGGATAACAACAACATATAATTCATCATCCATGTTCAATATTGAATCTGGCTTCCATGTTAAACATACATAGTTGAGTTTCCTTACCTACCAAGTAGATGTAATGTTTTCAAAGCGAACCAAAAGATGGCCAAACATGTCCCAAATAATCCTGATTACTTGTTGGTTCCGTTAGAATTAACTTAGGAAGTCAAGCATTGAAAATAGAAACAATACCCAAAACAATAGGGGGTAGGGTAGCCTGGGGAGACCCTGGCCAATCGACCCTAGGGGTAGGGTAGCTTGGATAAGCTAGGTATGGTCGCCTGGGGCACCCCTGTTGGTACGCGGACAGCAACTCAACACGGTCTTCAACAACTTCGTTTTTGGGTTTCAAACAATTTCCAAAATGATTAGGGCTTCCCAAAAACTCTCAAAAATAAAGTCTAACTATAGCAAGCGGTCTAAAACTCGAATCCAAACAATATCTAAAACATTAATTAGGTCTATCCGAAATCTATCCGTGAAGAAAACTCAGCATAATAGAGTGATTGTAGGATCACTCGTATTGCTAGATCAAAATAGGGTTTAGGTTCCCTAAATTAATTGATCTTCCCACATGGTTTTTCTTTGAAAAAAAATATCAAAAGAGATAAATTAGAAGAAAGAATGAATTAACTAACCTTCAATTTCATGGTTAGGACTCGAATCACTCACTAGACAATCTCCACAATTTTATCCTTCTCCAAAACGACTTCTCTGACGTGTATTGATGTTCTTTGACGACTCTGAGTAAAATAACACATTTTAGGGTGAAATATCATTAAATAGGGTTTTGTAACAAAAAATCCCAAAAATGCCCTTTTTCACCCGTGGGCACCAGGAAGGGTCAACTAGGGTTGCCATACCCCTGGAAATTGTTTGAAGAGGGTGACTCTTGGCAGGTGCTCCATGTCACTGCTGTACTACTAAGCACACACCACAAGAGGGTCTTACTTGATTTTTGGGACCTTACACAAGTGTCCACTGCAAATTCTTGATCCACTTTCCAAATCCGTTAATGTTGGAGTTGGATCTTCTTCCGAAACTTAGCCAAACTCCAAACTCATGAACGCCAGCATCCAATTCCATTGTTTTAGGATTTGATCCAACGGTCTCTATTTGGATAGCCCACAACTGCCTTCTACCTGTGTTTTGGGTTCTTGATCCTACAATATGGGTTTTCAGGTTAGGATCATGGGGGATTTCACATTCCTCTCCCTTTAAAAGAAATTTCTTCCTTGAAATTTGAAGCGTACTTGTGTTTCCAAAGAGATTAGGATACTTCATTCTCATCTTATCCTCCTTCTCTCAAGAAGCTTCCTTGGGGGTATGATTCTTCCATCAGATCTTTACTAAGGGTATGGACTGATTCCATAACTGCGTATCCGAGCAATCCAAAACCTATGTTGGTTCTTCTTCATAGGTGAGATATGCACCTAGACCTTCGGGTTCTTGTTGTAGAAGGTGCTCCAAATTTTCCACACATTGTCGTAGCATTGATACATGGAAGACACCATGCATACCGACCAATGATGATGGTAAGGCTAATCAATATGCAAGAGGTCCGACCTTTTCAACGATTTCATAAGGTACAATTTATCTAAGGCTAAGCTTTCCTTTGATGTTGAATCCTAACACCCCTTTCATTGGTGATACCTTCGGAAAGGCTTTCTCTCCTACTTGGAAATCAATATCAGTCCTTCTATCTGTATAAGACTTTTGTCTAGATTGTGTTGTCTTGATTCTTTCTCTGATCACATCAACCATTGCACTCGTGCTTCAATCATCTCTGAACCCAAAATTCTTATGTTAATGACTAAAATGGTCATCCCATATCTTCCAGTCTAAATCCATAATCTGCACGATCCGACCAAGTTCGTTACCTAATACGGTTCGACCAGACAGCCCATGGTAGGACCAACCATAATAACAAGCACATCCACCTAACAAGTTTAAGGAACTTGACAAAGGTAGACTCCTAGCATCTATCAACTTGATGGAAAGATAAGTTAGGTAAGAAATGCTTTGCAGAGTTACTTTTCTTGAGCAACTCATCTTAGAGTCATATTCCGAATATAACTCTACTATCTTACACTATATATATTCCTCAGGTAAACATAAAGGGGTAAGCATTCATATTTTGTGGGATTAATTACTTGAATTCTCTATTGAGTAATTGAGATCATACCATTGGTACTGACTTGCCCGTCGGAGACATACCTCGACCACACAAGGTCGAGCTCGTATTTGTAGGTTCGTGATAGGGAAGGACGAGCGAGATTCTGTATCAACAATCGTCAACCTCCTCACCATCATTACTTGAGGGTCCTCGACCAGAACGGTCGTCAATGGGTTCTTCGGACAGGACACTAGCACTGAGTCCGGGATCATTAGGGAGTTCGGTTTCTAACTCATCTAAAGGAGAAGAACCTGAAGGTCCTGTATCTATGTATACCCTATGTTCTGCTAAGACAGAACCTCTCTTCAGGATCACCATAGTCTTTTATGACTAAAAGGAAAGACCAAAAGAAAAATAGGAAGGGAGATATAGACAAGGACAAAGGACAGAAAAACAAAAACAGGAATGGAATATAAGGTTTTGCAGACGATACGAAAGAAGAAAAACAATGTGAAAGACAAAGGGAGAACAGTGTAGACTTACTAGTTGGAATCCTCCGGAAAAAATGATAAGGGAAGCAGGTTGAAGAAGAAGGAATGCAACGAACTTCTGAAGACAGTAGTCGTTCCTCTTCTTCGCAGGCAGCAACAGTGCAAACAACAGAGAAATGAAGTACCAAGGAAGATGACTGTGACATATAAATAAGCAACCTGAAGATTCCAATCCAAGAGCTCCAAGGAAAACATCTAATGGACGATCAGGATACTATCACTCCAATACGCCCATCCAACGGCCACGAAGACAAACAAGTGGACGGTGGAAGATCAAGAGTCATTTCGTCATTATGACAAGCATTAGATTCCAATTCAAGAGTTCTAAGCAAACACCTAATGGGCGATCAGGATACGATCAGTCCAATACACCCATCCAATGGCTACGAAGATAAGCAGGTGGACAGTGGGAAATGAAGAGTCACTTCGCTATAATGACAAAACATTTAATGAGAAACGACAGTGATGACACGTGTCAATCACGTATAGATTTCGAAGATAGTGCATCGAAACATGTGCGCGAATGATGACTATTCATGATGAAGATGTTACATTTCCCCATGTGGTTCATGGTCGAAACGACCAAGTATTGATGTACTGGATGGATATAATCCATTGGGCCGAACACTATGTGTCCGGACTCAATGGACTGGGGGGCTTATGTTAATGACTAAAATGGTTTATCCCATATCTTCTGGTCTAAATCCATAATCTGCACGATCCGACCAGGTTCGTTACCTAATACGGTTCGACCAAACAAACCCATGGTAGGACCGACCATAATAACAAGCACATCCACCTAACAAGTTTAAGGAACCTGACAAAGGTAGAATCCTAGCATCTATCAACTTGATGGAAAGATAAGTTAGGTAAAGAATGCTTTGCAGAGTTACTTTCCTTGAGCAACTCATCTTAGAGTCATATTCCGAATATAACTCTACTATCTTACACTATATATATTCCTCAGGTAAACATAAAGGGGGTAAGCATTCATATTTTGAAGGATTAATTACTTGAATTCTCTATTGAGTAGTTGAGATCATATCATTGGTACTGACTTGCTCGTCGGAGACGTACCTCGACCACACAAGGTCGAGCTCGTATTTTGCAGGTTCATGACAGGGAAGGACGAGCGAGATTCCGTATCAACATCTTCTTTCACTAGTTTCATTCTAGTGCAAAGAAATTCTGCAACTCTGCCCATGTCACACCTCACCCAGCCAAATTCGGTCATACCGAATACCCGTGGGGGTGGTACACCACAAGACCTCGGTTCAGTGACAATTCCATACAACATATGATATAGATCCTCATCAGTCAACAGACAAGGGATGACATCTAATAGTTTTGGATAATCCACACCCACCACTTTCTTATGAAAATTTTCATAATAAGAAGACACATATTCAGCTAGAGGTAACTTACCTGTAATAGAAGCACCATCCTCCTTTCTCAAGGATGAAATTTTGTCCTAGCTCTCTTATTCTTCACACTCAAGTCTAAAAGTTTGTGTTCCTATCACCTTCAGATATCCAGCAAATACGAGCTTTCTGCCTCCATAATTTCTCATGTTGGTCAAACACCTTGAGGAACTCTATTTTGGCATCCACTTCCTTGGCAAATAACAAATCATTCATGCCATGCTGCCCAAATTTTTTCCTGAACAGTAGTGATCTTCCTTCGAGCCTCCACCACTACCACATTCAAATTTGGGAAGGTAATTTTGGACCACTCCAACGCTCCTTTTTAACACTTATAGTTTCCTACAAAAACTAAAGGGTGCGTTTGATAACGTTCTTAAAAAACGTTTCTGGCGTTTTTATGTTCTTTGGGAACGGATTAGAGGAGTTTGATAAAATGATTCATTCTTCTGTTCTTTAAGAACGGACCAGTCAGAAAAGTGTTCTAAAGAACGCTTTTTGTAGAACATAAAAAAGATGTTTTTACCAAAGAACAGAAACGAAAGTGATAAAATTGGTTCAAATTGATGCCTTAGAACAAGTTTATCAAACACCAACTTATTTTTTAACCCAAAAAAAAAAAAAAAAAAAAAAACACTAACATATTCTATTTAGTGTTTTAAAAATATTTTCAGAACGGATTTATCAAACGCCCATTTTCAAGTAAAGATCAGTCTTTTAGCACAGAAACATTAAAAAACGATTTTGCATAAGAACTGGTTTCTCAGAACATAAACGTTACCAAATGCATACTAAGAGACAGGTCTCCCCCACCATGTGATCTCCATGCTGCCTAACAAGAGGAAGAAAAAATTGGTCATCTACCCAAAAATTATGAAACGGGAATAGGATGTTAGCTGGCCTCTCCCCCTTCTTACAACACCAAAATCGAAAGGTGATCACAAGCAACCTCATGCAACACCTCCTAATAACAATCACCTAATAGATCCAGCCAAAATCATTACATAAACTTCGATCTAGCACAGTGGTCACATGCCCCCTCCACCAAATTTTAGACCAAGTAAACCTCCTCTCCGACGAAGGTAAAGCCACCAGTTCACACTAATCCACCCAGCCTTGAAACTCAGTTACTGAAGTAGCATTGAACCGACCTGGACTCCTTTCTGATGAGAACAGAGTTGTATTAAAATCCCCCTAAACACATCAAGGCTTCCCACTAGTGATAACTAATTGCAAATCACTCCACAGAAGACGTCTATTTGCTCTAAAGCAATTTGCGTGCACACAACAAACCCCAATAGAATTATTCCTCCAAGAAAATGCAACACCTAAAATTGATCAGAGGAAGCCAGTACAGAGGGAAAGCTAACTCTTGCTGCCATAGCACCCAAAGATTAGACACCCCTTCCATTTGATAATTTACAAAAATTTCACTACAATAACCCAAGTGAATAAGGAAAGAAAAAGGAACACTAGTTACCTCAATCATTGGCTCACAAACCTCAAGCTTTAGCTGCCCTTAGACTCATAGCTGACCCCTGCCCTCTTTAAAACTCGATGCAGCCCTTGGCAACACCGAACTATCCCCTATCACATGCTATCCTTTTGATCACACATGACACCTCTGGACAGCCGCATCCTCTCTAGAGTTCTCCACTGATTGCAAAAGATCCACAACAAAACTCAGATCATCTACGTCAATGTGGTTCCCCTACATTATCATCACTGGCCCTCAAGAACATGCTCAGATGTGTTCACTTTAGATACAGACTCGTCCGAGTTTTCCACACTTTCTACACCTTTAGGGGACGTTTTTCGCTTGAAACCTCCTCATTCCCCACCTCAAGATCCTTCCCTAAATCATTTCTGACCTCCTTCACATCCCACAATTTGGCTTAGAACCCTCCTTGCAATCTGCCTTTGAATGACCAAATCTTTTACTTCCTGCACTCATGCGATCACCTTCTTCAAACTCCACACGTCGCATAAAACTAAATACCTTTGCTGAACCTGGTTTGTATCGTTTGATTTGAACCTCCCCAACTCGATCTACATCTTCTCAATTTCAATAAGCACCCCTAGCATAGCTACCTTACGCCCCTTGCTTTGTTTTATTGTCTAGAGAAATTGGCCTACCACCGAAAAAATTTGGACCCTTTCATAACTTCTGCGTGTCATCCTTGCTGAATTTCACCCAAAACTAATTATGTGTTTGTGGCGAGTCGAACCCAAAAGATATTAAGAGTGTGATAATCAGTTGAGCTATTACAATTTTGTTTCAAATTTTCAAACTTGAAACCACCGACCCTCTTTCTTGAATAAATTCTCAATCCCACCCCTCCAACTGAACAGTCACACTTAAATGAAAAAAATATAGTGTTCATTGAGAAAAATGAAACCTTCGAAGTTATAATTTAGTGCTGATAAATTACTTGTGAAGTTCGAAATAATAATCGACGTGAGAAAGTATGTCGATCTTCTGTACGGGTGATTCAACAAGTTATTTATGACATAGCACGGAATGATTTTGTTATTAAGGGAACGAAGATTACACAAGTAGACTTTTTGAAATCAAGGGTGCTGGGTTGAAGCTCAAAATAACATGAACATCGTGTCCGCAAGAACCCAGGGAGGGCTGGAGCAGGTGATTTGTTTCGTAATGAATCAGCCCAAGATAGTTGTATCCTATAGTCTTTTTCGGTATATGATCAAATTATGAAGCTGAGATGGAGGCACTAATGCATGGGTTCAGATCGCCTCCCCCAACAATTGTTGATCACAAATTACAGGGCTTGTGAGGATGATGGGTTGCTCTCCATCAGGGAAGATGATTCACACTCCTAATGCACAGGTTGGAATGCGCAAAGAGACTGGATGCAACGACTTTGGGTCAAAAAAATTCGGAGTAGTTCCATGGTGGATTCTTCAATGCTGGAGAGGCTTGTTATCTTTCTTGAATAGCACAGAATGGAAAATTTCCCATTGTTATAGGGAAACGAGTGCAGCAACGAATTTCTTGGTTGGATCAGCGGCTAGATCTGAAGTTTCTTATGCGAATCCTCCTTGGTCTTCTATGGTTCAAAAAGAGTTGGATAGGGATGCAACTGGTAGCCCCAGATTTCGGTTTTGACTAAGATGTGTAGTTAGTGTTAGAAACTAGTAAGGATGCATGTATTGAGAGCAATTAACGTAGCAGGGATGAGTGTGGCTTTGGTTCCTTATAACCTAGGGAATCATATTGATGACGTGTATCTTTTCTTCCTTCTTTCTTTTTTCTTTTTTTCTTTTTCTTCTCTTCTTTTTTTTTTTTTTTTTTTAATCAAATTATCTTGATGGTGTAATTCTTTGGATCCTTTCACCTTCTAGGCTTCTACCATAGAAAAAGAGAAAAACCAATATGAAAATTTCTAGCGTTAATTGAGCCGAGGATCAGATTACTAGCGCCATTCTTCTTCTTCTTTTCCTTCCCCGAACTCTTTCGATTAAATAATAGGAGATTACCATCCGTAGAACTTCCTGGCTGCAGCTGCATCTGTTATATCCTTATTAGGGAAGGCAGTTAATGGAAAGATTAACTTCCACTTACCAAAAAAGGAAAGATGAAGTGATTGACTTCCATTGCTGACTTTTTGAAAGTTGGAATGGCGAAATGACAAGCAGAGGGACTAGATGCCTGCAATGATGCTCAGTATATTCCAGGGATCTGTCAGCCCCATTATCCTGCGCTTTCTTCATGTCACACCTGGAACTTTCAATCATAAACTATGTATAGCATGTGAAGACAAACATGAACAACTAGTGGTCAAGGCCAAGGTAATGGGATGCATGGAAAGAAATTTCGGCGAATTTCGCGGCGAAATTTGCCAGTTTCGCCCTCTGGCGAAACGAAACCAGGGGCGAAACCAATATTTACCAGATATCGCCGAGAAATCGGCGATATCTGGCGATATATCGCGAAAAATTATATTTTTAAATTTTTTTGTGTGTGAATTTTATACTATTTCTTGCACTTTTTAGGCGATTTCTCTCGTGATTCTATCACAATCTTACCAATTTTATCACAATGATTCAAAACTCAAAAATTAATGTGCTAAATGTAATTAGGAGGAGAATCTACATAGAATAACTTATAAATAGAAAAACTTTTTATAGCAAAATCTTGAAGATTAATGAGCAATTTTACCAACTATATTCTAGTGATCTAATCCTCAAAAGTCAACATGCCAAATATGGTTAGGGAAGAGTATATATATGAAATAATTTATGGAAACAATTTAAATTATGAAGAGATTTTGTAATAGAATCGTCTGTTAATCATTCCAACTATGTCCTAATGATTTAGGCCTTAGAAGGTAACACGTTAAATGTGACTAGGCAGGAGGTTTAAATGGAAATATTTATTAAGAAATAATTAAATTATCAAAGTCAACATGCCAAATGTGATTAGGGAAGAATGTATACATGAAATAATTTATGGAAATAATTTAAATTATTCATGAATCTTATAAAAGAATCTTCAGAGTGATTTGATAATCGTTCCAATTATGTCCTAATGATGTAGGCCTCATAAGGTAACATATTAAATGTGACTAGGTAAGAGAATTTAAATGGAATAATTTTTAGAAAATAATTCAAATTTACCACATATTTGTATAAGATTAGGATAGGCATCAAATTTATCAAAATTATTGAGTAAAAAACACACAAAAATTAAGGGCCAAATTTTCTATATGGGGGCGAAATTCCCGGAACTTCGTTCTTTGATGGGACGCATGATAGTAGATCAATTCTAAGCAAGATTTGCATTATAAAAAGCTGAAAAACCCAGCAGAGGAGATGTCTAAGTTCTGACAGGCATAATAAAGGAAATGGGTATCTCTTCCTTATCTCATTGCCTCATTCTAGTAGTTTTTAGTTGTATCATCATCTTCATGCAGATGCAGGTGGGAATGGCATATGCAGGTATCGGTAGCGTCACAACCTTAATTTTCTATTGTTTTACATTTGAGGTGTTAGTTTTCTGGGTAACATTGTTCAAATGTAGCCTCAATAGCCTCAATTTGAGTTACGTTTTTGGATTTTTCATGCCTGTTTCTTTTTTTCTTTTGAAGAAACTAAGATATTCTTAAGGCTTATTCTGGATTGTTTGATTCACAGATTCAAATGCGAGGAAACTGCGGATGGCACCCGGGCCTCCATCTCCAAAAGCCAACCCCAGTCAGGGAACTCGTACCCCGATACTTAAAAAACAGTGAAAAGGTTGAACAAAATGTGTGAGAGAGAGAGAGAGTGGTTCGGTGAGTTCATACTTCACATAAAAGAAACAAGAGTAATAATGCCAATCATGAAGTGTTGACTTCCATTCATCGTTACTTAGCAATTCATCTTCATGTATGTTTGTATATTAAGGCTTGAATAATGACTTTAACCCTGCAAATCTCCAATTTCTTCATCATTTTCGAGGGTAAAAAGTAAAATAATTAATAAGCAATATGAAAGACAAATGATGTTTCAATTAAACACCAAATCCAAGTAAAAGATATAGGTGCAATGGCTGGTTTCCCATTAATATTACATGGAAATTTGGTTTTCTGATTTTTTTCACTGTCTGAGAAAGATTTTCTATTTTTTATTGGGTAAACCGTAAACACAAGATTTACATGCATGCTTGAACTTGGAGATGTAAACAGCTAGGATGGTTTATAGCGTCTCATGGTAATAGTCTATAGTATTCATATTGGCTACCGCTGGTATGGTATATATTGATACACTCCCTCTATTTTTTAAAGGGCAATGTATTGGACTAGTGATTTTAGCAATCTACATGATCAACAATAAACCCCGCAACAGCTTTCGGTTCACTATCTAAGAAAGGTCAATCATTGACAAATGGCGATCTTCTCTTCTACATGGAGATTGGGGCATTATAGCACCAAAATGTATTGATTAATATGATATAATACTAGATACTAGATAATACGTTTCTTAAATAACCTAACTGATATGATGCTCCATACCAATACTTAAAATTTTGGCAGCTTGTGATTGAAAGGCTTCTCCTGTACAGTGGGTACAATGTTTTCTTCTCCCCCATGAGCGTGTCTCTCCTCCCAGCTTGTGAGTGTTCCTCCTCCAACCTTGTGAGTGTCCTCTAGCTCTCTCTTGCTCTTCCCCTGACCTATTCATCGGAGACTCTATTCTAATGTCTACTTCAACCTCTCAACATCCAAATCAAACGTGCACTGCAACCGACCCTGCGTCTAACAAAACAGAGCTCATCCCTTACCAAAACTCTTGTCCTCCTGATCCAGATTATCCTGCACCCACCCATTCCCACGACCTTTCAAATTCTGAAGATGAAAACTCCGACTCTGATGTTGAGCTGAACGCATAAGAGGTTGTAAGAGTCAAAAAAGTTTGGGAACACACCCTTGTGGGATCCATCTTAGAAGGCCGGCCGTTTAGACGACAAGCTGTTACTGAAGGTCTTGTAGCTGCTGGGAACCCCATCCGTAAGGTTGAAGTGGCTTTCCTGGAAGAATGAAAAATTTGTTTTCATTTTCAACATGAGATGGACACAGATAACGTCCTTAATGATGGCCCTTGGGCAGTTGCCAGATATCTTTTGATACTGCAAACTTGGAATATTGAGAAGAAATGGGACTTCTCACTCTGCAACTTTTGGATACAACTCCATCATCTCCCAATGGAGTTTCAGGTAGCTTCCATTATTATGAAAGTGACAAAGAAGATCGGAAAGCCTCAGAAGATCCTGTACATTGATGGTATCCAATATGGCAAGAGGATATGCTATATCAGAGTGAGAGTTCAGGTGAGTATTAATAAACCTCTCAGAACAATCGTTAAAGTGAATAGCCCAGTGGGAACCCCAATCAATGTCATGGTGAAATATGAAAGATTGCCTCTATTCTATTGCGAATGTGGTATGCTCGGTCACGAAGAGAAAAAATGCACAACAAAGTGAGCAGCATCTCCGTTATCACAAGGAACATGGCTGCCAAGATCCACGACGATGCATAGATCGACCATCTCCGAAGTGCCCAGCTGATATACATGGTATTCCCCCAGGTGATTGCATACTAGCCAAGGCAGCGTTAATCTATGATGTGAACGGAGCTATTCATACTCAGGGCAAATCAGAAAATGAAAACACTCAGACATCCCATACCTAAGGGTGTCAATTGCGGACCAAAACCGTTAAAACCGTACCGAACCGCGCCGTTTAAAACCGCACCGTACCGTACTGTTCAAAATTCGGTAAGGTACGTAGCGAAACCAAATTTCTTCGGTACGGTTCCGGTTTTAGGTACTCATACCGTCGGTATGTACCGAATTGGTACCGTACCAAATTAAGGGATATAAATTGTAATTTTACAATTAAAACACTTTACCTTTACCATATCCCTAATTCCCTATTTCAGTTTTTCGTTTTATCATTCACTTCTCTTCTTAGATTTACTTATTTTGTCTTTGTTAATTAAATTTACATTTCAAATTCTATTGATTGGTTGATCACAATTTCATTAGGATCTTAATGAATTAATAACAATAGTGGCATAAGTTCATTCGTACCAAAATTGTACCGCATTAGATACCGTGTTTGAACCGTTTTTCCGTACCGATTTAATACCGAAATCGTACCGAACCGTTTTTCTAAATACCAAAACTGTACCGTACCATTTAAATTCGGTACGGTACGGTTCTGGTTTTCGGTATTCAAAGTTGGTACCGTACTAGAACCGTACCGATTGACACCCTTACCCATACCACTGGCACTAGAGAAGATGTTGCTACAAGAGACCGCTCTGACCAGCAACAACAGAATATCAGTAACCAGGCCTGCAATACCAAGAACGTGGAGCAGACAGTAGGTACAACTGTGCCAAACAATACTCCTACTGCTCCTGATTTGCAATCCGTTTTTTTGTCGGGTATTGGTTTCGGTAATCCTCCTCTCAATTCGGTTACAAGGGATCAACAATCCAATCATTCTTCCTCTCATTCCAATATCAAATCCCACCTTTTCTCTCCACCCCTTCCATGCGAGTCCGGATCTGCGAAAGTGCTCCCCGACGGCTTTTCCACCCCAAAATACAGGGGGCTAGGGGTGGGTGATGGGAGTTTTTTTTTTTTTTTTTAATATTTTTCAGTTGTGGGGCCCACCGATTTTGTGGTGGTAAAACCGTCGGTCTGTGCTCCCCGAGGGGGTGATGATCCGGATTCCTTCTATGCCAATCTTAGTGGTCCCACCACATCAACCTTAACCCAGAAATTGTCCCCTTCACAACAGAGTCATAGTTTTCCCTATCTCCCATCCAGGGCTTTTTACAAACCAACCCAGAACATTTGAAGATGTTAACAGCCTCCTCCAACACATGGCAAAATGTCAACTATGAATGCCGCATAACGGTTCTAACTCCCATACCCCCTCAGCTCATCCCAGTACCGTTCAGCAGGCCCTCACTGAAACAAACCTACTCACTCAAACCCCACTCCCTCATTACCCAGACCCACCCATCTTTGTCAACATCTCCACCACACCACAGGTCCATACAACAACCCAAGGCCCAAATACTCAATCTCAAGATTCTCAACCATCCTACCAAACTACACCTTATGCTACCCACGTCATCCCTACAACCGTAATAACCATAACACCCTCCACAAAAAAGAGTGCTCTCTCTGAGAACCTGACAACCCACAAAAATCAGATTTGCTTTATGTATTGCCGAGCCATCAAAGAAAACACCCAAAGGCAAAAAAGCAAGAGTTACAAAAAAAGAACTGGATCAAGGAGCAGTGGATAATTTGCTAGAGTAATCTCTTCTGAGACGATTTTTTAGTGACGGACCCGTGGTCAGACCCACGGGAAGCAATGAAACTACTAAGCTGAAATTGCCATGGCTTGGGGAATCCACGGGCAAGTCGTGCACTGAAAAACTTCTCCAAATCTGAAAGACCTGATTTTTTTTTCTTATTAAAACCAAACTCGATGGAACTGCAATGGAAAGAGTGCGAAGAACTACGGGCTTTGATCAGATCGTAACTGTGGACTCAGTTGGCTCATCTGAAGGGCTCTCCATATTGCGGCAGAATCATATTAAGGTATGTATTCTTAGTTCCAATCATAGGATTATTGATGCACAAATTTCAATCCCAAACTCCACTTTTCATATTTCCTGTGTATATGGTGATCCCATTAAAGATAAGAGGCAATTGGGATGGGACCAACTTATCCGAATCAGCAAGGGTCGCCAAACACAATGGTTATGTATGGGAGATTTCAACTCATACCTAGATTGGCACGAGAAGATTGGAGGCTCCACCGTGAAAGACAGAGACACACAGGGCTTCAGAGACATGATTTTTTAAGGTCACCTATTGGATCTTGAGGCTAAGGGACCTCGTTTTACATGGAACAACTGAAGAACTGGCTCTGATAATATTCGCATTAAACTGGATCGAGCTTTAGCATTTGTGGAATGGAGATTACACTTCGATAATGCCACAACAGTAATCAAACCAGCAATACACTCAGACCACAATCCTTTAGTGATAGACACTCATGGTCGAATGCCCAAAGGAAGACGTCCTTTCTGATTTGAAGCGGCATGGCTACACCACCCAGATTGTATGCAAGTTATCAATGATTCCTGGAAGATTACAGATGCCAAAAATGGAGGACATCCGATATATCAGAAGGGTATGAACTGCAGAAAATCTTTAAAAAAATGGAACAAAGCTGACTTTGGTATAATCCAAGAAAATGTTAAAACAAATCAAGGCTAAACTAGAAACAGTACAAATGAGAGGTGCTCCAGACTACTCGTGGGAAGAAGAGAAAATACTTCAACAACAACTTCAGAAGGAGCTTCTTAAGGAGGAAGTTCTATGGCAGCAGAAATCCAGGGTAGCTTGGTTATAGAGTGGCGATAAAAACACACAATTCTTTCATCATCAACTCTCATCCGTCGTCACCATAACCGACTTGATAAGATTAAGATGGCTAATGGGCAGTGGACATCATCTAAGAAAGAGCTTCAAGAAGTCTTGCTTGAGCATTTTACGACTGCTTTTACAACTGAAGGAACACAAAAAGACTCTTTACAGCAAGCACTCTCGACTATCAACCCAGTCGTTCCTGATGAAGTCAATTCATTATTTGCCATACCAAGTCAAGAAGAAATACATCAATGCTTAAAGTCTATGGGCCCTCTAAAAGCTCCGGGGCCAGATGGTTTCTCACCTATATTTTCTGAAGGCTTGGCAGGTTACACAAGAAGACATTACAGCAATGGTGTCTACATTCTTTCAAACTGGGTACTTACCACAAGAGCTCAATAATACATACATCTACCTTATCCCCAAGGTAGATAGCCCTAAAGTTCCGGAGCACCTACGTCCAATCAGCCTTTGTGGAGTCGTAGTTAAAATTGCATCTACTATCTTCGCTAACACTCAAAGATCACCTTCAAGGTAATCATTTCTCCTACCCAGTCTGCTTTCATTTCGGATAGACTTGCCTATGATAATATTTTCATTGCACATAAAATGTTTTTCATTATATCAAAAACCATAAAAATAAAAAAATAAAAAATAAAAAATAAAAATAAAAAAAAGAAGGAAAGAAAAATTGTTTGCCATGAAATAGATATGAAAAAAAACATATGATCGCCTTGAATGGGATTTCATCGAGGCTACACTTTTGAAGCTGAGATTTTGTAACACTTGGATTGCTTTAGTTATGAATCTGATTAAGTTGGTTTCATACACCCTATTGGTGAATGGTGTGGAAAGTGGGAGCTTCTCTCCTAGTAGGGGTATCTGCCAAGGAGATCCTCTATCCCCTTTTATCTTCATTATGTGCTCGCATGTCCTATCATCTATTATTGATGTCGCTGAAGGAGAACATCTGGTGCATGGCATCAAAGTTCGTAATAGGGGCCCATCGGTCTCTCATCTCCTATTTGTGGACAATTGTCTTATACTTGCAGAAGCCAACCTTTAACATATTTCGTGGCTCAAAGATTGCCTCTCTCTATATTTTAAGGCCAGTGGGCAGGAGATCAACCTCTCAAAATCATGCCTTACTTTCAGCCCGAACACTCACAATCGTATCAAGAAATGGTTCTCTAGGATATTGAAAATCAAATATGGTGCTGGGCCTACTAAATACCTTTACCCACGGAATTTCGGGGTATCTAAGAAAGAAGTCTTCAGATCTGTAGGAGACAGAGCAGCAAATAGAATTGCAGGTTGGAAGTTCAAATTCTTATCCCAAGCAGGTTGTGAGACTCTACTTAAATCAGTCATCAGTTCTCAATCTTCATATGTGGGTTCCCACTTCTTTCTTCCTATATCACATCACGATAGGATGAGTAGCTTAATGACAAACTTCTATTGGGGTAGCAATGCAAAAAAAAAAAAAAAAAAAAAAAAAACACAATGGATCTCTTGGATAAGACTTTGCCGCTCTAAAGAAAGGGGAGGATTGGGCTTTCGAGAACCGGTTCTGCAAAATAGGGCTTTACTTACCAAAGTAGCTTGGAGACTGTGGACAGAACCCAATTCACTCTGGGCCAAATTCATCAAGGCCATCTACCTCCCTAGATCCAACTTCCTTGAAGCAACCCAGTTGAGCAAATCATCGTGGGCTTGGAAGAGTATCCTGATTGGCAAAGAAATATTGCAGGATGGACTTGTGTGGCGAATTGGTAATGGGTTGTCAATAAGCATATGGGATTACAAATGGATCAAGAGTTTACCGAATTGCTCAATTCATAGTCCAAGACCAACCAATTGAGCACTCAATACAATAGCGAGCCTATTTGATCCAGTTACTCGTTTATGGAAGAAGGAAATCATTGAAACTTTCTCTACAATGGAAGAAAAGGAGATTTTAAAATGAGATTGAGCACAAATAATATTGAAGACAAGCTACATTGGAGTGGGACAAACAATGGTTTGTTCACAGTCAAAAGTGCTTACCACTTCCTTTCTAATTGGAGGGATCAACAGCTGCAGCACAATCCCTCTTCATCCAGAATCCATGAGTGGCAAATGATCCAACGAACATCTGGAAACTAATCTGTAATATCAAAACACTGCCAAAGATAAATTCCTTCATCTAGAAATGTTGTGCACAAGGTACAGCCACTAGAGAAAGCCTGAAGAAAAGGAACATCCAAGTCGATCCTAGCTGTAAAAGATGCGGACAACCAGTGGAAACTACAGGTCATATGTTGTTTGAGTGTCTTTTCTCTCGTGCTGTCTGGTTCGGGTCCTTCTTATCACTACAGACAATAGATTTTGAAGCTCCAAAAGTACCTCAGATCTTAGCACACTGAAATATGAAGATATTCCCTCCAAAATCTTCTCGAAAAGAGGCTTTCTCCTTATTTTCCTTCATCTGCTGGTTCATTTGGCATGCTAGAAATGAAGTCACTTTTGGGACACATCCATCCACTCCAGACAAGGTCTTCAAGCAGGCTCAGAGGTCTTTCCTTAATTTTTCTGAAGCAAATCAGGGCCTTTTCTCCTCCCAACTAGGCAATGCTTTTGTTCATCTTACTCAATATTGGACTCCACCAGAGGCTTCCCACTTCAAATTGAATACAGATGCTGCATTACCACTTAAATCGCACAATGGAGGAATGGGCTTTATTCTTCGAGATCATCGTGGTATCCCCATATTTGCAATATTCAAACCTGGTGATTTCCTTTCTTTATTAATGGGTAAAGCAATGGCCATCAAGGAAGGGAATTTGTATGTAGCTCAACAAGGTTTCTGCTACCGTGAAGTGAAATTGGATTGCCTACAAGTGATAAATCTATTGACTGATCAGCATAGTACTCCCCCTTTGGAAATTCAGGACATTATAGATGAAATCAACCACATATCCAGGATTTCCTATTTGTAAGCTTCAATCACTTCATTAGGGTCGCAAACAAGGTTGCGAATTGTGTGACCCTTGCTTTCCTTCTCAATAATATTTTGAATTACCAAAATAAAAAAATTAAAAATTAAAAAAATATTAAAAAAATATTAAAAAAATATTAAAAAAAATTAAAAAAACACAACTTTGGCAGCAACTTTAAAGACTAGGTTGCAGAGGTAGCCAGTTAAAGCTAAGCCTTTAAGGGTTGGGTGTGAGAAGGTGGTTTAGTAAATTGACATTAGAAGGGTATTTCTGTCATTTTATTTTAGGATTTAACTTAGATTGATTGAATTTGTTATGTGTAACTAATAACATTGGAGTGAGTCACAAATAATTTTTCCTACTTAAAGAAAGAACAAGAATATCAACCCCACTTAAGGGAGTCACAAGTAAATTAAAACTCTTAGAAATACTACGACAATTTTCACTTTGTCAAATGTGTGATTAAGCATTTGTTGCTCTCCTCGTTTAAGCGAAAAAATTTGAACACTTGCCATTTCCAAGTTTACCACCATCTACTTTTCTTATTTGTGTCTGATCTTCCAAGACCACGAGGCACCAGGGACACTTCTCACTTGGAAATTGATGATGAAATGACTCCAATCTGCGTCCCTCTATTGATTCCATGTTGCTGGTTCGGTGATTCCCTACAATAAGATTACAATGAACAAATCTATAGACTTCAAATCTATGGAGTCATAATTTATAAAATTAAGTGTTTGGTTGTGGAATGAAATCTGTGAATTCATCCTAAAAAACTATTTAATCGACATGATTTTTATGAATGTGCAAACGTATAGCTTTTTTGAAATCTCTGGATTTCACCCCTTACCCATAAATCTACAGATTCACGTTTTTAGTGTAAAAATGTGAATCTATAGAATTCATGAATCTAGAGATTTTTTACAACCAAACGGGTATAATTCTCAGATTCATGAATCCAGAGATTTCAAATCTCTGGATTCATGTAACCAAACAGGCCCTAAATAAATATTTGGGATTACAATATGTAGAACTTCCTTCCTGCAGCTGCATCTCTCATTAGTATAGACAACACTGAGAAAGGAAGTCAATGGAAGATGAAGCTCCGTTATCAAACTCTTGAACATTATATTAAGATTACAGACCTCAAAAAATATAAAGACCGAAGGTGGAGGGTCGAATAATTTCACCAGCCGCCTCCAATTCTACCATAAGGCTGCATTTGTTTGCTGGAATAAAAGTGGGGTGGGAAAATTCTTGAAAAAAGTCTAGATTTCTTACTTTTCCTTAAATCCCAAAATTGTAGATTGTTTGGTTGCTTGGGGTGGGAAAGTGAGAGACAATCTTCCTCGAATCAAGGAAACTTGTTTGGTGATGTGGCAGCCCAACTTTACCACCCCAAACCATTTTAAAACCCCACAAATTTGGTGAGATTTTGTGGAAAAGTTTGAAGAAGTAAAAAGTGGGACCTACCACAAATTTGGTAGGATTTTGTGGTGATGGCTGCGTTTGTTTACAAAAGTGGGGTGGGAAAAAAAACATGTGGGTCCCATGTGTAGTGGGGTGAGGGAAAAGGAAAGGGTTTTGTGAAAAAGTGATAGTGGTGGGTCCCACTTTTTACTTTTCCCAACTTTCCCACAAAGTCCCACCAAATATGTGGGGTTTTAAAATGGCTTGGGGTGGGAAAGTTGGGTTGCTACATGAGCAGACAAGTTTCCTTGAATCAAGGAAACTTGTCTCCCACTTTCCCTCCCCAAGCAACCAAACAATCTACCATTTTGGGATTTAAGGAAAAAATAAGAAATCTACACTTTTTTCAAGAATTTTCCCACCCCTTTTTTCCTAATTTTGCTGAGGTCTTGCATGATTAATGCGCAGGACCGTCAAGCGAGCCGTCAGATCTAATCGGACGGCTTGCATCATCCTTCCATTAATAATGTAAACAACCTGTTAAAGCTGCTATTTGGGGACGGTTCGGTCCAATGACGCTAAACAGGTTTGAGTTGGGCGGTTCGACATTCTCTTTTGAGTTGAAGTATATGTTATAAATACGTTTTATAAAACACAACATACATACAATTGTTTTATACTTTTAACAAAATACAATTGTATACGATACGATATGATTTCAAAATGAATGACAAATACGTTTTCAAATTTGAATCACAAAAGCGTTTGTTTTCTACAGCTCGTGTTTCATTTCAAAACCAAAAGCCCCAAATCCATTTTTCATGTTGCAGAGGAGAAGACGAAGACGAATTGGAAGGTTCCAGCATTGTTGAAGAAGAAGTTGCAGAGAAGCATTTCCCAGTTTGAGAGGTTCCAGCGTTGTTGAAGAAGAAGTTGCGGAGGAGCATTTCCCAGTTTGATAGGTTACAGCGTTCTTGAAGAAGAAGAAGCAAACCTAAAAGCTTCAGTATTTCATTCATTTGAAAACTCATTTCGTTTTATACCCAGCGTTTCCTTGATTCCAAGCTTTGGTCGCAGATCATTTTATGTTAAACACAGCTTTGGATCAAAGCTTTGACGGAGAAGAAGAAGAAGAAGAAGTAGCTTGAAGCAGTGGCTTGAAGAAGAAGAAGCCGTAGTTTGGGTTCTCGTTCCAATGTTCTGCTCTTAAAGAAGAAACACAAAATGGTGCTATTATTCTCTCCTAAAATGCTCCTGGTTTACATTATTCACATCACTTCTTGCTCATTTTGTCATTTACCCTAATTTCAGGAGATGCTGTGATGTTGAAGAAGAAGAGAAAGACAATGATGGGAGTAAGGTTGGAATCGAGCCGTACGCGGTTGAGTTTTCACTAAGTGAGAAGCTTCTGCTTTTGGACTCGTTGAAAGTAAGATTTACCGGTGGGTTTTCTGTAATGACATCTGATTTTTAATTTTTCTGTTGAAATCATTATTTTATTATTTGCTTAAGTGTTGAATTTATAGCTTTCCATTCGGTTTCTGATTGATTGGATACAGATTTTTTTGGCAAAGGTGATTTGTTCCCAAAGTCTGTTGTACAGGTTGGTTTTGTTGAACACAATAGCTTCACTTGGGCTTTTTATTTTACTAATAAAGAATACCCTGTTTCATATTTTTGGAAATTAATGATGTTTCCCTTTTTCCTAAAACTATGCATCTTCAAAGACAAACTTTGCATTTCATGATCTCCTTGATTCATTAAAAAAAAAAAAAAAACCCTACTTGCCTTATCTGAATTTCGTATGTTGCTCAAATTCTATGGCATAGTCCATTTTGATTTCATCTCTCAGACTTGTGCTCTCAGTTGGATTTCTATGATATTGTTAAACAACCAAAACATAAGTGAGAAGAAAATTTGTTTGAAGCAGTTCCATTGTACAACAATAAGAGGTGAGTAATCAGCACCATTGTTTGTTTATTAATATGTTATACATCATTCGCCTGTTTCTTTCTTTTTAGTTGATCCTATAACCTCCTAAAGCATGCTAACCTAGTGCCATATACTTGTTCAACATTTCAGGCTTTTGATATTTTATTTTTTCCCCATCATTAGTAGTTCTTTCAATGGTGATAGTAGTTGGTTGTAATTAGAAAGCATTATCTCTATTCTCAAAGTCATGGTTATATGCATAGTTTGTATAAACTTTCTGGAAGTAGTGGACAAGAAACAATTTGGTTGGTTGTAGGTTTGTCCTAATGGTGGTAAAGAGTGTAATTACAGACATGCTCTTCCTCCTAAATATGTATTAAAATCTGAAATGAAAGCTTTGTTAGAGGAAGAGGCTGAGAGGCTGAGAAGATATCGATTGAGGAAGAGATAGAGAATCAAGTAGATGGAACATTATTTCTGACACTAGTTCTACTGTTCTATCCTAAAATTTGGATTTTAGTAAACTAGTTCCAAGTAGCGTGATATTTTGGTAGTAGTGTTCAAAACTATGGTTGAGCACTCCCTCTTTGAAGCCTTACATTTTTTTGGTGTCTTTTGTAAGCTCCAAGGGCTCGAGTCATGTGAATGAAAAGTTGAAATGCGCTCTCACATTATAAGCCTGACATTGTACTTTGAAATTGGAATTTGATTTCTACTTTCAGGTAAAACATGTTAGAGAACAGTGGGATAATACTTCTGTTGTTGTGGCTATTTGCTCTATCATGAGTGCAGTATTATCTGATAGAAGCTTCACTCTTTTTACAATTGAAATATTTATCGGTTCTAATTTGTTGGTTTCCTATGACATGTTTTTTTGCATTTAATATGGTGCTGTTTTAGCCTTGGCTTATTAAAACATTTCATCCATGTTTAAATTAAATGGTTTCGTGCTCAGTCAGGAGATAATGTTCTTATAATAATTGGAGCTTTATGTTAAATCCAAAGTTGGTCAAGCCTATGTGGCTATAGGGGCCATTCCATATGATATATATAATCTGATTCTATGGTTTGTACAGACTTGTGGTGGGAAATGATTTTTGAATTAAAAATATATGTTTCTATAATCATGTATGGATTAGTATTTCGTGACTTGTGATGGGGAAGGGAGGCATTATATTATCTGTATCATTGCACTGATTTAAGGATATTGGTTGAAGACTTTCGATGATGTTTGGCAGTTTGTATTGTTTGATCATATTTGTTTTGTTTTATTTTGACATACTTGATCATCAAACTTTGACTTAAGAAAGGGGTTAGTATTGTAGATCTCCATTTGAGTCACTGTTGTGCTTGATGAGTTGTCAATTTGGTGCAGTTGTGTTATCCTTTGTTTAAATCATGGGCGGATGCAATTGTGAAGAGCAGTCTTCCATGTTAATGGAGAAACCCACTCCATTATGCTACTGCGGGCAAGGCAGGATGTTGTTGCTGACTTCAAACACAACAAAAAATCCTAGTCGCAGATTTTATAGGTGCCCAAATGGTGAAAAGCATCCACATTCTTTTCTTTGGGTAGATAAGATGTGTGGTAGTGAAGCAGCAATGTACGTACATTCTAGAGCTTCAACGTCGTATGATAGTGTGAATAGTAAGAAGGAGGTGCGATCGCCAATAATATATGACGACCCACTAGGCAATCAGCTGAATTTCGGTGCTGCATGGCGAGCCCCTACTCATCAAGTGCACAATCAATCAGTGTTGGCCCGAATCACAATGTTGTATCATCTAGTATTGTTCTTATGTGTTTGGGTTTTTTTACTTTCTTGTTATGTACTTTATTCAACAAACATGTAAAGGCCCTACTTTTGTGTCAGTATTGTAAGCTAGACAAGAGGACAATGATCAAGTGGTTGGGTATTACATATTTATTGTTATGTACTGTATCCAGTTTAGACATACAAGAATTAAATTTTCTTAGACAACCACTGTCCTTAATGTAAGGCACCACTTTTAGTGTCATTCGGATATAAGGCTCATTCTGCTTGTTTGTTGATTCCTTTATTTGGCTGCTCCTTACTGTATGGAAGCTTATGAACATTGAGAGGATACAGGCTAGTGGCTAGTGATAGTCATCATATCACACTAATGGGTCCAACTGATAGTGAGGTTGCAGATGATTTATTTTGATCGACCGACCTTGTGACAGCAAGAGTGAGCTGTAGTTCAGGTGAATTTAGGAGCTTAGGCAATCTCGTTCTTGGAAGGTCTTATCGCAGAATTTAGTATTGTTCTTATGTGTTTGGGTTATTTTACTTTCTTGTGGTGAGAAGAATTCCTTGAGATTCCTCTGCAGTCACCTTTACCATGCTTCTGTACCCCAGCAAGAAAAGTCCTATGCTCTTGCTCTATCCATGGAACTCCTAACCACCCACAACCCCCAACAGGAAAAGAATTAAAATAGAAAAAAATTTCCATGACATAGAGAACTGTTTGAGGAAGATGGCAATCCTTTCATGAGACCTATAGTGTACACATTTACTATCCACTCATATGCTCAGTCAATTTGAGCAACCAACCACTGTAATGCTCACTGAAATTTTAAAATGAAGAGTTGCATTCATTATGACCAAGGAAACATATGTCCCTCATTGTTTTATTCAAACTAGTACCACCATCCATATACAAATTCAATGTGCATTAAAAAAAATGTGAAGTATAGTCGCTCATGTATGAGCTCAACATTCTATTCCTGACCAACCGCACATGCTCAAAACGCTGACAACCTTCTATTCCAATCATGAGTGGTGGGCCTTGTAAGCCACCTACTTCCTATATAATCAAACAACAAATATGTAAGAATCACTCTTAAATTAAAATAAATGAGCAATACAGAAAGAGATCCGTACATGCATGTAGCTTAGTTGATCAATGATCAGCACTCTGACCAATATGCACTGAATTTTGGGAGGAAAGTACATGCTGTATAATCCAACAACAAATAGGTAAGAATAACTTTGAAATATAAATAAATGAGCAATACAAGAAGAGATCCCTACATGCATTTACCTTATTTGAAGAATGATCAGTAGTTACACCATTTTGTACTGAATTTTGGGAGGAAGGTACATGCTGTATAATCCAACAACAAACAGGCCTAAGATTAATTGTGAAATGAGGTAAAATAGATGTACAATACAAAAGGTGTGTAAATGCATTTACTTGAGTTGACCATGTATTAAAACCCTCAAACAATGACAAATAATCAGACTCTGGCAAGGTTACATCAATGGAGCCCTTTCCCTCCACTAGCCTGACAGACCTCTTCTTTTGTGTTTTTTCATGCCAGGGCTTCATTCTTTTTCTTGATCCCCTTTTGTGAGACTCTTTTGGTTTTAACTGTAAATTTCGGTAGGCTTCACCATTTTCTTCCAAGGGATGCTCAGTAGGTTGCACAACGTCTACATCTTCGAGCTCTTTGAGAATCCCATTTACATGCTTATATAATATGTTACAACCAACTTCCGTTTCACAGGCTTGGTTAATGATTTTCAAACATGTCGTAGTAATCAGCCTACTTCGCTGTCAGCAACACTTTGGGCATCTTCTAATTGGCCAGGGCCAATTGGGTGTGGGTTCACAGTTTCAAGCACATTATAAGGATTAACATCTACAGCGGCGTCATTAGAATCTACATGCATGTCAACAACTTTAGCCGCAATGTTCTCTTCGTCCTCAGATCCAATAGGAGGATCAGCTGGCATATCAAATTCAGGGGGAGCAGCATGAACAAAATCTTCATTTGGCGGAGCAATCTGTGCATTCTCTTCACCAATATCAACAGCAATGTTTATGTCTGGAACAACATTGTTAAAAACAGGGGCAGGCAAAGCAGGATCATGTATAGGGGGAGCAAAAACAGGGGCAGGCAAAGCAGGATCATGTATAGGGGAGCAAAAACAGGGGCAAGCAAAGCAGAATCATGTATAGGGGGAGCAAAAACTAAAACAGGATCATTATCAGCAACAACATTTTCATTTTGAGGAATATCCTTACGGATATTCTCTTCATAAACAAATTCAGGAGGAGGAGCGGGAACAAAAGTGTTCTCATCAAACACTAGATCTATTTGTTCAATAATATCACCTGCAGCATTAGCAAGAATTTTTTCAGCCATATTCTTCAGATTTTCAAAAGAATAATCAGGGATTTCCTTACTTTGATATTCATTCTCAACCATATTGTTTGGGAGAATAGAAACATCATGAGGTAGCATGGGTGACATAGGAGGAGTGAACACTTCATTCCTAGAACAATAAATGGGCTCACCAGTCTCTTCAGCTACATTGTCAGGAGTTCTAGCAGAAGGGGAAACCCCTGATTTTTCTTTCTTTCTTTTATTGGAAGCTGATACCTTGTGGCCTGAAGAGGGACCTGCTGAGTTCCGATTACATCTCAGGCTTCTGTAGGTTCTTGAGGTTCTTGTTCGAAAAGCAGGGTTTTTACTGTCAATCACTTTGACAAACTCAATATCGGGCATTTCTTCATCAGCATTTTCTTCAACAATTTCTTTTTGTACCTGGTCTACCTTTTGCTGACCAGATGGACATTTTCTCTCAGCAGTCTTCTTAACAACCTTTTCTCGGGGGAATGACGAATAGCAGAATGTTTTCTTTTCTTACCTGACTTCTCAGGTTTGGAATCACGCTTCTTTTCTTCTGAAGCAACCTTTCGGAGTTCATAAATGTTAGGGATTTGATAAACATCAGTCCCTGTAAAAGAAACAGAGGTCAACAAAAAAACAAAATTTATAGTATTAAAAAAAAGAAGAAGAAGAAGAAGAAAAAACCTCTCTTATGTACCTGGTAAGAGGTTATGAGTTGCCAATCCAGCACCAGTCTTCAGTTTTGTTGCATCAATGGATTTTTCAGACGGGGTCAAGCTCCATGTTTCCTGATCATATGCACTCAGCGTAGGATGCTGGTTTAGAGGACGAAGGGATTCCTTTGTATGGAAACACCATCGAGAGTGGTAATTGGGAATGGGGATGGCACAAAAAAAAACTTTTCTCCCCATTTCTTGTTGTCATGAGGAATAGGGTAGTTGGTGAAGATTTTGGTTTTCTTACCCAACTCATCAGCAATACAAGTTCTTCGAGCAAAATGGAGATAACCACGCTCACGGGAAACTTTGAGGCTATGAAAATTTCTAAAAAGTTTGATAGATGGGGTGCGGCCCATTTGACGGATGAAGGCAAAGAAACAGTAAACCAACTTCCAACTGTTGGGAGTAAGTTGAGAAGGGCAGACGTGGTAGTAGTCAAGTAAAGACTGGACAATCAGAATCAGAGAAACTCTAAATCCAGAATCAAGGTGATGGAGTTTAACGGCAATAACACCGAGGCTAGCATTATATGGACGCACAGAATGTTTAGGAACCCATAACTTGGCATTAGAAGGAAAATGGAAATCTTGACGGTAAGACGACATGTGAGATTCTTTGACCGTAGTTGGATACCATTCTGGTACAGCATGTCTGGGGTCCAACTTTTCTTTGGTGGTGTCCAAGGGGACATAAGGAGTTATTTCTTCGTCCACAGCATACGGAGCAGGGCTATCAACATTAACATCTGAAGGCGCATTCACTTGTTCAGAGGTGCTGGGGGCTGAAAAATTGATAGAGGGATCCATGAAGAAGAAAGAGCAGCAACGAAGGTTCAGGAAATGAAAACAAAACACAGGAAGGATGATAAAGGAGTTGCAGAGGAATGCAGTTTGAGTATGAAGAAAAAATAAGTAGGTTATGACCCGAAAGCGGATGACAGGGAGTAAATAAATATGAAGATGAGGTGACATAATGAAAAGACTCTTGAAAAGTGGAGGGAAATATACGATGCTTCAGATCGATGGCTATAATTGTTCGTAATCGACGCTTGGGGTTTATCGGTGGATTTGGAAACATTGCGACCAGACACATGGATAAAATAAAAACGATTAAGGAGAGCATTACAATCGTGCGATGGGAAGCAAATAATATTCAAACGACGGAGAAGAAGATAACGTCAAGGAAGCTGGACAGGTGCATTAATGAGGTGATTTGATTTGGGGCGGCTGACCTCAGTATTTGATGATTACGAAACATTTGGGGCGGCTGACCACTTCAAGAGCCATTATGGTTTGTTCTTTTAAAACATATTGAGATCAGCATCTAAATTGATGACAACCTGGGAATCCGAATTACAATACAATTTTCAAAAATGCATGATTTTTGGAAATAATACGAAAGGTTGAAGGATAAAAAATTTGCCACGTGGGGAGTAAAATTTGATGACAAAGATTAAGCGCATGAAAGCAGTTGAAACTTTAAGAGTCAAAAGTACAGAATGAACGGTTCTGATTGAATTCAAATTCTATTGATTAATATTTCCAAAGTTGATATGAATTGAACGATACTGATGACCTAATGTACTAAGGATTGGAAATTTTCACAAACGGTACAAAATATAGAATATTCTGAAGTCATGTGAAGGAAAGATTCAAACCTCCTGAGCAGACTCTCATACAAGTTCAACCTGATCAGCAGGCTTGTGGGCTCATGCTATCACTAAAGTATGGTCATCCCGGTTATTCCCATTATACACATATCCCGTATTTCGTCCAAATCTTCTACGAGATCAAGCAGCATCTGTCTCGGAGCTCCAGCCCATCAACCTAATTCAAACTTCCAAAAATAAAAGAAACAAGATCCAACCTACTCAAAATAAATAATTCCAAAAGCAAATACGTGTTTCAAAAAGAATAAATAAATCATACCAACGTTTGTTTACTGAGACGAAGTTCCTCTACTACATTAGCTGTAAAACGATTTGGTAAAGTACTCAATGTAATGTGGCAACCTGAAATCCACCAACTTCTAGTAAGACACACCAGACTTAAGAAACAGACAATAGAAGTAGCAATATACTTGATAGTCGAAACTAGTCAGTCTGATGAAACATAATCATTCCGTTTCAAGTACCTTCAGAATGGAACCATTCCATTTCAACTATCTAATCAGTCTGATGAAACGGAATCATTCCGTTTAAAATAGGTTTAGAACAGAACCATTCAATTTTACCAGTTTGCATAAACGTTATCGCATTCATACATACAAAACCTTCACATCTTCATAATTTTTTGGTAAATTAGAATAACAACTGTACATACCAACTCTTTATGTGAAGTATTTTTGTATTGGAAATCTCAAATAAAAACAAAAAAACTATCTCATAATTGAGCAACCAATCACTCTTATGCACACTGAAATTTTCAAATGAAGAATTACAATAATGTGTATGGTCTATCATTGTTTTATACAAATTTAAAGGGAATAAAAAATGTTTCAATATGAAGCTCATGTTTCAATTATTTGTTTCATCAGACTGTAATTGTCATATGAAAGGTTGATATGACAAATTAAATAATTGGATGTCTAGAGCATCATATATAGAAGTTGTGGTTCAGCAAATTGCTGATGGCTTAAGTTCACTACACCAGCCCAATATTATTCACCGTGACTTGAAGCCTGACAAATGCCCGTTCTTGAATGAAATCCACAATTCGCCTTTGAAGATTATGGACTTTGGTTTGAGTTTGTTGATGATTTCACTGACCCAATTGTTGGAACGTTTGATTCAATTGATTATGTCTCACCAGAGACTTCATCACGTCAGAATTTCACTTTTCCTCCTTTCTGGGTAAGCCACATTCTTCAAATAGACCAACAGCTCAAGAGGTAGTGTCTGAAAAATTCATGTGAAGTATAGTCGATATTCATGCACAAACTAAAATTTAAAGACATTAATAAACTTAAAAGGAATCCTAAATGAATCCTTATTGAATATTAATTGATAGTTTACAATTATAAAGAAGAATACAATGCGGATTAAAACACATAAAACCATACACCATCTTCATATATACCAACCATGTTGAAGTTCAAAGGCTACCATTTTTGAGATCACACCAACCGCTTTCTTGTTCTTGGAGATGTTTATTTCATGTTGACTGGGATTAGACCTATTTAGGTTCTAATTTTACATTTATTTGTGTCTTCCAATATCTATTTTAGAAACACAGAAGTATAAAAGATGGATCAGTTGAGATGACGATTGATAGGGGGATTCTCCATAGATGGTTTTAAGAAATAAATGTAAAATTAAAGGAAAAAGAAGGTTCTTAAGACTATGATGCAAAGGAAAACATCAGTCAAGCATCAGTATTTGTCAAAAGTATTGATTTAATGAAATGAAGTCTGTGAACAAGCACCCCCTGTATCTAAGCCCTTGCTAAAATATAGTGTCTTCACTGCATATATATGGCAAGCTTTAGCTAAAACTCCATAACGCTTGAATCCTTTATAGCTAAACCAGATAAAGCTATAATCCATCAATATTAGATAAAAAACTATTATATCATGATCCATCAGATGCACCAGATGGATAAATAAAAGATGCATTCTATAAAAAGAAGTCATTTACAACAATAACTACAAACATTCATGTGTAAAGACAGAAAATACCAGAAAAAGGGCATGGAAAATTTTACAAGATATGGTCAAAAAAGCAGATCAGAAAAACTAAAGTATCAGCCTAACAAGCAAATCAAAAACAAGGCACGGAAAATTAAAGAGCACATTGTATGTTTCCTTTTTTATACTCGAGCTTTCCTAACAATGCTCTAGCCACCTTTGTACAGGAAATGTATTTGAGCTTCGTAACCGAATTATAGATAGAAAAGCATTTGAGCTTCTTGACCATATTCATAGAACCAAAAGACATAGGAATTAGTTTCTCATTCAAATGGTAAGCTACCCATTAGTTTAAGAAACTAAGATTTCAAAAGACAACCAATTTTGAAATTTTTTGTTGGGAATAGAATGTTAAAGATGAAGGACAGAAGGTTAAAACTAAACAGCGCCACAATAATGAACTGAAGATGGCCAAGAATATAGCCGAAGCTTTTAAGACCGCAATTCACTTATTTCGAGAACCAACCAGATAACATTATAGCTAGGAATTGAGCACAATGATTATCGAGATATCCCATACAAGTAGTTGTAAAGGTCTAGAGAATATAGAAAACAAACGCATTGACCACCTATAGTCTTCTCGATATGACCATACTGATCTTACACAATGCAGCAGTTAACGAATCCACAATGTCAACTAAATAACCATAAACAAGCACAACCCAACTCATTGTATCATCTAATGTGGAAAGCAAAAAGGCACTTTCCCCTATAAAAGTAAAAAGGCACTTTCCTCTATAAAGTAATCTTTCAAATATAGCATACAATTGTATGAATATAAAACAATTGTATGTATGCACAGCTTAACGAATCCACAATGTCAACTAAATAACCACAAACATGCACAACCCGACTCATTGTATCATCTAATGTGGAAACTAACAAGGAACTTTTCTCTATAAAAGTAATTTTTCAAATATAGAATATGGTGAATTGGTTAACATGTGTTTTCTATGGCGTTCTCCGAAATCAGAATGACATTCACATAGTCAAAACTCAGCAAAATCAAAACGCAAGAAAATGTGCAGTAACAAACCTCATAGTTCAGATAGCTGGTTTCACGAAGGGATGATTCAGCCTCTTCAATATTGCTAGTATCTGGCTTCTGCTAACTTTCACCAGTTCGAGAGAGTAGAGACTGGCCAAATAGTCTCTGGTGGCCAACGAGTCAGATGAGGGAACCATTTCATCTGTTATTATCTGCTCTCCGGAACAAAGGCATTTCACCATCCTCCCCAACCCTGCTCTAACACCACTTCTCTGATTTCTCCGTTTGGCACGTCCCATTATGTTTCATTAGAGTGGAGAGTTTTCTGATCATCTCGATTGCAGAAGACCCAAATCAGCCCTGATGATTTGGGTCGAAGATAACATAATCACTGGTTCACTTATTGGGTAAAATAAGATGATCGACTCTCTGTAACATGGCAAAATTCAAAATTGCAGGAATAACAAGTGAGACAAGAGATATAATAATCGAACTGGAGACTCCATTTCCAGTTAGAATAATAAAACAAAGAAGACAACATTTCACCACTCACCCATATAAATAAGAAATCATGCAGATCTCCTTTCTATATATATAAATTTTTTTCCTTGAAACAAATTTAAATAATCCTATAATAGTTCAAATTCAAAGCGTCAACACTAGAATTAAATAGTCGAAACTGCCACCAGACTCCAGAAATCAACAAAATCATTAGAAATCCCACACCGTCAACCCTGCCATCCTAAGTAAAGTTGACGAACCATGGGGATATCCTAACCAAACTCAGTTGAATTTCGCACAAGCCCAAATGCTGATTTTCCTCAAAAACCAGACCAGAAGAAGTGACACTAAAACCCTAATTAATTAAAACTAAAACCCATAAGAGATCGCAACCATAAAGAAATTACATTTTGTTCAAAAAAGAGAAGAAACTGAGCCCACACGACATGAAAACCCCCACCCATTCCTCCACTTCCTCCCAAAAAAAAAATTAATACGGTATCTTCTTCGGAAACCTCTTTGATTGACCAGGAATCCAAAGCTTCAAGAACTCTTCTTTCTATTTCCTTCTTTATCAGAAAATTCTCTTCTTTAGATCATCTTTAGGCAGTTCTCAACTGTCCACAACTTGTAATTCTTGGTAACATTTCGAATTCTACGATAAAAGGGAACAACTACGAGGAAAGATGGAAGAATCGAAGAGGGACACCAGAACACTTGAACCTTACCTCAAACTAGGGCTTCTTTCTTCTGCTTCAAGATTCTTCTTCTCCCTCGATCGAAAACTGGGAAGCGACCTGCGACTGAAGTTGCTGCATCCTACTTCAAGCTATACCTCTTCTGCTTCGATCAAAATTGGGAAGCTTTCAACTCGTCAAGCTGCCGCAACTATTTCGGTATGGCTTCCAATTCCTTTTCGTCCTCGTCAAAATTCATCTACATCACAGTCGCTACACTTTGGGGCTTTTGATTTTCAAATGAAACACGAATTGTTCACTTACCGCTTTTGTTGATTTTGAAAAAGTATTTGTTTGATTTCAAAATCGATGGTGTAGCAAAGCAAATAAAGTGCAAAATTGAACGATCTCTATCTCTTCGATTTCAACCTCCTGCTTCTGCTTTTTCTTCTTCTCCAGAACATCAGAGCTCGAAATCGTTCACAAACAAAATGAGGGTTGGGAGGTGAAAGAATGGGTTTTGTGTTTTTCAAAACACTTTGAAATTCAAAATTAACCTGCCGCATGGGTTTGATTTCGTATACAATTGTATTTTGTTAAAGGTATAAAACAATTGTATGTATGTTGTGTTTTTTAAAACGTATTTATAACATATACTACAACTCAAAAGAGAAAGTCGAACCGCCCAACTCAAACCGGTTTAGCGTCATTGGACCGAACCGTCCCCAAAAAGCAGTTTTAACAGGTTGTTTACATTATTTTAATGGAAGGATGATGCGAGCCGTCCAATTAGATCGGACGGCTCGCTTGACGGTCCTGCGCATTAATTACGCAGGACCTCAGCAAAATTGTTTTTTTCCCACCCCACCTTTATTCCAGCAAACAAACGCAGCCTTCCTTTCCTTCTCCTTCCACTACACATGGGGCCCACATTTTTTTCCCCACCCCGCCTTTGCAAACAAACGCAACCAATGGATTTGGTACATTGGAGGAAAGGAGTCACAGATCCATCATGTTGTTCCTTTCCTGGAGAGCAATATGCAAAGACATGATACGGCTCTCAGATGGGAAGGAAAAGGCTTTGAATAAAATTTCCCAAACATCATTGTGATACGTGCACGAATATTCCCACATGACTAAAAAAGAAAATAGAAATAGTAGGGAGAGAAAGAGAAGAAACAGAGCATAGAGCTTGAGCAATTTTTCTTCAGTTCTACGCATTTAATGAGCAGGACGATTCAGCCAGCTGTTGCCTTATTTTGAAAAGATCGTAGCCGTTGATGGATTTTGGAGTTGTTTAGTGAACAAACCGCTCAATTAAGTGAACAAATCGTTTTGAAAAAGTGGACTAGACAAACCAACACATTTTTCAAACGATTTTGAAAATGCCGAAAAAAAACACTAGGCGTGAATCCATCGTCATTCTACCAAAATTTCAGAAGAAGAAGAAGGTCTGAAGAACGCTGTGCGTGAAAGAGGTTCAACCCATCTCTTTTTACCATAATTCAGAAGAACTCGTCTTTCTACCATAATTTCAGCAGAAGAAGAAGCTCTAAAGAAATTATTGATAATTCCTCTTCAACCCATTTCTTGGAATATCAGTGCAAGGGAATCCTGGTTTCTTCTTCTTCCATTTCAGCTTCACAGCCTAATTTTGGGTTCGTTTCCTCTGCGATCAAGTTGCAAATTGTGCATGTGATTTGCCCTATTCTTTTATTTAAAATTTTAAATCTCATCAGTAGTTATACTTAGCTGAGTAGAAATGATATTTCCATAGATTGTAGAGCCCTAGAGTTCAGCACTCAGTTCATATTATTATTATTATTATTACTACTAAAATTGTTGTCAAGAATTTGACTAGATTTATTGTGGTTAAATGGATCAGTGTATCAGTTTCTAGTTAAAATTATATTTTATATAAGAAAAACAGAGAAATGGATGTTAGAATATGGATTGATAACCTTCACCATGGAATAGTAAAACTGGTGGCAACATTTGCTTTGAGGAATTAATTTGTGATTACCAAGTAATAGGAGAAATGGAGGTCTGGGTTGCTGTGGGGTTGAGGTGTATCATTATGAAACTTAGGCATGTGTTATAAAGCCGTTTCCTTTTTCCCATCCGGCCCTCACCAATTTGGCTTCAAAACCAAAGGATCCATCCCCTTACTCCTCATCAGTTCTGTTTCTCCTCACTTTGTATGATCTCCTTCCTTTCCCTGTAGCCCCCTTTCCTGCAACTGATCTGTTGCTTGGCATTGTTGTGCTTTAAATCTGCACTTTGAGATGAGATGTCTATTATCCTACCCACACTGTAATGTGGTGTGGGTTGCTTGCTAGGACATCAACCATGGTGATTTACTTTGAACTTTGAATACCCACTTTGTTTTGAGGTTTAATGTCATTACCCTGATGATTTAATGCTTGGTATCCTCTGCTTGAATTGTTGTTTTTCCAACATTTTATATAGTTCAATTCTTGAAAATGCTACCTACAGAAAATATGCCTGGTTTTAAGATCTCAGTTGCCTGTATCCCAATCTGAAATTTCTCAAGTTCAATTACAGATTATCCAACATTCTTCTGATATTATTTTGGTGGAGGATTGAGGGAAAGAATGTAATAGAATCGCTCTGGGCTGGGATCTCCCTGGAGGGGTGTGGGGTGGAACTTACAGTTAATATAAATTATAATTTGAGGAATTGCAGTTGGATTAGTGAGGATCAGGAATCGGATATTGCCAATTCGGCAATCTGAATTGCGACATTATGTTAATTTTAATACCATTAAGATATGGTTATGTGGTGACCCTTAAACCTAAGATTTGTTATTTATCACCCTTTTAGTGCTTACTGATGTTGGGTAATAGACTCTGGATTATGGGGTTGCGAAGAAGGCCTTATGGAGCTACATCAAGCTTCTTTTAACTGGTTCTCTCCTCACTCTCACACACACAGGACTCTCAAACCTCAAACAATGAATCTTTATTTGTTTGATAGAAATTGGTAATCACAGATCAGTTCCTCAAAGCAAATGTTGCCACCAGTTTTACTATTCCACAGTGAAGGTTATCAATCCAGATATTCTAACATCCAAGATAAACCTAAAGAATATAACTAAACATATATAGTTTCTTTGGAAAAGTATCATATTTCTTTGTCTGCAAATTCAGAAGGTGAGCGAGCGGGAAGTGCTGTTGTCCAAGAGTTATTGAGTTTCAGGAGATTCTGAAGTTAAATAGCAAAAGACCCACACTACACATCATGTAGGAAATTAGTACATATGGTTTATGTTACTTGAATTTGGTCATTGACATGAAAAATCAAACTCAAACTACTGTCTTCTAACAAAGATAGGGAAGAACCAATATGAATCACCCACCATCCCTTTGAGCATTAGTCAAGTTAAATCTGACAGGTATAAGAAAAAGGTTGGTCTATTCAATGAAAAGAGAGAGAGAAGAAATCAATGGTTTAGGCTATGGTTTTATACTTAAAAATATCAGCCTGATCTCCCATCTATATCAAATGTGCCTTCTGAGTTCATATTATGAGTTGGTCATGTGTTGTTTAACTTCTTTGATGGTTTTTTATTCTAACAGTGATTCTAAGTTCATTTTGATGAGTTTTACACCATCATTTGTAGTTCATAATTGACTCATTCTTGTGCTTGACTAGTTATGAATTTGGTGCACTTGTATTTTCTTCATCAATCATGGGTGGTTGCCATTGTGAAGACGAGACTTTCATAGCAATGGAACAACTCGTTCTATGATGCTACTGTGGGCAAGGGAGGATGATGATGTCAACTTCAAAGACAAAAACAAATCTAGGTCGCAAATTTTATAGGTGCCCAAATGGTGATATGCATCCACATTTTTTTATCTAGCTAGATAAGATGTGTAGGAGTGAAGCAACATACATAATTTCTAGAGCTTTAGTGCCGTGTGACAACAATAATAGTAAGGACCTGAGACCGCATCAAATGTATGGCGAGCCCCTAAGAAATAAGCTGAATTTGAGTGCTACATGGCAAGCCCCTAATGAACAAGTGTACAATCAAATACTGTTGGATCGAATCACAATGTTGTATCATGGATTATTGTTCTTATGTGTTTGGATTTTTTTTTTTTTTACTTTCTTGTTATATACTTTATTCAACAAAGATGTAAACATTCTATTTTTTTGCAAACTAATATAAGCTAAAACGCCAAGACTGGGCAATCAATTGGTCATGGCCATCCAACCTACCATTCTCTAGATGTCACACGATCACAATCACTTTCGAGGATGGAGTTCATTAAGAACAACTCTACAGTAAGATTGATTGTGAATGCAGCTTTACATCAAACTGGCACTTATATCAGAATTAGTAAATTAGTAAGAGATAAAACTGGCCAACAGATGGCCTCCAAACTTAGGTTAAGTGGAGATAATTAGATCCACTGCTCCAAATTACAGAAAATACTGCTGGTTGAATGTTGAGTGATGAAGAGGATGTGAAATTAAACTAGCTTTCAAAAGTTTTGCTATAGACCAAACCAATCAGCAGCCAGACCTCAGGCTGGGATCAAATCTCCTTGACAAGGATCAGCCCTTCCAACATCATTGGTGGCACAATGGGAGCAAAGTTTACCTCATGAACAATCAATTCATTCAAAAACTCTAATAAAGCCAAACCAAAAGGTGTTTTGTAGCTAGTACAATTCTTACAAAATATGACTTTTAATTATTCAAATGTATCATTATATTTTCAAGAAAATCATATAAGAAACTTTGCGAAAAACATATATATGATCAAGTATCCATACAAAAAGACATATGAGCATGAGCCCATCACACAAACAACATAAATAGTTTGGACTACAAATCATGACTCGATATCATCATCAAAAGGCTGTGGTGTTGGAGGAGGGATTTGAAAGTAGTCCATGATATGATATATGAGAGTCTCTAGTGATCTCATACCGCTCCTCATCTCACTCTGGATAGAGTCCAAGCGATCAGCAAACTACTCTTGGATAGGGTTCAAGAGATCATCAAAGTGCTCTTGGAGGCGGGAGATGCGGTTGTCAAAATTTTGGAACTCAACTGACTGTGGTGGAGGACCACCATGCTCCTGATGCTCCTCCCCTTCCACTTTGATCCCTTGAGATTCATCGTGGTGTACTTCTTCAACTTCAGGTGCATGTGAGGAAGGGTCGTTGGCAGTTTTCTGAGAGGAGGAAGTAGAGACCTTTACTTCTGCCTCGAACTGATGCATTCTTAGCATGAACCATTCTTGACATGGAAATCCCGCATTTTTACTAAAGGACTAAAGGAATGAGACTTCCACCCTGTTTTGAGCAAGTTGGGCATGATTAACATTTATGACTCAACTTGAGGGGGAGTGTTGGTTGGTTTGGTTTATTAGTGGGTTGGTTTAATTATAAGTTATGGTTCAAGTTATTATTATTCAGTTGTTTAGTGAGGGTAATAATGTAACTTTGTATATTTCAAATTATTATAAGTAAGAAACTTGGGGGTCACATTGATCATCAAAGGATTCAATTATTTCAAAGTAACAAACCTTAGGGTTATTTGGGGGTTTTCAAAAAAATTCAAAAATGCCACGTCATCAATTACCTGGCAAAGCTTAACAACAACAGGCATTCCCAACTCCAAGGAAAGTCTAAGCCTAAATTAGTAACTTAAAAAATTATAGGTGATGAGGTAGTAATTAAGCTATAGTTTGGAAAATCAGTAATTATCCTTGTTTCAACTTTTAAAATTTTTCCCCCCTTTAGTGAAAGCGGGAATGGGTTGAATATGTGTGAAAGAAATTTAAGTTGACCATAATCCCTTTCCATTTCCAATTAAAATTGATTTTTTCTCTTGAGAACAATGAAATATGTCAAAGTTGTTTTGCAAAAAGCCTTCTCAAGCACGAAAATTGTATTGGTTTGTTTCCTAAGCATGATAGAATGACCCAGTCTGCCAAATGCATTTTGGTTGGTTTTCTGTGTTCTAAGAATGGTAGAATGCCAAAAATAGTTCTCTATCCCATTAACAAATGTGCCCTAAGTAATACATAAGAATCTGCTACAAAATTTGCTTTAGAATACTTTAAAAATGCCTCCAGCTCCATCTCTTAGGGTTACCCTAGAAGAACCATCACTATTTAGTATGATGCAAGGATAAGTTGGTTTATGGCAGAGGTTTCGTGGATACTGGCTTGGTAATTTTTTAATGTCAGTTGCATATAGACTCCTCAACAACTGAACCAACAAATAGAATTTTAATTTTAATTTTAATTCATCAAGAGCTGTACCTCAATAAAACTCAAAATGTGAAAAGGTTAAGGTTAAGAATAAAAATTGTTTCCAATTCCAAATTCAAATTAGTTGTGCTTAAGAGCAAGGCTCTATTAATAATTAAGTTAGAGGGGACATCGATAATTATCCTTGTTTCAAGTCTTTAATTTTTCCTTTTCCCCTTTTTGGAAAAAGTGGGAATGAGTTGAATCATGTGTGAAAGAAATTTAAGTTGATCATAATCCCTTTCCATTTCCAGTGAGAGTTGATTTCTTATCTTGAGAGAACAATTAAATATGTAGAAGTTGTTTTGCAAATAGTCTTCTCATGTACACGTTCATTTCCTAAGAATGATAGAACGATCCATTCTGCCAAACGCATTTTGGTTGGTTTTCTGTGTTTTGAGAATGATAGAATGCCAAAAATAATTCTCTATCCCATTACCAAATGCACCCCAAGTAATACATAAGATTCTGCTACAAAATTTGCTTTAGGATACTTTAAAAATGCCTCCAGCTCCATCTCTTAGGGTTACCCAAGAACCCATCACTATTTTGTATGATGCAAGGATAGGTTGGTTTATGGAAAAGGTTTTGAGATACAAGCTTGGCAATTTTTTAGAGGGCGAGTTGCACATGGACTCCTCGACAACAAAATCAGCTATTAGATTCTAATTTTAATTTAAATTCATCAAGAGTTGTACGTCAACAAAACTCAATGCAAAAAAACTAAGGATAAAAATTGTTTCAAATTCCAAATTCAAATGAGTTATGCACGAATAGTATCTTATTGTGATAAGGATTCAGTAAATTCAAATATAAAACAAATCATTAACGTCGAGGCTGATAAAACTAGGAATCTGTAAAATCTCTATAAGAGGTATACCACATTAATCAATAAACTATAGAGAGATCCCATATGATAGTAGACATAGGTTATTGCACCGAATCCAAACCATGAACCCAAACCACTCTAATTTTTATCTCATCTGACTGCTCTTCTTCTCTTCTATCTCCTCAAATCCTACCTTAACAGCTTTGACTTGCCACCCTAGCAATTTACCTAGTCTTTAGACTCAACACCAAGGTTTAAAGTATTAACTATCGAATACTGTAGGTTGGCTCATTGTAAAGATGTATTGTCTCACATTAAGTATTGTATCATACTCGTCAATATATTTTGGTGCAATCTAATACATGACTTTTGGAAAAGGATAGATATATCGAATCGACTAATGCCCTATTGTATTGTGGCCTAGATACTTCAAGCCATGCTTGTTCCTTATATCTCCAAGTTCAAGCATGCATGTAAATCTTTCTTGTCACAGATGGCAAAAAATAATCAGAAAACTAAATTTTCATGTTATATTCATGGCAAACTAGCCACTGCACCTATATCTTTTACTTGGATTTGGGGTTTGAAACATCATTTGTCTTTGATATTCCTTGTTATATTCCTTTTTACGCTTAAAAATGGAGAGAGAGAGAGTTATTATTCAAGCTTTAGTAAGCAAACATACATGAAGATGAATTGCTAAGCAAACATACATGAAATTTGGTAACGGCCGGCCTGATTGGCACTATTATTCTTGTTTCTTTTATGTGAACTCTCTCTCTCTCTGTCTCTCATTTCTTATATATTCAATTTCGGCGCCCTGTTCCCTGATTGGGGTTGGCATTTGGAGATGGAGGCCTGGGTTCAGCTCGCAGTTTCCTCACATTTGAATCTGCGAAACAAACAATCCAGAATCAATCTTTCTAATTTCTTAGTTTCCACAAGAAATTAAAACCTGACTCCATCTCTCCATCTCTCCATCTCTTTCCCAGAATATAGGTTCAAGATAAAAAAGAAAATGCATGGAAAAACAAAAAAATTTAGTTAAAATTGTATCCAGGAAACTAACACTTAAGATTTTAAACAATAGAAAAGGTTGTGAAACTACATATACCTGCATAAACCATTCCAAACTGCATCTGCATGAAGAAGATGATACAGATAAGAACTACTTGAATGAGGCAACGAGAAAAAGGAGAGATACCCATTTCCTTTATTATGCCTGTTAAAACTTAGACATCTCGAGACATCTCCTCTCATTGAGCTTTTCAGCTATTTATAATGAAAATATTGCTTAGACTTGATCTACTATCATGCTTCCCATTACTTTGGCCTTGACCACTAATTGTTCCATGTTTGTCTTTACATGCTATCTTATATTCTCCGAAGACTTTGAAAATTAAAACTAAAAAATAAAAATAAAAAAACATATAAATATATATATTTTGGCATGTCATGAAGAAAGTTAAGACATTAGGCTATGAAAAAAATCATCTGCTGTGCACATCTCTCTGTTGTGCATAAGAGTGCATTTTTGTACCAAATGATTGGCTAAGATTAAAAGCTTAATTTTAAATTTTAAAAAATTCAATAATCTTGTATTTGCTTTGTTTTCTCAGCCAATCATTTGGTATATATATGCACTGTTGTGCTTGTGCACACCAGATGATGTTTTCCCGTTAGGCCGATGGGAGTCCAGACTTGATACGGAAGACCCTGTGTCAGGCTTTGGGGGACGGACAGGTTGGATGGAGAGGATCTCCACGCCGCTAATAAATCATACTGGGTTTTGATTCAAATCTTCTCTGTCCAAGCTTCTCATCCATCCACTCCATGGGATGGGTGACGTAAATGAAGCGGATGGCAGCCATCGGATGTGCGATGCATTAGACTTTTTGGCATCTAGTCCTACGGGCTATGGTATTAGACTTGGATGAATCTTTTTCTTTTTTTTTGGGTCTGAGGTTCATCCGGGTCAACTTGCGCACACCTCGATTACATCCTCAGGGGAGAGCTTTGTCGTCAGCAAGAGTCGAACCCATGACCTCTCCACTGAGAAGTATAGATCTTACCACTCCACCAATCCTACATTGGAACTTTGATTGGATAAAGGGTGCTATGTGAAATGAATCCTTTTAAGTCAAGTATACAACATAAAAAATAATTAGAGTAATTGAAATTGTATCGATCAAGTTATGATTCAACAAATGAATTCAAAATCCCAAATTTCATATTTATGGTCGTAAAATGACCACAACACAGTCACCACTCCCATTTAAAAACACCGGAACTGAATATTGAACCCTAAACTAAACTGAATGAATCGAATGGATCCAATTCTAGAACTGAGTTGGATAGTTGGTTGTAAATTATTTCGGAAAACAACAGTTATGTACAATATTGAAAACCGGTGGATGAAGATGAAATTCAAGCTTATCATTTCAAGAATCAGTTCTAAGCGTTTGGACAGAGTAATGACTATGTTGATGGCTTCGACTATCCATAAATAGGTAGAACCGTTGCTATGAAAATTAAATTCAATCTCTACACTAATAAGACCATTATGCATGTTTTCCTCTTCTTCTCTGGAATTTTCACCATCAGTTATTGATGACCATTTGTTGAACAATGTGCAATGTCCAAACTAAGATTTCATTTGATCATGATTTTTTTCTTCTTGCAGTAAACATTTTACGTGAGTCATAGGCAACATGTGAACAGATAAATTTACAATTGTTGGATGGAAAAGAATCACATATTTTAAAAATGGACCGATTCTGTTTAATTTTTTCTATCTGACAGTTGGAATTTTATTTGTCCTTGCATCCCCATTTGATGGTTTGATGGAAAGGACCAACAATAAAGTGGGACAGAGAATATCCGAATTCTTCTTTTATTCTATATCTTTGAAGAAACCAAGGTACGTAACACTTCAAGACCAACATGAACCAAGCAAAATATATTCATTTTTTTTGCATTGAAAACTTAATTTGGACTATTCATATTATTAAATGCAAAATACATTTTTAGTGAAACTATATGTAATATCTTATCCAACCTTAACAGCTTGATCCATCTACAAATAAAACAGATTATTAACAGAACAGGTGGATCATATAAAAATTTTAGTTGGTTGGTATAGAGTATATGCCACAAACAAGGTATAGAGGATATGCCACAAACAATTAAATGTGGATATCCTGAGCATTCATGAGGGTCATAAAACAAATGCTGATATTTTCGAACCTGTGTCTTGAAAACCAGAAACCAGATTGGCAAATTAGTTCAAGGGATGAGGTAGTGGGAAGCATGATAGCAGGTGAATTCTGGGGAGGATTCTCATTATAAATAGTTGAAAAAGCTCTGGAGAAGATATCTGTGTTCTTATAGCATAATAGAAGAATGGTTACCTCTTCCTTTTCTCTTAGTCTCACTCTTGTAGTGTTGTTGCAAAATCCTCAGAAGCATATCAAGTTATGCCAGCTTTTCAGAGCCAGTATTCCTGGGCACATTTCAAAATGACATAAAATTTCTGCTAAGATTGGATGCACGAGAATCCTAAAACCACTCTTCAAAGTATCCTCGTAGAGGACGAACTCATATGGTCGACACTTATTAGCTTGGTTAGTAGCATCTGGAACCCTAAGTTCATACTCTACAGGGATCTCGTATTTATTTCTCAAGTACTTTAACCTATCCATGGTCATTTCTTTTTTCTTTTTTTTTTGGTAATTATCCATGGTCATTTCCAAAGTTTGAAATTCTGGTCCTGACTTATTGGGATCAAACTCAATATGACTAGGGGACGGATCTTTATCTCGATCAGCCTGATATTCCTCGACAAAGAGGCTATCAACCCACTTCTTCTGTTCGGCCTTGAACTTTGCTCGGGCACTAATAACCAGTTTTGCTCTAGTAGGAAGAGGTCGGGATTCATACTCGGTATCTTCAACTTCATTTCCTGAAGATTTCCGAACAGAAACAAAAAGGGTCTGGGAATCTGAATGACCACTAGATGTCCGCTCGGAATGCCCTAGCCTGTTAGAATCTATGGATGAGTCAACCTCCATTTCATAGGAGATGATGCGTCTCAATTATACTTCGGATCCGACTTGAGCCTCCTCTCGTATCCGGGACGATGAACCCTGCAAGAAAGGTTAGATGCGGGCTGGTTTGTATACCGGGCAGCCGCCTCCGATGGCAAAGTCAGATGATGAACATAGTGAAGTCTCATGCAAAAGCTACACAAGGTTATACTCAGAATGTATTGGATACTTACCGGAGGGGTATGTCTGTGCATTTATACTGTGAATGTTACCTTTTTTGTATTTGGTAAGTCAATCCGACAAGGACCGTCATTTATCTTGAGATCACGCCTTTCCGCTATCGGTTCTAGCACGATTGTCGACGGAGTTGACTTTCTTAATAGGGAAAGACTGCCTTATTTGCTGAGCGTGATGCTCGCCTTGGACGACTCAATCGGTTACGCTCTGCTCGGGTGTTAAGCCCCACTCGGGTGTAACCCGATGAGATGTCCCGGCTAGACTTGTCGATAAGTCCGGGTTATACCCGGTTGGATATAAACTTCCCGTATCAGGAGATGAACGGGGTTTGTGAGCCATTGTCTTTTTTCCAAACATGGAAGAGGAATGAGCGAAAACAAATGAGCAAATGAAGTGGGCAAAACCTAGAATAAGCCCAAAGGTACCCATAGGAAGAAAAAAGAAGAAGATAAACACAAACTAGAGTTCTAAACGTAGATGAATTCAACAGTTACGAGTACACTACCAACCAATGAGCTTAAATCTTAGAGTTTGATCCAAACTCTAACGTAAGAAGGAAACCTCTTAAAAATCCTATAAATACTCTAAGGTGAGGAGGGGAAAGATAAGGCATTTTTTGGCTGAACTCTGGAGGATACTTTCAATTCTTTTCTTCTCCCAAGTTTATTTGACTAGCTTGTTGGAGGCTGAACTCGACCAACACGGTCGAGCTTGTTTTTGCAGGTTCGGGAACTTGACCAAGCTAAGCAGGATTTTGCAACAACAATTGGCGCCGTCTGTGAGAAACACATCAAGAAGTCATGGTGCAAACGAGTTCGGGAGAGTGTTTGAGGTGGAGTCCGAAGGCGAACAAGAAATTGATACTAGGAACCTACCCCCGAGGGTCACAAAGGTTCCTCATCATGATACCGCTCCAGAGCAATCTAATTAGTTCCTCACAGTGGGTTAGTTCAATGAACTCCAAAAACAAATTTTGGATTTGAACAAACGAATTAGGGTGAGCATTCATCAACAGATATCCCTGGGAGCAGGTCAGCAAGTTAACTTCATTAACCCTAATGAAACTAGAGAAGGCCGACCACTCAAGCACAAAGAAGTTCGAGCATCAATACCTTATCCCTCAGCAAGACCGACCCAGAAAAATCAAGATAAAGGAAAATAAAAGGTTGGAGAAAAATCCCAAGCACCTAGAGAGGTAGCGTCTAAGGATCCTCCTCCAGGAGATGATGAGCAAGAAGATCGACATAGTAGTACTTGTCACATCAATGACGATTAGCAAGGAGAAAATAAAGGAGTTCCAGCCAAACATGCTGATTATGTCCATAAGCGATTTGATGAACTCAATGAAAAGTTAAAGAAATTGAAGGACTCAGGTAGAGATGCACTATATTCTATTATGAAGGAAGATCCTTTTGTCTGAACGATCTCTGAAGCGGAGATGCCGAAGAACTAAAAGTGCCCGACCTTCACCATGTTCAATGGGATGAGATGCCCAAGGCATCATATCATGCATTACAAATCTGTCATGTCCTCGTACCATCATAGTGAAGTAGCAATGTGCAGGATATTTCCAGCATAATTAATTGGGACTACATCCGAGTGGTTTCTTGGACTCCAAAACGGCTCAATCAAGAACTTTGACCATTTATGTCGAGTATTCCTATCACACTTCCAGAGTGGAGTAAGTACAAAGAAAAGAGAGGATACATTGTTCTCTATCAAGCAAGGTCAAACAAAATCAGTCTGAAGTTATCTACGGAGTTTCAATAATCTAACCATGAAGATTGAAAATTTAGATGAGAAGATAGCTTTTCATGCATTATATCAAGGACTAACTCATGAAGGATTGCTTGAGCGTCTCTTGCTGGATATGCCGGAAATGTATGCAGAATTGCTCGAGTGATGCCACAAACAGGCGGAGATATCTGAAACTACAAAATCCCAAAAGAAGGAGCCAGCTGTAGAAGCAAAAGCTATCAAAGAAAAATCCCTACCAAGTAGGAATCCGATCAGCAATCTGAGCAAAAGTAGTTGAACAAATATGTCGAAACAGTTAGAAGCACAATATCCGAGCTAAAGTGATTATTAGATACAAATATAATAATATACGAGAATTTTTGTTCGCGCAGGCCCCTTTTTGTGGGAAGAAAATCGTCTGCTGTGCAGGGATCTTGCAGTGCGGTGTGGTGCATATTTTACAATATGCCACGTGGCACATTAAAATCGAATGGTGGAAAATGTTTGGATACTTTTTATTCTTTAATCCCATCCGGGTTAAAATCCCACCTGCCCCATTTCTCTTAAGTTTTTCTTTGAAGATGAAGCAGACACGGGAGGCGTTGTTCTCGTCGGTGAGGATTCCTCTTGTTTCCTGTCCGAATCTTCCAAATCAAGAACAATCAAGAACACAACCACTAGTCTCGCGTTTTCCTTAATCCTTGCCTTACCTAAACATGGGATTTTTAGGGGAGAGAAAAATCTTGTAGAGAAGAAGCAATTCCCCCCCCCCCCAACCCCGCTCTCCAGGAAGATAAACCATTTGAGATCGGATGGAGGAGATGAAGAGGGATTGAGTCAATTAGAACCAGCAAGAAAGGGATAAGTATACTAAATCATGAAATTAGAGTTGAGAGAGACGAATGCTCTAAGAAAAGGTGGATATGGCGTCGGTGAAAACCACTTTAAGTTTGAAAAACCATTACCTCCTTTTAAGCCTGAAGGCAAAATTGCAAGTCTGAAATGGAACCCACAATTTTAATAAAAATAAATCCAGGGAAGCTCTGTCCATCGACTTTTTCTGATGTTCAGACTCTCCATTTATTCATCTGAGCCAAAATCACCAATCGTAGTGCCACCAAAATTGGAGAACCTAAGCCTAGTGGGATGAAGCTCTTCCAACTGTGGAAACGAGAGGCATCTGTATCATCGGAAATGGGTCTGAGACTCCGGCATGGGTGAGAGTATAGCCGTAAAATGCAGAGATGGGTTGAGAAGAGGAGAGAAGCGGGTGAGAACTCAACCCGAAAGTGGATGAGAGGATTAAAGAATACAAAAAATATGAGAACCATTTTCAGCCATTTGATTTTAATATGCCACGTGGAATATTATAAAACATGCACCGCACTGCACGGAAAAAAATCCTCTGTTGTGCACATCTCTCTGCTATGCACAGCAGTGCACCACCATAGCGCGCCACATGGAATATGCTAAACAAAGGGCTAAGATTAAAAATCTGATTTTAAGTGAAGGAAACCCAGTTTTGAGACCCATTTGCTAAATACCCACCAATTTTTAAAAAACCCAGTTCAAACACTACCCACATCAGAGATATCAATTGGAAAACTGAGAAGAAACAACAGAATGGGTTGCGTTTCATCGAAACTGTTCAGGAAGGATCTCAACCTTAAAACTGGAGTTGTGAATGGCGGCGATTACATGAATCACGTCGTCTCTCTCACTTCAAGCACATATGGAGTTTTGAAACTCGATCAAGAATCCATGGAGGAAACTATTAAATAGGTAAAGATGTCTCTTCTTTGTCTTGTGTCCCAAAATTTCAGAAGAAGGAAATAGAACATTCAGAAGTCATCATTGCTTGGAAATTGATGGAAGATCTAGCAGACGAATCACCAATTTCGACCCGGTACAAGAATAGCCCCAAATCATGAGTTGCAGAATTTTTCCCAATTTCGACCAAAAGCCCCGAATCACGAGTTGCAGAATCTTATTCTTCCTCTTCAAATCACAAGTTGCAGAATTTTTCCCTTCTTCTTCCCAGAACAAGAAAAGCCCCAAATCACGAATCCTCTGCTCCTTTTGGTTTCTGTAAGGTTTGGATTCTGCTCATCATCTTATTCATTTTTTCACCACAGTTTCTTCTCTTTTCTGACTGAGAAATCATGGCAGACTAATTTTGCACTGCCGCTTCATCATGAAACCAACTTGAGTTTCTCTTCTGAAGACTCTGGCACTTGGGTACCTAAAGTTCCTCAGGCTCCTCGTTTTTCAGCAACAGCGACATCGATTTGTACAATGGTTTCAAGTTGTTGAATCAAGCAAGCAATCTCACTGAATGAAAGAGAAGAAGGTGGGTCACAAAACGGGTTAATTTTTTTTCCTGTTAAAATGGGTCAGAAGGCGGGTCAATTTCACTTAAAATCCTCCTTCTAATCTGAACCGTGTAATAGGAATATGCCACGTGTCAATTTGTGGTGCCGCACTGCTGTGCACAGCAGAGAGATGTGCACAACAGAGGATTTTTTTTTTTTTTTTTTTTTTTTTTTTTTTTTTTTTTTTTCACATTTGAGATATCCACATTAATATTGTCACATGTAATATAAGCTTTTTGAGCATTACGTGCCCATATAACTTTAAAATTATATTTTTATTAAAAGAAAACAAAATGATAGTAAGGACTAGGGTTTGGTTCGTTTCCTTTTTTAATTAATAAGACTATATATATGGAACAACCTCCAAGGTTCATCAATTCTCATCATCCTGACCATGTCTGTAAGCTTCTCCATTCTCTTTATGGTTTTAAACGGTCCCACACACATGATTTACAAACATAGCTCTTTTCTTATTTATATGGATTTATTGCCTCCAAGACTGATACATCTCTCTTTATTTTTAATGGATCCACTAGTACTATGTATAAAATGGTGTAGGTGATGATATAATATTGATTGGCAGACGTGATTCTCTTTTGTTCCAGTTCTTGCTTTAGATTGTTTCTGTTTTTGCCTTCAAGGATTTCGGCCCACTTCACTATTTTCTTGACATGTTTGTCTACAGGAATACCGATGGTATTTATCTCTTGCAGCATCAATATATTATGGATCTTCTTCAAAGGGAAAATATGTCTAAGTGAAAGCCAATTGCTACTCTTATAATCACCACTAACAAGTTGAGCAAATTTACAAGGGAACTAATGTTTGATCCTACCTTATATCGTAGCGTTGTTGGAGCTCTCCAGTATGCTACAATGACTTTACCGGATATTTATTTTGTTGTTACTGTGAAATGGATTTTATGTTACTTAAAGGGCTCCTCTTCTCATGGCATTTTTATTAATAGTCATTCTCCAATGACTTACATAGGCCTTTTTGAATGTTGGCTAGGCTGGTTGCCCTGACGATTGAAAGTCTACTAGTGATTATGCTACATTTCTAGGATACAATCTTGTCTCCTGGAGCTCCCGCAGACAGTCCACTGTTTCTCATTCCAATAGTGAGTCCAAATATCGAAATTTAGCCAATGTTGCAGCCAAAATAAAATGACTCCAATCTCTCCTTAAAGAATTGAACATTAATTTTACCTTAGGCTCCAACTTTATGGTGTAATAATGTTGGTGTCGCCTCTCACTACAAATCCAGTTTTTCAAGACCATACCAAGCACGTTGAGATCGATTTTCACCTTGTTCGGGATGAGGTTGCAAAGGGTGATCCTCAAGTTCAGTACTTATCTACCAAGGATCAGCTCTTTAATATTTCACAAAACCCCTCTCCCATCACCAATTCAACACTTTACTATCCAACGTCAAGGTCTCATCTCCAGCCTTCAGTTTGAGGGGCGTATTGAGGATATTTCTTGCAATACACAATCAACCCTTGCCGAACCCAAAGTTGCACTAGACACCATCTCATCTTCAGTCGTCAAGGGTATTTATGGCAATACAAAAGGAAACATGGTCAACTCAAAGGTTGCCCAGGCCACCACCTTATCTCCAACACTAGAACTGTGGATCTCCAAAGTTCTACCTTATCTCAAACACACCATCAACAATACAAAACTGTAGTCGCCACCGTGTCTACACCACCTAAACTTACTTGTGTAACTAGAACTCCACTTGAGTTCAAGAGCCTAGGACTTGTGGTGAACAAGGACTCTGGCTTACTTATATGAGATGTATCGCACTAAAATTCTTTCATCCAAAGTATCACACTTCAAATAATTAAGGGATAATCATATCATTATCTCTGTGGACGTAGATTTGTCAGTTCATCCGAACCACGTAAAACACTGTGTCACTAAAACTCTCTCTCCCCTACCTCTCAACCCTAACACATATGGCTTCAAACAGATTGCAAGGTTGCTGTTGGGTATTGGAGAAGAGGGACAGGTCGTTCCATTCTCAGTTTTCTAACATTTGAATCTGTGGAACAAACAATCAAAAAATTAAAACCTAACTTGATCTCTTTCCAAAAACCTCTATGTTCAAGAATATAAACTAAAATGCATCAAAAAATTCAAAAATGTAATTAAAGCTAAGGTTACAGTTGTCTAGGAAACTAAAACTTTTGGTGGGTTAACGTTAACAACAGATACCTGCATAGACCATTCCCAACTGCATCTGCATGAAGAAGATGACACAGCTAAGAACTACCAAAATCAGGCAACGAGAGAAGGAAGAGACACCCACTTCCCCTGTTATGCTTTTCATAACAAAGACATCTCCTCTTCTTGAGTTTTTCGGCTATTTATAGTGAGAATAGTTCCCGGAATTGATCTATACGATCATGCTTCCCACTACCTCGGTCCTTGACCTAATTTTCTAATCAGATCGTGAAAATACAAGCTCTAGCTAAAGTATATACTTTGTTTTATGATGAAAATGATGAAGGCTATAGAACCTACACACAGTTGTTTGTCTATGTCAACCAACTAGAGAATTTATAATGTTCCACCTAGTCCTATTAAAAATCTATTTCATATTTTATAATGTGTATAGTCCAAATTTTGCAATACAAAATTAAGATTCTTTGGCTACTCATGTTTGTCTTGACATGCTATATATCTTAGTTTCTCTGAAGAGTTTGAAACTACTTGTGTGGCCTCAAGAATACCAAGACAATGGGGCTGATAGATCATATTAGGCTGTTTTCATCCGCCACCATGGTATTTCCAAAGGGCATGTTTGGTAATGGACCAAGGAACAATTTTTGGCATTCTTTCATTTTCAGAATGCCAAAAAGTGTTTGGTCAAACTGGTCATTCTTTTGTTTTTCAGGAAACGAACCGGTTAAATTTTCGTGGCTGAGAATGCTTTCTGCAAAACAACTTTGACTTGTTTCGTCATTCTCAAAAACAAAAAGTACGTCAAAATTACGTCAAAGAGGGACAATCAACCCGAACTTCATTCAGCCACAACTTATAACTCCTTCCCGCCTTCATAAGAAATTTTTTATTTTTTTGAAAAAGTATCTATCGTCTCAAGTGTTCCTAACACAAATTTTACCGAACATTCAAAATTATGCTCACAGACCACAGTTCTCTGATCAGAATGCTAGAAACAATTCTCACAAAGAACGTCGTTCTCAGAAAAGATCGTTACCAAATGCGCTAAGCATCCTTGCATGCAAACATCTAGTTCATGTGGATTGTTATTTCACCAGTACAAATTCATGCATAATGTCCGAGAGTTCAATGATGGAAGTTCTAAATATTTATTTAATGAATGAAATCACTCGGTGTCAATGAACGCACAGGGAAGTGATTTTAGAAATTGCCATGTGAGAAGTGTCTCTGGTGCCTCTAGGACTTGGAAGAAAATACAAAAGTTCAGGCAGGAATTACTAAAGTTTAGGCAAAGAGTAGAAAATTAGATGGTAGTAATAAAATTTTGAAATGGCACCAATGAAGGGCAGCTTGGTCCATAATGACGAGCACCTTCAGTGAAGGTGTCACAGGTTCAATGTTGCATCTGGTATATGTAATAGTCCACCCCCCCCCCCCCCCACCCCAACAGAAACTCCCAATTAAAAAAAAAATAAAAAGTGAAATGGCTGGTATACAAATTTTTTCGCGTAAACATGGAGAACAACAGATGCTTATTAATCACATTTCACTAAGTGAAGACACTGAGTATGCATTTGGTAATGGTCCTTCTTGAGAATGACATTCTTTCTTAGCATTGTTTTTTGGCATTTTCATTAAGGAACAATGGTCTAAGACAAATTTTGGCTATTTGGTAAATCTTGTTCTCATAACTTTTGAAAACGGTTGTGGTAGAAACTGGTGTTTGGTAATTTATATTTTTAAGAACATTTTTATGATAAAAGATGCCATTAATACATGTATAAATAAACTTTTGAAATCTAATATGCTAAATCATACTTTAAAATGCTCTAAGGAGCATTCTACAGTCTTCTACCGCTGCCATTGCCTCTTACAATGTCTCATCAACTGCACATCGAATTCCTACATTGCTACTTTAGGTACCATATTTAAAGGCTTCCATGCTTCCATAGTTTCTGCTCCATAGATTATTGATACTGGAGCAACAAACCATATGACAGATTGTGCTTCTCTTTTCTTGAATTATTTACCTACCTCAGGGAAAGATTAAGTCCATGCTAATGGCTCTTACTCTTCCATTTCTGGAAAGAGAAAAATATAGTGATCACCGTCCTTTTCTTTGTCCTTAATTTTACATGTTCCATCTTTTTCTACTAACCTTCTTTCCATTCATAGTCTTACCAATGACTTGAATTGTAAGGTAACATTTTCCCCTTCCTACTGTGTCTTTTAGGATCTGGTAACAAGGAAGGAGATTGGACATGGTAAACTAGACAACAGACTCTACTTGTTGGAATTGAATGGAGCCTCTTCTTCTGGTATGCTTGCTACTCCTCATCATGTCAATCTGTTAGCCCTCCACCAGTGGCATTGTAGGCTAGGCCATCCCCCTATAGGAACTCTAAGAAAACTTTTTCATAATTTAGTCTCCTCTTGTCATAGGAAATTTTTTTGTGAAGCTTGTGTTTTTGCTAAATAGACCCGTTCAAGTTATTTTCCTTCTAATAATAATAGAAGTCCTATTCTTTTATGTTAATTCATAGTGATGTGTGGGGGCCTTGTTGACGCATATCTATTACTAACCTCATTTTCTTGTTGCTTTTATTGATTGTCATTCTCGCTCCACGTGGATTTATCTTTTAAACACACAAAAATGAAGTTTTCCGATGTTTTCAAGATTTTTATAACATTGTTAAACTCAATTCAATACCACTGTGAGGTCATTCGCAGTGACAATAGAATCGAGTATAGTGAAAAAGAATTTCAGAGATACCTCTCTAATTCTGGCTTAATATACCAGACTAGTTGTGTTGATACTATAACCTAAAATGGAGTGGCCAAACGGAAGAACATGCATCTTTTAGAGATTGCTCAATCTCTTCCAATTGCCATGAATGTCCTTGACCAATATTGGAGTGATGCAGTTCTCATTGCATCATACCTAATGAATAAGATGCCTAGTAGAATCCTTGACTTCAAATGCCCCAGTGAGGTCCTTCAAGGGACATCTTCCTTTATAGTTCCTCCAAGGATATTTAGTTGTGTGTGTTATGCCAAAACTTCGACTCACAAGAGTAAGTTGGAACCTCATGGCCTCCACAACATTTTTCTGGGGTATTCTTCTACTCAAAAGGGTTACAAATGTTACCATCCTCGTTCGAGGAGGACAATAGTGTCCATGGATGTCATCTTTAATGATTCTACTCATTATACACCTCTCTAGGGGGAGACTTCAAGAGCAGAGGTGTTCTTTCCCACTTTGGATGTTCCTGTCACATATAGAGACCTACAAAACGCAATTCAACCCTAGTTAAAGGTTCAGGAAGAGATTACTAAACAGGGGAGCATTCGAACATCATACATGTAGACACCCAGTCTTCCCTTTCCCCCTTCGAACCTTGGGCGGATCCTATCCTGGGGGAGACCACTCCTGTAAGGCATAGTATTGAGGTATTTCAAAGGCAAATTGACCAAAACAAGGATGTGGAGACCTATCAGAGGAAGAAAACCAGTCAAAAATAGCAAGTAGAGAAGGTTGACATGTTACCCCTCTAATCTCCAAATCTAGATTTAGGTTCTGTAAGTATCCCTGAGGTATTTTCTTCTGACCTCCCTATTGTTGTCAGAAAAGGAATCAGATCATGTACTCAGCATCCTATAGCTAAATATGTTTCCTATGACTCTTTGTTTGACTCCTACCAAGCCTTCATATCTTCTTTATCTATCGCATCTGTTCCAAAGACTTGACAGGAAGCCTATGCTGATAAAAATTGGAAGAAAACAATGGTAGAGGAAATGCAGGCGATGAAGAAGAATGATACTTGGGAGTTGATTACTCTTCCTCCAGGGAAACAACCAATAGGTTGTAAGTGGATGTTCGTGGTAAAATAGAACATGGATGGTTCAGTCAATAGATTGAAAGCTAGATTGGTTGCAAAAGGGTTCACTTAGACTTATGGAATTGATTATCAAGAGACCTTGGCTCCTGTTGCAAAATTGAATATAGTCATGGTCTTGTTATCAATGCTTGTGAATCAAGATTGTGATTTACATCAGTTAGATGTAAAAATACATTTTTTCATGGAGAATTGAAAGAAGAGGTCAACATAAAAATCCCACATGGATTCTCTGATAGCAAAACAAAAGGGAAGGCTTGTTGGTTGAAGAGGCTGATTTATGGGTTGAAGCAATCTCCCCAGTGTTGGTTTGGATGCCTCCAAAAAGCTGTGACATCGATGGGTTACAAGCAAAGTAATTTTGACCATATTCTCTATGTGAAAAGGTCAGGAACTCACATCACGCTTCTTATAGTCTATGTATATGACATTGTCTTCATTAGGAATGATGGGGGCAGAAATACAAAGGCTGAAGAGCTTCCTCGGCAAGGAATTTGAGGTTAAAGATCTAGGGAAACTCAAGTATTTCTTGGGAATTGAGGTCGCTAGGTCAGAGGAAGGCATTTATTTGTCCCAACGCAAGTATACCCTAGACTTACTTTCAGCAGTGGGAATGTTGAGATGTAAAGCCATGGATACCCCCAATTAAAGTGGGTATTAAACTAAAGAGTAAGCGGGAGAACAAGTAAATAAAGGGAGACATTAGAGGTTGGTTGAAAAACTGATTTATTTGTCTCACACCAGACCTGACATTGCTTTTTCAGTAAGCCTAGTGAGCCAGTTTATGCATGATCCATACTCGACTCATATGAATGTTGTTAGTAGAATACTTCAGAAAAGGAATACTTTAATCACCTTCAGATAATTTGAAAGTGGAAGCTTATACAGATGATGATTGGGCTAGTTCACCTGACAGAATATCAATATCAGGATGATGTACATTTGTTGGGGGCAATCTAGTAACTTGGAGAAGTAAAAAGCAAAAATGTGTTGTCATTGTCTAGTATAGAGGCCGAGCATAGATCCATGGTTCAGGGAGTATGTGAATTTATAGATGAAGGGTCTATTAGAAGATATTGGGTTTCCTATTACAAGTCCCATGATGTTGTATTATGACAACAAGGCTACCATCAACATAGCCAATAATCCAATTGCAACATGCGTACAAAACATATTGAGATAGATAGATTTTTTTGTCAAATGAAAGTTGGAGCAAGGGCTAATATGCATGCCCAAGTAGCTGATATCTTTACTAAGGAACTAAAGGAAGGAGACTTCTACTTGTTTTGAGCAAGTTAGGCATGATTAACATCTATGCCTCAACTTGAGGGGGAGTGTTGGTTGGCTCAGTTTATTTGTGGGTTGGTTTAATTATAAGTTGTAATTCAAGTTATTATTATTTAGTTGTTTGGTGATGATAATTATGTAACTTTGTATATTTCATATTATTATACATAAGAAACTTAGGGGTCACATTGATCATCTGAGGATTTAATTATTTCCACAGTAACAAACCTTATGGTTATTTGGGGGGTTATAAAAAATTCAAAAATGCACGTCATCAATTACGTAGCAAAGCTTAACAACAGCAGGCATTCGCAACTCCAAGGAAAGTCTAAGCCTAAATTAGTAATTTAAAAAATTATAGCTGATGAGGTAGCAATTAAGGTATAGTTTGGGGGACATTAGTAATTATCCTTGTTTCAAGTCTTTAATTTTTTTTTTCCCCTTTTCAATGAAAGCAGGAATGGGTTGAATCATATGTGAAAGAAATTTAAGTTGACCATAATCCCTTTCCATTTCCAATGAGAGTTGGCTTTTTATCTTGAGAATAATGAAATATGTCAAAGTTGTTTAGCAAATAGCCTTCTCAAGTACGAAAATTGTACTGGTTTGTTTCCTAAGAATGATAGAATGACTCGGTCTGCCAAATGCATTTTGGTTGGTTTTCCGTGTTCTGAGAATGATAGAATGTCAAAAATATTTCTCTATCCCATTACCAAATGTGCCTTGATTAATATAAGATTCTGCTACAAAATTTGCTTTAGGATATTTAAAAAATGCCTCCAGCTCCATCTCTTAGGGTTACCCAAGAAGAACCCATCACTATTTAGTATGATACAAGGATAAGTTGGTTTATGGAAAAGGTTTTGAGGATACAGGCTTGGCAATTTTTTGGAGTGCCAATTGCACATGGACTCATCAAAAACAAAATCAGCTATTAGAATTTGAATTTTAATTTAAATTCATCAAGAGTTATACATCAACAAAACTCAAAACGTGAAAAGGTTAAGAATAAAAATTGTTTCAAATTCCAAATTCAAATGAGTTGTGCACGAACAACATCTTATTGTGATAAGGATTCATTAAATCCAAATATAAAACAAATCATTAATGTAGAGGCTGATAAGTCTAGGAGACTATGACTCTGTATTGGCTGGGAATGCCCTTTTGGCATTTCTGTCATAGGATAGCAGAGGAGGCGGTATGGGACGTATTTCTATGGTGCCCTTGGCGCTTTCCCTAATTACTTATTGACATATGCTGGGCATGTCTAGAAGTGTTTGGTTAGGTAACCTCATGAGTACTACTACTCTTTTGGCAGGGGTATTGAAGCCGGTTAACCCGTGATGTTAGTAGCTGGGTCCTGTGTGTCAAGCAGGCCCACTATCATCATAGAGAGGTAGGGTTGCATATAATAGATAAGGGCTCATGGACGCTCAAGACCGGTGAAATGACCCGTGAGAGGACATGGAGATCATCATGTCCATTATATGTGGATGACCACTGGGTTAATGAATGGGGTCTAACAGATGCCTCCCGTTGAGGATTCCATTCATAGGTGAGAAGGTATTGAACCAACAGAGCACTAGGCGTGAGGGGAAATATCTGGACCATATGTAGTACGAGACCGTATGACTTTGCATTGGGCCTAAGATTATCCTTGACACGCACCAGATCTTATACCAATGGTGATGTGAGAGAGTAGAGTGACCTAATCCCCGACCATGGCTTGACAGGACTTTACACAACAACCGCGAAGAACCCAACAGACGTGGTTGAGTGCCATGAGGGAAGAGTGATGAGACCGCCCAAAGAACACTAGTATATGACTTAATGCGTGTCTACCATAGAGACTTCATGATAGAGTTAGGAGCATAATCATTCATATATCATATCATTGTCATTAATTTCATTATCGATATTTATGTTATATGTGTGGTATGGAATCTTGAGAATGAATGAGTGATATGATGTTGAGTTGACCTCACCGTGTTCGTTGAACTCATTCCTTATATATGTCTTTTCTATTAGATTATACTACAGGTTATGAGGACTTCTTCCAAATGGAGGATTCGTTGCTAGTATATATTCTTGAAGGAGTGACCGAAGAAGTAGTGGACACACATGGAGCTTCATGCCAGTATCAAGACTGTTCTTTTGGATTGGATTCCATTAGAGAACTAGTTTAGTTTAGTTTTCCACTGCGAATACAACTACCCTCTTTTCTTTTCAAAACTATGATGTTATACCTTTTATTTTGAAGTAATGGATGATTGTAACCATTATTTCGATTTTGATAATTTATTTCTTGAACTTGATTTATTTTTGTCCATTTAATTATGCTATATCATGTTTTGTATGGATTTGTCACTGAACCTAGATCTTGCGGTGTATCACCCCCACGAGTATTCGGGTATGACCGGATCCAGCTGGGTGGGGTGTGACATTAATAGTGTTACCAATGACTTGAATTGTAAGGTAACATTTTTCCCTTCCTACTATGTCTTTTAGGATCTGGTAACAAGGAAGGAGATTGGACATGGTAAACTAGACAACAGACTCTACTTGTTGGAATCAAATGGAGGTTCTTCTGGTACGCTTTCTATTCCTCATCAAGTCAATTTGTTGGCCCTCCACCAGTGGCATTGTTGGCTAGGCCATCCCCCTATAGGAACTCTAAGAAAACCTTTTCCTGATTTAGTCTCATCTTGTCATAGGGAATTTTTTTGTGAAACTTGTGTTTTTGCTAAATAGACCTGTTCAAGTTATTTTCCTTCTAATAATAATAGAAGTCCTATTCTTTTATGTTAATTCATAGTGATGTGTGGGGGCCTTGTCGACGCATATCTATTACTAGCCTCGTTTTCTTGTTGCTTTTATTGATTGTCATTCTCGTTCCATGTGGATTTATCTTTTGAAAAACAAAAATGAAGTTTTCCGATGTTTCCAAGATTTTCATAACATAGTTAAACTCAATTCAATACCACTGTGAAGGTCATTCACAGTGACAATGGAATCGAGTATAGTGAGAAGAATTTCAGAGATACCTCTCTAATTCTGGCTTAATACACCAGAATAGTTGTGTTGATACTACAACCCAAAATAGAGTGGCCAAACGGAAGAACATGCATCTTTTAGAGATTGCTCGATCTCTTCCAATTGCCATGAATGTCCTTGACCAATATTGGAGTGACGCAGTTCTCATTGCATCATACCTCATGAATAAGATGCCTAGGAGAATCCTTGACTTCAAATGCCCCAGTGAGGTCCTTCAAGGGACATCTTCCTTTATAGTTCCTCCAAGGATATTTGGTTGTGTGTGTTATGCCAAAACTTCGACCCACAAGAGTAAGTTCGAACCTCGTGGCCTCCACTGCATTTTTCTGGGGTATTCTACTACTCAAAAGGGTTACAAATGTTACCATCCTCCTTTGAGGAGGACAATAGTGTCCATGGATGTCATCTTTAATGAATCTACTCATTATACACCTCTCTAGGGGGAGACTTCAAGTGTCACATCCACCCAGGGGATACCCTATTTGGAATACCCGATGGAGTGATCCACAACCCAAAAGATCAAGTTTAGGAAGGATCATATCCACTTAGCACAATAACTTAATCAAAATCAAGAACAATTCATAGTTTTCAAGTAATTTAATAATAAAAGTCAAGGAAAACACATCAGAAGAATCACAAGGAACATCAAAGTGCGGAAAGATATCAATAAAATAAATAATTAAAATGTGGGATGAGGCGGAAATCCACTCTACGACAACAACGGAAGGTAGGTCGAATAAAAGTAAAGGTTACAACCGATTCTCAAAAGAAGGGAAAGAAAATGTAAGCAACTAAATTACAATTTCTTCTAACTTATACAGTGTACAATGTTTCCTAAATAACAAAATCATAAGAAACTAAGCCAAGCCGAATCTACTCCTGACAAATATCAGTCTCGGACTGTTGGTAGTCTTTATCAACGTGTTCACCGCAACCAGTGTGGTACAAGTCACCAACTTGGTCTTTAGAGTGTTGACCGTCACATTCAACAGTAGTAGTACCTGCAGAAAAGTCTAACAAAATATGTTGCAAAAAGGAATGAGTTCAAAAGAACTCAGCAAGGCAGTCATTCCATAAAACATATGCCATATGATACAAGCCATAACATGATGCAATATGATATGAAACACCTGATGCAAGTATGGTTCTAACTCTATAAATACTGGTCTCTAAGGTAGACATGCTTTAAGTCATAGCACCATACTTCTTTGGGTAGGCCTCAATCACTCAAGCCGGAGGGAATTGGGTCCTGAAACCTTCCAGACAACCTTGGCTGGGGTTTCGGTCACCGCTCTCTCACATCACCATTTGGTCTAAGTATTGGCGCATGTCAAGGTAAAACCTAGCCCAATGCAAGTCATCTACTCAGTCATATCATGTCAGATCCAGATATGTCCATTCCTCGCCCCGGCGATCCTTTCCGGTATCCTTCACCCTAGAGTCAGCATAGTCCCAGACTACGGACTCATCACGGGTTGGTTACCGGTTTTGAGCGCCCGTGAGCCCAAGTCTAGCTATTTTCACCCCTACCAATAAATGGCCCCTTTCGAGTATCCGTAGTATGGTTTATGTCCTCTCACGGGTTGGTTATCAGTCTTGAGCGCCCATCAAACCATTCCCTACCACGGGCCGTTCGGTCTCAATGCCCTTCCGATTCGGGTTCCGATACGACAGGGACATCCTAGCCACACAACTAGACAATCTTATGTATGTCATCCAATAACCCGGGAAAGTGTCGATGGGCACCTTCGGAGAACATCCCATACTATTCCCTCCGATGTCCAAGGACAGAAGCGTTAATAGAACACTCCCCAATCCCAAGTTATACCTAAGCAACCACATACTCAAGTCCAACATCTCACATGCATTTGATACATCATCATAATGGAAGTTCAGTCATAATATTGAAATGATTCATCATAAGTATAAGTGACAATAATAATTAATCATTATAACAATAATATATAAAATCACAATACTACTGTTCTAAAGCATGTATAACAGTCCTATGATGTTCAAAAGTAATAAAGAGACCATGTTCACCAAGTTATGAAAATCAAGGCATAAGCACATAGCCTATGTATTTATGGCGATAACCATCCTTACCTTAATTGAGTCGGAAATAATACCAAGAATCACCATGAATAGCTCAAAAGTCAGTGTTTGTACCCTAGATAACACATAAGCAACATTAGAGAAGAAAACAATCGAATCGGAGATCAAACGAAGCAAATCAGCCAAGGACAGAGTTGTTTGTCATATCTTGGTCGATTGGCTGGTCGATCGTCATGTCGACCAAGCAAATCGATCGAGCAAATAGTAATGGGCAGAAATGGAGATTTGGACTGAAACTATCTTCCGGTGCTCCGATAGATATGAAACTTGGTGGGCATGATTATGGCAATATGAGGACACTACACACTAAATATTATCACGATCCAACGGTCCAATTGTGAACACCAAATTGAAACCCTATGTTCTATATACTAAACATCAAATATTGAATTGGAATTGATTGCAATTGCAAGAAATGATGGGGAATCAATTAAGGGAATGATAAGAACTAATTTAGAATCATGAATCCACAGTAAATCAGACCTAGCATACATCTACACATCAGTTTTGAATCAAAGAATAGATTGAAATGAAAGAAATCATGGAATTGCAATGTAAGCAATCGTAAATGAAGGATATCATAGCAAGAATGAAGTGAGATTAATGGAATGGAAAGGGGAAGCTCATGGCCAAGTGTTTGCAAGGTTCAGCACTTCAGCCATGGTTCCAAGAGTAGTAATTAATAGGAGATTGAGTAGATTAGAAGAAAAAGAAGAGAATCCATACCTTGAAGAATTGATTGATATGGAATGCCAATGATTAGAGCCAATAATCTTCACAAACACCAAGAGATGGCCTAGGGAATGTCACTCCTCGTTCTCTGGAGTGCCAAAGATTAGTGTAGACCTTCATTCACGAGTTCCAAAAAGGTAGGGTCAAAATGGTCAAGATTTTTGTTATGTTTCGAAGTTAACAACTGCTGGTCGACTGGCTGGTTGACTGGCCAGTCGACCAGACAAGAACAACAACTTCGGATAGGGATTCGGAGGGCTATACGGGGTCAAATTGAGTGGAGTTTTCTCCTACAAATTAATCAAGAAGTCTAGTTTTGGGAAATACCTTCGGATTGAGCACGGGAGTTCATTAGGTCCACCAACTAAGCTCACCTTCTTCAGGCTGCAGATTCAAAACAATCACTGACAATGCATCCAAGTATGGAGCACCATCAATCATATCCATGGGTTTCGGGTCAAACACCATGTCTTCCATAAAGAGGGCCCACAACAACTTCCATCATTTTGGGACATGGATCTACACTAAGGGAAAGATCGGACATGACTTTCAAAGGCTTTCAAGGTAATAACACTGAAATCAAGGTCCAACTTCAAGGTCTAACATCGAACAAGTCTTTCTTCACCTAAAACAAATAGGGTGTCCTGGCTAGGTTTGGGCTGGATTTCACATCAAGAGCAAAGGTGTTCTTTCCCACTTTGGATGTTCCTGTCACATATAGAGACCTACAAAACCCAATTCAGCCCTAGTTAGAGGTTTAGGAAGAGATTATTGAACACGGCGAGCATTCGAGCAGCATACATGTAGACACCCAGTCTTCCCTTTCCCCCTTTGAACCTTGTGAGGATCCTATCCTGGGGGAGACCACTCCTGTAAGGCATAGTATTGAGGAATTTCAAAGGCAAATTGACCAAAACAAGGATGTGGAGACCTATCAGAGGAAGAAAACTAGTCAAAAATAGCAAGTAGAGAAGGTTGACATGTTACGTACCCCTACAATCTCCTAATCTAGATTCAGGTTCTGTAAGTATCCCTGAGGTATTTTCTTCTGACCTCCCAATTGTTGTTAGAAAAGGAATCAGATCATGTACTCAGCATCCTATAGCTAAATATGTTTCCTATGACTCTTTGTTTGACTCCTACCAAGCCTTCATATCTTCTTTATCTACTACATCTGTTCCAAAGACTTGACAGGAAGCCTATGCTGATAAAAATTGGAAGGCAGCAATGGTAGAGGAAATGCAGGCTATGAAAAATAATGATACTTGTTGATTACTCTTCCTCCAGGGAAACAACCAGTAGGTTGTAAATGGATGTTCGTGGTAAAATAGAACATGGATGGTTTAGTCAATAGATTGAAGGCTAGATTGGTTGCAAAAGGGTTCACTTAGGCTTATGGAATTGATTATCAAGAGACCTTTGCTCTTGTTGAAAAACTGAATATAGTTATGGTCTTGTTATCAATGCTTGTGAATCAAGATTGGGATTTACATCAATTAGATGTAAAGAATGCATTTTTTTCATGGAGAATTGAAAGAAGAGGTCAACATAGAAATCCCACATGGATTCTCTAATAGAAAAACAAAAGGGAAGGCTTGTTGGTTGAAGAGGTCAATTTATAGGTTGAAGCAATCTCTCCGGTGTTGGTTTGGACACATCCAAAAAGTTGTGACATCGATGGTTACAAGCAAAGTAATTTTGACCATATTCTCTGTGAAAAGGTCAGGAACACACATCACACTTCTTATAGTCTATGTATATGACATTGTCATCATTAGGAATGATGGGGGCAGAAATACAAAAACTGAAGAGCTTCCTTGGTAAGGAATTTGAGATTAAAGATCTAGGGAAACTCAAGTATTTCTTGGGAATTGAGGTTGCTAGGTCAGAGAAAGGCATTTATTTGTCCCAACGCAAGTATATCCTAGATTTACTTTCAAGAGTGGGAATGTTGGGATGTAAAGCCATGGATACCCCCAATTAAAGTGGGTATTAAGCTAAAGAAAAAGAGGGAGTACAAGTAGATAAAGGGAGACATCAGAGGTTGGTTGGAAAAACTGATTTATTTGTCTCACACCAGACCTGTATTGCTTTTTCAGTAAGCCTAGTGAGCCAGTTTATGCATGAGCTATACTTGACTCGTATGAATGTTGTTACTAGAATACTTCAGGAAAGGGAATACTTTTGTCACCTTCAAATAATTTGAAAGTAGAAGCTTATACAGATGATGATTGGGCTAGTTCACCTGACAGAAAATCAATATTAGGATATTGTACATTTGTTGGGGGCAATCTAGTAACTTGGAGAAGTAAAAAGCAAAAATGTGCTGTCATTGTCTAGTACAGAGGCCGAGCATAAATCCATGGTTCAAGGAGTATGTGAATTTATGGAGGAAGGGTTTATTAGAAGATATTGGGTTTCCTATTACAAGTCCCATGATGTTGTATTGTGACAACAAGGTTGCCATCAACATAGCCAATAATCCAGTGCAACATGCGTACAAAACATATTGAGATAGATAGTTTTTTTTGTCAAATGAAAGTTGGAGCAAGGGCTGATATGCATGCCTTTTGTGAGATCTAGAGATCAAGTAGCTGATATCCTTACTAAAGAACTGAAGGAAGGAGACTTCTACCCTGTTTTGAGCAAGTTGGGCATGATTAACATCTATGCCTCAACTTGAGGGGGAGTGTTGGTTGGCTCAGTTTATCTGTGGGTTGGTTTAATTATAAGTTGTGATTCAAGTTATTATTATTTAGTTGTTTAGTGAGGATAATTATGTAACTTTGTATATTTCATATTATTATATATAAGAAACTTAGGGGTCACATTGATCATCTAAGGATTTAGTTATTTTCACAGTAACAAACCTTATGGTTATTTGGCGGGTTTTAAAAAAATTCAAAAATGCCACGTCATCAATTACCTAGCAAAGCTTAACAACAGCAGGCATTCGCAACTCCAAGGAAAGTCTAAGCCTAAATTAGTAATTTAAAAAAGGGTAAATATCACTTACCTCCCCTCTTAGCTGGACAAATAGCACTTACACTCCCTTTTAGTTGGATAATATCACTTACCTCCCCTCTTACCTAGCAAACATATCAAACACATCCCCTCTATTAATTTTCTCAGTTAAATTTAACTTTTACCGTTAAATACTTTTCTAAGACCCTAAACTACCCTTAGCTGAAAATGTTCCCTTAAATTACTGTAATTACCCTGGTAGTTAAAATACGAAATTACCCTCAATTAAAATAATTGTTAAAAACCAAAATGCCATAATTAACTAAAAAATTAATAGAGGTGAGGTGTTTGATATGTTTGCTAGGTAAGAGGGGAGGTAAGTGATAATATCCAACTAAGAGGGGGTGTAAGTGCTATTTGTCCAGCTAAGAGGGGAAGTAAGTGATATTTACCCTTTAAAAAATAACAGCTGATGAGGTAGCAATTAAGCTATATTTTGGGGGACATTAGTAATTATCCTTGTTTCAAGTCTTTAATTTTTTTTCCCTTTTTAGTGAAAACGGGAATGGGTTGAATCATATGTGAAAGAAATTTAAGTTGACCATAATCCCTTTCCATTTCCAATGAGAGTTGACTTTTTATCTTGGAGAACAATGAAATATGTCAAAGTTGTTTAGCAAAAAGCCTTCTCAAGTACAAAAACTATACCTGTTTGTTTCCTAAGAATGATAGAATGACCCGGTCTGCCAAATGCATTTTGGTTGGTTTTCCGTGTTCTGAGAATGATAGAATGTCAAAAAATTTCTCTATCCCATTACCAAATGCGCCTTGATTAATATAAGATTCTGCTACAAAATTTGCTTTAGGATATTTAAAAAATGCCTCCAGCTCCATCTCTTAGGGTTACCCAAGAAGAACCCATCACTATTTAGTATGATGCAAGGATAAGTTGGTTTAGGGAAAAGGTTTTGAGGATACAGGCTTGGCAATTTTTTAGAGTGCCAGTTGCACATGGACTCCTCAAAAACAAAATCAGCTATTAGAATTCGAATTTTAATTTAAATTCATCAAGAGTTGTACATCAACAAAACTCAAAACATGAAAAGGTTAAGGAGAAAATTTGTTTCAAATTCCAAATTCAAATGAGTTGTGCACCAACAACATCTTATTGTGTTAAGGATTCATTAAATCCAAATATAAAACAAATCAATAATGTAGAGGCTGATAAATCTAGGAGACTATGACTCTGTAAAATCTCTATAAGAGGTATACCACATTAATCAATAAACTATTGAGAGAGCCCAATTGATAGTGGACATAGGTTATTGCACTGAATCCAAACCACTCTAATTTTATTTTATTTTATTTGTCAGCTTGCGCACACCTTGATTACATCCTCAGGGGGATGCTTGTCATCCGCAAAGGTCGAACCCATGACCTCTCCACTGAGAATTATGGATCAAACCACTCTAATTTTATCTTGTCTTCCTACTCTTCTTCTCTTCTATCTCCCCAAATCCTACCTTAACAGCTTTGACTAGTGGCCTTAGCAACCTAGTCTTTAGACTCGGTACCAAGGTTTAAAGTATCACTATCGAATACTGTAGGTCTGCTCATTGTAAGAGATGTATTGTCTCGCATTAAATATTATATCATACTGGTCAATACATTTTGGTGCAATCCAATACATGACTTCTGGAAAACGATAGATATATCAATACGTATCATGTTGAATGTACCCAATATGAATACTTATCGACTAATACCCTATTGTATCGTGGCCTAGATACTTCAAACCATGCTTGCTGCTTATATCTCCAAGTTCAATCATGCATGTAAATCTTTCTTGTAACAGATGGTGAAAAATAATGAGAAACTAAATTTCCATGTTATATTCATGGCAAACTAGCCATTGCACCTATATCTTTTACTTGGATTTGGGGTTTGAAACATCATTTGTCTTTTGATATTGCTTGTTATATTCCTTTTTACGCTTAAAAACGGAGAGAGAGAATTATTATTCAATCCTTGGTAAACAAACATACATGAAGATGAAATATTGCTAAGCAAACATACATGAAATCTGGTAACGGCCTGATTGGCACTATTATTCTTGTTTCTTTGATGTGAACTCTCTCTCTCTCTCATTTCTTATTCAACCTTAAGCAGATGGAGGCGGTTGCCCTGTTCCCCGATTGGGGTTGGCATTTGGAGATGGAGGCGCGGGTTCCGCTCGCAGTTTCCTCACATTTGAATCTCCAAAACAAACAATCCAGAATCAATCTTTATAATTTTTTAGTTTCCACAAGAAATTAAAACCTCACTCCATCTGTTTCCCAAAATATAGGTTCAAGATCAAAAAGAAAAACCAAAAATTTAGTTAAAATCGTACCCAGGAAACCAACACTTGAGAATTTAAGCAATAGAAAAGGTTGTGAAACTACAGATACCTGCATAAACCATTCCGAACCGCATCTGCATGAAGAAGATGATACAGATAAGAACTACTAGAATGAGGCAACGAGATAAGGAAGAGCTACCCATTTCCTGTATTTTGCCTGTTAAAACTTAGACATCTCCTCTCATTGAGCTTTTCAGCTATTTATAATGAAAATCTTGCTTACACTTGATCTACTATCATGCTTCGCATTACCTTGGCCGGACCACTAATTGTTCATGTTTGTCTTTACATGCTACCTTATATTCTCCGAAGACTTTGAAAAAAAAAAAAAAAACATATAAATATATTTCCTGGTATGACATGAAAAAAAGCCAAGACATTGTGCTGACACAAGTCTAGATCTTCTTCACCCAACCTGTCTTTGCCCTTGATCTTTACCTTTCACAAAGACCTGATACGGAAGGTCCTATACCATGCCTTATGTGACAGGGAAAGGACGAGGGCACGGACAAGTTGGATGGAGAGGATCTCCACTTGGCTAACAAATCATGTTAGGCTTCAATTCAAATCTTCTCTGTTCAAGCTTCTCATCCATCCAGTCCGTTGGATGGGCGACAAATGAATGAAGCCGATGGCAGCCATCGGATGTGCGATACATTAGACTTTTTGGAAATGGAGCGATTATGTTTCAGGTATTTCTAAATGGACTGGTTTCATTTCAGCCTTTTAATCCAATGGATACCACATCCAACTGATTCAACCAGTGAATTCAAAACCCCAAATTTCATACTTATGGTTGTAAAATGACCACAACGCAGTCACCACTGGCATTTAACCAGGGTATAAGAAAACACCGGAACTGAATATTGAATCCTAAACTAAACTGAAATAAATGAATCGAATGGATCCAATTCTAGAACTGAGTTGGATAGTTAGTTCGGTTGCGATTCTGACTTAAGAACCATCGTATTTGAACAAAAGCTGAACTAAATAGGTAGGATATTTAGAATTTTTCATTATTAAATTATTATTTTTTTGGGTAAAAGGGCTTTTGTCAGAGATATATTCACTTCACATGTCAAACAACTCACAAAATCCTTCACTCAATGAAGTGGGTTTAAGTGCTTTCTTTTTAAGTTTTTTCTTTCATTTTTCCTCTTTCTTTCTTCTTTTCTTCTTCTTTCTTTTTATTTATTTTTTATTTTTTATTTTTTATTTTTTATTAATTATTTTATGAGGAGGAGTTATTATATATATGGTTAGGAAAAGTTGAACCCATAACATCTTCACTAAGAAGTGTTAGTCATCATCACCAATTGAGCAACTTGTGATGATAAATGCAAATTATTTTGAAAAACAACAGTTATGTACAATATTGAAAACCGGTGGACGAAGATGAAATTACAGCTTATCATTTCAAGATTCAGTTCTAAGCATTTGGACAGAGTAATGACTATGACGATGGCTTCAGCTACCCATAAATAGGTAGAACCGTTTCTAAGAAAATTAAATTCAATCTCTACATCAAGGCCATTATGCATGCTTTCCTCTTTTTCTCTGGAATATTCACCATCATTTATTGATGACCATTTGTTGAACAATGTACAATGTCCAAATTAAGATTTCATTTGATCATGATTTTTTTTTCTTGGGGTAAAAATTTTTGGATAATTGTTACTAAGATTTCTGATGATAATTGTAAGTCTCCAATTTTATCCATCCTATCTGTCCGCTGTCAAATAGGCAACATATGAACAGATAAATTTACAATTGTCGGATGGAAAAGAATCACATATTTTGAAAATGGACTGATTATGTTTAGTTTTTCTATCTGACAGTTGGAATTTTGTTTGTCCTTGCATCCGCATTTGATGGTTAGATAGGAAAGGACCGAGAATAAAGCAGGACAAAGAAGATTCGAATTCTACTTTTATTTTATGTCTTCGAAGAAAACAAGGTAACATGTGGAGACCAACATGAACCAGCAAAATATATTAATTTTTTGCATTGAAAGCTTTGGACTATTCACATTATAAAATGCAAAATACATTTTTTGTGAAACTATATGTAATATCTTATGCAACCTTAATAGCATGATCCATCTACAAATAAAATAGATTATTAATAGAACAGGTGGATCATATAAAAATTTTAGTTGGTTGGTATAGAGTATATGCCACAAACAAGGTATAGAGGATATACCACAAACAATTACTTGTGGATATCTTGAGCATTTATGAGAGTCATAAAACAAATGTTGATATTTTAGAACCCGTGTCTTGAAAACCAGATTGGCAAATTAGTTCAAGGGATGAGGTAGTGGGAAGCATAATAGCAGATGAATTCTGGGGAGGATTCTCATTATAAATAGCTGAAAAAGCTCTAGGGACGATATCTGTGCTCTTATAGAATAATAGAAGAAATGGTTATCTCTTCCTTAGCCTCACTACTGTAGTTCTTAGCTGTGTCATCTTCTTCATGCAGATGCAGTTGGGAATGGTTTATGCAGGTATTTGTTACCTGAACCTTTTCTAGGATTCATGCTGGTATCTGAACAGCTTCCTCTACTAGACCCCATCTGGTCCTGAAGATTAAAAGCAACTTGGCTCGATCCAGATTTCTAGCTAACCCAGTCCATCCTTTCCTTTCAGATTTGGAACACCGAAAAGCAACTCTCCCTTAGTCTCTCCAAATAAATTCTTTTCAAACCTTTAGGCTTAGAAATGATAAGTCAGATGTTCATTTCTTTTAGAGAGAGAGAGAGAGAGACAAGAATGGCTTAATGCAGAACTAGTAACAAGAACAATAGCATCAATCAAGTTATGTTCACATGTAACTTCTCTTCATGGTTACTGATATGGGCAAATTCCGACTAACCAATTTGATAAAGACCAACCAGGTCTAGAACAGTCCGACCAAGTTCTGGTCGGACAATGAATGAACCAAGATGCAACCAGTAACGCCTGTCCGAGTTGTAACTAACTTCCTTGAAGTTAGGAATGAGGATCCTAATAAATTTGGGAAGGTCGAATTGCCCTCAGAATCCAAGTTGGGCTCAACAATCATAATGCGAGTGAAACACTCTCTCTCAACAGATAAGACTCAATTGTAGAGTTCAAGTCAAACTCAATCACTGCATTGCCAATGTAACTTCAACTATAAATACCCATACCCTCATCAATGAAGAGGTATGCTTTTAGAATCATACCAACTAGCGATCTACTTTTTGCATCCTGCCTTCTTCATCCAAAGATTGAATATTTGACTAATTATGTCGTCAGAGGCGTTTCTCGACCAACCTGGTCAAACACATTTTTGTAGGTTCACTTGTTCGTGGTCAAACAGGATTTAGTAGCAACAATTGGCACCGTCTGTGGGAACCTAATCAAAAAGCCATCATGCATACTAGATCGAGAAGGTTAGTTGGATATGATTCTAGTGAAAATGGACAGGAAATTAATAAAGAGGATGCCCCTAGAAGAATGTAAAGAACTCATAATGCAGCCCTAGCAGATCTCTCCAACCAGTTCATAACAATCAGTCAATTCCATGAATTGCATAAGCAAATCTTAGACCTGAACAAACTAGTTAGGGCAAGCATCCGTCAACAAGTAACTATGCTAGGAACCGGCCAATAGGTTAATCCAATTAACCTTGATGGAATCAGAGAAGGTCGAACATCAAAGAAAAAGGAGGTACGAGCACCGCTACCCAACCTCTCATCACGACCATCTTAGAGAAATCAAGAAAAAGGAAAAGAAAAGGTCGTGAGAAATCTCAACCATCACGAGATGCAGCGTGTAAGGACCCTCCTCCAAGCGACGATTATGAAGATCGAGAAGTAGTTCTCATCCAACTGACAACCTACAATGAGGGGATAACGATGAAGTTCCAACCAAAGACGTTGATTATGTAAACAAGCGGTTTGAGGAACTTGAGGAGAAGTTGAAAAAGCTAAAAGATTCAGGCAATTATGTTCTATATTCTATTCTGAAAGAAGATCCTTTCATCCGAGCGATTTCAGAAGCTAAGATGCCAAAAAAATTTAAATGCCTAACCTTCACTATGTTCAACGGGACAAAATGCCCAAGACACCACATCATGCACTATAAGTTTGTTATGTCCTCATATAGACATAGTGAAGTAGCCATGTGCAGAATCTTTTCCACTTCATTGATTGGAGCCACATCTTAATGGTTTTTGGGACTCAAGAATGGGTCAATGAAGAATTCCAACCATCTTGGTTGGGTTGTTCTATCATGCTTTCATAGGTGAATAAGTACAAAGAAAAGAGAGGACACTTTGTTATCAATCGAACAAGGTCGTACGGAGTCAGTCAGAAGCTATCTTCATAGGTTTAACAACTTAACCATTCAGATTGAGAACTTAGGTGAGAAGCTAGCCTTTCATGCACTTTATCAAGGGCTCAGTCATGAAGGACTGTTCGAACGTCTCTTGTTAGATATGCCCGAAACGTATGCAGACTAGCTTGAACGATGCCATAAGCAAGCCAAGATACTAAAACCATTGAGTTCTGGAAGAAAGAGCCGACCGTAGAAACAAAAGTAAATAAGGAAAAATTCCAGTAAAATAGGAATCCAACTACAAATCCAAGCAAAGGTGGTCGGCTAAAGCCAACAAAGCAGTCTGAGGGAGCGTACACTCTGAAAACTAGTAGGTTAGAGATCCTAATGCAAGTCAAAGGCCAATGCCTACTTAAATGGCCGAACAAGCTGCAGTCTCAACCAGAAGATTGTGATAGAAGAAAGTACTGAGTTCCATAAAAATCATGGTCATTGAACTGATGAGTAGGGAATTAAAGGTAGAGATTGAGAAATTAATCTCTCAAGGGCAATTGAAGAAGTATGTTCGAGCAAAGCAAAGAGCTCTTCAACCACCTAATGGAGATAGTAGAAGAGCTAGATTGACCAACAAAGAAAGGCATAGAAGCCCTAGCAGAGGTCAACCAAGGAATGGCGACGACAACCGAAGAAACGATCTCCAATATATACAGTACTCCGTGGTCCAACTAAGGAATGATCCGGCAGGCAAAAAGAAAAGCTCGTTACGTAGGTAATGTTGAACCTGAGAGGTGGAACGAGAGGGTGGTATTAGAGTCGATCACCTTCTCCTACAAAGACATGTAGGACATAAAGCCTCCCCATGATGGTGCCCTGGTGATTAAAGTCATTCTGACCGGAATAGAAGTCCACGGGGTCCTAGTTGATATTGGTTTGTCAACAAACATCTATATTTTGAAGGTTTCAGAAAATTGAAACTATGTGAGAAGATGCTTATCCCATGTGGAGCTTAGCTGTATGGATTCACTAGAATGTCTACTCGGGTAGAGGGAACAATAAGATTAGACCTTCGAGTTAGAGAGCACCCATGTGACAAGGTCATGCAATCAAATTTTATGGTTGTTCATGACCTATCGGCCTACAATGTCATCTTAGGACGACCAACACTTTGTGCTCTAGAAGCAGTAGTGTCCACACTGCACATGAAGATGAAATTCCCGACCAAGAATGGTATCGGAGAATGAAGTGCCAACCAAAGGTCTAATCAACAAAGTTATGTCAACTACAAGAAGAAAACAGCAAAAACCAGTTTGACCAAGTCTATTGAAATTAGAGATGATCGAGATGAAGAAGCAATGCGAAGAGCCAAACTAGCTGAGAAGCTAGAAAGAATTTGTCTCAATACCAAGGAACCAAATTAGGGAACAATGAGTAGTGCTAAATGAGAAACAAATTTCAAAGCCAAATTGACTCAGTTTCTAGAAGAAAACTCAGATGTCTTTGCCTGGTCGGCAGATGATATGCTCGGCATAGACAGACGAGTATTCAAACAGGTTTTATAAGACGTATTGATCATCCAACCTGGTTGGCTAATGTGGTAATGGTCAATAAAGCAAACGGAAAATGACTAATGTACATGGACTACACCGATCTCAACAAAGCATTTCCCAAATATTGTTATCTGCTTTCTAGGATTGACCTCTTTATAGATGCAACTGCTGGACATGAATGCTTAGTTTCTTGGATGCCTACTCCGGGTATAATCAAATTTTGATGCACCCAAATGATGAAAAACATACAACATTCATAGCTAATAGAGACATTTACTACTATGAGGTGATGCCTTTCGGTTTGAAAAATGCTCCAGCAATATACTAGAAAGCAATACTGCATCCGCACTTTCTTATGAGGCCAACGAGGAATATCAAGGGCTGAGGATGTAGAACTCCCTCTTTTTTCTAGCCGAAAAGTTTGTCGCATCTTAGATGGAGAAGTTCGAGAACCCCAACTCTTTATCATGTTTGGTTGGGTGGCACACCTCAGCATCTTTGAAATCCTTCTCAATCATGGCCACCTCAAACTCTTCTTCTCCGAGCAACACTGCATCCATATCCGAACACATAAAGTTAGAAACTTTTTTTTGAAAATGAAGGATATCATGAAGAAGAATTGATAGGAGCTCAATAGTAAGGAAACCCAAAAGATGCAGAATGCTCGGATATTCCAATCAGCACCCATTTATTGCTCGAATATTTTTATCTTCAATAGCGATCTGTAGGATTTGGTTCTTATCCACCTTCTCGAACTTGCTTAGATTTGGAAAATTGTTTGAGCGCTCCAAAGGACCCCTAGACCAGATGATCAGAAAAGAAGGTATAGAAGAGGGATGAACATAAATGTACCTAGGTCTCCAACCTTTGTTGTTGGTCGGTAGGGTCCCTTCGCCGAAAAGTTGCCATCCCAGCCTGACTATAAGGAGGTTCGTTTAGAAACATTGAACCCAAGAGCTCGTTCTTGTTTTTTGGCTATAAAAAAAGTGCAAAAATAAATTTAGGGTGGGGGTGATGCCGACCTTAGTTTATTGGCAGAAACCCCAAAAACAAAAATTGTTGCGCCAATTATTCGGCCCCATCATCCCAGAACACATACCAAAATGGTTGAGGATACTCTCAAAGACAGGGTGTATGGGAAGTTTGAATCCGCTTTTGAGAGCGTCTTCATAGATTGCAAACTCTACAAAGCGAGGTTTATAAGCACGTTCATGCTCAAAAGGGACATGCAGATGACAGTCCTCAGGGATGGCATAACGAGCTCGCAGAAGATCCAAATCTTCCTCGGTCATTTTTTAGTGATAAAATTTTGGACCATAGGTTGCTCAAATCAAAGTCTATACGTAAAGGAGTGCAAAGTTTGTTTCACTCGGTATTGAGCTTTTCGGGAGATAAGCTATCTACCCACTTCTTCCTTTTGGCTTTATAACGAGCACGAACACTCAAAAGGTTTTTCGTCACAATCACCGACAACAGGTGGCTGGGAATCTCATGCTTGGCAGTGTTCTCTAGAAAAGGTTGCACTGGTGTTTCGACTATGAATAGGGGAAGAAGGTTCGGTATTCTGACCATCCCCCTATGGTCTAGGGCATTGCTTTGCCTACTCACCCTATCACTGGCAGTAGGTGATTCAGAAGGTTTTGTTCGCCTAGAGGACCTATCGAGCATATTTGAAGAGTCAGGGAAGGAAAACACCCAATGGGAACAAGAAAAGAAAAAAAAGGAGCATACGAAACCATCACAGATATGTTCCCATGATAGAAGAGCAAGATAAATAAAGGTAAAAGTTAGAGAACTTACTATTTGATGGATTTGAAACGGGTGAAAAGGCACTTGAAACTGATTTGTAGAAGATCAAAGGGGGTGAAATTGCCTCTGCAGTAAAGGCTCTCCAAACGCACGAAGAAGACGAAGTAAAAATGAAGAGGGTTGAAGTCATTTTATACCCTTCAGAAGGTTCCTATCTAAGGGAGAATAAAGGGTTTGATCCAACAACACAGGCTTAGTGTCGTTGTATCTCCCAACTAAATTTTAATCTGACGGTTCAGGAGATTAGCTTATTTAATAATTCAGATCTTATTAAAAAGATTCGTATCAAATGGTGGAGGATTGAAGGCCATCTGATGGTGAAAATGCTAAGGCAATTGTGCTTCAGCGAGATTCAAAATCTAGGGAACAAAAGCATTCCACTTGAATAGACGAGATCAGATGCCCTTTGAGATTCAAACCGCCTCACATCACATCATAGAGGCATGGACACATGGGAATTATTAAATGAAGATGGGAAGTTGTGCCCAGCCTTTTTGCCTGCGCAATGGTCACTCATAATTAAATGCTCAGATGGTGTCAATTCGAGCATTGATTAAAGCGAACATTATAAGGCCTTGTTCGGCCCAATCTAACTGTTCGGAAGAATACTGTTAAGTCCCTAAGCCCGAGCATCAGGGTGCTCCGACCAAGGGACTGGGGCTTATGATATGGGCAAATTCCAAAAATCTGATAAAAATCGACCTAAGTCCAGAATGGTCCGACCAAGTTCCAGTCGAACATGAATGAACCAAGATGCAACTAGTAACGCATGTCCAAGTTGTAACTAATTTCCTTAAAGTTAGGAATGAGGATCCTAATCAAGTTGGGAAAGTTGGATTGCTCTTAGAGTTTAGGTTGGACTCAACAATCATAATGCGAGTGAAACACTCTCTCTCTCAACAAATAATACTCAATTGTAGAGTTCAAGTCGAACTCAATCACTGCATTGCCAAGGTAACTTCAACTATAAATAATCATACCTTCACTAATGATGAGGTACGCTTTTAGAATCATACCAACTAGCCATTTGCTTTCTGCATCCTGCCTTCTTCATCTAAAGATTAAATATTCGACTAACTAGGTTGTTGGAGGCATTACTCGACCAACCCGGTTGAACACGTTTTTGCACATTTACTTGTTTGTGCGGTCGAACAGGATTTAGCTGCAACAGTTACTTGCATTTCATCTTCATGAATGTTTGCTAATCTAAGTTTCAATAATAACTCCACCCCCTCCAAGTTTCATATTTTTTACCTCATTTTTTTTCTGTGGTAAGAAGGAATATCATTAAACAAAATTATAAAAAAATTCAAATTGAAGAGAAAGGAACCAATAAAGAGTTCTCCAATGCAATAAGCAACATCGAAGACAAAAAAAAGTGTAGCCTTGAATCCAGGTAAAAGATAAAGGCAGAACGATGGTCTTCCATCAACACAATATATGGAAATTTGGGTTTTTTTTTTCCGCTAAAAGAAAAAAGCGAAAAAAATAATAATAACTACAAGAAGTTAATTCAAGACCTTCTTCCGCCACATACAGAGCTTGTTATATTAATGCCGCTGAATGGGTGCAAACCCAAGACCTCCCCTAGGGAAGTTAGGTCTTTAACCGCTTTAACATACCATCATTGGCTATAAAATTGAATGTGGAACAATGAAACCTAGGAGCCACTGATTTTTCACTTAAAACTAAATTATTGATTGTTGGATATAACGTTGGTGTAAGCCCATCATATGTTCTAACTTAGTAAACGATAAAAAAATAATAATAATAAAATAAAATAAATAAAAATTATTGGTTGTATCCTTTCCCCATCTGGCATGTTAACCCACAAACTCACCTACCCTTCTTTCCGCCCCGTTATTTTTATCCTTCTTTCTCTATTGCACCAACTTTACTACACCAACTTTGTGTCGTTATGGTGAGTTCTTTGATCTACAAGTAATTCCTTACGTCTAGAACCTGACCCCTTCGAAGAAGGCCTTTTTGTTGATGACAAACAAGAGTATCTCATCATCTACTCTCCCACAACTAGCCATGCTTCTTGGTGGGATCCTCAAAGGCAGGCATTACAGGGTTCAATCTTAACTGGAGGTATCTTAAAAGGGTGGAATACATAATACATTATCCCACTTGCAGACCACACATTCATTTTCTACAGAAACATGGACGGTAGTTCGATAAGATGGAAATCTGGTTTCAAGTCTTTGGCATTCCTTTGAAGCTTGTGGACTTAAAACTTGGAGCCCCGTTGGGAGGGGGGGGGGGGGGGCCTGCAAAAGGGGAAAATGGGTGGGGGGGGGGGGCGGGTGGGGGGGGGGGATTAATATTCAAAGGAGAGTTTTTTTTTTTGAAAGAAGGGAGAGGTAAAAAAAAAAAAAAAAAAAAAAAAAAAAAAAAAAAAAAAATAGGAGGGGAGAGAAGAAAGGGAGGGGGGGGGGGGGGAGGGGGGGGGGGGGGGGGGGGGGGGGGGGTGGGGGGGGGGTCCAAACTTAGTCCAACCAGATCGGACCAAGTTAGACCGACCAAGTTAAGATCGGTTGAATAAATATAAAGGTAAATCTGAATAAGATTCTAGCCAAAGAAATGTTGTTCAACCAGGACTCTACTACTTGTGTTTGAGTAGGGCACAATGACTAAGATCACAACCAAACTAGGGTTTGAGTCTCACTCGAACTCGTACGGGAAAAGTCTATAAAAAGGTAAAGGAGCACAAGAGAAAGGTACGCAGAATAGAATTATCACTATTCGTATTATTATTGTTCATTACTTTTCTTGCCTTCCTTAGTCGGATTTCTAACTAGATCGTCGGAGTTGAAAACTCGACCTCCACGGTCGAGCTCATCTGTGCAGGTTTAACCGGCTGAAGGGACGAACAGGATTGTGCAGCAACAATTGGCGCCGTCTGTGGGAACTTGATCAAAAGGCTATTATGAAGACGAGATCAGGTTTGGTGATCGAAGAGTTGTCTGGTGGAGAAAAGGAGGTCGACCAGGGTGGGATGGAAAAAATTCCCGAACTCCAGATTCAGCAAGATCCTCCAATTCTCCCAGACACACCAACAAATCCATATGCGACAACACATCAAATTGTCGAAGTTCAAAAGGAACAAGTTGAGATGAGAAAAGCAATCTCATCCTTAGGTGAGTTGATCAGGTTGGCTATGCAGCATGTAATTGCTCCCGAAGTAGATTCTCAGAAAAAACAAAGAAGTCCAGAGGGGAGCAGACGTGACCGACCACCAGTGATCGACCAGATCCCTCAACAATCTCAAAAAGAACTGGTGAAATCTCGAGCATCGAGGGAGGATAATCCTCCAGTCAACAACGATGAAGATCGAGGAAGCAGTACAGATCCAGCAAAGGCCTCAAAGGATAAAAAAGATCATAATGGTTCAAAGAAGCGTGATGACGAGATGAATAAGAAAATTGCCGACATTGGTGAAACAGTCAAAAAGGCGTTAAAACTCGGTAAAGAAGAGCTATACGCCGTCTTAAAGGAGGACCCTTTCATCAAAAGCGTCTCGGAGGCGGAGATGCCAAAAGGCTTCAAATGTCCGACCTTCAAGGCATACGATGGATCGAAATGTCCTAAGCACCACATCACCCATTATAAGTCTGTCATGTCTACTCAAAGACATAATGAAGCAGCCATGTGCCGCAGTTTCCCAACGTCATTGACCGGAGCTGCTTTAGATTGGTACCAAGCTTTGCCTCGGGGCACAATAAAAAGTTTCGAACATCTAGGTCGGACTTTCTTATTGCGTTTCCAAAGCGGAGTAGAAACCAAAAAGAGAGAAGATACCCTGTTTGCCGTAAAACAGGGGCGAACGGAGTCCATTAGAGATTTCCTTGAGAGATTCAATAAACTGACCATGCAGATTGAGAATCTGGATGAAAAGATAGCCTTTCACGCCTTGTACCAAGGGCTCAGCCATGAAGGCTTACTTGAAAGACTTCTGAATGACATGCCAGAAACATATAACGATCTCCGTGAGCGATGCCACAAGCAAGCTGAGATATCAGAAACAATTGAGTCTCGAAAGAAGGAGCATCCGAACATGGAGGCACGAACATATAAAGAAAAGTACCAACCTGTCAGAAGATCGACCATAAACCCGACCAGGGATGGTCGACCTGAACAGGAAAGGTTACCGACCATGAGGAGATCGGAAATCCTGATGCAGATTAAAGATCGAGGAATCCTCCAACAACCCGAAAAGTTACATTCTCGACCAGGAAATCGGGACAAAAGCAAATATTGCGACTTCCACAGAGATCATGGACACTGGACAGATGACTGTCGACAACTAAAAGAAGAAATTGACAGAATCATCGATCAAGGACGACTCGTAAAATACATCAAACCTACCCAGCATGATCAAAAGCAAACAGAAGGGGGTAGGAAGAGGCATAGATCTCCGAGCAGGGAAGGACGCCAAAACAAGTCCCGACCACGAGAAAGAGGAGATAATCAAAAACGACCACCAATATTTACTGTATTTGGTGGTCCAACTGAGGAGTCTAGTAGGCAAGCCAAAAGAAAAGCACGATATGTGGGGAATGCCGAGCTTGAAAAACCAGGTGAGAAAGTCACTTCAGAGCCAATCACCTTCTCAACTAAAGATATGCAGGGGGTAAATACTCCCCACGACGATGCCCTTGTCATCAAAGTCACTCTGGCCGGAACAGAGATCCATAGAGTCCTAGTAGATACTGGGTCGTCAGCAGATATTTTGTCATTAGAAGCTTTCCAAAAATTACAGCTAGATGAGAAAATGCTGATCCCTTGTGGGACGCACTTGTACGGTTTCACAGGAACCTCAACCCGAGCTGAGGGCACTATCAGATTGGATCTTCGTATTGGTGAACACCCCAGAGACAGGGTCGTCCAAACAAATTTTATGGTCGTCCGAGATCTGTCAGCCTATAATATGATCTTAGGACGACCAACCCTTTGTGCCCTGGAGGCGGTAGTATCATCCTTACACATGAAGATGAAATTCCCAACAAAAAAGGGAATAGGAGAATGTTCCGCCGATCAAAAGGGGAGCGGTGCAGAGCTACGCCAATTACATGAGAAAGAGGGTAAAAACAAGCTCTACCATGGCGGTTGAAGTCAGAGATGATCGTGATGAAGAAAACATGCAAAGAGCTGAACCGGTAGAAAAATTGGAAAAGATTATGCTGAATTCAAGGGAAGATCAAGGAACTATGATTGGAGCGAGAACAAGAAGAAGAATTTAAAAATAGTCTAACCAGCTTTCTACGGAGAAAAATACTGATGTCTTTGCATGGTCCGCCGAAGATATGCCCGGAATTGATGAACAAAGAGCCGAGCACAGGGTTGAATATTGACCCGCATGCAATTCCAATAATACAAAAAAGAAGAAATTTTTCTTTGGAAAAGCATGAGGCAATCCGAACGGAGGCTCGGAAGTTGAAGCGATCCGGATTCATTAAACCCATCGACCACCCAACTTGGTTGGCCAATGTGGTGATGGTAAAAAAGAACAACGGAAAATGGAGAATGTGCACTGAGACTATACCGACCTCAATAAAGCCTGTCCAAAGGATTGTTATCCTCTACCAAGGATAGACTTGCTCATCGATGCAACCGCCGGGCACGAGATGCTCAGTTTCATGGACGCTTATTCAGGATACAACCAAATCTTGATGAATCCAGATGACCAGAAACACACAGCATTCATGACAGACAGGGATAGTTATTATTATAAAGTAATGCCCTTCGGTCTAAAAAATCTTGGGGCAACCTACCAATGAGCGGTCAATAAAATTTTCGAACAGCGAGATAGGCGGGAATATGGAGGTATACGTTGATGACATGCGATAAAGAGCACATCTCAAATCAACCATCCGAAGGACCTAGCGAAGTCTTTGAGGTACTCCGAGCATACAAAATGAAGCTCAACCCGGAGAAATGCGCTTTTGGAGTATCTTCAGGAAAATTTCTGGGGTTCATGGTATCCCGAAGAGGAATAGAAGCTAATCCAGAGAAGATAAAAGCCATACAAGAGATGAAACCGCCAAAAAGCATCAAGGAAATACAAAGTCTTACTGGTCGGGTAGCAGCCTTGAACAGATTCATAGCCCGGTCAGGAGAGAGATGTTCACCTTTCTTCCAAGCCTTGAAAAACTTATCCAAAAAGGGAGTACCAGAATGGAGCGAGGAGTGTCAACAAGCTTTCGAACACCTAAAAGAAAAGCTAACTACTCCACCTCGCCGTTGTACGACCAACCACGAGAAAAGAACCGATCGTCTACTTGGCAACTTCACCCCTGGCTGTTAGTGCGGTATTAGTGCAAGAAGAAGGAAAACAGCAAAACCCGGTTTACTATGTGAGCCATGTGCTCATTGATGCTGAAACAAGATATCCAGAAGTGGACAAGCAAGCTCTGGCCTTGGTCATAGCAGCCAGAAAACTGAGACCATATTTTCAGTCACATCCTATTGCAGTACTGACAAATTTTCCCTTGAAGAAAATACTGCACCGACCAGACTTGGCCGGAAGGTTGGTATCATGGGCAGTCGAGCTTAGTGAGCATCAAATAGAATTCCGACCAAGGCCAGCTATTAAAGCTCAGGTCTTAGCTGATTTCATCCTTGAAACTTCTGAGCCAGAGCATGAACAAGAGGAAGAGGCCACTCCCGAAAACATCAAGAGATGGATACTTTCAGTGGATGGTTCCAGCAACGCACAGGGGAGTGGAGCGGGATTGCTCCTAATCAGCCCAGGAGGATTCCACATCCGGTATGCCCTACGTTTCCAGTTCAAAACCTCAAATAATGAAGCAGAATATGAAGCATTGATAGCTGGTCTTCGCATAGCTAAAGCCCTCGACATTCAGAATATTGAAGTTAGAAGCGATTCACAACTTATTGTGAATCAAGTGAACGGGCTATATGAAGCAAAAGAGAAAAGGATGGCTAAATATCTGACCATGGTCAACCAATACAGACAGTTCTTCAAAAACATCCAAATCCAACAAGTCCCTAGAGCAGAAAATGAACAGGCAGATGCCTTATCTAGGTTAGCTACGGATGAAATAGAAGCAGACCCGGTTGTATATATGGAAGAGTTACAATTTCCGAGCATCAATCTGACCGACCAGATGCACATTCAGTCCGAGCACGGTTGGATGACCCCAATAATCAATTATCTTGAAGGTGATCTACTACCAGAAGATCCAAAGGAAGCTCGAGCTGTAAAGCAGAGAGCAGTTAGATACACTGTCAGAAATGACAAGTTGTACAAAAAGTCTCTCACCCGACCATTGTTACGATGTGTGGGGGCTCCAGAAGCAGCCGTCATCCTGAAAGAAATTCATGAAGGAAATTGCGGAAGTCATATAGGAGCTAGGGCCTTAGCAGATAAGGTAATAAGGCAAGGATATTATTGGCCCACACTACAACAAGATTCGAAGGCTCACGTCCGTAGATGTGACAAGTGCCAGGCACACGCCAACATACCTCACGCTCCTGCAATGCCTCTAACATCAACTCTCTCTCCGATTCCATTCGCTAGATGGGGGATAGACTTGGTAGGGAAACTACCAAAGGCCACAGGAAGCAGAGAGTATTTGGTGGTGGCGGTCGATTACTTTACTAAATGGGTGGAAGCTGAAGCATTGGCATCCATAAGTACCGATCAGATGAAAAAATTCGTCACGCATAATATCATGTACCGATATGGTATCCCAAAAATCATAGTCACCGACCACGGTAAACAGTTCGAAAATGCTGAATTCGAACGATTCTGTAAAGAGCAAGGCATAGAGCACCGTTGGTCTTCTGTAGCATATCCACAGAGCAATGGTCAAGTGGAAGTGACTAATAGATCAATGATTGAAGGATTAAAGAAAAGATTGGACCAGTCTAAAGGTAGATGGGTAGAGGAGCTACCTAAAGTTCTGTGGTCTTACCGAACTACTGCCAGGACGACCACCGGTGAATCTCCATTCCGACTAGCTTATGGAGTCGAAGCTCGGATTCCTGTAGAGGTTAAGGTCGGATCTATTAGAGAAGAAGAATTCAATGAAGAAGCTAACATCGAAGGGATGAGGGCCAACATAGACTTCATTGAGGAAATCAGAGATAAGGCACAATATCGATTGGAGGAATACCATAGACGCATTGCAACACATTACAATGCAAGGGTCAAAATGCGACAGTATCTTTCTGGAGATCTGGTCCTCCGCAAATCATCTGCCTCTGATCCTACAAATCAAGGAAAGCTTGCTCCTAACTGGGAAGGACCGTACATCGTAGTACAACAAATTGCCCCAGGGGCATACAAGTTGCGCGATCCAGAGACCGGCCAACTCATACCTAGGACCTGGAATTCAAACAACTTGAGGAAATACTATCAATAGTATAAAAGCCTCAACAAATTTTGGAGTTTTTCTTTCAGTTTTCGTCTTTAAATTGTTTAGATAGTACAATTGATGATTCAGACATTTTGAGTTGAATAAAGTTTTTGAAATTTCTACATATCATTACAGCTAAGATGATCATGGAGGTATTGACAAACAACTAAAATTCATCAACCGACATACTAAGGTCGGAAAACACAAAAGCCCTAAGTCACTTAGGCACACAAAAGCCCTAAGCAACTTAGGCACCAAAAGCCCTAAGTCACTTAGGCCACCGACCTACTAAGGTCGAAAAACCAAAAGCCCTAAGTCACTTAGGCCACCGACCTACTAAGGTCGGAAAAATAAAAAAGCCCTAAGCAACTTAGGCACCAAAAGCCCTAAGTCACTTAGGCCACCGACCTACTAAGGTCGAAAAATAAAAAGCCCTAAGCAACTTAGGCACCAAAAGCCCTAAGCAACTTAGGCACCAAAAGCCCTAAGTCACTTAGGCACACAAAAGCCCTAAGCAACTTAGGCACCAAAAGCCCTAAGTCACTTAGGCCACCGACCTACTAAGGTCGAAAAACCAAAAGCCCTAAGTCACTTAGGCCACCGACCTACTAAGGTCGAAAAATAAAAAGCCCTAAGCAACTTAGGCACCAAAAGCCCTAAGTCACTTAGGCACACAAAAGCCCTAAGCAACTTAGGCACCAAAAGCCCTAAGTCACTTAGGCCACCGACCTACTAAGGTCGAAAAACCAAAAGCCCTAAGTCACTTAGGCACACAAAAGCCCTAAGCAACTTAGGCACCAAAAGCCCTAAGTCACTTAGGCCACCGACCTACTAAGGTCGAAAAATAAAAAGCCCTAAGCAACTTAGGCACCAAAAGCCCTAAGTCACTTGGGCACCAAAAGTCCTAAGTCACTTAGGCACCAGAAGCCTTAAGTCACTTAGGCACAGAAGCCCTAATATTTGAAAGAAAGGAATAACGTTTGATCAAAAACATCTTTGGAGATTAAAATAAAATTTCATTTCATAAGACAAAGTTATCCATACACGTTCTTTCCCAAAAAGATCAAGGATGATAATAAAGCAAGTTTACAAAAAAAAACTAAGATTTAATCTATGGCTTCTTCAGATCGGACACCTTTTTTGATGTAGAGGTTCCCGAGCTACCAACCTCTGGCAAGGGATCCCAGTTGGAATCCAAAAACTCAGACACTTCAACCGGTTGTGGCTTAGGAAACCTTGCACGGGAAGCACACCATGAAGGACGGGGGATTTTAAGGTCGTCAAAAATTCCAGGATCGATCAGCTCTTGAAAGCGTTCCAAATCCAAGTCTTTGAAAGCTGCAATAATACCCTGGTAGGCATGACGCCGAGCATAAATATACCCGGGCGCAGCTACTTTGGCCATAAACTTCTTGCAACTAGACGTCCTAACCCACCTCTTGATCACCTCATAGCGAAGCTCGGTAGGGATATCCTCGAAAACACAAGGAGCTTTCTCCTCAACTGCCTTCATCAACTTGGCCACCCGGTGATCCGAGCTCTCTAACTTGGCACGGAGGCTAGAAATCTCTGCATCCTTGCCGACCAAGGAACCTTGGGTTTCCTCCAGGCTAGTCTGAAGAGAAGATTTCTCCTGCTCTATAGCTTCGTTCCTTCCTTTCAAGGCAGCAACCTCACTGAGAAGCTCGGCTTCCCGAGCAATTAAAGAATCCTTGTTGGCTTTCCAGGAAGACGCCTCAGCTTCCAACTCCTTAAGACGTTGCTCAGATTTCTGCAAAGCAAAGTAATCCTCCCGAGCAGAGTGAATACTTTGACCTACAGATTGAACCATAGCACATGCCATCCTACACACAAAAGGATTGGTCAGAATACATTAAGGAAAGGAAAAGAAAGAAACAACCAAAGAACTACTTACCTGACTGTAATAGCATGGGCTTTGAGACGACCAAAATTCTCAAGATAAGCCATGTCAGCAGGAAGAAGCACCCCAGACATCCACTCATTAGCAACTCGGGAAATGACAGACGAGGTTCCATCAAAAACCGAGGAGCTAGCATCTAATGACCAATCAGGTCGAAGAATGTGGGATGACCCTGAAGCTCCAGCATCCGACCTGGGAATGTCCCCAGAGGACATGTTTTCTCCCAATGAGGGAAGAGACTCAGAGTCTGCCTTCTCCGAGCTGGCCATCTTCTTTGAAGGACGGGGAGGCAGGTCGCCAGTTCGCTCCTTTCGAACCCTGGCTGCTTTTCCCTTGGGGGAGGAAACTGGATCATTTGGAGCCTTATCCGACCTAGTCGGATGTTTCTTTTCCACTTGCTGCATCGTAGCAGCAACCTCCTCAAAATCATCTTCTCCGAGCATCACTACATCATTTTCCGAGTAAGTTAACTTGGAACAAAAATGATAAAGAAACAAATAGACAAAAAGAGAAACTCTTACCAGTCAAGAATCCCCAGTACTGAAGGATGTTCGGATATTCCGGACAATATCCATTCACAGCAAGCAAGTTCCGATCTTCAGTGGGGATCATCCGAATTCGATCCCTTGCTTCCTGTTCGGAATGTGATAAAGGCGGAATGGCATTTGAATCATCCTTGGGATATTTGGGCCAGGAGGTCGGAAAACTTGGGGAGGAGGCAGACCGAACAAAGAAGTAACGAGACCTCCAACCCTTGGTATTGGTTGGAAGAGTACCTGATCCTACAAAATTACCCTCCCACCGAGTTTGCAGAGAAGTTCGTTTGGAGAGGTAGAACCAACGATTTTGCTCTTGTTTTTTATACATAAAAAATTGAAGAAATAAAGGTATGGTCGGAATGACACCGACCTCAGACTGTTTACAGAATCCCCAGAAACAAATTATGTTGCGCCAACTATTTGGCGCCAACATCCCTGGACAAATCCCAAAATGATTGAGTATATCAGAAAAAATTGGGTGCACGGGAAGTCTGAAACCACTGACAAAGGCGTTTTCATAAACTGCAAACTCACCAGGAGAAGGTCGGTGAGCCCGATCATGGATAGACGGAACCCTCAGTATGAAGCTATCAGGAATGGAGTACCGAGCTCGGATGTCTTTCACATCATTCTCGGTGAGCTCGGACGGATAAAAACTGGGACCCGAAGTACTAGGGTCGAAATCTATGTGTTCGGAGGTCCTAGGACGACTTCTCTCAAAAGCTAAGGCTGAAGAAGAAAGCTTGAGCAACCAACGTGTCCTGTTCGTACTGAACCGACTACGAATACTTAATGAACTTAGCTCAGCATCGCTAAGTAAGTTGGGACGAGTACCAGGAGACAAGGTCGGATCAAGTTCGTGTCACTTTCTGTGTCACTATACCCAGAAGAAGTAGCTCCACTGTTCCCAGAACGAACAGAAGAGCTCCCAGAAGAAGGGGGGAGAGGGGAAGATCTAGAGGGCCTAGAAGCTTTTTTCTTAACACCCATCACAAACAAGGAAACTATACTAAGGCTAGAATTGCAGAAGGAAAGAAATGACAAGCTAAAGGTCAAGGAAAATAAAAACAGAAAGGGAAAGGTACGCTCAGAGTGCAACCCTAAATGAAGAATAAAACAGAAAGAAATAACCAGAAGAGGCAGACGAACTTACTTGTGGCAAGAATAGAAGGAAGAACTCCTACGAAGGTCGAAAACAGGCACTTCAGAGAGACTGCAACTTCCGTCTTTTCCACAGGTGCAACAAGGTAAACAGTAAAAAGTGAAAAAAGAAAACGAAGCTCAAACCTATATACTCCCAAAGAAATCCAAATTTAACGGATGAAAATGAAGGAAGACAAAGAGTTTTAATCTATTGACTTCACAGCTGTCCATATCCAATGACCACGTATAAAGATTCTTCAGGAAGATTCCAATCCAACGCTGTCAGTCTGGAACCAGAACGATTCGTCTTCTCAAATTAAAAAATCTCAAAAAGTCATTATGAAGAGTCATCATTTCCAGGCCACGTGTCGTTAAAGAGAATACGTGCAGAAGAACGTGCGCAGCCATTTCACACTCTACGACGCAGCACCCTGTCAGATGACGTCAGCCATAAAACCCCCAAACACTAGACTGTTAATACACACAAGTGACAGAGGTCGAAAGTATGAATGTATTCGGTCAACAAATCTCTGAAGCCCGAGCAAGATAAAGCTCGGACTCCAGAGACTCGGGGGCTTATGATGAGGAAAGAATAAATAGACCGGAATCAGTGCGGTTTAAACCCAGTTCGGTCAGAACATTTGGACCAGCTCGGTCCAAACTTAGTCCAACCAGATCGGACCAAGTTAGACCGACCAAGTTAAGATCGGTTGAATAAATATAAAGGTAAATCTGAATAAGATTCTAGCCAAAGTAACAGTGTTCAACCAGGACTCTACTACTTGTGTTTGAGTAGGGCACAATGACTAAGATCACAACCAAACTAGGGTTTGAGTCTCACTCGAACTCGTACGGGAAAAGTCTATAAAAAGGTAAAGGAGCACAAGAGAAAGGTACGCTGAATAGAATTATCACTATTCGTATTATTATTGTTCATTACTTTTCTTGCCTTCCTTAGTCGGATTTCTAACTAGATCGTCGGAGTTGAAAACTCGACCTCCACGGTCGAGCTCATCTGGTGCAGTTTAACCGGCTGAAGGGACGAACAGGGGGGGGGGGCAAAAAAAAAAAAAAAAAAAAAAAAAAACCACCAAAGGGGGGGGGGGGGGCTGGAGGGAGCAGAGGGGGGCAAAAAAAGAGGGAGGGAAGAAAAAAAGAAGTCTTCCCTGCTTTAAAAAAAAAGAAAGGGGGGGGGGGGGGGTGGGGGGGGGGGGAAAAAAAGAAGGGGATGAAAAAAAAAAAAAGGAGGATTTGGGGAGGGGGGAAGGAAGAAGAGGGGGAAAAAATGGAAGAAGAAAAAAGAGGAAAAAAAAAAAAAAAAAAAACCCTTGCTAGTCATTTCAAGTTGAGTAGTGAACAAAGTCCCTCAACTGGATAAGAAAATGATGCAATGAAGTGTATTTCCTACTTCTCAGTAGTAGGAAGCCTAATGTATGTCATGGTCTGTACTAGACCTGATATTATACATACAGTAGAAGTCATTAGTAGATTCCTAGCTAACATTAGAAAAGAACATTGGGAAGTAGTGAAATGGATAATGAGATATCTTAAGGTACTGCTAACATTTCCTTGTGTTTTGGAGGTCAGAAACCTGTGTTACAAGCATATACTGATTCTGATATGGTGGGAGACATGATTCTAGGAAATCCAAATCAAGATACCTAATTACCTTTGCAGGGTGAGCAGTGTCATGGCAATCAAAGCTGAAAAAATGTGTGGCTTTATCATCCACAGAAGTTGAGTACATTACCATTGGTGAAACTTGTAAAGAAATGCTATAGATGAAGCAATTTACTCAAGAACTCGGTTTGAAACAAGATAAGTATGTCATTCATTGTGACAGCCAAAGTGCAATCCACATAAGTAAGCATCCGAGTTTCCATTATAAGTCCAAGCACATTCATATAAGGTATCACTAAATATGAGATGTAATGGAATAGAAGCAACTACAACTTGAGAAAAACCACACTGATAGAAATGGAGCAGATATGATGACAAAAGCTCTATTGAGGGACAAACATGATTACTGTAGAAGCATGGCTACAGGTTTGACCTGTCCCTCCTTATGAGTCGGAAGGGGAGTTTGTTGGTCCTCCTCATTAAGGAGGATGAGCTTGGCAGAAAATTATTTCTTGATCTCTATGCTACCAAGTGAAGTAAATTATAAAAGAGGTTAAAAGAAGAGAAAATGAGAGTTTTCTCTAACTTTCAACCACTCACCACCGCAATAAATGTGGGAAAGTTTTAACCACCCACTACCCTAATAAATGTGGGAGAGTCTCAACCACCCATTGCCCTAATAAATGACAAGTCTTAAGCACCTCTCTTTCCTTCCATCTATAAATGGGGGGGGGGGGGGGGGGGGGGAGCGTTTTCTTGTAACACACAACACAAGTGAGAAATACATACAACTAGAGGTGTGAGGTAGGTAGAGAAGTTAGAGTCCGAATCAGCGACCCGTACGGGGAGCACAAAGTGCTCCCCTCAAGCTTCCTGACCACACATATCAGTGGGGCCCACAGTGAAAAACACTTTTTGGAAAAAATAAAAATAAAAAAATTTTCACCAGTGGGACCCACTGATGTTTGTGGTCAGGAAGCCATGGGGGAGCACTCTGTGCTCCCCCGACGGGGAGAAGATCTGGATTCGAGAAGTTAGGGATTTAAGTGAGTTGTTCAATGTTGGAGTTGTGGGATATGTCTATAATCTTTGCATACGGTTGAGAGTGTGAGTAGAGAGAGAGGGTGTACACGGGTATGCGGTTTTAAATACAAGGTTGAGTTGGCTATAATCCTAGCACTGTGCAAGATGCTTGTCTCCATTATTGTAGTGAAGAAGTTCCTTTACGCCCATGGAAGTAGGCTAAGTTGAACCATGTAAATTTTGTATCTATGTATTTTGTAGTTGTTATTTTTTGTAATTTCACGTATTACACACGTGGGTCCCACGTATGCACTATTTAGGAGTATTTTTTTGTACTTCAATTTTCTTCATCGATCTTTTACACAGGTGGGAAAAGTGAACCATATATGAGTATTTTTCCCAACAGGATGTCCCACAAGAGGGCGGAGGTGATCGTCTTCATTTGTCGACAGAATATGCACTCTGCTACCCACTGTCGCCCATCAAAACAGAGGTTCTTCCAATCCAAATTTGCGGCGACAGCCCTCTCTATTAAGTTCAAAGGAATCCGGCGTGGCCACCTACAGGCGATGTGTGGAACTCCTCATTGAGTTGGTGGCATAACAAGGACCCCTTTGGAAGCACCAATCAGTTATGAAGGAATAACGCTGGTGGAATGTCACTCAATTGCAATGTGGTTATATATTCTGCAAAGTGTGTTGCATCTGCTTCATGTCTACAATGGCGTTGATTTCTCCTTGTAGTGCCCCCAGAAAATCAAAGGAGGGCATGGAAAAAGCAAACAGGGTTAAGATCAAGTGTGGCCTCCTTGACAACGAATCAGCGGTTGGTTTGTAAACAATGTCGAAGGTGAACCCGAGAAGTTTTGGCAACCAATGTTGATGCTCCAGCATTTGAATTACCTGAGGGGTTGGTTCCTTCAGACTTCATTGATCAATAAGAGCCTTGGTATGTAGAATTTAATTCCAGTTGTGTCCCTCTAATCCGCCTCATCCGTTTCAAATTGATTTTTTTATATGAACATCTGAGATATCCATATGTAAAAGCTTTTTGAGCATTACGTGCCCATATAACTTTAAAATTATACTTTTATTAAAAGAAAAATAATAGTAAGGACTAGGGTTTGGTTTGCTTCCTTTTTCTAATTAATAAGTAAGACTATATATATGAAGCAACCTCTAGGGTTCATCGATTCTCATCATCCTGACCATGTCTGTAAGCTTCTCCGTTCTATTTATGGTTTTAAACAGGCCCCACACACATGATTTACAAACATAGCTATTTTCTTATGAATATGGATTTATTGTCTCCAAGACTGATACATCTCTCTTTATTTTTAATGGATGGATCCACTAGTCTATGTTTACAATGGTGTATGGTGATGATATAATATTGATTGGCATACGTGATTCTCTTTTGTCCCAGTTCTTGCATTAGATTGATTCTGTTTTTGCCTTCAAGGATTTTGGCCCACTACACTATTTTCTTGACATGTTTGTCTACTGGAATACCGATGGTATTTATCTCTTGCAGCATCAATATATTATGGATCTTCTTCAAAGGGAAAATATGTCTAATTGAAAGCCTATTGCTACTCTTATATTCACCACTAACAAGTTGAGCAAATTTACAAGGGAACTAATTTCTGATCCTACCTTATATAGTAGCGTTGTTGGAGCTCTCCAGTATGCTACAATGACTTTACCGGATATTCATTTTGTTGTTACTGTGAAATGGATCTTATGTTACTTAAAGGGCTCCTCTTCTCATGGCATTTTTATTAATAGTCATTCTCCAATGACTTACATAGGCCTTTTTGAATGTTGGCTAGGCTGGTTGCCCTGACGATTGAAAGTCTACTGGTGATTATGCTATATTTCTAGGATTCAATCTTGTCTCCTGGAGCTCCTACAGACAGTCCACTGTTTCTCATTCCAATAGTGAGTCCAAATATTGAAATTTAGCCAATGTTGCAGCCAAAATAAAATGACTCCATTCTCTCCTTAAAGAATTGAACATTAATTTTACCTTAGGCTCCAACTTTATGGTGTAATAATGTTGGAGCCGCCTCTCACTACAAATCTAGTTTTCATGACCATACCAAGCACGTTGAGATTGATTTTCACTTTGTTCGGATGAGGTTGCAAAGGGTGATCCTCAAGTTCAGTACTTATCTACTAAGGATCAGCTCTTTAATACTTCACAAAGCCCCTCTCCCATCAACAATTCAACACTTTACTATCCAACGTCAAGGTCTCATCTTCGGCCTTGAGTTTGAGGGGCGTATTGAGGATATTTCTTGCAATACACAATCAACCCTTGCCGAACCCAAAGTTAACGTTGCACTAGCTAGCCACCATCTCATCTTCAGTTGTCAAGGGTATTTATGGTAATACACAAGGACACATGTTCAACTCAAAGGTTGCCCAGGCCACCACCTTATCTCCAACACTAGAACTGTGGATCTCCAGAGTTCTACCTTATCTCAAACACACCATCAACAATACAAAACTGTAGCAGCCACCGTATCTACACCACCTAAACTTACTTGTGTAACTAGAACTCCACTTGAGTTCAAGAGCCCAAGACTTGTGGTGAACAAGGACTCTGGCTCATTTATATGAGATGTATCACACTAAAAATTATTCTTTCATCCAAAGTATCACATTTCAAATAATTAAGGGATAATCATCTCATTATCTCTGTGGACGTAGATTTCTCAGTTCATCCGAACTACGTAAAACACGATGTCACTAAAACTCTCTCTTCCCTACCTCTCAACCCTAACACGTATGGCTTCAAACAGATTGCAAGGTTGGTGTTGGGTATTTGAGAAGGAGGGGCAGGTCGTTCCATTCTCAGTTTTCTAACATTTGAATCTGTGGAACAAACAATCAAGAAATTAAAACCTAACTCGATCTCTTTCCAGAAAACTATAGGTTCAAGAATATAAACAAAAATGCATCAAAAAATCCAAAAATGTAATTAAAGCTAAGGTTACATTTGAAAGATTGTCCAGGAAACTAAAACTTTTGGTGGGTTGACAACAGATACTGCATAGACCATTCCCAACTGCATCTGCATGAAGAAGATGACACAGCTAAGAACTACCAAAATCAGGCAACGAGATTAGGAAGAGACACCCACTTTCCCTGTAATGCTTTTCACAACAAAGACATCTCCTCTTCTTGAGCTTTTCGGCTATTATAGTGAAAATAGTTCCCGGAATTGATCTATACGATCATGCTTCCCACTACCTCGGTCCTTGACCTAATTTTCTAATCAGATCGTGAAAAATACAAGCTCCAACTAAAGTATATACTTTGTTTTATGATGACAATGATGAATGCTATAGAACCTACACACAGTTGTTTGTCTATATCAACCAACTAGAGAATTTATAATGTTCCACCTAGTCCTATTAAAAATCTATTTCATATTTTATAATGTACTATAGTCCAAATTTTGCAATACAAAATTAAGATTCTTTGGGTACTCATGTTTGTCTTGACATGCTATATATCTTAGTTTCTCTGAAGAGTTTGAAACTACTTGTGTGGACTCAAGAATACCAAGACAATGGGGCTCATAGATCATATTAGGCTCTTTTCATCCGCCACCATGGTATTTCCAAAGGGCATGTTTGGTAATCGACCAAGGAACAACTTTTGGCATTCTTTGTTTTCAAAATGTCAAAAAGTGTTTGGTAAAATTGGTCATTCTTTCGTTTTCAAGAAACAAACTGGTTGAATTTTCATGTCTGAGAAGGCTTTTTGCAAAACAACTTTGACTTGTTTCGTCATTCTCAAAAACAAAAAGCATGGTAAAATTACGTCAGAGAGGGACAATCAACCCAAACTTCATTCATACCCAACTTCTAACTCCTTCCCACCTACATAAGAAATTTTTTTTTTTTTTTTTTTTAAAGTATCTATTGTCTCAAGTGTTCTTAACACAAATTTTACCGCACGGAAAAAATTATGTTCACAGACCGCAATTCTCTGATCAAAACGCTAGAAACAATTCTCACAAAGAACGTCGTTTTCAGAAAAGATCATTACCAAATGCACGCTAAGCATCCTTGCATGCAGACATCTAGTTCATGTGGATTGTTATTTCACCAGTACAAATTCATGCATATGTTTGAGAGTTCAATGATGGAAGTTCTAAATATTTATTTAATGAATGAAATCACTTGGTGTCGATGAACGCACAGTGAAGTGATTTTGGAAATTGTCTTGTGAGAAGTGTCCCTGGTGCCTCTAGGACTTGGAAGAAAATACTAAAGTTCAGGAAGAAATTACTAAAGTTCAGGCATAGAGTAGAAAATTAGATGGTAGTAGTAAAATTTTGAAATGGCAGCAATGAAGGGTGGCTTGATCCATAATGATGAGCAACCTTTAGTGAATGTGTCACACATTCAATGTTGCCTCTGGTATATGTAATAGTCCACACCCCCAATAGAAACTCCCAATTGAAAAAAAAAACAACAGATGCTTATTAATCACATTTCACGAAGTGAATACACTGAGTATGCATTTCGTAATGGTCCTTCTTGAGAATGGCATTCTTTCTTAGCATTTTTTTTTTTTTTTTTCTTTGCATTTTCATTAAGGAACAATGGTCTAAGACAAATTTTGGCTATTTGGTAAATCTTGTTCTCATAACTTTTGAAAATGGTTTGGTAATTTTATGTTTTCAAGAACATTTTTATGATAAAAGATGCCATTAATACATGTATAAATAAACTTTTGAAATCTAATATGCTAAATCATACTTTAATATCTAAAATTCAGAAACCAAAAAAAAGATAATAATTGTACCCCTTGTATTATAGCATAATTATTAATAAAACCATGTTCAGGGGCGGAACTAGGATTCAATATGGGGGGTGGCGAAGTATGGAAGTCCAGATTGGGAAAACAACAATGGTTTTTCGTCACACATATTGTGTGGGTCCTTATAAGACCCATTGGGGGTCCCACCTATGAATTATTTTATTATATTAAAGAATAGACTCACATATATTTTGTGGGACCCACACATATTTGATAAAACTAGGTAAATTATTGATAACGATTTTTTTCCAACAAGATATAAGTAAATTAAAGTATCAGTACCCAAAAAAAAAAAAGAAGGCTTCAACCCTAAAAGTCAGATGCAAACCATGGTATTTAGTTACCTTACTGACTATAGACATTTTATTTACAATATAAAATCAAATAGCACAAATTGTAGATGAAATAAAGAGACAAAGAATATAAAATCAAATAAAGAACAAACAAAAAAAAAATTAATAAATTGAGAAAGAAAAAGAGTACCTAATTGTGGGGAAGATTTTTTCCCAAATTTTCTTTAACCCATGATTATAAGAATAAATAGGAAGAAAGAAATAGAAGAGAATAAATAAGAAAAAAAGAGGAAAGAGGAGATATGAGAGAATAAATAGGGATTGAGGAGTAAATTTCTAATTATAAATGACATTTTGAATATCTAATAAGATTTTTTTTCAAAAATTTCCTTTAATCCACGTTTATAAAAAGAGACGAGAATAAATAGGAAGAAAAGATGTAGAGAGAAGAGTGGGGAGAATAAATAAGAATTGAGGAGTTAGTTTTTAACTAGAGATGACTTTTATACCCATTATTTTACATTATTGTTCTCAATATTGGGGGGGCCAAATAGTGACATTTCACTTGTGAGCTGAGAAAAAAGTGGAAAAATGAAGGAAATTAATATAAAAAATCCAAAACTTAAAGGAATTAATAAAAATTTTGAAAAATCCGGGGGGGGGGGGCATGGCCCCCCGGCCCCTTAGTGGGCCCGCCCCTAACCATGTTCTTATGAAACTATTATATTGCCCCTCTCACTTCTAAGTGTTAAGAGGCTATTAAGGTTGAATATGTAATCATTTTAGCCTTTGTTATTAGAATTATAAGGCGAAAAACAAAATTACACTCATCTAGAAAAACCAAATGAAATACCGAAGTTGACCTTATATTAATCTTCTCATGTTAGATTTCAAAGAGTCAAATCCTGATTTGATGAATAAATAGTAACTGTTGGTTGGTTCGGTTTATTTATAGGTTGTTTAATTATAAGTTGTGGTTCAAGTTATTATTATTCAATTGTTCAGTGAAGGTAATTATGTAACTTTGTATATTTCACATTCTTATAAAGAAGAAACTAAGGGGTCACATTGATCATCTAAGGATTCAGTTATTTCCACATGGCATCAGAGCCAAGTGAACATTAGAATCGAAAACATCGAGGATTTTTTTTTTCCTTCTCTTTCTTTCTTCCGCCTCTCTCTTTCTCGATTTTTTTTTCTCTTTTTTCTTCCGCCTCGGCTTTCTCTCTCCCTTTTTTCCACCATCGACAACATCTTCTCCTCTCCTTTCTCCTTTGCTTCTTCTTCCTTTGGGTTCCAAAAATCAAGCAAAACTCTCTTTCTTACTATTGGCTCCTCCTTGAAGTTGTTCTTTTCTCTATTGCAATGAAGAACAATTTTTTGAAGTTTTTCACCTCCTGCGATGTTTCAGATTCTTCTAAAATAGTTTGAATACTGAAGAATAGCAGGTTTTATGCAGTATTGATCAGAAAATTACTAAAATTGAATCAAAAAATTGCAACTGGTCAAAGAAATATTTTCTGACCTCTTACATCCTCCTGTGATATTTCAGATTCTTCTAAATGAGTTTGAAGCTTGAAGAACAACAGGTTTGATCAGATTTTTTTCGGCAAATTTGATCAGAACTTTCAACAGGTTCGATCAAAATTACTAACAGGTTTGGTCAAACTTTTTTAGAAAGATTGCTCATAATTTTCTGTAGGTTTGATCAGGATTTTTTTTGGGTGAGTGGATTGAAGAAATCACTGCACCGAATGTTTCTGCAGTTCTGACAAGTTATGAAAATTATCCCAACCTTCCATCACTCTCTGTCAAGTTTGATGGAACTAATTACTTGGTCTAGTCTCATTCTGCCTATTTGACAATTACTAGAAGAGGTCTTCTCAGTCATATTATGGGCACTACAACAAAACGTTTGACTGTTGGCATTCTTCAAAATAAGTGGATTTCAAACGATTCTCTTATCATGTCGTTCCTTTTGAATTCCATGCATCCGATTCTCTTATCATGTCATTCCTAAAGAGACTTATGGACAGGGGGAATGATGCACAGATCTATGAGCTACAAAAGAAACTTCATGAGACCACACAGAAAGAGTTGACAGTTGCCCAGTACTATGCTGAATTACGCTCTCTCTAGCAAGAGTTAGACCATTATGGTGACTACCAACGTACTAATCCTGATGATGTGGTTGCCTACAGGAAATATATTGACAAAATTCAGGTGTTTTTTTTTTTGGTTGGATTAAATGTAGAGTATGATCAAATCCGAGTATAGGTTTTGAGTCGCTCTCCCTTTCCCACACTGGAACAATCTTATGCACTTGTTCAATGTGAGGAGAGTCGTCGTCTGGCTATGCTACATAATCTAATCGTGGCAAAATATTCTCTTCAGAGTGTGGTATGGTGTCTCAAACAGAATCAATCAAAGATATGGTTAAGTGTGAGCACTGCCACAAACCCTATCATACCAAAGCCACATGCTGAAAATTGCATGGGAAGCCTACTGATTTTGAACAAAAAAAGGCTCTGAAGAAGGGTAAACCCAAGTCTCATCATTCATAAACTATTTCTACAACACCTACTCCAAATATTGGTTTTTCCCAAAAAGAGTTGCTTGCTCTGAGGCGCATTCTACAGTCTTCTACCGCTTCCGCTTCCGCTGTCTCTTCCAATGCCTCATCAACTACACATTTGAATTCCTACCATGCTATTTCAAGTACCGTATTTAAAGGCTTCCATGCTTCTTCAGTTTCTGCTCCATGGATTATTGATACTGGAGCAACAGACCATATAACAGGTTGTGCTTCTTTTTTCTTGAATTATTTACCTACCTCAGAGAAATATAAGGTCCGTATAGTTGATGGCTCTTATTCTTCCATTGCTGGAAAGGGAAAAATACAGCATTCACCATCCCTTTCTTTGTCCTCGGTTTTACATGTTCCATCTTTTTTTACTAACCTTCTTTCCTTAATAGTCTTAACAATGACTTGAATTGTAAGGTAACATTCTTTCCTCCCTATTGTGTCATTTAGGATCTGGTAACAAGGAAGGAGATTAGACGTGGTAAACTAGGCAACGAACTCTACTTGTTGGAATCGAATGGAGCCTCTTCTTCTACTATGCTTGCTACTCCTCATCAAGTCAATTTGTCAACCCTCCACCAGTGGCATCGTAGGCTAAGCCATCCCTCTATAGGAACTCTAAGAAACTTTTTCCCGATTTAGTCTCATTTTGTCATAGGGAATTTTTCTTGTGAAGCTTGTGTTTTTGCTAAACATACTTATTCAAGTTATTTTCCTTCTAATAATAATAGAAGTTCTATTCCTTTTATGTTAACTCATAGTGATGTGAGGGGGCCTTGTTGATGCATATCTATTACTAGCCATCGTTTTCTTGTTACTTTTATTAATTGTCATTCTCGCTCCACGGGGATTTATCTTTTAAAACAAAAAAATGAAGTTTTCCAATGTCTTCAAGATTTTCATAACATGGTTAAAACTCAATTCAATGCCACAGTGAAGGCCCTTTGCAGTGACAATGGAACTGAGTATAGTGAAAAAGAATTTCAGAGATACCTCTCCAATTCTGGCATAATACACCAAACTAGTTGTGTTCATACTACAGCCCAAAATGGAGTGGCCAAACGGAAGAACATGTATGTTTTAAAGATTGCTCGTTCTCTTCTCATTGCCATGAATGTCCTCAACCAATATTGGAGTGATGCAGTTCTCATTGCATCATACCTCATGAATAGGATGCCTAGTAGAATCTTTGACTTCAAATGCCCCAATAAGGTCCTTCAAGGGACATCTTCCTTTATAGTTCCTCCAAGGATATTTGGTTGTGTGTGTTATGCTAGAACTTCAACCCACAAGAGTAAGTTGGAACCTCGTGGCCTCCGCTGCATTTTTCTGGGGTATTTTGCTACTCAAAAGGATTACAAATGTTACCATCCTCCATCGAGGAGGACAATAGTGTCCATGGATGTCATCTTTAATGAGTCTACCCATTAAACACCTCTCCACGGAGAGACTTCAAGAGCAAAGGTGTTCTTTCCCACTTTGGATGTTCCTATCACATATAGAGGTTCAAGAAGAGATTCCTGAACAAGGGGAGCATTTGGGCAGCATACATGTAGACACCCAGTCTTCCTTTCCCCCTTTGAACCTTGTGAGGATCCTATAAAGGGGGAGACCACTTTTGTAAGGCACACTATTGAGGTATTTCAAATGCAAATTGACTAAAGCAAGGATGTGCAAACCTATCAGAGGAAGAAAACCAGTCATAAACAGCAAGTAGAGAAGACTGACATGTTACCCCTCCAATCTCCTAATCGAGATTAAGGTCTTGTAAGTATCCCTGAGGTATCTTCTTCTGACCTCCCTATTGTTGTTAGAAAAGGAATCAGATAGTGTACTCAACATCCTATAGCTCAATACATTTCCTATGACTCTTTGTCTGACTCCTACCAAGCCTTCATATCTTCTTTATCTACTGCATTTGTTCCAAAGACTTGACAGGAAGCCCATGCTGATAAAAATCGGAAGGCAGCAATAGTAGAGGAAATGCAAGCTATGAAGAAGAATGGTACTTGGGAGTTGGTACTCTTCCTCCAGGGAAACAACCGGTAGGTTGTAAGTGGGTGCTCATGGTAAAACAAAACATCAGTCAACAAATTGAAGGCTTGATTGGTTGCAAAAGGGTTCACTCATATTTATGGAATTGATTATCAAGAGACCTTTGCTCCTGTCGCAAAATTGAATACAATTAAGGTCTTGTTATCAGTGGTTGTGAATCAAGATTGGGATTTACAACAATTAGATGTAAATTTTTGCATGGAGAATTGAAAGAAGAAGTCAACATGGAAATTCCACATGGATTCTCTGAAAGCAAAACAAAAGGGAAGGTTTATTGGTTGAAGAGGTCAATTTATGGGTTCAAGCAATCTTCCCAGTGTTGGTTTGGACGCCTCCAAAAAGCCGTGACATTGATAGGTTACAAGAAAAGTAATGTTGACCATATTCTCTTTGTGAAAAGGCCAGGAACTCACATCACGCTTCTTATAGTCTATGTAGATGACATTGTCATCACTATGAATGATGGGGCAGAAATACAAAAGCTAAAGAGCTTCCTCGGCAAGGAATTTGAGGTTAAAGATCTAAGGAAACTCAAGTATTTCCTGGGAATTGAGGTCGCTAGGTCAGAAAAAGGCATTTATATGTCCCAACGCAAGTATATCCTAGACTTACTTTCGGGAATTGGAATGTTGGGATGTAAAACCATGGATACCCCAATTGAAGCAGGTATTAAGCTTAAAGAGAAAGAGGGAGTACAAGTAGTTAAAGGGAGATACCAGAGGTTGGTGGGAAACTGGTTTATTTGTCTCATTCCAGACTTGACATTGCTTTTTCAGTAAGCCTAGTGAGCCTAGTGAGCCAGTTTATGCATGACCCATACTCAATTCATATGAATGTTATTACTAGAATACTTCAGGAAAGGGAATACTTTTGTCACCCTAAAGTGATTTTAAAGTGGAAGCTTATACAGATGCTGATTGGGCTAGTTTACCTTACAGAAAATCAATATCAGGATACAATACATTTGTTGGGGGGTAATCTAGTAACTTGGAAAAGTAAGAAGCAAAATGTGGTGTCATTGTCTAGTACAGCGGCCTAGTATAGATCCATGGTTTGAGGATTATGGAATTTATGGCTGAAGGTTAGAAGATATTGGGTTTCCTATTGCAAGTCCCATGATGTTGTATTGTGACAATAAGGCTACCATTAGTATAGCCAATAATCCAGTGCAACATGATCGTACAAAAAATATTGAAATAGATAGATTTTTTATCAAAGGAAAGTTGGAGCAAGGGCTGATATGTATGCCTTTTGTGAGATCTGGAGATCAAGTAGCTGACATCTTTACTAATAAAGGACTAAAGGAAGGAGACTTCTACCCTATTTTGACCAAGTTGGGCATGATTAACATCTATGACTCAATTTGAGGGGGAGTGTTGGTTGGTTCAGTTTATTTGTGGGCTGGTTAAATTATAAGTTGTGGTTCAAGTTATTATTATTCAGTTGTTTAGTGAGGATAATTATGTAACTTTGTATATTTCACATTATTTTAAATAAGAAATTTAGGGGTCACATTGATCATCTAAGGAATCATTATTTCCACAGTAACAAACACTTAGGGTTATTTGGGGGGTTTTTAAAAACTTCAAAAATACCGAGTCATCAATTACCTAGCAAAGCTTAAGGGATATGCAACTCCAAGGAAAGTCTAAGCCTAAATTAGTAATTTAAAAAATTATAGTTGATGAGGTAGTAATTAAGCTATAGTTTGGGGGACATCAGTAATTAGCCTTGTTTCAAGTCTTTAATTTTTTTTCCCTTTTCAGTGAAAGCGGGAATGGGTTGAATCATGTGTGAAAGAAATTTAAGTTGACCATAATCCCTTTCCATTTCCAATGAGAGTTGATTTTTCATCTTGAGAACAATGAAATATGTCAAAGTTGTTTGGCAAAAAGCCTTTTCAAGCACGAAAATTGTACTGGTTAGTTTCCAAAGAATGATAGAACGACCCGGTCTGCCAAATGCTTTTTGATTGGTTTTCTAGTGTTCTGAGAATGATAGAATGCCAAAAATAGTTCTCTATTCCATTACCAAATGTGCCCTGGCCCCTGAGTAATACATAAGATTCTCCTACAAAATTTGCTTTAGGATACTTTAAAAATGCCTCTAGCTCCATCTCTTAGGGTTACCCAAGAAGAACCCATCACTATTTAGTATGATGCAAGGATAAGTTGGTTTATGGAAAAGGTTACGAGGATACAGGCTTGGCAATTTTTTAGAGTGCCAGTTGCACATGAACTCCTCAACAACAAAATCAGCTATTAGAATTCTAATTTTAATTTAAATTCATCAAGAGTTGTACATCAACAAAACTCAAAATGTGAAAAGGTTAAGGATAAAAATTGTTTCAAATTCCAAATTAAAATGAGTTGTGCACCAACAATATCTTATTGTGATCAGGATTCAGTAAATCCAAATATAAAACAAATCATTAATGTAGAGGTTGATAAATCTGGGACTCTGTAAAATCTCTATAAGAGGAATACCACATTAATCAATAAACTATTGAGAGAGCCCATTCGATAGTGGACATAGGTTATTGCACCGAATCCAAACCACTCTAATTTTATCTCGTTTTCCTGCTCTTCTTCTCCTCTATCTCCTCAAATTCTACCTTAACAGCTTTGACTAGCGGGCCTTAGCAGTCTAGTCTTTAAACTCGGTACCAAGGTTTAAAGTATCACTATCGAATACTGTAGGTCCGCTCATTAATTGTAAGAGATGTATTGTCTCGCATTAAGTATTGTATCATACTAGTCATTACATTTTGGTGCAATCTAACACATGACTTTTGGAAAAGGATAGATATATCAATACGTATCATGTTGGATGTACCCAATATTAATATGTATCGACTACTACCCTATTGTATCGTGGCCTAGATCCATCAAACCATGCTTGCTGCTTATATCTCCAAGTTCAAGCATGCATGTATATCTTTCTTAATTGTCACAGATGGTGAAAAATAATCAGAAAACTAAATTTTAATGTTATATTCATGGCAAACTAGCCATTCCACCTATATCTTTTACTTGGATTTGGGGTTTCAAACATCATTTATCTTTGATACTGCTTGTTATATTCCTTTTTACGCTTAAAAACAGAGAGAGAGAGAGAGAGAGAGAGAGAGAGAAAATTATTATTCAATCCTTCTAAGCATACATACATGAAGATGAATTGCTAAGCAAACATACATGAAACTTGGCAACGTGTCAATGCAGGGTTGGTAGAGTGGTAAACCCACGACCATGGAGAGGTCATGGGTTCGACCTTTGCGGACGACAAAGCTCCCTGTGAAGATGTAATCGAGGTGCACACAAACTGGCCCAGATGAACCTCAAACACAAAAAAAAAAAAAAAAAAAAAAAAAAAAAAATTTGGCAACCGCCTGTTTGGCACTATTATTCTTCATTATTCTTCTCTCTCTCTCTCAACCTTATAGAGATGGAGGCCCTGTTCCCCGATTGGGGTTGGGATTTGGAGATTGAGGCCTGGGTACCACTCGCAGTTTCCTCACATTTGAATCTGCGAAACAAACAATCCAGAATCAATCTTTATAATTTCTTAGTTTTAAGCACAAGAAATTAAAACCTGACTCCATCTCTTTCCCAAATATAGGTTCAAGATCAAAAAGAAAAACCAAAAGTTTAGTTAAAATTGTACCCAGGAAACTAACACTAGAGATTTTAAACAATAGAAAAGGTTGTGAAGCTACAGATACCTGCATAAACCATTCCAAACTGCATCTGCACGAAGAAGATGATACAGATAAGAACTACTTGAATGAGGCAACGAGAAAAAGGAGAGATACCCATTTCCTTTATTATGCCTGTTAAAACTTAGACATCTCCTCTCATTGAGCTTTTCATCTATTTATAATGAAAATCTTGCTTAGACTTGATCTACTATCATGCTTCCCATTACCTTGGCCTTGACCGCTAATTAATTGTTCATGTTTGTCTTTACATGCTATCTTAAATTCTCCGAAGACTTTGAAAAGAAAAAAAAAACAACATATAAATATATTTCCTGGTATGACATGGGAAAAGCCAAGACATTGGGCTGACAGAGTCCAGATCCTCTTCACCCAACCTGTCTATGCCTTCAATCTCTACGACTTGATACGGAAGGCCCTGTGTTAGGTTTTATGTGAGAGGCAAAGGATGGGGGGTATGAACAAGTTGGATGGAGAGGATCTCCACTTGGCTAACAAGTCATACTAGGCTTCAATTCAAATCTTCTAAGCATTTGGACAGAGTAATGACTATGTTAATGGCTTCAACTACCATAAATAGGTAGAACCGTTGCTATGAAAATTAAATTCGATCTCCACATTAAGACCATTATGCATGTTTTCCTCTTCTTCCCTAGAATTTTCACCATCAGTTATTGATGACCATTTGTTGGAACAATGTCCAATATCCAAATTAAGATTTCATTTGATCATGATATTTTTTTTCTTGGGGTAAACATTTTACGATAGTTGTTACTAAGATTTCTGATGATTTTTTTTTTTTTGGGAACAAAGGCGCTTTAATATATAGAGCAAATTGCACTGGCACCCCAAAATGGAGGCCTTAAAGCACTGACACCCCATTTTATGTTTAAAAAACACAGACACCCCAATTCAATAAACATACTAGTCCATTCTGTTAGTAAAACGGTTAACCCACTGTTAATTTTTTTTAATTCCAAAAATACCCTTACTTACGTCTGAGAGAAGAAGAAAAAAAATCCGTCCGACCTTCGTGGCTTTTTCCGGCGAAAACAATTGTCTTTTAGATGTCGCCGGAAAATGGCTGATTTTCTGGCAAATCAGCGAAAATGTTGAAATCTCGTTGGATCTCTGCCCTTTCCTTTCAAATCTCTGAGTTTGTTCGATGTTTAGTTGAAGAAGAAGAAGAAAGAAACAGAAGAGTGCACAATGAAAATGCTCTTTGCTAGTCTGCAATAAGAAGAAACATAAAAAAATATCAGAATATACAACTAGCAGGGGTTCTGAACTAATAATGTAAGGCTTAGTCATTATGGGCAAAGAAACAATAGAAAGCAGGTAGCGAGAATTAAATATCTCACATCATCATCGTAGAACTTGCAGACTTCGTAGAAGTATTCACCCATATTGACACCACAGTTGGAACAGAGCTTAGAAACCTGAGATGTTAGAATATCCAAGAAACCAACTTGATGTCACGGAAAAACAAAATAAAAATAGAGAAACGAAATACAAGCCTAAATGCACCAGCACCTCACCTCGTGCTCAGTATCACAAACTGCACAAACAACTTGAAACGTCAAATTCAAGCACCATTCTCCGTCAGCAACAGAGCACCACCAACTGCACTACCACTGCATATACCACCACCACCACACGCACGCAGCAGCGCAGAGACACTCAAAGAGAAAGAGAGTTGGATCAGAATCCCCTTCCCCTAATTCTATTCTCATTCACTTCTACTCGACATTTCTCTCCACCAAACGACTGTGCCTTTGCAAATTCTCTACCATTCTGGTTCGAATTTTCTGTGATTACCTTTTTTCTTTATTCTCTTTGTGTCATCAGGAAGCAACAGAGCTTTTCTTTGAGGGTCCTTGTAAAGCTTCGTGTTCCTGCAGGGTTTATGGAGTGAGAGCAGGTCTGAAACAAAATCGGAATTCTAGTTGACTGGAACAGAGCAACATCGGATTTCCAGAACAGGGCTTCGTGTTCCTGCAGGGTTTATTCTTGATGTTTCTCAGTTCAGAGTTTTCCAGAATATAAACATCGGATTTCTTTGCTTTTAGGGTTCTGAATCTTCGAATTTTTACAGGGATTCCGGGCGATCTCGTGGTGTTCATGGTCGACGTAAATGAGATAAGGAGAGGAGTGACCATCGGTTTCCTCGTAGTGACGCGTTTCACGACCCAATCTGGGTTCAAACGGTACCCACCAGCCGGCGGGAACTTGGGCTTGCGGTGGTTTTCCTCGTACACGGCAAGGATGACTCGCCGGATGCGAGGGATTTCCTCCTGAATAGATTTCTTGGAGAATAAGTAAAGGGTATAATAGTCTTTGCAAATATATGACTAACCAAATAATAACCATTCTAACAGAATAGGACTTATGTGTTTTTTAAATATAAAATGGGGTGTCAGTGTTTTAAGGCCTCCATTTTGGGGTGCCAGTGCAATTTGCTCTAATATATATATATATAGGGGATAAGGATATTACATATGCCGCCGGGTAGGGGTTGAACCCACGACCTCTCCACTGAGAAGTCAAGTTCCTAACCATCTTATTACCCCTCCATTGGCAAGATTTCTGATGATAATCGTGAGTCTCAAATCTTTCCATCCTATCCGTCCAGGTGTCAAATAGACAACATGAGATAAATTTACAATTGTCGGATGGAAAAGAATCACATATTTTGAAATGGACCGATTCAATTTAGTTTTTCTAACTGACAGTTGGAATTTTAGTTGTCCTTGCATTCCCATTCGATGGTTAGATGGAAAGGACAGAAAAGATTCGAATTCCTTTTTTATTTTATATCTTCAAGGAAAACAAGGTAACAAGTGAAGACCAACATGAACCAGCAAAATATATTAATTTTATGCATTGAAAACTTTGTACTATTCACATTATAAAATGCAAAATACATTTTTAGTGAAACTATATGTAATATCTTATGCAACCTTAACAGCTTGATCCATCTACAAATAAAATAGATTAGAGAATATTGCACTAGCATCCCAAAATAGAGGTTTTAAAGTACTAACACCCCATTTTATGTTTAAAAAACACAGAGACCTCAAAATTGGATTTTTATTGGATATATTTGTTAAATTTATTCATTGAAAACAGTTAAATCACTGTTTATTTTTAAAAAATATCCCTATAATAAATAGTGTCTGAAAGGTTTTCAGTGACAAATTGGACAAATATATTCAATGAAAACCCAATTTTGGGGTCTATGTGCTTTTTAAACATAAAGTGGAGTGTTAGTGCTTTAAGGTCTCCATTTTGGGGTGCCAATGCAATTTGCCAAATAGATTATTAATAGACCGGGTGGAACATATAAAAATTTTAGTTGTTTGGTATAGAGTATATGCCACAACCAACGTATGGAGGATATACCACAAACAATTACTTGTGGATATCTTGAGCATTCATGAGGGTCATAAAACAAAAGTTGATATTTTAGAACCTGTGTCTTGAAAACCAGATTGGCGAAATAAGTTCAAGGGATGAGGTAGTGGGAAGCATGATAGCAGATGAATTCTGGGGAGGATTCTCAGTATAAATAGCTGAAAAAGCTCTAGGGAAGATATCTGTGTTTTTATAGAATAATAGAAGAAATGGTTATCTCTTCCTTTTCTCTTAGTCTCACTATTGTAGTTCTTAGCTGTGTCATGTTCTTCATGCAGATGCAGTTGGGAATGGTTTATGCAGGTATTTGTTACCTCAACTTTTTCTAGGGTTCATGCTGGTATCTGAACAGCTTCCTCTACTAGACTCCATCTGGTCCTGAATATTAAAAGCAACTTAATTGGCTCGATCCAGATTTCTAGCTAACCCAGTCCATCCTTTCCTTTCAGATTTGGAACACCGAAAAGCAACACCCCATTAGTCTCTCCAAATATATTCTTGAACCTTTAGGCTTGGAAATGATAAGTCAGATGTTCATTTCTTTTAGAAACTAAGAAGTTATTAATGTTGACAATGGTTTGTTTGTTTTGCAGATTCAAATGTAAGGAAACTGAGAACGGTATCATCACCGCCTCCTCCCTATTAGAGTATAGTATATTAGCATTCTTTTCTCATATTGTAAAGTTTAAAATTACATTCTATAAATACAAGATTATAATCTCATATTGAGATTATGCATTCACTTAACATGGTATCATTCCCGAAGGTTCCCACCTGAGATTTTATTTCCTTTTGCTCACCTACGCTCTTTTCTCTCTCCTCCTTTCTTGATTATTTTTTCTACGGTTCTTGCTTTTTGCCCTATCAATGGCTTCCGATTTAGTTACATCTGCTCCATCCATGGAATCGCCTTCTGCTCACTGTTCTTCTTCGCTGAAAATCTCGAACATTCATCACTTTCTCAAAATTCGCTTAACCTCTGAAAATTATCTTGTTTGGCAAAGTCAGTTCCTTCCTTTGCTTCGAAGTTCTGGATTGATGGGGCTCATCGATGGTACCAAACTCATGCCTCCTCCATTCTTACATCCTGAATCGGCTTCACCTACAACAAATCCCAAATTTCTTGCCTGGTAGTATCAAGATCAAACACTTCTAAGCTGGATTCTCTCCAGTCTCACGGAGTCTGTTCATTCCCAAGTTGTTGGTCTTCGCACCGCTGCTGAGGTTTGGGTTGCGCTATCCTCTGCCTTTGCTTCGTCTTCTCAAGCACGGATTTTGCAGTTACATATGCAACTCCATCAAGTGAAGAAGGGTTCTAACTCTATGGCCGATTACTTACTCAAAATCAAAAAGCTTGTTGATGCCCTAGCTCTTGCTTTCCAACCAGTACCTGATTCGGATCTGGTGTTGTATATTCTTGGAAGATTAAGCTCTGAATATCAAGCCTTCATGACATCTGTAACGACTCGAGACTCTCCAATCAAAATTTCAGATCTTTATGGTCTTCTTTCTTGTGAAGAACTGCGGTTATCCTCTGCTTTACAAGATCTCACCAATATTACTGCTCAAGTGGCTACTACATCTCGTGGGAGCTTCAATCGTGGTGGTTCTTTTTCGCATGGCAGTAATCCTCGTTTTTCTGGAGGCCGTTTTGGTGGTTGTTTTGCTTCTTCTGGTGGTCGTCATGGAGGACACCATAGTTCCTCTTTATTTTGCCAGATCTGTGATCGATCAGGTCATATTGCGAAAACCTGTTTTCATCTTCAACGATATGCTTCTGCTTCTGCTCCCTTCTCTCCAAGGGCTAATGTTGCTACTACAAATCAAGGAATAATGCATTGGATACCCGATTCTAGAGCCTCTCACCACATAACATCCGATCTGGGTGCTCTCAGTTCACCTACCGAGTATCTTGTTACTGAATCTGTTCGTCTTGGCGATGGTTCAGGTTTGCACATATCTAATATTCGTTCTTCTTCCTTCTCTGAGAATGGCAGTAATTTTCATCTTGCTAATGTTCTGCATGTACCTACTGATGTTCACAATTTATTATATGTGCATCGTTTTGCTTGTGATAATGATGTTGTGCTTCAATTTGATGCTTGTGGTTTTGTTATTAAGGATCGGTGCTCGGGCCAGGTCCTTCTCAGAGGTCCTGCTGATAATGGTGTTTACGCACTTCCTATGATGTTGCATAATAATTCTATTAAAGCTTTCTCTAGTACATGTGTTACTCCTGATGTTTGGCATTTTCAGCTGGGTCATGCTAGTTTTCCTATTGTCAATCGTATGATACATACCTTTCATCTTCCTTCTTCTGGTTCTTGTTCTTCTTCAGTTTGCTCTTCCTGTCAGCTTGGTAAATCTCATAGGTTACCTTTTAAATCTTGTTCTACTAGTACTACAACCCCTCTTCAATTGGTCTATTATGACTTGTGGGGACCCTCCACTGTTCTTTCCACCGAAGGCCATCGTTATTATGTTTCATTGTGGATGATCTTACCCGTTTTACATGGCTCTACACCATTACTAAAAAGTCTGATGCTCTTTAGGTTTTTCAAATTTTTAAAGCTCCAGCTGAAAATCAATTTTCTTGTTCTCTTAGGAGTTTTCAATCTGACTGGGGAGGGGAATTTTGCAGTTTTACTACCTTTTTATAGTCTTGTGGTATTCTTCATCGCCTTTCATGTCCTCACACCTCTGAACAAAATGGCCGGGTCAAACGTAAACATCGTCATATAGTGGAAATGGGTCTTTCTTTACTTGCACATTATGGTTTACCATTAAAGTTTTGGTCTGAGGCATTCTCTACTGCTGTCTTCCTTATTAATCGTTTGCCTACTACTGCTTTAGCTTCTGACACTCCTTTTCATAAGCTCTTTAATCGCCATTCTGACGATACATTTCTTAAAGTTTTTGACTGTAGTTGTTTTCCATTCTTAAGGCCTTTTCATACACATAAACTTGATTTCAGGTCTTCTGCCTCTGTTTTCCTTGGCTACAGCCCTAAACATCATGGATATAAATGTTTGTCTTTGGCTATTGGAAAGGTTGTCATTTCTCGTCATGTTATATTTGATGAATCTTCTTTTTCATTTCGTTCAATGCCTGTTTCCCCTTCTCCCTTATCACAATCTCCTTTATATGTTTCTTGTCCTTCATTACCTGCACATCCATTTTTCACATCAGCTTCTCATACTTGGCTCTTCTGTTGTTCACTCTTCACATGGGAATACACATACTGTTGTTACTGAATCACATCTACTGAGAGAGCTGTCTGAAGCACCAGCACCTGAAACCAGTGTTATGCAAGACTATTTAGTAGCTAATGTTCCTGAATCACAATTTCTGAGAGAAGTTTCAATGGCTGCTGTCCCTGAAAATTCTGCAGCTCCCACACATGCTGCAGTTCCTCCTGAATCACAATTTTTTAGAGAAGTTTCAATGGCTGCTGTCCATGAAAATTCTGCAGCTCCCACACATGATGCAGTTCCTGATTCTAGTTTACACCAAGAGGACTTCTCACATTCTGCTTATGCTTTTATGGACCACCTTTCGGCTGCTGCTGTTCATGCACATTTTGAGGCTGCTTCAGGTCCTCTATCAAAAAATGCTGCAGATGTAAATGATGTTGTTTGTGATTCTCTTTTGGTTCCTTCAAGAGCTTCTGCTGGGCTAGTGCATTCGCCACTCCCATGTCCTGTAGAGAACACAACTGGACCTCATACTGATGTATTGATTGATGGGCTCGATTCAAATCTTATTGATTTTGTTAATGGGCCTTCTCTTTTTGGTCCTAAAGATGTATTTAATACAGGGACTATAACTAAGCATTTAACAAGGACTGTTTCTCTTAATGATGCTTTTCCTTCAAATGGATTAGCTACAAGTTCTTTGTCTCACCCTATGGTGACTCGTTCTATGGATGGGACCTGCCTTCTTACTATGCTTCTCGGTACCCAGTTCCAATAGCCCTTCTTTCTCAAATCTCTTCTGAGGAAGAACCCACTTGTTATAGTCAGGCCTCAAAGTCCCTTGTATGGTGCAATGCCATGGATCCTGAGTTTAATGCTCTTTTATCCAATCACACTTGGGTTCTTACCCCTCCACCATGGGTTGGACTATGATGAAACTTTCAGTCGTGTGGTCAAATCCACCACCATTCGCATTGTTCTTCCCTTGGCTGTCTCTTCCAAATGGCCTCTTTGACAGCTTGATGTCAACAATGCTTTTCTAAATGATACACTCACTGAAGAAGTCTATATGCACCAGCCGCCAGGGTATATGGACTCCCGCTATCCTACATATGTTTGCAAACTACAGAAATCTCTCTATGGTCTCAAACAGGCGCCCAGGGCATGGTTTCAGCGCCTTAGTACTTTTCTTATCCAACATGGCTTTGAAGGTTCTAAAACTGATTCATCATTGTTCATTCGGCATCATCCTACAACACCATTGTATGTCCTTGTTTATGTTGATGATATACTTATCATTGGGCCTTCGTTGCATACTATTGATGCTTTATTCTCCACTTTGTCTTCTGAATTTGCTCTCAAAGACTTAGGCCCCGCTTGGTTTTTTTTGGGAGTTGAGCTCATTCCTCTCAAAATTGGGATTCTCTTATCACAACAAAAATATATCACTACTCTTCTGGGTCGAGCTGGCTTATTGGACGCGAAGCCTATTTCTACCCCTATGTCCTCCTCTATTCCTTTATCTGATGTCTTGGATAAACCGCTGGCTGATCCCACCCTATATCGGAGTTTAGTTGGTGGCCTTCAATATGTCACCATTACTCGCCCTGATTTATCATATGCGGTGAATAAACTATGTCAATTTTTGGCATCTCCACAAGAGGTTCATTGGGTTGCTCTTAAAAGATTGTTCCGTTACTTGAAGGGTACTATTTTGGTTGGTCTCCATCTCACACCATCTTCTTCTACCACTTTAGGAGCCTATTCTGATGTTGATTGGGCGGGTTGCCCTATTGATCGAAAATCGCAAAGTGGTTATCTTATTGTCCTGGGCTCCAATCTAATTTCCTGGCAATCTAAGAAGCAGACTATTGTTGCTCGTTCTAGCATTGAGAATGAATATCGAGCTTTAGCTCTTGCTACCACTGAGCTTACTTGGATTCAGTCTCTTCTTGGGGAATTGGGAATTTCTCAAGTTTCTCCTCCGATTTTATGGTGTGATAATATTGGTGCAACCTATTTGTCTACAAACCCTGTCTTCCATGCTTGCACGAAGCATATTGAGGTTGATTTTCACTTTGTTCGTGACAAAGTTGCCAAGCAAGATCTTTGTGTTCGCTATGTCTCTACTACTGACCAGCTTGTTGATATCCTCACTAAACCTCTATCCTCTGCACGTTTTGGTGTTCTACGCTCTCTACTACTGACCAGCTTGTGTTCTTGAAGGACCCTTGACTTTGCGGGAGGGTATAGAGTATAGTATATTAGCATTCTTTTCTCATATTGTAAAGTTTAAAATTACATTCGATAAATACAAGATTATAATCTCATATTGAGATTATGCATTCACTTAACATTCCCCAACCCAACAGAAATCCTAGATCAGTCCCCTGATAAAAGACATGAAGAGCGAGACAGAGAGAAGGAACCAAGAACGCCTTAATGCAGAAGTAGTAACAAGAACAATAGCATCAATCAAGTTCTGTTCACATGTAACTTTTTCTTTTTCTTTTTTGGAAAAAGGTAGCTTTGTATTAAGATCGGAAACACGATTACATACGATAATAGAGCATCTCATCCACATCATTTCTAATTAACTGAGCAAGGTCATCAGGAATGTTAGGAGGGAAGAAAAGAAATTCATTTACATAGAGACAAAAACTCGCCAAAAAGTCAGCACCAGTGTTTAACTCCCGAATGTGGTGATGAAGAACACAATAGTCAAACTATTGCGAGAGATCATGAATGTCCATGACTAACTCTTGAACAAACCAGGGAATATTGCACCTACCCCATAACATTGCCACAGCAGCCTGAGAGTCCAACCTAACCTGGACATGAACATATGCTAAGTCAAATGCTTGTTGTAACCCACGAAGGATCGCCTTCAGTTCCATCACTAGTATATTCATTTCAATCACTGCACCTGCTATAGCAAAAATAGCAGTTCTCGTAGCATCTCGCACTAGGATACCATATCCACCAAGGGCAGACCGAATAGATCCATCACATTTCACTGAAATCCACCCATTGGGAGCAGCAGTCCACTTCACCGCCCCTGCCACTAGGAGCCAAAATTTCACCTTAATCTTCTATCGATGGAAAAAGTCTCGATTCATAGGAGAGTCAATCACCATGCAAGCTTCCGTTGAAAACTTATTTCTAACATCGCTTAAAATCTGCTGGAAAGTGCTTTCAACAGTGTTCGCATGTAACTTCTCTTCATGGTTACTGATATGGGAAAATTCCGACTAACCGATTTGATAAAGACCGACCAGGTCCAAAATGGTCCGATCAAGTTCTGGCCAGACCATGAATGAACCAAGATGCAACTAGTAACGCCTGTCCAAGTTGTAACTAACTTCCTTGAAGTTAGGAATGAAGATCATAATCAATTTGGGAAGGTCAAATTGCCCTTCGAGTCCAGGTTGGACTCAACAATCATAATGCAAGTGAAACACTCTCTCTCAATAGATAAGACTCAATTGTGGAGTTCAAGTCAAACTCAATCACTGCATTGCCAAGGTAACTTAACTATAAATACTCACACCCTCACCAATGATGAGGTACACTTTTAGAATCATACCAAGTAGCCATCTTCTTTCATCCTTATAGATGCAACTGCTAGACATGAAATGCTTCGTTTCATGGATGCCTACTCCGGGTATAATCAGATTCTGATGCACTTAGATGATGAAAAACATACAACCTTCATGACTAACAAAGACATTTACTACTATGAGGTGATGTCTTTCGGTCTGAAAAATGCTAGAGCAATACTGCATCCCCACTTTCTTACTAGGCCTAGGAGGAATATCAAAGGCCGAGGATGTAGACCTCCCTCTTTTCTGGCCAAACAGTTTGTCTCCTCTTAGATGGAGAAGTTCGAGAACCCCGACTCTTATCCTGTTTGGTTGGGTAGCACACCTTAGCGTCTTTGAAATCCTTCTCAATCATGGCCCCCTCAAACTCTTCTTCTCCGAGCAACACTACGTCCATATCCGAACACATAATGTGATTCCCCGCATCTTTTTATATTATTATTTTCTTATTGTGTGTGAATGTGTCAATCTTTAAGATTATTAAAGGATCCGATGATTGGTTTGATGGTTTAATCAAATGATCTGAGTATAGTTAAAGGATAGCTTAAATAAGGCTATATGCCAATTGACATTTGGTCGAGATCAGACATCGCTTGTGGGTTGTGGGTCCCACAATAGTGGAATTAGACCGAACTGAAAATGAGGAAATGATCAGCGTAAATTTCTGAACCCAGAGGTATGCATATTCACACCCCAAAGTGGGCCTTGTATAAGTAATAGAGCGGACCCACGAACCCATAAAGAAGCCCATTAAGGATATATATATGAGATATTATTATTTATATTATATATTAATTTTTATACGTGGAGAGTGAGGGAGGCTCTCACCGGTGGTGAGGTATAACCGTATAGGTTTTGAAAATGGGAAATGAGGTGAGTGGAGGAGAGAAAGAGGGAGGAGGTGACACCTCCTACTCTCTCTCCCACTACGTGGCTGAGTTTTGTAAATAATGGTTTATCTTATGTGTGAGGTGTTAAAAGTGGGTATAATAGAAGTGAGAGAAAGGGATGAAAGGAGAGAGAAAAGAGATGGCATACGTGTAGAGGAGAGAGAAGTAGCTGAGAAGGAGTTAATGAGAAGACAAAGAATTGATGAGTTAAGGAGTTAAGGGGAGAGACGAAGTGGAGAGGAAAGGAGAGAGAAGAGTGAAGTGGAGAGTACAAAGTTGCAGGAAAAAAATTGAGGAAGGAGAGAGAGTTGGGAAACGGGGTATTTTGAGTGGAAACAGGAAGAGGTAAGTTGAGCGAATGGAAAGGGAAGAAAAAAGGTGAAGAGGATTAAGGAGGAGAGAATAGAGATGGAGTGTTAAGAGAGGGAGAAGAAGTCGTTAGAGGAAGTAAGAGGTGAGGTAGAGAGGAGAGAGAAAAGAAAGAGAAAAAGGAATAGTGGAGTGCGAGCAGGTGCAGACAAGGTTTAAAGTATCTCACAATACTATACGATACTAGTCGATACGTATCCATATTTGACCCAATCGATACGATACATCTCGATACGTCTCTCCATTGAATTACATTAAAATACATTAGTCAAAGCGATACAATACTCGATACAGAACGATACGTCTCTTAAAATCACCTGACTGATACGATACTCGATACCGATACTTTAAACCTTGGGTGCAGACCATTAGTAAAGAAAGAGACAGAAGAAGAATAGAAGAAGTGGAGAGAGAAGAGAAAATCAAGAGAGGAGAGAGAAGAAGACCGTGAGGAGGAGAGAGAAAAGGAAGAAAGAGAAAGAAAGGAGGAGAGAGAAAATAATATAGAAAAAAGGAGAAAATTCCTTGTTGGCTCCCGTGTATTCGAAATAGCCAGTAATTGTTCGGGGTACAGGAGGGAGAGCGGATTTTGATGGAACCAGAGTCAAAACGCACACACATGGAACAGAGACAGGTAAGTGATATTGACCAACCTATGTATGTTAAATAGGCGATTCCATTTGGTAGACATGTAACATTCACATGATAACATGAAATCTATTTTGTTTATTTGTTGATGCAATTTATGGAAAATGCATGATATATGTCTCTGTGTATTGAACAAAATGCATGGGATTGGATGACAGTTTAATGACTTGATTGAACTGCTTGAATTAGAATGCTGATAGTATTCTTGAACTGTTAATCATGAATTTGAAATGATGTTCATGCTTGTTAAATGTAGAATTATCATGCTCTCATATTTAAATGATTGAATTGCATGAACTGTGTTCAGATGAGACTGAATGATTATTGAAATGAAAAAGATACATTGAGATAGACAAAGCATGGTAACGCAATGCTGAATTGAATATGAAAATAGTAAAAGAAAAAGAAATGAAAATGTAATGGCTTCTGTAAGTCCTGGTGCTTAATGTACCCAAATGGGAGGGCATGAAGCAAGATTGAAAAGTGAAAAGAATGAGTCTGTGCCGATGGCAAATCACGAGGTGTACAAGGCCTTGTGCCTAGAAGCCACTTCGGTGGTGAAGGGACAGAAGTCACTTCAGTGGTGAAGGGACAGAAGCCACTTCGGTTGTGAAGAGACAGAAGCCACTTCGGTGGTGAAGAGAAATGTGCATCCTTTGGATTTGCCTAGGCTCAAGACTATAATGTCAGATAACATAAATGAAAATAAAGGAAAAGGAAAAGGATAAAGGAAAAAGGAAAATGAAATGAAAATTGAAATGCACAATGTTATACGACTTTGATGTGATAATTGATGCATGATGAATTGCCTGACTTACTTACATGGTTGTCTATATTGCTTACTGGGCCGCAAAGCTCACTATTGTAAATGTTGACAAGTCCACAGATATATGACAAGGGCAAGGGTGCTGCCACTTGATAGTGCATTTTAAAGTAGAAGATGAAAAACTTTTCTTTTCTTTTTGTTGCAACTGATGTTAGTTGACTGAACTGTGAATGTATATATTTCTTTGAGACTGTACATACTTTACTAGACACTGTTGAAAGGACAAATGTAAACATGACAGGACTTTAGACTGTGTACATATGTTTATGAGTCAAACTGTCAAATAGGTTGTTTGTTTGTTCTTGAGAATGTTTAGTTTAGCATTTTCTTTTAGTAGTTATAACCAGATTGATAATGGAAGGAACTGTCACATGCCCTAGTTAAATGTCCATAGAGTGGGCCCCACCAAGCATGTGAAAACTGGGGTCGTGACACATAAAGTTATAAACTCTTTTTTGAAAAATGAAGGATATCATGAAGAAGAATTGATAGGAGCTCACCAGTAAGGAAACCTCAAAAATGCAGAATGCTCGGATATTGCGAACAATACCCATTTACTGCTCGAATATTCTTATCTTCAATAGGGATCTGTAGGATTCAGCTCTTGTCTGCCTTCTCGGACTCACTTAGATCTGGAAAATTGTTCGAGCCCTCCATAGGACCCCTTGACCAGATGATCAAAAAAGACGGGATAGAAGGGGGACAAACAAAATTTACCTAGGTCTCCAACCTTTGTTGTTAGTCGGTAGGGTCCCTTCACCAAAAAAGTTGCCATCCTAGCCCGACTATAAGGAGGTTCGTTTAGAAACATAGAACCCGAGAGCTTGTTCTTGTTTCTTGGCTATAAAAAAATGCAAAAATAAATTAAGGGTGATGGTAATGCCGACCTCAATCTATTGGAAAAAAACCCCAGAAACAAACAATGTTGCACCAACTGTTCGACCCTATCATCCCAGAACACATACCGAATTGATTGAGGATTCTCTCGAAGACAGGATGTACAAGAAGTCTAAATCTGCGTTTGAGAGCGTCTTCATGGATTGCAAACTCTCCAAAGTGAGGTTTATGAGCACGTTTGTGCTCGAAAAGGACATAGAGATGACAGTCCTCAAGGATGGGATAACGAGCTCACAGAAGATCCAAATCTTCCTCGGTCATTTTTTAGGGATAAAATTTTGGACCAGAGGTGCTCAAATCAAAGTCTATATGCAAAGGAGTGCAAAGTTTGATTCGCTCAGCGTTGAGCTTTTCGGGAGATAAACTATCTACCCACTTCTTCCTTTCGACTTTATGACGAGCACGAACGCTCAAAGGTTTTTGTCACGATAACTAACTACAAGTGGTTGGGAATCTCATGCTTGATAGGGTTCTCCAGAAATGTTTGCATTGGTGTTTTGACTATATGAATAGGGGAAGAAGGTTCAGTATTCTGACCATCCCCCCATGGTCTAGGGCATCACTTTGCCTGCTCACCCTATTACTGGAAGTAGGTGATTCAAAAGGTTTTGTTCACCTAGAGGACCTATCAAGCATATTTGAAGAGTCAAGGAAAGAAAACACCCAACGGGAAGAAGAAAAGAAGAAAAAATGAGCATACGAAACCATCATAGATATGTTCCCATGATAGAAGAGCAAGATAAATAAAGGTAAAAGTTAGAGAACTTACTATTTGATGGAGTTAAAACGAGTGAAAAGGCACTTGAAACTGATCTATAGAAGATCAAAGGGGTGAAATTGCCTCTGCAGTAAAGGTTCTCCAAACGCATGAAGAAGACGAAGTAAAAATGAAGATCAAGGTTAAAGTCATTTTATACCCTTCAGAAGTTTCCCATCTAAAGAAGAATAAAGGGTTTGATCCAACAGCACAGGCTTAGTGTCATTGTATCTCCCAACTAAATTTTAATCCGACGGTTCAGGAGATTGGCTTATTTAACAATCTAGATCTTATTAAAAAGATTCGTATCAAATGGTGGAGGACTGAAGGCCATCTGACGGTGAAAATGCTAAGGCAATTGAGCTTCAGCAAGATTCCAAATCTAAGGAAATACTGTTAAGTCCCTAAGCCCAAGCATTAGGGTGCTCTGACGGCTGACCAACGGACTGGGGCTTATGATATGGGCAAATTCCAACTAACCGATTTGATAAAGACCAACCAGGTCCAGAATGGTCTGACCAAGTTCTGACTGAACCATGAATTAACCAAAATGTAACCAGTAACGCTTGTCCGAGTGGTGACTAACTTCCTTAAAGTTAAGAATGAGGATCCTAATCAAGTTGGGAAAGTGGAATTACTCTTAGAGTCCAGGTTGGACTCAGCAATCATAATGCGAGTGAAACACTCTCTCTCAACAGATAAGACTCAATTGAAGAGTTCATGCCGAACTCAATCACTACATTACCAAAGTAACTTCAACTATAAATACTCATACCCTCTCCAATGATGACATAGGCTTTTAGCATCATACCAACTAGCCAAATGCTTTCTGCATCATGCCTTCTTCATCCAAAGATTAAATATTCGACTAACTAGATTGTTGGAGGCATTACTCGACCAACCTGGTTGAACACATTTTTCCTAGTTTACGCTTGTTCGTGCGGTCAAACAGGATTTAGCAGCAACAGTTACTTGCATTTCATCTTCATGAATGATTGCTAATCTAAATTTCAATAATAACTCCACCCCTCCAAGTTTCATACTTTTTCCCTTATTATTTTCTCTGGTAAGAAGAATATTACTAATCAAAATTATAAAAAATCAAATTGAAGAGAAAGGAACCAATAAAGAGTTGTTCTCCAATGCAATAAGCAACGTTCATAAGGAATGCCGGTTTCAGCCTTGCCTAATTGCCTTAATGAAATTTGTTACCAAAAAAAACAAAAAAGACATGGACGGTAATTTTAACCCACAAACTCTTTTACCCTTCTTCCGCCTAGTTATTTTCATCATGCTTTCTCTTTTCTTTTCTTTTCTTTTTTTGGTAAGAAGCTGAAAAACTTCATTCATGAACTTGAAAAGAAATACAGACACATCAAAAGAAATACAGAAATACAAAAGATAAATGCATGAAAACACAAGGTTCGATCCGAACCAAGGAATGAAAATTGACCAAATGTCATACATTCTTTCTCAACTACACCAACTTTGTGTCATTATGGTGAGTTCTTTGATCCTAATTCCTTATGTCTACAAAAACATGGACGGTAGTTCGATAGGATGGAAATCTGGTTTCAAGCCTTTGTTATTCCTTTGAAGCTCGTGGACTTGAAACTTGAATCCAAATTGGCATCAAAGGTAGGGAAGCCTTTCAAAGGTATGCTCTTTAGGGGTAACCACATGGTCGAGTAAGTTCTCTATGTTCACATCAGAGTTTTCCTTTTACAGTTAAAATGTCATTTGTATTTAAATTAAGAATGAAAAAAATATATTACATTTGTAAAACATGATCCCTTGCCATCCTCACATCCCTACTATTCCAAACAAATATCTCCCTAAAAATACTTTAGGATAGAATAACTCATTCCCTACCAAAAGAGCCAATAATCTATTTGATTATTCATCCCATTGTTTTCTCTCTCTCTACCAAGAGTGGGAGCAGAGGCGTTGATTTTCCGGAGGTTATCAAACGCACTGCCTACGTCTCTGTGGAGTGCTAGTAGCTAATGTATGCAGGTATTGTAACTTTGTGAGGAATACTCTGAACCATCATTTTGGCAGTTTGGCGAAGCAAGGACGACTGAACGTGAAGGCATCATCGACGGCTTTGTTTGGAGCACTCGTCAGAAACAAGCCTCTCATTTTGTAAATTTTAAAAGTTATAAACCTTTAAATGTAAAAAGATAAATTTTATTCACATATGTACCCATACATTTACTCTTACCACCGTTGGATATGTTCTAGCATACGTGGCAATATCACAATTGTTGGCTGCTGGCAACAAGGTAGCTGCAAATAAAAATCCACAATAAGCAAGGTTGATACTTGTCACCTTGCCCCGCCTTAAATAGCCTTGTTTTTTTCTTCCACCAATTAATTCCATAGTTCGGATCAGAACGTCTCGACCTCACAACACCCAACCAAATTGTTGGCTAAACCTCTAAATCATGAGACACATTATCATTTGGCATATGGATGAAACGAGGTAACCCCCTCCCATGCATGTACTGGCCGTTTGTTAGCTCGGTCGCCACATATAGGAGTTTGTTGGATCCCTACCTCCTCCAATGCATCAACGTGGGTAGGGCCTCCTGTCTCAAGTTCTTGGGAAAATTACATGATTAGCCACTTTTAGGTATCGCAGGCTTTGTATGGACAAGTTTATATTTGATAGATCAATTATCGATCCATATTTGGGCTATAGTCACTCATTAAATGGCTTGGTTGGGCTATAAATAGACGTAGCTAGTTGATCAATCTCAAGGGTTGGCTCAGTTGACAAAAGACCTATGACTCATACTATGAGTTCAAGATTTTGAATCTCTTTGGGACTAAAGAAGCCCCGTATAAACTAATAGTTATTTTTCATTATACAAAGCTACCAATTCCCAAAAGACACTATAATAAAATGCATGATCAGACGGTTGGTAAGGTCCATGCAATACTTGTGATCATTCTATACATAAACGGAATATGCATTGTTGCCATTATATCTATCAAATAAAACTCATCATCTTAAGCAAGATGCTGCTCTACTTTCCTATCTCAAGAAGATCCTTGTTATTATGATAAAAGAAACTAAGATTGTGATGCAACTTCAAATGTCTGAGGTTAAAATATTGGAGGAAATCAATTACGTGAATATATATGCAGTTAGTATAATTTATCATCTACTTTCCAGACTATTTGCTTTAAACACTTTCAATACCGGAGGAAATCAATTATATGAATATATATCCACTTAGTATAATTTATCATCTACTTTCCAGACTATTTGCTTTCAACACTTTCAATACCGGAGAAAATCAATTATATGAATATATATCATCTTAGTATAATTTATCATCTACTTTCCTTACTATTTGCTTTCAACGCTTACGATCGTTTTCTCTTTTATCTTTGCGGTTACTTGGTCGATGATTTTCTTTTCTTATTCTTCTTCTTTTTTTAATGCATAATCAGTTATTTTCTTCTAAAGAGTTAAAATAGATTACCTCTTTTTTTGTTTTTTATTTTTTCTTTTTCTTCTAAAAATTAAAATGGACTACTTAGATGTCGTCTAATTTATGATACATTTAAAGGGACATAAAACCACTATTTAAATTTATGATACTGAACTTGGTATTTGTCTTGGCGGCCAATACCAACTTATATAGCCTAAGGTTGGATTGTTTTTCTCTTGTATGTTTATACCATTGTTTTGTATATGTTCTTACACCTCTCTTGGTTGGATTGTCATCAAAACAGGCGAAAGAGCTTATGAAGTCTTACCTCCGGAGTATCTTACACGTTTATCTTTGCTTGGCTATTGATGCGGGTATTTCTAAGCAGGGTGCAACAGTTCGGCAAAATTCGGAAAAATTCCTTTACAAAAATAATCACTCAATGTTTCACTTAACAAAACTAGCTAAAACTAAGTTTAGGTTTACAAAGTAGCCAAAATAGTAATTTTTCATTCCTTTGACATTTTTAATTCCTAAAACTAACCACATTAAAAAGGGAAAATCACTCATTTTTCATTCCCTTTGGACATTTTTACCCCCATATTGGTATAATTAATTGTAAGAGTAAAAATGTCCAAACAAATGAAAAATCACTATTTTGGCTAGTTTTATAAACCAAACAAACTCCCGGACCATAAAAGACTTCATTCTCACGAGTATGTGCCTCATCCTCAGGTGTTGATGTCATACCATAACTATCAACAGCCCCTTCTTTTGTAGTAAATCCAAAACAATACCCTCCACCCTAGTATGACCCTCTACTGATTTGTTCAACATTCCCACTTTTAATGCATTATCTACTGCCTCATCTTCCTTTGATTCTGGAGTGTTTGATTCTGGAGCATCAGCCTGTTTATTTAGACTGCAAATTGCCACAAGAGCCTTTTTTTATGCAAAAGCCACAGGACCTCAACCCTTGTTCATATTCAACCTTTTGCATGAAAAATTAAAACGTTTGATAAACTAAGTTCTTATCTCTCAATCTGTACATCCTCACCTCAACCCGCACATCTCCAATCTAATAACATAATCGTACCTTTTCCGCACATCTCCAATCTAATAACCTAACCGTACCTTTTTTGCAATCGACATTGAAATCAAGGCGCCACCTGCGCAAACAAATCAGTTGGTACACAACCCTCAAAGGAAATATTTAAAGGGGAAGTCAGAAAATTTCCGGACATTATTGCGTGCTTGGGGTTAGAATTGAAGACCAAATGCCTGACCAACTCTCGTCCGACGACCCCTGAAGGTTCAAAGTCAGTGTTTAACCATGTTGCAGCACTTATTTTACATAAAACTTCTATTTTACTTCATAACACTAACACCAATTCTGTTTCACCAAATAAGATCAAAGAAGTTCAACCTCTTTCTTTCTTTTTTTGGCATGGTCGAACCCCGCAAGCTTCTGAGTAGAATTAAAAGGAAATATGCTAATTGATGAGTAGAATTGACCTAATTTATCCAACTGGTCGATGTTTTCCCATCAATATCTCAAGTGCTATTTTAGTTTTTCTTGAAGAAACTGTCAAAGAGACCACGCTTCCTTTAGGGTTTGGGGATTTGGGTGGGGCTGCCTCAAAGATCTTTCACCAATGTTGAAGCTCTCATTATTTTACAAGCCAACTATGTTGATAATTGCATTCCATCAACCATTTGTTAAGCACCCAAACTATAATTTTTACGGTGAACAAATTGTAAACATCTGAGTATATGAACAACCACATTGAACAAATTGTAAACAGCTGAGTATATGAACAACCACATTGAAATGAGTGATGGTCTGGTGAACTCGTTCTGAATTAGACAGCATATTACCTTATCTTGCTAAATATTGAAGAATCAACTAACAAAGCAGTAGTACCAAGAAATATTAACATGAAAAGCAGAAAGTGATTGGAAAAAGATCCATGGGCTAGCCATTTCCATGATATAATCTTGCCCACGAAGCACCCCAGCTTTTTACCTGCCTTTTGAGTCTGGTGACAAGAGCTGGCCTGATTAGGGCTGTGAAAATTTCAAGAAACAAAGCACATTAATTCCTCCAACAATGGCATCAAAATGAAGCGGAAGCTAATAATTTGGGAAAATTTTGATATTCTAAGGGATTAAAAATAATGCAAACCGATACAAAAAAAACCACCTTGACAATTCAAAATCAAGTAATTAGCATTTACCAACTGTTTGATTCCTCTTTACAGTTGCAAAGGGTCTCAGATGACTCAGAGCAAGTAAACACTAAGAGCTAGCGAATATATGTTACAGTTTCTTTTTTTATTTACTTCATGACAAATAGGTCAACTGTAGACGTTAATGAAAAACACAGCATACTGTGGAAAGACATCTAATTCCTCTCAAGTAGTCGAGAACAAGGGAGAACTCTTCATAATATAAGATAATAAAGCATGACCTGAAGAAAGGTGCGGTAAAGCATGTCCCACAGGACAACCTTGCAATGAAAACATATTATAAACACTGAATTGAATTCTGTGCTCAGAAAACCAGGAAGCAAACTGGACTGCAATTGAAAAATCATTCAAATACACAAATAGAATAGTACAAAAAATGATGCTCAAAATTTTACTTGGGTCAAATCTCAGTGCCCACAACATCTAGAAGCAACAACCTGAGTAAGTGAGAGATCATCAAACATGATTTTGGCAAACAAACACATATATATGTAGATATGCATCCATATAGACATAAATAAAAATTTTAAAAAAATTTAAAAAAAAAACAGAATAATTTAATCCACAATAAAAAGGAAGGCCATATTTCCTAGTGAGTGGTGTGGGGAAAAAATACAAAGTTTTGGGGGAGATTCTTTTCTTTTTCACTTTTTTCCCTTTCTTATGTGTGTGTGCGTGTGTGTGTGTGTATATATATATATATATATATATATATATATATATTTTTTTTTTTTCTTTTTTCTTTTTTCTTTTTTTCTTTGGTGTGTGTGTGTGTGTGGTGGGGGGATGGAAATGGTTTGGCTCACTGTTAAGAAAGGGAGAAGTGAAGTCCTTGTTTTGGATAACATGATTTCACACCCGCATTTGATGGAGATAAGATGGGGGAAGTGCAGACTGAAGTATTTCCAGCGACTGGTAGTTGATGTCACAGAAGAAGGCTAAGGGGAAGCTTGACTTTGTTGAGTAACAAAATCATCAACAAGGTAAGGCTAGTCAGGTTAGAGTAAAATTCTATATCGCAGTTTCTAAAGGTTGATGTACTACACAATCCACTGTAATTGCAGACCCAAGACTCACAGCATCGTGTAAAATTCAATTCAACCACTCTCACCCTCAATTCGACAATCTGCTATCCAAGTGCACATTTGAAGTCCCCACTCGATTGAATAGGGCACAATGAGTGAAACGATTGACATAGAGGTACAAAAGAGACCAGTATCGATAAATAAAAATTTGGGTGAGCAAAACCCATTACTGTAAAACCAGTTACAAAACAGAAAAATCAGAACTGATCAGCAGAACAGGAGCACCAAAATAGAGAACTAAAAAACACTTACTGAGAAACGGGTAACAAAGTGACCAGATTGAAGAGCTTTTCAATTGAACATTGATATCAATTAATTAATGCAAAAAGCCTGCAAAATATACATGAAAACAAGACTCCCAGCTGCGAAATAACCCTAGTGCAACCAGAAAACTATGTTGGATATCCCTAACTTGAATATCAGCCAATAGTTATCGGAAATTGAACCCAGAATTCAAAAGTCGTGTTGAAGAGAATCTAATATGCAAACTCTGAAGAAAATCCATCATAGCAGATAGAAATTAAAGTAGAAAGCAATCAGCAAGCTTGAATGAAACAGAGGAGCCACAGGAATGTTTAGAAAAGGAAATTCTTGACTATTTGGGTGACTGAATTATGAAATAGAGGATATTTAAACAGGCCAGGAATCCACCTGAACCACTTGAATACCAAGTTGAACCAGATAATCCACAGAAGATAGCAGACACTCGAGAGATAACTGCACCAAACTACCACCGTTCTAATTCATAAAATCAAGACGCAGGCTGAAAGCCTATACATTTACAAAATCCAGCCCCTCCTGCCAAACAGGGTAAGGCAGTGCCCATACCAAATTTTGAGCAGGAAACTACTAAAAGAATGAAACATCAATAGGAAAGCAAAAACAGCCCCTAAACCGGCCGCAAGACCAGTGACGCTTGGATTCGTAAAAACAATTCAGATAAGTCATTCATCTTTTCTTCTTTGTTCCTACTTTATCCATTCAAATTTCAAAGTTGTCATTCAATTCTCTAGCCTCATAAGAAAACAGGAAATCATAGAAACCTGCAAGCATTCCAGTAATAGTTCAGGACCAGAATACAATATAGGACACTGATACAACTTATCGGTGACTCAGCCTCCAATAAATCAATTGGCAGAAAGCGAGTACCCATGGCTAATGGCTTAAGATTTTGAGACTCACTGATCAAACTAAGACCATTTAATTTAATTATATTTATATAAACCATCGATGGACTAACCAGGTTAAAGAAACAGCCTTATATACGAGACAAACACAGTCAGGAAAAATATCAAGTAATTACTTGGTGATCATACAGATTTTTCTCCACTAAGCAGTCTCTACCTAGACCAGGTAATAAAGTAGCTGTAAGTATGATTTTAATGTATAACCACGACCTCACAGAATTTTCATTGATGCTTCAATAATCAACTTCCTAGAAGAACACATTCCCATAGGAACTTCAAGAAATTGAAAATCAAAGCTAGTGACCTTACTTTAATAGCAAAAACTAAGGTAATGTAAGGATTGACAAATGGTAGAAATCTTTACAATGCATCTGACCAACAAAGACAGAATAAGAGAGAGCTTTAGCAAATATTACCTCAAAAACCACCTTCATATATGTAAACCATTTTGCTTCAATCCCATGCTTCAAGGAACTCTTATCAAGTATTTCGAAAGCAGATTTTACATAAACTCATCCATTTCAGTAGAACAAAAATCCTTCCATTAAATGGAGAACAATTGATCGGAATTGTGGTCTGAAGATTGGAAAGAAAATACAAGTATAGGCATGTATGTCAACAAAAACCAAGCATGCCATGAACTAGTGCCTTTATGCGACCGGAGAATGAGTTTAGCAGCTACACCAAGCACATAAGTTTTGAGCACATGAGTTTTTGGGAAATGAGAGACAGGGCAAGAGAGAGAGAGAAGAAGTATGGCTCACAGTCATTTGATGGCTAGTGCAGGAGCACACAGAATGACACATCACTGGCTAGTTTAAAATTATCACTTTCTTTCTCATTATATAAGAAACAAACATAAAAATGACAAAAACTGGGGCTTTAATCCTTAAGGCTGCACAGGAAAAGTTAATCCAGACTGATTGTGGGCCAGGCTGAGCTTGGGCTAAGCCTAGGAACCCACAGCTGGGCAGGACCTGATCTTCAATCACCCAAGCCTGCACTCCCCCCCCCCAAGGAGGTGGTTGCACCACCCACACGCAAGATACAATCAAAAGTGGTGTTAAGTATAATAGAAGTAAGAAAGCAATGATACACCATGAATAAGCATATCATATCCCAAAAAATTAATTTGAAGGATTTTGTAAGCATATTTAATAAACTAAATTCTCTCCAAGAACAAGGTTAAAAGAACAACCCGGCTACCTAGAGGCAAAATGCTTTAACATATCCAACAATAGGCACTGGGAGGAAGATAAAATAAAATAAAACAACCCCCCCCCCCCCCAAAAAAAAAAAAAAAAAAAAAAAAAAAAAAGAAGAAGAAGGAAAAGAGTTTTGATCTCCTCAGTAACAGTACCTGGTGCTAAAACAAGCACTCCAATAGGCCCCATAATCAGATTGAACCCAAGTTACTACTCTTTCCTATTCCAAGAAGTACCACTCTTCAGAGAAGAGCTCACTTTCATCACTGTTTCTTCTTCCCATTTACTCCCTGCCTCCCTTTTCCCCTTCTAGAGATCAGTTTTGACAGGACTTGGGATTGACAAGAGTGGAAAATTCTTGGCAATCAGCAGTCAGGCATCACAAATGCCGAATCTGGGTAACTCACTGGAGTACTCTTGAAAGATGGCTCTTGGGCATGGTAATACAGAATCTACATAACTGAGGGTAGGAATCATGGATCAGATAATGCTCTGATAAAACCCATATGGAGCCTTGATATAAGGCTTATGTTTCAAACTGTCCCAGGCATATCAACAAGATAGGTTTTCTCTCTTGTGTCATAAGTGTACCATATAAATAGGCAGAAATACAATTCGTACGGACCAATAAAAGTATCAAGATCTTAAAGTTAGAGAGAGAGAGGGAGCGAAAGCTTCATCACAGAGCAGCATTTGATAGAGTCCATATAACATTTATTTGGCCAGTACAAGAGAAAAGAAATGTTGTAAGTAAATATATGGACATAGTTAAGGATATGTAGGACAGTTAAGTAACAAGTGCATGAACGATGTGGGGACAAGGTAATGAATCCCCAACTACAGTTGGTCTACATTAATGATCAGCTTTAAGTCAATATTTATTCACACTTATAATGGATGAATAAACCAAAGACATTCAAGATGAGGGTCCTTAGTGTATGCTTTTTGCTGATGATATAGTGTTGATAATGAGACACGAGTAGAGAATAATACAAGTCAAAATCATGGAGAGCAACTTTAAATCAAAAGGCTTTAAACTAAGTAGAAAGAAGACAAAATATCTAATTTGTAACTTTGATCATGATCGAGCGAATGATGAGATGGTAAAATTTTATGATAAGGAAATTCCTCAAAGCGATTATTTTGGGTACCTTAGTTCATTATAAACAAAAAGGTGATAGAGGTTGATGTTCTCCAAAGAATTAAAATAAGGTGGATGAAGTGGAAGGTGCATCCGGGTCTTGTGTGATCGACATGTTCCCTTAAAGCTTAAAGGAAAATTATATAGGACTGTTGTTCAACCTACTACATTGTATGGTGCTGAGTGTTGGATTGTTAAAAAACATCATATAGATAAACTCAATATAGCAGAAATGAGGATGCTAAAATGGATGAGTGGCAAAACTCAGAATGATAAAGGTACGGAATGATCATATTAGAGTTGGTTTGGGTGTAGCTCTGAGATAAGCTAAGAGAAAGTCATTTAAGATGGCTTAGCCGCGTTCAATAGAGGCCTATAAATGCCCCTATATTGATAAGTGATTTAATTCAGATTGAAAGAATTAAAAGTACTAAGGGCAAACCTAAAATAACCTTCAGAGAAGTAGTGAGAAAAGATATGCATGACTTAAGCCTTGTGTCTAGCATTGCCTCAGATAGAGCTGACTGGAAGGCAAGAATCCATGTAGCCAACCCTGTTTAGTTGGGACAAGGCTTTGTTGTTGTTGTTGTTGTAGTATAACTAAATACCAAGTTGGGCTCCATTCTTTTAAACATAGAGATATCTTTCATAACATTTAATACTGTGTAGAGATATGATTTCCATACCATACTCTAATGGTAAGAAAACAATTTAGAAAAAGTAGTCCTTATGCAGTAAGTACAGTCTCGGTATTAAATAGGTATTTTCTCATATCGTACCAAAACCATACCATTCTACCAAAAGAGTACTGCTTAACATCACTAAGGGACTTCAATAAACCAAACCATGGAGCTTCAATAGCAATTCAAAGAATGGTGTCTCAATAGATTCTCCCAGTACCAATGTCACATGTTATAAATAGGAGCTTAATTTAATTCAAATAAGCTATATAAAAGGATAATAAAAAGGTTGTCGAATCCATGTAAAAGAGGTTTGGCTGGGTTTTCTTCCAATGCCGACTGCCAAACTGACACACCAACCCTCCTCCTTTACTCGGGTTTTGGACCAAATGAAATGGAGAGGTGCATTAGGGATCTTGTGTGATCAATGTATTCTTTTAAAACTCAAAGGAAATCTCAATAGGACCGTCGTGTGACCAGCTATGTTGTATGGTGTGGATTGTTAGGATGTTAATAAGTATCATATAGATTAACTCAGTGTAGTAGAAATCAGGATATTAAGATGGATGAGTGGCAAAACTAAGAAGGATAAGATTAGAGCTGGTCTAAGAGTAGCTCCGATGGCACGCCACGTTCAACGAAGGCCTGTAGATGTCCCTGCACGGAGAAATAGTTTATCCAAATTGAAGAAATTAGAAGAACTAAGGGTGGGCCTAAGATAACCTTAAGAAAAGTGGTGAGAAAGGATATGCATAGCTTAGCCCATGTGATGAGTATGGCCTTAAACAGAGCTCAGTAGAAGGCAAGAATCCATGTAGCTGACCCCATTTAGTTGTGACAAGGCTTCTTCTTGTTGTTGTAAAAGGATAGTAATAGAGGTAATAACGGTATCCCACCGACAGCCTCAACCCTTGGAAGTAAACACTTGAGACTTTTATAAATTTCCCATCAATCATCTGATGCAACCCAACCAAAAGTTATTGTCCATGCTATAGTAATATGACAATAACCTAGGAGATAATCCTTCATATTTGGTGGGCCCCAAGTCCAACTTAAAACAGGATAAAATAGGAATTGGTTTCCTGGGACTTTTAGAGATAATGTAGGATTTTGTTATTTATTTATTGGGATAACATGTAATTAGATTTTTAATTTGGGTAGGATATCTAGGGTCAATTTTAGTTAGTATTAAATTGTTAAATGTCATAGTAAGATCAGTTTTTTAGTTAGTTTTAAATTACCAAGACTGCTACGATAGTTGTTTCGTAATGAAATGTCTCTTTTACTATTTAAACACTTGTAATCAGTTTATTGAGGAGGGAATAGAAAATAATAAAGTAATGCTTGAGCTTTGTATGCCCGCAGCCCCCCTTTTCCCTTTTCTCCTCCTCCTCCTCCTCCTCCTTATGAGTGTTCATCTCCATTTTCCTTTCGCTTCGTCTGATTCTTCTTAGGTTTCCTAATCCTTCATTCCCCTTCATCCCATCCCCCACTATCATCCCTTCACCAATGGCAATATAGCATATCTATATAGAAAACTAAAACAACCCCAACTAATTATACATATCTTGCAGGCTATAACAATTCATAATTAAAATAAGAAATAAGATTTATCAAATATAAGCTTAATTGATAGGCATTGTAGTTCCTACTACCCTTGATCTCATCCAGCTGGCATGGGTGCCACTCAAAGCTGGAAATAAGCTTTCACTCGTATGGGCCTGGTACATGCCCATCTGTGAGACCATATCTGCATCACTTATCTTGATCATGTTTCAGTCAGCAGGCCTTGGTGCAGAACAGCTTGTGCTGTTGTAACTATCAGGTTGTAGGTCTGAAACACCAAAACAGCCTCTCCACGCATGGGGCAAGGCAGCATGTCACTGCAGTGGGAGGAGCATTTTGTGCTGGGATGCTGTAGTGCTTTTGGTATGCTTCTCAAACTCCTCTCTCATTACCTTGTTCAGCCACCATTCATGCCTTACCCTTATCCTTCTAAACTTTCAACTTATGCCAACCCACTCATTAATGGTGTGGCAACTGATCTTCCTCATAATTCACAATTAAACAGGCCATCAGCCAATCTACTCACATCATCACCTATAAGCTGCTTCACTAAGTACAGCGAATGCCGTTCCTCCTCCACTCTATTCACTCATTTATTCTCCTCCACTCTTTTGACTCATTCATTCTAACATCATCATCAGGGCCTCTTCCACTCATTTTCTACCAGAAAGCATGTCTAATATAGCCCTTTCTAGACTTCTCTCATTAGTTCTATTGCCATGAGAAATCAAACAGAAGTTTAGATGTAGCTCACCAATCATGTCACCTGTCCCATGCTCCAGTTCTCAATGTAATATCCTCCCCAGCCTCTCCCTCCTAGTTGATAGGAAGATGGAGATAAAAAATGGAACCCTTTCCAAACTAACAAGTCTGAAAGTAATACCAAGAAATAGGTGTATATGGAGAATCCGCCTGAGTGTTAGCAGACGGGATACAGAATTGAAAAAAAAAGCCAATCATAAGATGATTCTTTATCTGTTCAGAAGGCAATCCAAAAAAGGCACTTAAAAACGGAAAGGAAATGCCGCCATATACCTACGAAAATCCATGCTTAGTTGATTCATTATCTGCAACTGAACAAAATTATCAGAAGCCAAAGCAAGTGCATGAGTCTGTCAGATAAGTGAGACCATATCCATGACCTGCTACATTTTTAGAAACCATTCACTAACCACAATGACATTCTCAACCAAAAACTCTTGGAAAGCCAAGAGATGCACCTTGCTTTAGGCCTCAGAGACAGGTTAAAGTCTCAACTCAAACAGAGTTATTTCATACCAGTAGGCTCTGAATGTGTATACCACTGTGAATCGAGTAGTTGACAGCAATTCCACTTCTATGATAGGATCGTATATAAATACACGAGCATGACACTCAGACAGCTATCCATGGGCTCAGGATCCAAAGAACCCCACCCAAATCTGAAAGATATCCATGGAGCCCAAGATTGGCTTGTCCTATACTCCCATCACCACTAATGCAATAAGTCACTAGGCTACATAAAGAGAACTTGCCTCCCCAAAGGCAGAGAACATTACTGCACAGATAAAGCAAGGGTAAGGATATCCATCAGATTTTCTTCTATTGAAATTTAATTTAGGATATTTGATCAGAGAGAAGTAGAAAAGTGGAAAACACAGGGCATGACTAAACGACAACCAAGTTTTGGGACTGAAACATCATCAAACCACAAAAAGTAATTCTTAGGCTGAAAGCTACAAAACTCTACAAACATTAAGTTTTCATATATACCTCCAAACTTCATTCTAGTCATCTTGAATCAGAGAATCTCACCTAACCAAAATGTAAGAAATCAGATATGAGAGGAAACAGAATGTATTTCAGTCACCCATTCAAGCTCTCCACAATCAACCGCAGCTCTGACTCTCTGAAGCCCTATACAATTGGTGATCAGCTGAAACCTTCCAGGAACCAATGTCATCAAATGACAGAAGTAGAATATCAAGGATCAAAAGGTCATATAGGACAAACATGAAACAAAACAATCACACGCATTCAAATTTTCAATTCAGACCAGCAAAAGGCACAGGAAATGTCTGTTAAATGAGCAGTTCCAAGTCTAGCAAAGGATCGAACAAAAAAAAGAATGGAACAGATGCCAAAATTTCACATAGACTCAGATTATCTAGATGGTTAGCAACAATTTCATGTCAAAGCCATGAGTGATATTAAGAAAAGAATGTCAGCTTGAGATGCACCAACCAATCCGATGCAAGTAATAATCCATTTCCTTCCAGGCAAACCACTTAGACTCTTGCACATAAACTAGGCTCGTACGGCAACCCAACAAGGTTATTCCTTCCCATTGCCTGCGACTTGCTCACGTCATTCTCCGGCAGCCAACTCCAGCTACGCTCCGACATGTCATAGATTATCGATTGCAATGCTCGGTGCGTACTAAAGCACAGAAGATCCCCATATCCCTGGCACTGTATCAACACCGAATGAGGCGAAATTATATTTTTCAACACCTCGTCAGGCATCTCCACAACCTTGACCCACTTCAAATTCTCAAGCTCCCATACACATATACTCCTAATCAGATAATCTTCCACAATTTTTCCAGCCAACAGCAACTTACCCCGACAGATCAGTAACGACGGACAACGTAGATCTCCAGAAGGCATTTTCACATTCAAATCGATCCACTCCCTCTCCCTCATGTCATAAGCAATCAACCGGTAACCCTGGGACGTATTGAGCGGAGTCGCTAGGCAATAGAAGAACCCATCATGCCAATGTGCGTGAACTTCATACCAAAACTGCAAGAACTCCTGTTGGGAACGACAGTGATGCTCCCACCTCTGCGTTCTCGAGTCGTAAACCTCAGTAATGCTCTCATTACAGGTAGGTTCAGGAGTTCCAGTTACCAGAATCGTATAAGACCCGGTGACCCTATCAGCAACCATGCCCACGATGTCGATGTAACGAATCTGAGGCATCTCAGGAAGGACCCTATGGGTTCTAGTAACGGGATTACAGACGATTAGGGTAGGATAATCGGAATTCCGATTGCGAAAGCATAGGAAACCTCCTGAAGATGCTAAGAGAAGTACCTGAGATGAATCTACGGAACATTGATCGAATAGGGGAATATACCACCAACCCGATCGAGGGCTATAGGCTGCCACAGTTTGTCTTGTGTGGTAGACTAAGAAAAAGACGCTTTTGGGGGAGAATTCGCCCCAAGTTTGAAGGAAGGAATTTGTGGTAAGTAGTCTGTTCCAATGCTTGCAGACGCTGCGGCAGAGGAAGATGGTTGAGATTGGTAGTTGCGCGAAGATTATCTCGGTAAGTTCCTCTGGTAATCGATTGAAGAGCGCTCCTCGTTCCACCATTGTTTGTCACTGTTTTCAGAGAATTGATATTCTCAGAAACGGCGAAAGAAAATAGAAGCAATTGAAAAAAACGATCAGAGAAATCCTAATGAAAACCAAGATCTACAGACACAGAAACAGAAAGAGAGAGGAGGAGAGAAGAAGATCGAAGAAGAGGAAACATTTTAGAAATGATCTCTTTCTCAACGCGTTTGGTAGCATTTGTGTGGAGATGCGGCAAAGGATTGCGTCTTCATTGTTGCCCTTTTGGGTATTTTATGCTGTCACGACGGCTTATCACAGTTGATGATGTTCCACCTCGTTTCATCTCTATGATTACCCCGAAGTAGGGCCGGACTATTAAAGTGGAAATTTTTAATTGTTGAGAATCCAACTGATACTAGGATCCGACGGTGGAAAATTCCGACATGATTTTTCGTCTTATGATGCTGTTACATCATATACTTTTAGTCGACGGCTTGATTTCTTTTTTGTAATAATAAATATTTTTTCAACTAAACAAACGAAAATTAAGTGGCCACGGCATCACCATCTCCACAGTAGCACGAAAAGTGATTTAGGTTAAAACACGTGGCGTCTAGTTGAAGTGATTGTCCACCTTCCCTCTTCGTTATTTGGTTTTTTTGTTTTTTATTTATGGGGAATGTAACTTCATAAAATTGTTTTAGTAAATGTAAATAACCGTCAAACGAGATTTCAGTCCGTCGGATTCGACATGAGATTTCGACCTGATGGCAAGCCATCCTGTGCATTAAATTCATAAAACTGAAGCAAACCGTAACTTTAAGTTCATTCCTTAGCTAGGAGGTAGGGTCGACGGTACCGTTTGGAACGGTTTGGATTGGGCTTAACGGTTTCGGGCTGAAAAATACCTAGTCTAAACACGGCCCATTAGCAAAATAACGGTTTCGGACCAGTTTCGATTTGGTTTTGGGTTGGTACGGGCTCCACCACCCTTAGCCCAATTACAGCCTATTAATGTTTGATTAGGGCCGGTTTGGGCTATAACGGGCTGATGCGGTTCGGTTTTAACAGTTCGGACTATAAATTGACACCCCTACTAGGAGGGTAGTTACCTCAGCCTGAAGGATTGATTGGTGACATTTCATTCATTGGCTCTTGAATATGTGTAAGTTTGAGGCTTTGTGGTAGGAACACACTATTTCTAAATAAAGTTTCGATTACCAAAAAATAAAAGGCATGAATTCAATTTGTTAATTAGGTGAAGGGTGCTTTTCTAGCCTTCTCTTGTTTATATGTACGGTCAACTGAAAAATTGATGGAGTGCAACCTTGTATTGATGGTCTAAAGTAATCTTAGACCTTTCAAAGCAATGGAGTTTAGGTTGGGTATTTAATCTAGCCTACTTCACCCGCTCTATAGGGTTAAGGTCAGGGTTTGGATTCTAAAAACCCCAACTCCACTAACCTTATTCCAACCCTAATTGGAATCATTTTTTCCTCAATTGGACAAATGAATTGAAATCCAACGTGCGCCTATAGGCTAGTCATTCCTAATCCACAAAGAGACTGTCATCCTAACTAGGGAGTTTGCACAGTTGTTACTCTTCCTCGGAGAAAAAGAAAATGAGCAAGACAAGTACTTGCGCTAAGTCACTTGCAGAAATCTGCACATGCTGCATCTTAATTTAGGTTTGGAACCGAAGGTTGGGTGGGCTCCATTTAATTACATCTTAGGAACCCCTTGCTGTGCTTTTCTTTTCTCTAGTCTGAGTACCCTTAATTTGACCTCAAACAGCTTCCCAAATTGAATTCGGGCCATTTGAGCAACCTGTATCAGTGTCACCTCTTTGCCTTTGAAAGATAAAATTCATTTTAAGCAGGCCACAAATTCTAACATATCAGGGCGCAAGGCCAACCCTATGCTTACTCTGCTCCCCATCCTTGCCCATCTCTGATCAACCCTAGGCTGCGTTTGTTTGCAAAGGTGGGGTGGGAAAAAAAAAAACATGTGGGTCCCATGTGTAGTGGGGTGAGGGAGAAAGAAAGGAAAGGAAAGGGTTTTGTAGAAAAGTGATAGGGGTGGGTTTCACTTTTTACTTTTCCCAACTTTCCCATAAAGTCCCACCAAATATGTGGGGTTTTAAAATGGCATAGGGTGGGAAAGTTGGACTGCCACATCAGCAGACAAGTTTCCTTGAATCCCACTTTCCCACCCCATGCAACCAAACAATCTACCATTTTGGGATTTAAGGGAAAAGTAATAAATCTACACTCTTTTCAAGAATTTCCCACCCCTTTTTTCCCACCCCACCTTTATTCCAGCAAACAAACGCAACCTAAATGAAAATTCATTATTTTGGATCTACACTAGGAGGGATATAAGAGAGCATAAACTATCCACGAGGGATGTGTCACTTATATCATATTGTCATATTATTATTATTTTTTATGCTTGGATGATGGATATGCATATATTTTTTAATTACTTGTTGACTTCTTTGGAACTCATCCTTCATGGATTTGTGGTTTAGATTTTACTGTAGATCCAGATGCCTAGTTGTAGATCCTCGTTGTGCTTGTCATCCTCCTCCTCCTGATCCTCCTTTATGAACTCTGGTGACCCTGCCTCTCCTTGGAGACCCATCATGGAGATCAATCGCCTCCTAATGATGTCACCCAGCCCACTGGTAAGAAGCTCACTGTCCTTTAAGCTGACGTCAAGGTGCCAAAAGATTCAAGTGAGCAATCGTTCGAAGGCTAAGTTTCAGAGCCCTAGGTCCTCAATGCAAAAGATCAAGTTCTCTGGATAACGTAGGTCAACTCAAAGCAATAACCTATGTAAAGAGCATAAGTCATGAAGGCCTGCATAGAAGAAATATCTAACTAACTCTAGATAAACTAGCTCTGAAGTTTATAGTACCAAACAACTTTGGAGGCTTGACGGTCTATATTGATGTTTTGAAGATTGGCCTTGGATGTGAATGCAACACAAAAAGGTAGTGACATACGCCTTGAGACAATTAAAGGATTATGAGCATAAATATCTGATGCGTCCAAAATCTGCTTAGCCCTTGGATCTCCACGTGATCGTCCCCCAAACTCAAAGGGCGAGGGGGATGTGGGGGCCCGACCGGGGGGGGGGGGGGGGAGTCCACCTCCGAAGGCTAAGTCGGTTGATGAACTTAATCACAAACGGCTCGGCCTAGAAGCGCGAGCTAAGGAATGAAGAACTGGGAAAGGTGATCTAGATAGCGGATCGGCGATAGTTTAGGTCTATCGGTATGTATCCCAACTCGAGTCTCAGATAGTATTCTTTTTTCGATCCCCCACCTTGTATGGTAGTGAGGTTTATATAGAGTGTACCTTCGAATCTCTTTCGTTGGATGCACTTGAGCCTTCTTCGGGTAGTCGTTGGATCTTATCAATGAGATCCGTTGAGCAATAGACTTCTACTAGTTTGGGCTAGTAGAGGACTCCTGAGATAACCTTTAGGTTATACGATGTTTATCCCTTCGATAATGATTATCCGCAGCCGTCAATTCGAGTCTGCCATCATTAGGGTGATTACCCTAATCCATAAGTAGGATTAGGGCACGCTTGCAGCCGAATAAGCTTTCTTCTTCAGCAAGCCATCTTCTGGATCCGGTTTGCTCGGGGGCGAATCGGTTCTTTCCGTCTCGACCGGGGTTGAGGGTCGGACCAGGTATGAACCCGGTCTGATCATAATCCCTCCGTATCAATATCCAACTCATGATCTGGAGTTGGCAGCAGTGATTTTTGCTTTGAATATTGCGTGTCAATATCTATATGGAGAACGAATTGCCACTTACATAGATCATAAGAGTCTAAAGTACTTCTTTACCCATAAGGAGTTGAATATGAGGCAACATAGGTGATTAGAACTGGTAAAATATTATGATTGTGATATTCAATATCATCTTGGGAAGACTAATGTAGTTGCTGTTGGACTTAGTAGAAAGAGTAACCATGAAGAGATAGATCGGACTTCTCTTACTAAACCGCTTCTAAATGCTATTATAAAGTTAGAACTTGCAATTGTGCCAGAGGTTCTGACACAATTAATACTTGTAGTTATGTCAGCATGTGCAACCTTGAGAGATAGAATCATAGCCCTGCAACCCTGGGATATTGAATTGAAGGAGAAGATTGAGAAGATTTCTTCTAATCCACAGGAAGAGTCAGATTTTCTTATGTCTACCGATGGTTCCTTAACTTATAGAGGAAAACTATGTGTGCCTGTGGTTGAGGAACTTATAAAGGAACTTTTGAGTGAAGCACATAAGTTAGTGTTCATGACTTATGTGACTCAATCAGGCGCATTTTGCAAATCATTTTGGTGCATAGTATGTGAATCAATTTGTCGCATAGAATGTGAATCAATTAGGTGCATAGTATGCAAATCAATCAAGGGTATAGTATGTGAATCAATCCGATGCATAGTATGGGAATCAATTTGACACATAATATGCAAATCAATCAAGCACATAGTATGCGAATCAATCGGGTGAATAGTATGCGAATCAATTAGGCACATACTATGTAAATTAATTTGGTCTATAGTATGCAAATCAATTAGGTGTATCAAAATCAGATGTGGAACCAAAATATGACCATATGTAGATTATCTGGCAAGCGACTCATGATAGTCACCAAAACAATGCCTTTGACCGTAGCATGAATTGGGTTATAATATTCACATGTCTTCCCTTATCGAAAATCGAATAACTTTTGGTTATAGGCTTGAAATCAATTACGACACCTAAGAGTGCTGGTGGATATCGACAGAACTTTCTTCTCCCCCCCCCCTCTCTCTATTTTTTTTCTCTTCTCTCTAACTTATTCCCCTCTCTCTATTTTTTTCTCTTCTCTCTAACTTATTTTCCCCTGTTTTCTTTTTACTTTTCATGTTAGGAGGTGGAAGGGGGAGAGGGGAAGTGCCACCTCCTCTCTCTCTCTCTCTCTCTCTCTCTCTCTCTCTCTCTCTCTCTCTCTCTCTCTCTCTCTCTCTCTCTCTCTCTCTCTCTCTCTCTCTCTCTCTCTCTCTCTCTCTCTCTCTCTCTCTCTCTCTCTCTCTCTCTCTCTCTCTCTCTCCTGAGTCATCAAGTTTAAATGAAATATTATGTATTATATAGTATATATTATTTATTATATAAGAGGATATATGTGCGTGTACATATACAATATTTGTTAACATATATTATATATCCACAATTATATAATAAATGGGCCTACTCTATGGGCTTGGGGGCCACTCTCATCTTTTGCACGGCCCCTCAAGGGTTTCAAACTTCACTTTTTTTTAAATAGTCTAGGGGATTGGGAGCATACAAACACAACATTAAATAATAGTATGATAAGATGCAGGGTATCATTGGCTAAATGCTATAACTTATTAATTGGCACTCATTGAGAGATTTCCTTCAAGGAGAGGGCCAAATACCCCATTGTCTGTACCAAAAATTGAATGCTAAAAAAATCCTTCCCTTTTTCTTTTTTCTTTTTCTTCTCCCCGGTGGGGGGGGGGGGGGGGGGAGGACTCCCTTTATCTAGCTTTGAACTTACTTGCTTCTCTCCTTCTAGATTCTTGTACTTTGTCATAGGAAACTGAAATAGCTTGAGAGATTTTATAGCTAGTAACGGAGTGGATCTTTGTGATCCTCAATTATTCTGCTACATTTAGTTTATGCATTTTTTCATGCTTTCAAGTTTCTACTATTGAATTCCCACATGCCAAAAATGCAATGAAAATGATGAAAGCAAAGAATCGTGTTCAGCATGCAAGAAGGGCAAGAAAGAGAGTTGAATGAAGCTAATTACTATTTTTATGTGAATACTAAAAAATAATAATAAGCAAACCTCGAAGTCTTGTTTAACAAATATGAACAACGACGGTCCTTGGGGCTTCTAATAAGTGTCCGATGAATGATAGGATTCAATCACTTTCAATATTCTAATACAAGGTTCGGGGTATTCAACGATGAGTGCGCTTAAATTAGAATATTACAAGTGGCTAAACCCTAGAACTCATTAACTAACACTCGTTGAGTGATTTCCTCCAAGGAGCTAGAAAAGCCAAGTACACTAGCTGCACCAAAAATTAAAAACTAAAACTAAAAATGCTCCACATTTTTTCTTCTTCTTTCTGTTGAGTACAATCAAACTAGCAGAAACTACAACCACTGTAGATATAGTTCTGACATCTTGACCACATCAACATCCACACAAATGACATACAAGAAGACATACAACATACTTTTGTGAGGCAGCAACTTGAAAATTTTTGCAAGTAGAATGCCCTCTTATTGGGCTACATTGAATTCATTTATTTAAGAAATTTCACTATTTATACTGTAGTACCCTTTATATGTATTTATATGTAGGGTGGCACACAAGAGAGCCAAGTTTCCCAAAGAGTACAAGGAGGAGGATGACTACTCCACAATCTATTTAATAAACTAATGGAAAAGATGAAAGTAAAGAATCGGGATCAGGATGCAAGCAAAGAATCGGGATGAACTTGCAAGAAGGGCAGCAAGGAAGAAGCAACAAAGAGAGTTGAATGAAGCTAATTACAATTTTTATGAATACTAAAAAGAAAGAAAAAGACATCACCATCTTGTTTAATAATGTCGGTCTTTGGAGGGACTTACCAAATGAGTGCCAGTGAGTGAATGATATGATTTAGCCACTCATAATATTCTAATCCAAGGTCTAAGGTAAATCCAATGAGTGACCTTGAATTAGAATAGTATAAGTGCATCACTAATTAAATCTTATAACTCATTAATTGGCACTCATTAGAGATTTCTGGAGAGGAGCCAAATACCCTACTAGCTGCACCAATAATTAAAAACTAAAAGAAAAAGAATGCTCCACTTTGTCTTTTTTCTTTTTCTTTTTCCTTTATTCTTTTTCTTTTTCATTTTATTTTTTTATTTTCCCTTCAGTAGGACATGTTGGGCTCCTATTACCTAACTTTGGACGGACTTGCTTCTTTCCTTCTTTTGGATTCCTGCTTTTTGTCACAAGAAACTGACATGGCTATGAGAAATTTTGCAGCTGGTAAGGGACTCAATCTCTATGACCCTCTATCGATCTTCTACAGTTAGTTTATGCAGTTTTCCTTGCTTTCAAGTTTCTACTACTGATTTGACGTACTGCTTGTTTACACAGGAAAAATGGCTATGAGAGACAATGGAGCTGATAAAGAACTGATTATTTCTACCACTCTCCAACAATTTGGTGTTAAGGAAGAGTATGAAAAGCTTTGGAGTGTTGTAAATGACACCAAATTTTCAGTTATGGTTTTAGAAAGCCGGCTTTTGTTGGATGGTCATGAGGATGAAGAAGCAATGAGAAAAAAGTTGAAGACTAAAGAGTTATTTCATGAAGTAGAGACAAGTTGGAAGTGTTGTTATTTGAAATCATGAGAACCTTTGAAATTTGGTATGGTACAGTATCAATTTTACGTAGCATCCCATTGGTATGTACCGAATACCTTATCATATTATTGTATATTGAATATCGTAGCATATACTAAATTTGATATGTTTAGTTGAGTGCTGGTGAGTTTTGTAATGGATATGGGCATTGAAAAAGTGGATTTAGTAATTTAGACGGGCTCAGACATGGTAGGTTTCATAATGTATATGAGTTGGGCAATGTTGGATTTTGTAATAGGACTTTTATCCCTTTTCATCGTTTGTTTAACCACAATGAAAATGTCAATGCAATGGTATGGGACTTCTTGATCATTCTTGTTGGTATTATTCTCAACATGATTTCTTATTTTCTTGATTATTCTTGTTGACTTCTTATTTGAACAACTTTGGTTTGGCATCTTGTTTTTTTTTTTTTTCAATAAGTATGCATCTCTGGTGCTTTGTGAAAATAAATTGGTATGTGTAGTTTAAGTTTACTAATGTAAAGCCAAGTCAATGATGACTTAGCTCCATTTACCTACGAATCACAGTATTAGAAATAGGGGCAGAAATCAGTAACTTAATGTCTAAAACAATTCATCCAAGGTAAACTTAGGGGTTGTATGGGAATGATTTTGGCACACTAATTCTGTGCCATTTGCCCAATTTAGCACAAAAATCGCTGAAATCATGTCGGTAAACCGATCTAAAAATAGTGTGCTAAACCAGGCGTTGGGCACATAATTTCTCGTCAAAAGGAGGGGCACAATAGGTTTATTTATGGTGATGAGGGTTACCGACATGAATTCCGTGAAATCTGCGGAAGCCCTAAATTCTACGAGTCTCTCTTCTCTTTGGACTCTCTCTCGTCTTTCTCATCTCTCTCTGGTCTCCCTCGACGATCTAGTGACTCTCTCTCTCTCTCGTTCTTTGTCATCTCTCTCAAGCCCTAAGCAACCGTGAAATCTCTTTGCACTCTGCAACCGCTCTCGGTGCAACCGATCAAGGGTAAACCGCATGAAGCCGTGTGTGTGTGCAACAAAGCAGCAATTTCGGGTTCATTTGCGATCATTTTAGGGTTTCCACTTCTTCGTCTTCATCAGCGAGTCACTGGTATCCACTTCTCATCTTCATTCATCTGCGATGAAGGTATTTTCCCTTCTTTATCTCATGGTTGTGGATTCCTTAGATGATTTTTTTCTTCTTCCTCTTTTATGCTTAAAACCTTTGTTGATGGTGCAGAATGGTGGCTATAGATATTTTGTTTTGAAGTGTCCCGGCAGCTCCAGCCATCATAGTCAATAGATAGTAAAATACTTCGGTTAATTTTTGTAGTTAGTTATCCAATACATCTTTATCATTCTAACAATTTTTGTTTTGGCCAGAATGAACACTCTCAGGTTCAGTCGCTAATGATGGTTTTAGAATTATTTGCATTGATTTTGTTCTATATATCCTGCATTTTTATTCTGCAGATTTTTCTATTTTTCGTCATGTATGGATACAAATATTATGTCCAATCCTTGCATTATTATCTACAATAGCTTTGCTAAATAGGAACCAGACCTTCATTCCCTAGGAAATAGCTCCTGGTATTATTTCACTTGTAATCTCATTGGGTTCAGCGAAGGACTCGGTTAGGAGCTTTGTCATTATGTCTTTCTTGATGAGTTCTTTATTAAGTTCTTGTGTTGTTAGTATTTAGGTAATTGACAGAATGGGCATTTATCAAATGATTTCGTAGACTATAAAATTCACTTGCTTAAAGAGTTTATGAACCATCACCCTGAGTACTTAAATTGGCATTTGAGATACAGGTGTATACTTGCTTTCTGTTCGATCAGCTTTATTAGAGGTCAAACTAAACAGTACTATTACTATAGTTGCGTCAAAAATCATCAACCTCATGGGATAAATTGCTTAGAAGCCATTACAAATTAATGGTACCTTATAGCTTCACTGCTTCAGACATATTTTTTAGGTTAGTTGAGTGTAGTTTTTCAAGACAAAATGATTTTCTTTTCCTTCCCTTACTTTGGCCATAAATATGAATCATGTTCTTCGTTTCCTGCACCAAATCTTCTTCTTCTGGCCATAAAAATGAACATGTTTAGAAGAGTACACGGTCTCATAAACTCTCAGCGGTTAAGGTTCATGGTTTCCTGGTTACGGATAAATATATTGATGCAGTGAGTACCTCAGAGGTTATCAAGATAAAGCTATCATTTTGTTAGGCATGGACAATTCAAAATTTGGAGCTTCAAACTGTATATCCCCATTCCCAACAAATCAATAATTATCACACATTGTTTACCATGTTAAGCAAAATACGACATGAAGCCACTCATCTCTTGTTTGCAGATAATCTCTCCTATACTTAGTAAAAACAGGGGAGCTACCAAGAACTCTGTTTCAGCTAGAATACAGACCAAAGAGTTTAAAAAAAGTTTTAAGAGTACATCTGCAACAAGCAAGTTGTTGATAAAAAGTTTCAAGAGTACAGAGACCCGCATTGATACTTGAAGAAGTCATATATCGACTCTTATGTTTCTCTTGAAAACACTCAAAATGCAACAAGAAAAGTGGAGGAACAAAGGAAGACAATTGCAAATCAATTGACAGCAACAGCAAGACGCCACTAATCACTTGAAACCTTATAATCTCACCTGATTTTATGTGAGCAACTGTGTATCAACTAATGTGTATTTACCTTTTTTAATTATTTTATTAAAGACTAGAAAAAAAAGATAGTTTATTTTGTACCCTGATTTTGTACATATCATACAAGATTCTGTGCCAATTTTACTAGAGAAATACGTCCATCTGTGTCTAACCATACAAGATTTTAGTACTGATTAGTGCCAAACTTGCCCATTTTGGCACAGAAACATAAAAAGTGCATTCTGTGCCGAATTGAGAAATTAGGCACATAATCATTGCCATACAATCCCTTACTGTCTACAACAAATCAGCTAGCTGATTAGAGATAGTTTTGAAGGCTAGAACTTCAGTTAAGGTAGACTGAAATTAGAAAGTCTTGTGGCAACATTAAAAATTAGAAGAATAGAAGAATGCGTTTTTTCATACCGAAATTATACCATACCATATCTTTGAACTGAGCCATTTTTTTCGTATCAATTTTTATACCGAAACTGTATCATATCATTTTTAAAATACCGTTTTCATATTGTACTATACGTATAAATGCGGTACTATGTGGTTTTAGTGTCAAGTTTTGAAATTCGGTATGGTACGGTTACATATCGAATTACCAGTACCGTATCGAATTAACACCCTTAGTCATAAACAACTCTTGACCCATTTATGAATTTATGTTTAAATTGATTTATTTTAATGAGAAACAAGAGTCTTAAATCACACCAAATAGGAGTCTAAATCCAGAGGCAAATATTTTTGTAAGAGGGGCTGTTGGCTCTGATCATACACCAATTATGCTTGATTCTATGGGGGGAGCAATGCCAGGAAGTCGACCTTTTCGTTTTGAAAGTGCATGGCTGAGGCATGAAGATTGTAAAGAAATAGCAAATAGAGCTTGGAAAGAATCAAATGAAGGCTCTGCAGCTGAACAACTTGAAAAGAAAATGATTGCAACAAAATGTCATTTTAAGAAATGGAACAAAGAAGTTTTTGGAAAAGTGGAAACAAATATCCAAAAGCTGTCTGTAGAATTGGAGAGGCTACAAAGTCAACCACCTGAGCTGTTCTCACAAGATAAAGCAAATATACTGGTTGAGCTATTGGCTGAAGAGCTATCTACAGAGGAACAAATTTGGCTGCAAAAATCAAGGATCTCTTGGCTTCAAGGAGGAGACAAGCAACACAACTTTCTTCCATGCATTAACGCTTCAGAGAAGGCAAACAAACAAGAGCTTGAAAATCAAAAGAAGCAATGGCACATGGACAACTGAACCCAAAGAGATTACGGGTATCCTCCCTGAGATCACTTCTCGAGGCCTTTCAATCCGAACCAGTTGGTCAAGCCTCCTTAGATCAAATCCTAGCAGCTATCATTCCTATGATCACAACGGAGATGAACATTATGCTATGTGAGAAACCAACTGAAGAAGAGATTATGGCTGCTCTCTTTTCTATGGGACCCCTAAAGGCTCCTGGTCCTGATGGCCTCCCCCCAATGTTTTTTCAAAAGTTGTGGGACTGTGTTCGGGCTGATTTGATCAATTTTATCAATGAACTTTTTACTTCTAGATATATGGAAACTAACCTAAATTCATCTTATATTTGCTTGATCCCTAAAGTTCCTTTTAGAGATTCTGAGACAAATATAGACCCATTAGTTTGGGAGGGGTCGTAGTGAAGGTGGCCTACAAAATCATTGCCAACAGACTTCAATCTATCCTTCCAGAGGTGGTGAGCCCCTACCAATCAGCATTTGTACCATCGAGGCTTATCTCTGACAATATCTTTATGGCACATGAGTTGTTCCATTACATCAAAAAAAGGAAGAAATGAAAGAAGAAGCTGGTGGGACTAAAGTTGGACATGAGGAAAGCATATGACATGTTAGAATGGACCTATATTAAAGAAATTTTACTTAAACTTGGTTTTTGTGAACAATGGGTTTCTTTGATTATGAGTTGCATCACCTCAGTCAATTATAAGCTATTGATCAATGGTAACATTGGGCCTACTATCACTCCCACAAGAGGCATTAGACAAGGAGACCCCCTCTCCCCTGCTATTTTTATTCTCTGTGCTCAAGGGCTTAGCTCCCTCACTAAGCAAGAAGAAGATAGAGGAAATATACAGGGTATACGGGTAAGGAATAGAGCACCAAGTATCTCACATCTGCTCTTTGCAGATGATACTCTTTTATTCTCAGAGTTGAAGCTACAGGCCATCTTCAACCTCAAAACCCTTCTTGATATATATTGCGAGAGGTGGTGGACAAGCTATAAACCTTCACAAATCTAGCTTAGTGTTCAGCCCCAACACTCAACCTAGATTCAAGAGGTGGTTCTCCCAAATTCTTAAGGTGTCCTACAAGAAGGAACCTACCAAATACTTGGGTTTACCGCCAGAGATTGGTGTCTCTAAAGCTAATAACTTTGCATATTTGAAAGACAGGGTGAATGCAAAACTTGATAGTTGGAAAGTGAAGTTGTTGTCACATGCAGGAAAGTAGACACTTTTGAAGGCTGTCACCTTTGTGCTCCCACAGTTTGCAGGAGGCCATTTCAAAATCCCTCAAAATGTCCATAAAGAGTTGAGGAAAGAAGCATCAAATTTCTTTTGGGGAGTGGAAGATGGGAAGAACAAAACACATTGGGTATCTTAGGAAAGACTATGTCAATCTAAAGAAAAAGGTGGTCTTGGTTTCAAGGATTCAAGTAGTCAAAATATAGCTCTACTCGCTAAGGTAGCCTACGGATTATGGAGTGAACCTAACACTCTTTGGGCAAGGTTAACAAAAGCAATTTACTTCCCTAATAGAGAATTTCTTGATGCAAAAATTGGGAATCAACCGTCGTGGGCATGGAGAAGTATAATGGAAGGAAAGAAGGTGCTAATAAATAATCTTGTTTGGCAAGTGGAGAAGGGCAACAAAATTCAGATATGGGGTGACAAGTGGATACCAAACTCAAAGGATTACACAATCCTTTTCCCAAGGCCGGATGGATGCCAGCTGAATCTAGTTGAAGAGTTTATAGATGCTTGAGAATAGAGTATGGAAACAAGAGCTGTTAGAACGTTTCTTCCACCCAACGGATTTAAGCAACATTAAAAAAATTCATTTGGTCTCTTTCCAAGAGAAGATAGGCAGGTTTGGGGTGCCAGCAAGAAAGGAAATTTCTCTGTCAAGAGTGCTTACCATCTTTGTGATGAATGCTAAAGAACAAAACAGCCAAGAAAGAGCTACATCATCTCATCTACCTAGATGGAAATCTATTGGCAGCAACACTTGGAAATTTATATGGAATTGTCAAGCTCCACCAAAAATGAAGCATTTCATATGGAGAGCATGCGCTGATGGCCTTCCCACGGGTGAGGCAATGGTTAGAAGACACTTCAAAGTGGATGAACAATGCCAAAGATGTTTGAATGCAAAAGAAGATATTCATCACATCATGTTTGATTGCCCATTTGCACGAAATGTATGGTTCACTTGTCCTTTTGGTTATACTCCACCAACAAATCCTTCATTGGAGCAATGGTTGGAAGGCTTGAGGAAAATAAAGGTGGGATCTAAAGAGGAGACATACAAGTTTTATAGTTTGTGTATCTTCATATGTTGGCACATATGGCTGGCTAAGAACAATTTGCTCTTTAGAAAGGAAAACAAAAACCCTATGGAAGTGGCAGAAGATGTAGCAAATAAGGCTGTACAAGCCCATGATGAATTTTGGAGAGCCAAAAAGCCCAATCAAACCAATGGACCTTATTTGTCTTAGCATCAAAGCATGGCCCCCATTAGAAACTTGGACCCGCTCCAACAATTCCCAAGTTGGAAGCATCCTCCAGTTGGTTGGTTCAAAGGAAACTATGACGTGACTTCAAAGAAAGTGGACCAAATATGGGCCTCGGGCTAATCATTAGAGATTCACAAGGGCGAGTGAGATTAGCAAGCATCGAGCCCAGTTGCTTTCAATCAGCAGCAATTGGGGAGGCTCTTGCAATCAGACGGACAATCCTATATGCTTTAGGAGAAGGCTTTGAAAAGGTCATCATAGAATCGGATTGCAAAGAAGTGCTAGGCTACATTCAAAATGTCGGTCCAATTAGAAGAGACTTAGAGCCCATCATTGCAGTTATCAAACATCTTACTCCCTATTTTGAACTATGTAATTTTAACTTTATTCATAGGCGGGTCAATTATGTTGCTGACCACCTAGCTAGGAAGGCCCAGTCTGCGGCGGTGTCGACTTGTTTGGCCTACTTCCACTCCTTGGCTTGTAGATTTGATCTCTACGGCCTCAGTTTTGCCGTCTGTTGAATGAAGATGTTTTTCTACAAAAAATAAAATAAAATAAAATAAAATACATCAATTTATGTTTATAGAGCAAATAATCATAAATTTAATTGGTACCAAAGAGTGCCTCTTTAAAATCGGGGCAAAATAGTGGGTTCTTGTGTTATTTGATTCCCATCGTCGGCTATATAAGGATTCCAACAAATTCAAGCACTAAGTTTGGAGAATTTTCCTTGAATTAAAACTAGAGGGAGACTAAAGACTGGTAATGAATTTGATGCCATGGTTATGAATCAGTTTTCCTTATTGAAGTGGTATTCTTAGGCTCCGAAGTATCCCATATTTCTGGGGAGATAATTAACTGGATCTAGCGAAATTACAGCCAATATTTGGGTCCGTGCTCAAGGGCAATACCCATTTAGAAAGGTTTCTCATGGTCACTCTGGTAAGCAAAATGAACAGCAGGTTTAACAGGGTCATGCTATTCATGTTGAGTGGATCATCAGGTACTTTCATAACTTGAAATACTAAAGAAGAACAAGAAGATCCAACAAGTCAGGTAACTTAAATCAGGAGAGCTTAAATTTTGTTTGCCAGTGTGCCTCCTCAACTGGACAATTACCCAAATTTAGTCTTGGGTAAATCAGATTTTGTGTCAGCAAATTCATAATTAATCTGAGTAAATTCTGGATCAATTAATGGGGTTTCAGAGCTTCTTAAAGTTACTTTTCGATCCTCAATTCAAAGGAGTTGCCCGTTTCTTAGAAATTACAGATTACTCATGACAAGCTTAATCAGTTCTGATCTGTCTCCTCTTCTCTGATCAGATAAATTTTGTAAGAGATGTATACATTGGAAAAATCAAACCAGGATCAACCCGCGGGTTTAATTAGTTGAATCTCTTGACTTACAAACTATATTCGTAACCCAAAATATCAGCTCTTACCGACCAAACTTTTAGGTTCGCTCAAACCATGATTACTTGGGTTTAAAACCCACATGAGACTTTTTGTTTTTATTCGGTTCAGAAGCCTTAGTTGTAGAACGAAATTCTCGGGATAATTTATTACGTCGGTCTGGATCTTGAGACAATGAGTTCCAGGAATTGTATTTGGTGTTCAACCCTTGAAAACCACTTAGAACTTCACCGCAAAAAAAGCCCTTTAGCAAAAGAAAAGTGATAAGCCCTCTTGAATGCTCAAAGCCTCCCCTTCTACTGGAGATGAGAAACCATAAAGCTAAGCAGCAACTGCTGTAACTTCCTCACTATCTTTTTTTAATTAAGAAACCCAAACCACCAAGAGTACTGTCCTTCAATGCTGCATTTTTTTAAAGTAGAATACCCTCTTATTGAAGACATACAACCAATTGCACCAGCCACCAGGGGCTTTGGTGCCCTTCATTAGAAAAAGGGTCTTTTCTATTTTCTCACTTGAGAAGGGGGAACAAAGGGAGGAGTTATCTAAAGCTGTGATGCATGGAGATGAGCTAGAGAGAAACTCCTAGGGAGAAATTGGAAATGAAAAAGAGAAGAGTGTTGTGAAATGAGAGCAATTTCAGAGTGAATTTTGGGATCCTCAGTCAACCAATGGCCATGTATGTCCTTAAGTTTGGTAATAGAGTTTTCTAGCCTCTGATAGGTGGTGGAGGCATGGAAAAACTTGGTATTCCTATCACCTTCTTTGAGCCATTGAACTCTGGATATTTGACACCAAAACTTTTCCTCTGTCAAGAGATGTTTCTCAATTTCCTTTTTAAGATCTAGTTCTTCCTTTGCAGAAGAGTCAGAAGGAGGATTTTGTTGGCATTCCTCTAGGAGTTTAGACAGTCTGGCAATTTCCATAGAGGCATTTCCAAAGGTTACCTTACTCCATGACTGTAGAGATTTGGTGCAATGTTTAATTTTCTGCTGGAGTTGGTAACTAGGAGAGCCAACACTAAGGGTCTTCCACCCAAGATTAATTTGATCAAACAAATCAGAGTGATCTTCCCATTTAGTCTCATAGTGAAACCTCATGGGACGTTTGTTTGCAGGGTATAATGAAATCTCTAAGGGGGTATGATCAGAGCCCGCCATGGCATGCCTATGGCCTTAGACACAACCCTAAACCCTAAACCATGGTTTAATAACACAACCTTGCTCATCCGAATGTGACAGATCTGAAGGCATATTCTCAGGTTCATTGTAGGAGACCCACCCCTCAAAGTGCACACATCCAGGTTGTCCAAATCGCCAATAAGAGAAGTCGCTCCAACAGAAGCTGCTGAATCTTTAAAAGGAAATTTTTGTTCATCAAAGACAACATTTCTTGAAATATAAACCTAATCAGTAGGCCTGTGAAAACACCTATAACCCTTGTGTCTATCACTGTACCCCATGAACACATGGCAAAGACTTGGGATCAAATTTATTAATTGCATAGGGTCTCAAATAGGGAAAAAAAAGAACTGCCAAATACCCATAAAGCATAACACTTTGGGTCGGGTTTTCGTGTCAAGGACATAAGATGGAAGTCTGTTTATTAAAAATATAACAGTTAAGAAGGATTCAACCTAGAAACGAAGAGAACTGAAGCATGATGTAGCATAGCCAGACCTAACTAACCAATATGTCTGTGCTGTCTTTGTTGCCATGTGGACTCAGGAACAACGCAGGTATCCGGTGAAAATAACACCTCACACCGATCTTTGAAGACCCTTGAAGCACATGTAAACCACCACATTTAGTCCGCAATGCCAAAGCCGTCTAATTTTTAGGATCTTAAAACACACCCCATTCAAAAAAAAAAAAAAGAAGGCAGAGTTAGTAAACTCAAGAGAAAATTAACAGCACCCACTATTCTATTTTTGGGGTAAAATTAAAAACTAGTGATCACCCACTATTATCTTTAAAATTATATAGCACCCACATGCATAATTACAAGTTACCCACAATTAAATTCTATTCTTTGTCCTTCTCGTCCAAATCTACCTACTCTTACTTTCTCTTTTGATTTTATAATTCAATCTTGTATCTCATTCTATCTTGATTTAGGCTTTGAATCCTACCCTTGTTTTCTTTATTATAAAAGACAACTTTTTATTCCATTTTTTGTTTATTCAAACGTTATTTAAACATATAACTATTCTCATTCGGCTGGATGCTCACATGGGAGAGCCAGCTTTTATATATAGAAAACTTAAGTTCTTCTATCACCATTTGGTCATTTGCTTATATATATCTATTCAACTTAAATATCATAGTTCAAAGGCAAAATATAGGTAGACGTTTGTCTATCAGTACCAATCATAGAGTTCTGTTTCTATGGTTTATGTTTTATACGTTTTGTAGGGAATGAAGTAGTGCTGGTAGAGTGATATTGGAGCTTTCAACTTCTTGATTGATGATGTTTGCCTCTTTGGTCTATTTGGAAATTTAATCAGATGACTTTTATTTTTATTTTTCTTTTTTCCCCCTAAAATTAATTGTACTCTTAACCAGGTTCCTTAGGTCATTTTTGTCGTTGTATACTGTTATCATTCATTCATTGTCAATAACAATAATCAGGTGGGGAAAACAAATTGAGTTTGTCTATAATAGCTTATCTTTTCAATGCTTGTTTGGTTTAATGATCATTCTGATGAAAACTATCCAACAGTTTGTTTCCATTGAAAATGAGAAATAGTGAGACTCCCAACTCTTTTAAACTATAAAGTTGTAATATCATTGTCATGCACTTCACTTCTCTATGAACTAGAAATGGGTTGGGAGTGCCCAAGCAGCTTGGTTTTAACAAGGATATGATCTTGTACGATGCTAAGAAATGCAACTCAGCTCCTACTATAGTTGATAATGATTCTTTAAATTTTAGAGCTGGCGATTTATGATAGCGGGTAGGATTGCCAACTATTATGTTTTGGCAGGAGATTAACAAAGGCTTGTGCCACTATATTGATATTATTCATTGAATTCTATTGCATGAATTCTAATACAATGTTTCCGAGCAACCGATGAAGGAAGAGCATTGGAGGTTATGGAATCATGCACGTATAATTTTAAAAATTTGCCTTGTAAATTAAGAATTTACAATGATACCGTATCATGAAGGGAAATTTTCTAAAAAGGTTTAATTTTCTTTGTGTGTACTAACAAGGTGTGAAGCTATGGTTGTACACAATGGACCGACATGAATTTTATTAGATGCGACTTGCACCTTGTGAGAAGATGGACTGAATGCAACTAGAGAAGAGATCTCCATGAGTTATAAGGTTTCTAATGTCTTCCACATTATAGATGTAGCATGTAACCTACTAGAGTCAAAGATGTTCAAATTTGTTCGAGAAAGAATTATATAGAACAAATTAAGAGTGTAGGAACTGCCATTAATAGTCAAAAGGAGCCCCAAAAAATGGCACATCAACAAAAATTGGCATTGGGGGTGGTATGCTATTACATGTAAAAATATCAAAATACAGAAAAATAAGTTAGAATAGGTTTACTTAAATTTCCAATGTATTCAATATCTTATGTTTAATTTTTTGGGTTTCTAAAACTTTATATTTAATTTCAGTTTAGTCTCCGATAATTATTTTATTTATAATGTTAATTTTTATTATTATACTCTCTCTTTGTTTCTTTAAGTTGGCGGCACATGCAGATTTTTAACTAGTATATTATAAACATAATTTATTACAGAATGAGAAATAAGATTGAGAATTGAATTTGTGTAAAGAACTATTACATTTTTCATCAAAAGACCCAAAAGACATTTATGGTTTAAGTTGTGTGTGAAAAGAAGATTTTCCTTAAAACCAAATAAGCAAATGGAGAGATGTGACCCATTATCCACAACTAGTGGATTAGAGTCATAAAATTAGCAACAATGGGAGTGTGTTCTGTCCTCGCTGAAGTGTTGCTTTTACTCTTTAAATTAACAATAACTAGCATCTCTCTTTCTCTCCATTTCTCAAGGGGTCCAAACTTCACTTATTTTTAAAATAGTCTAAGGGATTAAGAGCATACAAACACAGCATTAAATAATAGTATGATGAGATGCAAGGCATCACTGGCTAAATGTTATAACTAATTAATTGGCACTCATCGGGAGGTTTCCTTCAAGGAGAGGGCGAAATGCCCCACTAGCGGCACCAAAAATTGAAAGCTAAAAGGAAAAAAAAAAATGCTTCTTTTTCTTCTTCTCCTTTTCTTTTTATTTTTTTATTTTTTTATTTTTTTATTTTTTTATTTCTTTATTTTTTTATTTTTTTTTTATATATAGGGGTGTGGGGGTAGGAATGCTCTGCTCCCTTTATCTAACTTTGAACTTACTTGGTTCTTTTCTTCTTCTTCTTCTAGATTCCTACACTTTGTCATAGGAAACTGAAATATCTATAAGAGATTTTGTAGCTAGTAAGGGAGTGGATCTCTAAGACCCTCAATCCATCTTCCACAGTTAGTTTATGCATTTTTTCTCGCTTTCAAGCTTTTACTACTTAATTCCCACATGCCAAAAATGTAATGAAAATGATGAAAGCAAAGAATCAGATTAAACATGCAAGCAAAGAATTAGGTTCAGCATGCAAGAAGGGCAACAACGAAGAGGCAAGATAGAGAGTTGAATGAAGCTAATTACTATTTGTATGTGAATACTAAAAAATAATAATAAACAAGCCTCGAAGTCTTGTTTAACAAATATGAACAATGACGGTCCTTGGAGGGGCCCTCCTAATAAGTGTCCGATGAATGACAGGATTCAACCACTTGTAATATTCTAATCCAAGGTTTGGGGTATTCAATGATGAATGCGCTTAAATTATAATATTACAAGTGGCTAAACCCAATAACTCATTAACTAACACTCGTTGAATGATTTCCTCCAAGGAGCTAGAGAAGCCAAGTACACTAGTTGCACCAAAAATAAAAAATGCTCCACATTTTTTCCCGTCGAGTACAATCAAACTAGTAGAAACTACATCTGCTGTAGATATAGCTCTAACATCTTGACCACATCAACATCTATACAAAAGACAAACAAGAAGACATACAACTAGTGCATACTTTTGTGAGGCAGGGACTTAAAAAAATTTGAAAGTAGAATGCCCTCTTATTTGGCTACATTCAATTCATTTACTTAAGAAATTTCACTACTTGTACTGTAGTACCCTTTATATGTATTTATATGTAGGGTGGCACACAGGGGAGCCAAGTTTCCCAAAGGGTATAAGGAGGAGGATGGGTACTCCACAATCTATTTAATAAAACTGATGGAAAAGATGAAAGCAACGAATCGGGTTCAGCATGCAAGCAAAGAATCAGGTTGAACTTGCAAGGAGGGCAACATGGAAGAAGCAACAAAGAGAGTTGAATGAAGCTAATTACAATTTTTATGAATACTAAAAAAATAATAAATAAATAAAAGACATCACCGTCTTGTTTAACAATGTCGGTCCTTGGAAGGACTCTCCGAATGGGTGCCAGTGAATGATAGGATTCAGCCACTCATAATATTCTAATCCAAGGTCTAAGGTAAATCCAATGAGTGACGTTGAATTAGAATAGTATAACTGTATAAGTGGCTAATTAAATCCTATAAGTCATTAATTGGCACTCATTAGAGATTTCCGAAAAAGCCAAATACCCTACTAGCTGCACCAAGAATTAAAAGCTAAAAGAAAAAGAATGTTCCACTTTGTCTTTTTTATTTTTCTTTTTCCTTTGTTCTTTTTCTTTTTTATTTTCCCTTCAGTAGGACATGTTGGGCTTCTGTTACCTAACTTTGGACGGACTTGCTTCTCTTCTTCTTTTGGATTCCTGCATTTCGTCACAAGAAATTGACATGGCTATGAGAAATTTTGCAGCTGGTAATGGACTCGATCTCTATGACCCTCTGTAGATCTTCTACAGCTAGTTTATGCATTTTTCCTTGCTTTCAAGTTTCTACTACTGATTTCTCACGTACTGCTTGTTTACACAGGAAAAATGGCTATGAGAGACAATGTAGCTGATAAAGAATTGATTTTTTCTACCACTCTCCAACAATTTGGTGTTAAGGAGGAGTACGAAAAGCTTCAGAGTGCTGTAAATGACGCCAAATTTTCAGTTATGGTTTTAGAAAGCCGGTTTTTGGGTTTGGATGGTCATGAGGATGAAGCAACAATGAGAAAACAATTGCAGAAGACTAAAGAGTTATTCTATGAAGCAGAAGACAAGTTGGACGAGTTGTCATTTGAAATCATGCGAACCTTTCATCACATGGAGGAGGAGATCACGAGGGAAGCGAGCAACAGGAAGGTAAGCATGATTTCTTCCTTGTCGTTGTTAGTACGTGGGTACCCATTTTTGTTGTACCGTCGCAAATTGATGTCTAGTAAAATCAAGGATCTCCAGCATGTGTTGAATAATCTAAAAGGAGAAATTGGTCATGTTCCTACCCCTACCCATCTAAAAGGAAAAGAAAAAGATATCGATAAAGCCCTGTTTAATCATTATATTGGGGCTGATATGGTTGGAAGGGATGCAATCGACATTTCTGATGCGTTGAATGCACAAAGACGAGAAACGATTGCAATCATTCCTATTGTGGGGAGGGCAGGTGTTGGGAAGACGGCACTGGCGAGGACATTCAATGTTAAGTATGGATCAGCTTATGATGTGGCAATTTGGGTTACCGTGTCACAGAAGGAGCTGAATGTAAGAAAGGTTGCAGCAGAAATAGTCAAAGCATGTAACCCTACTGGAAGTATTATTAGTAGTTTGGAAGAGAATCTGAGTGGAAAAAGGTTTCTACTTGTGTTGGATGATGTTTGGGACCAAGACAAAGAAAAATGGGATAATTTGGTAAGAATGTTAACAATTAGTTCAAGATGGAGCACAATTGTCGTCACAACACCAAGTGCTGAAGTTGCATCGATGGTGCGTACAACAACACTTGATCCATATAATTTAAGTGAACTATCAGCAGATGCCAGTTGGAAATTGTTCGAGAGAGAAGCATTTGAAACTGCAGAGAGAAGCGAAGATCATCCAGTCAGAAAAACATTGGAATCGTCGACAATTGTTAAGCAATGCCATGGTTTGCCATTAGTATTGAAAGCTGTAGGTCGTGCCTTCCGCTTCAAACCAAATGTAGAGTGGTGGGCAGCTGCCTTACAAACTCTTGCTGATAAATCTGCAGCTACTGTTTTTCAAATTCCAATTCTGAAGATGTGTTACGATAGCATACCATCAATATTGCAGAAACGATGCTTTGCATATTGTTCGGTATTTCCTGAGAATTTTACTATTGAGAAGAAAAGCTTGATTCAACAATGGATGGCTCATGGTTTCTTGGAAGAAGAAGAAGAAGAAGCAAGAGCAGCAGCATCATCATCCACTAGCAGCAGCGGTGCAGGAGATCATCATGTCCAAAAATTATTGATGGAAGATATAGGTGATTCCTATCTTGAATCTTTGGTAAACAGGTCCTTACTTGTCATCGACAATTTTGATCCTAAAGAAGACGAGCCATTAGAATACAGGATGCATGGGTTATTTCGTGATTTTGCACGAACTCTCTTGGGAAATGATTCCATCTTGTCAAATCGAGCATATCTTCATGTTAACATTCCTCTTGATGCTCCTTTTCTGAAGTTTAAGAGCCTGCGTGTACTCGAACTTACACATTTCAGCAAAGACGAGTTGCCATCCTCAATTGGAGACTTAATGCACTTGAGGTATCTTGATCTTTCCTATGGTACTTTTAAAGCATTACCTGCTTCCATTTCCAAGCTCTACCATTTGCAGACTTTGAAGCTGTTGCATTGTATAAATCTTCAAAGATTGCCTAGAGGAATGACAAAACTGATCAACCTGAGGCATCTAGAAAATGAAAGGAGTTTGAGAAACATACCAAGAGGTTTTATAAGGAAGCAGAGTGACCTTCAAACCTTCAATTTCTTTCATGTTGGCAACACTACTGTTACTGATGAAGCTGGTATTGAAGAGCTGCAGTTTCTAAAACATCTTCGAGGAAGATTGTGTTTAATTGGTCTTGACAATGTGAAAAATGAAAAAGATGCTAGAGCAGCAAATTTGAAGGAGAAAACAAGACTTGAGGAGTTGATGTTAGAATGGGAGTCTGATTGGCATGTTTGTACCAATGATCAGGACAGGGAGAAGCAAGACTTCATATTTGAGGAGCTCCAACCTCCTCAAAAACTATTGGTTCTAACGATACTACGTTTCCGTGGTACCAAGCTCCCTACTTGGTTGGATGATGGAAGTTCGCATCTCAAGAATTTACAAGAACTCTGTTTCCATGCATGTCACCATGTGAAATCTCTAGATCTGACAGGCTTGCATTCTCTTCAAAAACTGATTATCTCATATTGTGAAAATCTAGAGTATGCAAGAATCGTGGGTCTCTTGCAGCTGAAGCTTTTGGAATTTAACAGATGTGATAAGCTGAAATCTCTATTGGGAACAAAGGAATTAGGTTTTTCAAGAGAAGAACTTGTGCGCAACATACCCATATTCAATATTCTTGAGAAGTTGCACATCAAAAGTTGTGATCATCTTACGAACCTAAGAGAGGAGGAGATGTCGCTCCTGGGATCTCTGAACACACTTCATATTGAAAATTGTAAAAATTCAATTGTTTTTCCCAAGGGGACAGAAAAACTTGAGTGGCTTAAGCACTTTCAGATAGAAAATTGTCCAAATTTAAAGGAATTGCCAGAGGGCATTCCATATTTGGAACGTCTTGAACATTTCTCAATTAAAAATTGCCCTAAGCTCATGGTTTTATCAAAAGAAATCCTACGCTGTACACATCTACGAAGGCTCAGTATTTCTAATTGTACAAATCTGAGGCATCTTCCCGAGGGAATTGAAGGATTTCGGAACCTTGAGGAATTGGAGATTAATGGATGTGACTTTTTGGTCTCTTTTCCAAGAGAAATGCAACAGATGATGTCACTGCAAAAGTTGAAGATTGAGAGGTGTTCACATTTGATGGATCTACCTGAAAGCATGTGCGATATCCATTGGCTTCGATATTTGGAAATTTCAAGTTGTTATAGCTTGACTTGTTTGCCTGGAAGGATGTATAAATTGAGACGGTTGGACACACTAAAGATAACAGATTGTGATAATCTGACAAAATTACCAGAACAATTGGGAGACTCCTTTACACTTCGTGTGTTGGTGATATGTGGTTGTTCTAATCTGCAAGTTCTACCAAAGAGGTTGGGAAACCACAAAAATCTCCATCTGTTGGAAATAACTAATTGTTCCAATCTAGAAGCTCTACCAGAGAGCTTGGGAGAACTCTATTTGCTACAATCCCTCCACATCCAGAAATGCTTTAATTTGACATCATTCCCCAACCGTCTGCAACAAATGACATCCTTACAGGTACTTTGGTTGATCGAGTGTCATAAACTACAAGATTTTCCTGATGGGCTGAGATCTCTCTTAGCACTTGAGAAGTTGGCCATCTGGGGATGTCATAATCTCATCCAACCTTTGTCACAGCAGGGGATTGAAAATCTAAAATCATTACAAGAGTTGACCATTTCAAATTGTTCCAAATTAGAAAGCCTTCCAGAAGGATTGGAGAACCTCCCATCACTTAAAGAGTTGGTTATTTGGAGCTGCCCCAAATTGAAGTACTCAAAGTCAAAGATACATCAGCTAATATGGAGAAAGTTGCGTAAGCTGAGAATAAGAGATTGTCCTTACCTGGAGACCGTAGATGATGAATCTGATCCTGATTACATTGTCATTACTCCTCCCACAGGTTCATTACCTTCTACTTGTTTCTTACTTCTGAATTTTTATTTCTAACCATTGCTTGAAAATCTAGTGTGTTTTTTTAGCAAGTTATTACTTCTTTCCCCTGTTTTCCTTCTATAAATTTATATAGATCTATATTTTTCGTTGATAAGGATTAAAGAATGGTGCTTGTTATGGTTACACAGTCATTGTTCATTGGAGAGGCTGTCATTGACTGATGTCTTGAGTGTGTGTCTTGGTAAATTTCTTGTCATTAATTGCCATAAAGACATAAATCGTTTTTCTTATTTTATTATTATTGATGCATTCCTTTCGAACCTATAAATTTTTGTATCTCGTTGTTTCCTATTTGCCGTCAATTTTTCTTAAAATAAGTTCAGACTTCAAAGGTAGTAAATTCTCCTTTCTTTCTTCGAGTTTCTTTTGAAAGATAAAGGGAATTTCATTCAAGACCTGGGCAGTGAAACACAGAGCCATGGAAAGGTCTAAACAGGATAAACCTTCATTGTCTATGAGAATCCTGAATCTGAGTTTCTATTCCTTGGCAAGCCCGACCATTATCCACCAGCAGTAAAGTTTGAAGCAAAACGAGCTTTCTGTAATAGAACAACAGAGACTTCAAAACTGGTTGAAATGTCAAAAAAAGGACAGGGTAATTTAATTTCTGAAACACAAAGGAAATTCAGAAAATAAAGTGAATGTACATGTTGAGTTGTACTGGAATGGTCTTATGCTCAATCTGAGCTGCTCTTCTCTATATATGTAATGGTTCAGGTTGGATACATCATCCCTCTACATGACCTAAACTGGATTCCTTTCTTTTTTTTCTGTTTTTCTCCTTGACATACCTTGTTCTTCCCGCCTCTCTAATTTTTTGTTTTCTAGTTTTGCTTATGTAAGGTCATTGAATTTCACTTGTTGATCAACTATATTTTTTTCTTTTTTTGTTTTTACTGTGATTATATTTTGTTGATCTTATGAGTTCATGCTCATACATTTCTTTTATGTGTGCTTGTGTTTTAGCTAATTGGAAATTTACTCTCTGCACAAGTGACTCAATTTTATGTTTGTTGTGCTTTTTTATTCTAGCTCGGACTAATATAATGTATGTCAATTAAATGTCTTTACACTTGTATTGTTTTTGGAAGTGTCTAGTAAAGAAAAATATTTGTAGAAACTTTGCAGATACTCATAAACTGCTTTTACTAATTTGAGTTTACTGGGGAACTGCTTGAGTTTACTTTACTTGTTAACTCTTGAGACCTTGAAATATTTGTAGAAACTTTTTATTTTATTTTTCAGATTAGTCTCAACTCTCAAGCAAATTGAGAGAGCATTTGAGATTTTCCTATTGTTGAGAAGTTACTTTTTCCAAATTTGCAGAGATAGAGAAACCATTGATGTCGTACTCCGTCTAGAAAGGAGAGACTCTGATCAATGACTTACAATTCCAATCCTGAAGGTTCTGGCCCCGTTGGATGCTTCACAACCTGCAACTGTTGCAGCAAGATTTACCTTCACCCCTGCTATTGGTTCTTGATGGATACAGATGTATCCCTGCTACTGCTATTGGTTTTCTGAGTTAGTTCTGGTTCTGAAAGTGTTCTGTTGGACATGCATTCTTGCTTATTTTGCAAAACTTTGTTCAATGTTCTCTTTTTTCTCTTCATCTGAGCAATTAATTGTCTAAGCTATACTGATGGTGTATCCTCTCTTCAGTTCTCATTACATTACTGAAGACTTCTTTGTTGTGTGTTTTCAATTCCCACTATTGAGATTCCATTTTTTTTTTTGGTTGATATTGAGATTCCAGTTGGCTGCAGGGAAAGGGAAAGCATTTCCCATATTTGCATTGTTCGGTTGTGATGGAAGAGAAATTAATCTACCACATTTGTTTGTTTAAGACATAAAAAAAGTTAAAGAGTTTTAAATCAGTTTCTATTACTTATTGGTAACTAATGAATACATCCCCATTTTGAAGGTGCGCCTCTCTTAGCTGCAGTCCCCCCCTCCCCCTCCTCCCTTTTGAGTTGTTTAATATTTTATTAATTATCCAAAAAGTTTTCATCTTGAGAAGCGAAATAGTTTACACGATTAACAAAAACTGGTTAATTCTGGAATTTGATATGTGCTCTCTGAGTCTTATTGTCTCAAACCGTGATTTTGGCATAGACCATGTACATTAAGACTTCTTAATTAGGACTCAAAAATAGGTTTGCTCTCAAGTGACCCAAAATTATTAGAGAAAAAAGGTAAATGGAAACCAATAGAAATCATTTAAGAAGTTTAAACTGCAAATTCTTTGCTTTCTAATTTTATTTTTCTCACACAATAACTCGAAAGCTTTTATTTACTAAGCCTGCAAGTGCTCCTTCTAAACTTGAAGGGATGCCTTAACTGTTTCTGTAGCACTACTGGCCAACATGCGAATTTCTCCAAGTCGACATTGACACTTAGCCCCAATGTAGTAGCAAGAATTAGAAGGTGGATAAGCAGAATTCTTAGGATCCCTTGTGTTGTTCCAAAATCTGAAGTCTTTGGTTGAAACTAGAATAGCGAGCATTGTTGAGGGCTCACTCAGTTCTCTGTACAAAGAAAGCAAGTGAGTGCAAGCTGCCTTTGTGGATGGGTAGCCGCCTCCGAAAGTCAAGTCAAATTGGGAAAACTCAAATCCTCACTATAAGGAGTTAATACCCGAGCAAATAGAGTTGTTGGGTGAGTTTTTTGGGAGTTAATAAGCATTACTAGGCCCCTTGGCAGTTTTTTTTTTTTTTTTTTTTTTGGGGTGGGGGGATTTATAGCGTTGTCTGACTGTTGTGGACCGTCGGATGAGTGAGGACTAATCTTGACATTTCAGTGAGGTTGACACACCAGTGGTGCCCCTCTTCGCTTTGATGACTCATGTACCTAACATGGGAAAGCTGATTCTTGACGTGACAAGTCTTCTTCCGAACTCCCAACAAGTAGGCCAGAAGCAGCCCCCAAGAGGACATCCTTGGGGTCTTTGCATAGTGCATTAAACGTATACCTACAGAGCATTAAAAGCTGAATTTGATGGGGGGAGTACGCTTATTGTTGGACAAGATAACAGCTCCATCTCTTCATGGATTTTCTAGGCATGCAGCCAGGGTTCAATAGCCTTTTCGACAAGGGGCAACTCTATATTGGCGTCGACTAGAAGTGGTCCAGCATGTGGTCAAACCAAATCCACCTGAGCCAAGTTGGTGCAAAATGCACACAACACGAGCTGCACACGCCATGGTGTCACCTTTCGCAAGCTGGGACCGTGGGGTGGATTCTTCAAGGAGAGATGGTTGCCAGGGTGCATGAAAAGTTGTTTCTGATCATTATTTGGTTTGAATCATCATCAAGGATATGAATAGCAGTCTTTGATGACAAGATTTGGTCGGCTGACCTAAGTGGTCTGAAATCAAGTCGAGGGACTAGGTTCGGAATCAGTACAACAATGGCCCCTTCCGGCAACAATCTCACCTTCCAGAGGTTGGTACTATGGGATGGATTAGAGATAAGATATCAGGGAGCTTACACCACACTTGGGGGGGGGGGGCTCAAATTGGTTTGCACTTGGGAAGAGAATTCACGGGACAAGAAATCTCCTTCCTGACAAGGCACTGGCAGTTTGTTGAGTGATCATCTCACTACAAGCTCGGAGTAACATCTCACTGATTTTTGTGATTGGGCCGTGGTGAACAAAAATCTCGAGCTCCGGTATTTTTTAGCCAAAATTTTTCTTAACAATTCCATTCATGGAAAGTTCATGGAACACTCAATGGTGAATCCATCAATTTCTAATGATCTCGATCGTCAATTCAAATCCAATAATGCCCTTTGTGCCTATAAATACTCATATTTTCAACTTTGCTTCAAACGCTACCGAACCCTCTCCAAAGACCCATTGTGACACAGGGAGCTCTACCATTCCTGCTTCTAGTGTTCGGATCCCTTATGGTGTCAGATACTCTGCAAGTGGTCTCTTATAAACATCACTCATCTTCCTCCATTTCACTTCAGTCTGCAATTCCATTTTCACCATCGGAAAGAGGAGTCAAGACAAGGATGTTATGTATCTTGTGAATTGGGTTCTTAACTGGAACAACCACGATTTTGCAGCCTTCAAGGCTCTTTGCCATGACCTTGACAGTTCATGGATCCAAAATTCCTTCTTTCCTCCTTGTTTACTAGGTCCAGAGACTGCAACTATTGTTTAGGGCTACCCTACCCCTGCTATTTTGGGATTTGTTTCTATATTTCAATGCTTGACTTTTTAGGTTAATTCTAACATGAGCTAGTAATTATTTAGGATAATTTCGGACGTGTTAGGTTGTCTTTTGGTTCACTTTGAAAGATTACAAATCTATTTCTCAAGTATGGAAATTCAACCATGTATGTTTAAGATTGAAGCTTGCATGTTTAAATATTGAACATGTATGACACCTTATGTGCTGCTGTTATATGATTCTTTGCTTGTATTAGACTTTGAAATTAACTTAGCATCAGGCTCTATTCATGTTTTCCTAAATCATGAAGTGTTATGGTTGACTTTGGAGTTAGTCAAGTTATGCATGCACTTGACCTGGGATTGTGGCATGACCATTGCCCCTGGAACCTTAGTGTGGGTATGTAAATTAGGTTGCACACTTAGGATGTCTATTTGCATAAGGTTAGGAATATCCTCTAGCATGTTATGACCCTATCGGCATTAGAATTGAAGCCAAGTGACCCATGGCAGCTGTAGTTGGTTGTGGGAGCCAAAGATGGCAAGATGCATGATGGGACACAACATTACTATGGGGGCATTCATTGGTAGGGTTGCATATAGTAGGGTTAAGCTCATGGGTGCCCAAGATGGCTTGATGCATGAGGGGAAACGAGAGCTTCACCCCCCCCCAACCCATTATATGTCGATGACCAATAAGATTACGAGTGCGTAGTCTGAGTTGGTTGGTACCATAGGACACGACAATCCTAGACTTGGGAGGACACTTCCGCATATTTGGGATCCATTTTGAGATTCCTTCAAATATTGTTGTTACTCAGTATTAATTAATTATTGGATTTTATTACTTTTTCTCATGATTATGTTATTGCAGGATTGGTTTGATGATTGTGTGTGAACTTGATCTTGTGATTGTGGACCACTCCATTGGGTATTTGGGTGGATCTGATACTTGTTGGGTGGATGTGAGAGAGTGGTATTGGGGCCAAGGTTTACAAACAATCTTAACTTCAAAACATGATAACTGAGCATCTTAGGGACATTGATCCATAAGTGACCCAACAATACTAGGGTGAATAATAGGTATAGTTGAAAACTAGAGGTCAAATTGAAAAGAAGCATAAAAGATCCAAGTATGAATAATATACAATTACCATGGTGCAATAAATAAGCATGATTCATACAAAGGAAGGAAATGCATAATATGTAAAAATTAAACTAAAACAAGCATAAGTTGAACTTCATTGATTAACAAGCGAATATTTACATAGTTGGCATGGTCACATGCTATATAAATAATAAATAAATAAATAATGTAAAAAAGGGAAATAATTGGGCTACGTTAAACTAAAACTAGCTACATCTGAAGTCACCATAGACCAAAAATCCTACAGCTAATTGCCTATTGTGGTGGATGTCCCTGGAACCATGTACTCATATGATCGGTGCGGGTGCTTGTAAGGCAAACCTCATCCTCTATTTGAGTCAGGCAAGCATCCGTCTGAGTCAAGCAGGCCCCCATCTCAGGCTGCTAAAACTCAGTCCTACCTAGAGTGGAGAAAAACCTAGACCACTGAGTAGAATCTATAGGTGATACATCTGTAGGCTGGTCTGAAAAAAGGCTAATGTGATGGACCCCCTACCTCCATCTAGCTAGGCGGAACCTCCTTCTGGTCATCACCCCGGACCTCCTCCCTGCTCGTCCTCCTAGACCTCAACCTACTCATTGGCCTGATCCTTGTTGTGCTTGTCATCCTCCTCCTCTTGGTCCTCCTCTATCAACTTTGGTGACCCCTTCTCTCCCTAGAGACTCATCATGGAGATCAGTGGCCTCCCGATGACGTCACCCAACCCACTAGTAAGCACCTTAGTATCCGTTAAGCTGACGTCAAAGTGCCAAAAGATTCAAGTGAGCAATCATTCGAAGGCTAAGTTCCAGAGCCTAGCTTCTCAATACGAAAGATCAAGTTCTCTAGATAATGTAGGTCAAGTGAATGCAATACCCTATGTAAAGAGCATAAGTCATGAAGGCCTGCATAGAAGAAATATCTAACTACTCTAGATAAACTAGCTCATCTAGGTACAACATACCCTCCCAACCCAGAGCCTGGAACCCTTCCTCTACTCAGAACACCACTAAATTTTGAGTGATCACTAGCCTCCCACACTCAATGGGGGTATCCTTCAAAGTATGTATGGTATAAGAACACCGTGTGCTCAGAATCGAAGAGATCTGGACGATGCACACTCTATCCAGGACCTAGAGCATAACTTCGACCATGCATGGGTCCATGGCATCCTCCTTAGTATGTCATAGGAGTAACTCCGGTAAGAAAAGATGGAGAATAGATCAATTAACAAAGAAAATTCAGCAAGAAGAACAAAGTGATCGAGAGATGAAAATTTGTGATTTTGTGAAAAATTGCAAGTTTTGGTTCAAAAAGAGTTGGGGATTATGTTTTGAAGCAAGTTGTTTGCATAGAAAGGGGTTTCAAACGAAAAAAAAAAAAAAAACCCATTGAATTTTCAGTTAGAGAACAAAACCCACCAAGAAACTAATCAAATTGTTAAGGAAAAGTGAAGATTTGCTAAGAGATGTAGGAAAGAAGTTTAGAAGACAATGTGGATGGTGGAGAATGGTTTGGAAGCAAGGATGAACAGTTCCAAACATGTTTCAAACAAAAGTTCTAACCATTCTCAAGTTTTGAAACAAAACCACCATGAATTTGAAGTGATCTGAGATGAAATAGTTACTTACCTTTGATTTGTTGGTGAGAATCTTGTAGATGATGTTGTTAAAGTGTAAGGAAGCCCCAAAACCACCTTTGAAATCAAGTGAAACTTTTTCTCTAGAGCCAAAAGAGTGCTCGAGAGAAATGGAAGTGATTAGAGGTAGTGTCAGAGGTCTTTTAAAGACCCAATTTTTGCCGCTAGGGCAAGGGTGGCCTGAGCAAGGTTTCCATGGGTGACCCTACCCCCCTGGTTGGACAAGAACTGATTTTTGGGGGATTTTTGGTTATTTGCTACATATGACTACCCTATTTGATGCATATTAGTGATGTTTGGGATGTTGTATCCACGCATGAGATTTAAATTGGAGATTCTAATGAGAATTGAATGGTTGTTTTGATGATGGTATTTCGGGATGGTGAAATCTAAGGAAGTGCAAAGTGAAATGAAGATGTTACAATAAAGTCATGGCAGCTTTGCTTGCCAAAGGCTAAGACAGAAGAAGTTATATGCCAAATTCAGTAAGTGTGAGTTTTGGCTACCGAAGGTAGTGTTCCTCAGCCATGTTGTTTTAACGAAAGGAATCCAAGCAGATCCTGATAAGGTCAAGGCAGTCACAGAATGGGATAGTTCTAAGATTGTGACCGAGATCAAAAGTTTCTTGGGAATGGAAAGACACTACATAATATTCATCGAGAATTTCTCTAGAATACCTGCTCCTATGACCCAACTTACTAGAAAAGGAGAGAAGTTCATTTGGAGTGATGCTTGTCAGAAGAACTTCCAATAGTTGAAGAAAGACTGACAAATGCTCCAATGTTGATAGTACCAAAAATCTTTGGAGGCTTGACGGTATATATTGTTGTTTCAAAGATTGCCTTGGATGTGAATGCAACACGAAAAGGTAGTGGCGGACACCTCGAGATAATTGAAGGATTATGAGCATCACTATCCAACTCTTGATCTAGAGTTGGTAACTGTGGTATTGCTTTGAAGATTTGGTGTCAATGTCTATATGGAGAACGAATTGCCACTTACACGGATCATAAGAGTCTAAAGTACTTCTTCACCCTAAAGGAGTTAAATATTAGGCAACATAGGTGGTTAGAATTCGTAAAGGATTATGATTGTGATATTCAATATCATATTGGGAAGGCTAATGTGGTTGCTGATGCACTTAGTAGAAAGAGTAACCATGAAGAGATAGATCAGACTTCTCTTACTAAGCCACTTCTAAATGCTGTGATAAAGTTAGAACTTGGGATTGTGCCAGAAGGTTCTGACACAATACTTGTAGCTATGTCAGCTTGTCCAACCTTGAGAGATAGAATCATAGCTTGCAATCCTATGGATTTTGTCATTGGTTTACCTCGTAGTAGTAAAGGGAATGACACAATGTGGGTGATTATTGATAGACTAACCAAGTCAGCACACTTTATTCCCATAAAGAACATGTACACTATGGATAAGTAAGCCAAGGCTTATGTGGATAATGTGGTTCAATAGCATGGTGAACTAGTAAGTATAGTATCAGACTGAGTTCCAAGATTCACCTTGCGATTTTACAGTGGTCTACAAAAAGCATTGGAAACTCAGTTTAACATGAGTACAACACATCATCTACAAAGTGATGGATAGTCTAAGTGAACGATTCAAATCTTAGAAGATATGCCCAGAGCTTGTATGGTGGATATGGGTGGAAATTGGGATGGTTCCCTTTCTACTATTGGCATGGTCCCCTATCTACTATTGGCATGGTTCCCTTTTTACTATTGGCATAGTTACCTATCTACTATTGGCATGGTTCCCTTCAAGGCGTTGTACGGATAGACTTGTAGGAACTTCATCGTACTGGAATGAAATTAGCGAACAAAGAATTTTAGGTCAAAAAATGATTGACGCCCAAGTACGATGGTCGATTTGATCAGAGAAAGGATTAAGACAACATAGTCAAGGTAGAAGTCTTACGCAGATAGAAGAAGGATTGATATTGAATTCCAAGTTGGAGAGAAAGGTTTTTTGTAGGTATCACCTATGAAAGGGGTGATGATATTCAAAGGAAAACTCAACCCTAGATACATTGGACCTTATAAGATCATTGAAAATGTCAGGCCAGTTGCATACCAAGTTACCTTACCATCATCATTGGCTGGTTTTCATGATGCGTTGCATGTATCTCAATGTTGCAACAATGTGTGAAGAATTTGGAGCGCCTTCTGTAACAAGAACCCGGAGGTTTAGGTGTGGACTTCACCTATGAAGAAGAAACAATAGAGATTTTAGATCTCAAGGATAAGTAACTACAGAATCGGACTATACCCTTGGTGAAGATCTGACGGAAGAATCATACCCCCAAGGAAGCTTCTTGGGAGAAGGAGATGAGATGAGAGTGAAGGATCCCTATATCTTTGGAAACCCAGGTACACTTCAAATTTTGAGGACAAAATTTCTTTTAAGGGGGAAGGAACGTGGAATCCCCTATGATCCTAACCCAAAATCTCGTATTGTAGGTTCAAGAACCCAAAATGCTACTAGAAGATAGTTGTGGACCATCCATGTACAGACCACTGGATCGGAACTCGAACTAATGGAGTTGGATGGTGGTGATGATGAATTTGGGGTTTTGCTAAATCTGACTCAAGCATTGACGGATTGGGAAAGCGGATTGAGAATTCAAAGTTGACGCAATTGGAAGGTCCCCGAGATTAGGTAAGACACTCTTGTAGTGTGTGTTAAGTAGTGAAGCAATGCTTGGGAGCAACTTACCCAAGAATAACAATCTTGGAACAATTTCCAAGGGTAAGGCCAATTCGGTTGGGCAGCCGTGGGCAACCCACCCTAGCGACCCTACCTAGGTGCGCGCAAGTGAAAATGGTATTTTTGGAAATTGCATTCCTGACCTATTTAATGGGATTTTTGCCCTAAAACATATTATTTTACACCGAGCTGTCAGAGAACGTTAGTCTACGTCAGAGAAGTCATTTTGGAGAGGAGAAAGTTACGGAGATTATCTGAATATTGATTTGAGTTCTAATTGCGAAATCAAAGGTTAGAGTTAATTCCTCCTTTCTTCTAATTCATCTCTTTTGATCTTTTGTAGAGGAAAACCCTTGTGGGAAGATCAATTAAATTAGGGAACCCAATCCCTATTTGATCATGCAATACGAGTGATTCTCCAATCACTCTATAATGTTGATTTTCTTCACAAATAGATTTTGGAAATAGCTAGATCATGCCTTGTTTGTTTATTGTTTGAATTTGAGTTTAGATATGCTTATGTAGCTAGACCTTGTTTTTGGAAAACCCCAATTGTTCTAGAAGTGGTTTGAAACCCAAAAACGATGTTGTCAAAACCGTGTCGGGTTGCTTTTGCGCATCCAAAAAGGTCGCCTGAATGGGTTCAACCCAAGTGACCCTACCCCCGAGGTTCGATTGGCAGGGGTCACCCCAAGCTACCCTACCCCTATTGTTTTGGGATTCATTTCTATATTTCAATGCCTTACTTTCTAGGTTAATTCTAATGTGAACCAATAATTAATTAGGATAATTTGAGACATGTTAGGCCGTATTTTGGTTCACTTTGAAAGGTTACAAATCTACTTGTTCGGTGAGGAAATTCAACCATGTATAATTAAGATTGAAGCTTGTTTTAATAACATGTATGATGACTTATATGCTGTTGTTATATGATTCATGTTAGAATCCAAAATTTACTTAGAATCATGCTTTATTCATGTTTTACTGAATCATGAAGTATTATGGTTGAGTTTGGAATTAGTAAGGTTATGCATGAACTTGACATGGGGTTGTGGCTTGACTGTTGCCCTTGGAACCCTAGTATGGGGATGTAATTTAGGTTGCACATTTAGGATGTCTATTGCGTAGGTATCGAAGAGACCCCAAGTTTAGAGTTATTTCCCCTTGAGGATTCAGTTTAGGCATCGATGGGAGCTGACTATGGCTTACAAGTATGATCCATGTGCCGGTCTAGGGTACTCTTATGGCTCCGATCAATAGTAATAGGACCCGTTTAGTTTGCCGTTGGCCTTATAAATTGGAAATAGATCCTATGATGGAAACTTATAAACATTTAGATAAGAAATGTAAACCTTGGAAGTATTAAACTCCTCCTTCTTTTCCAATTTACTTTCCATTTCGGGATAGGCATTCTACCAGTTTTGACTACATTCCGCATGCTAAGATCCATTTTGAGATTCCTACAAATATTCTTGTCACTCAATATTAATTAATTATTGGATTTTATTACTTTTGTTCATGATTATGTTATTTTGTGAATTGGTTTGGTGATTGCATGTGAACCTAATCTTGTGACTATAGATCACTTCCTTGGGTATTTGGGTGAATCGATATCTGCTTTGGGCGGATGTGGCAAATTCGAATAGGTTCTTGTGTCCGATTTAGCCTAGTTGTTCAGATTTATTCCTGAATTGCAATCTGGTTTTGACATATTGAATTCCTTACTTTCAGTTAATAGTTTATGATAAATTTGATCTAATGATTGATTGATTGTATGATTTAATATGTGTTTGAGCTTCTATTGTTGCTAATTTACAGTGTTTACAACCTAGTTCGGTGAGACTGATTTGCTTGCATTTAATTAATTCTTTAAAAGTTTCTATTTCTCTTTTGAATTTGATTCATCTTTGATTTAATTGAACTGTTAATTATATGCTGTTGGGTTTGTAAATTTGGTTTAGGCTTTGGTAGACAATGGTTCAACCAGTATTAGGGAGCTAGAGAGTGTTATTGCTTGTTGTTTTTGCCAAGAACATAGCCTGTTATGTCTTACATTATATTTTGAATTACTTGGGTGTTTTTGACAACATTCTTGATACTTGTATGAGCATTTGCTTATTGTACTTTTTGGTTTAAATTGAGTTTATTATATCTGTATTTTTTGGTGACTTGATAGTTGGCATAAGACCAAAGTGGAGACCTTAGAGGGATTTGTGGAGCTTGGAGAGGATTATTCTCCTACTGTGACTACCCTTAGCCCTAGAGTGGCTGTACAAAAGGTTGAGAACCCTAGGTATTTTGATTTTAGGCTCTAGTGGGGAGTTTAGGGGAGAGAGAGAGAGAGAGAGAGAGAGAGAGAGAGAGAGAGAGAGAGAGAGAGAATTCAAGTTTGATGGGATACCTGGGGCGTCCTTTGAAAGCATAGACCCTGCTTTGAGGACCTAGGTTATGGAGGATGTCATTAGGTGCATGTTTGGAATACTCCCAAATTGATTCCTTTGTAAGAAGAAGAAGAAGCAAGAGCACCACCACCACCACCACCAGCATCGTCATCCACTAGCAGCAGCGGTGCAGGAGATCATCATGTCAAAAGATTAGTGATGGAAGATATAGGTGATTCCTATTTTGAATCTTTGGTAAACAGGTCCTTACTTCTCACCGACAATTTTGATCCTAAAGAAGACAAGCCATTAGAATACAGGATGCATGGGTTATTTCGTGATTTTGCACGAACTCTCTTGGGAAATGATTCCATCTTGTCAAATCGAGCATATCTTCATTGTTAACATTCCTCTTGATGCTCCTTTTCTGAAGTTTAAGAGCCTGCGTGTACTCGAACTTACACATTTCAGCAAAGACGAGTTGCCATCCTCAATTGGAGACTTAATGCACTTGAGGTATCTTGATCTTTCCTACGGTACTTTTAAAGCATTACCTGCTTCCATTTCAAAGCTCTACCATTTGCAAAGACTTTGAAGCTGTCGCATTGTGTAAATCTTCAAAGATTGCCTAGAGGAATGACAAAACTGATCAACCTGAGGCATCTAGAAAATGAAAGGAGTTTGAGAAACATACCAAGAGGTTTTTTAAGGAAGCAGAGTGACCTTCAAACCTTCAATTTCTTCCATGTTGGCAACACTACTATTTCTGATGAACCTGTTATTGAAGAGCTGAAGTTTCTAAAACATCTCCGAGGAAGATTGAGTTTAATTGGTCTTGACAATGTGAAAAATGAAACCGATGCTAGAGAAGCAAATTTGAAGGAGAAAACAAGACTTGAGGAGTTGATGTTAGAATGGGAATCTGATTGGCATGTTTGTACCAATGATCAGGATAGGGAGAAGAAAGTCTTCATATTTGAGCAGCTCCAACCTCCTCAAAATCTATTGCTTCTAACAATACTGCGTTTTGGCGGATCCAGGCTCCCTACTTGGTTGGATGATGGAAATTCGCATCTTATAAATTTACAGGAACTCTGTATCTATGCGTGTTACCATGTGAAATCTCTAGATCTGAAAGGCTTGCGTTCTCTTCAGAAACTGATGATCTCATATTGTGAAAATCTGGAGTAAGCAGGAATCATGGGTCTCTTGCAGTTGGAGCTTTTGGAATTTGACAGATGTGATAAGCTGAAATATCTATTGGGAACAAAGGAAGTAGGTTTTGTAAATCAGAAAGAACAAGTCAGTTCTTCAAGAGAAGAACTTGGGCACAACATACCCAAACTCAATAGGCTTGAGAAGCTGCACATCAAAAGCTGTGATCATCTTACGAACCTAAGAGAGGAGGAGATGTCGCTCCTGGAGTCTCTGAACACACTTCATATAGAAAATTGCAAAAATTCAATGGTTTTTCCCAAGGGAACAACAAAACTTAAGTGCCTTAAGCACTTGCAGATAGAAAATTGTCCAAATTTAAAGGAATTGCCAGAGGGCATTCCATATTTGGTACATCTTAGACATTTATCAATTAAAAATTGCCCTAAGCTCATGGTTTTATCAAAAGAAAAACTATCTTTGTAATGGTCTACAAACGCAAAGTATTTTTAATTGTACAAATCTGAGGCGTCTTCCTGAGGAAATTGGCAGATTTGGGTTCCTTAAGGAACTGGAGATTAATGGATGTGACTTTTTGGTCTCTTTTCCAAGAGAAATGCAAATGTTGTGGTGTCTGCAAAAGCTGAAGATTGAGAGGTGTTCACATTTGATGGATCTACCTGAAAGCCTGAGCAATTTCTATTGGCTTCGATATTTGGAAATTTCAAGTTGTTATAGCTTGACTTGTTTGCCTGGAAGGATGCAAGCTTTGGAAAGGTTGGACACACTAAAGATAACAGATTGTGATAATCTAATAGAATTACCAGAACAATTGGGAAACCCCAGGGGACTTTGTGTTTTGGCGATATGTGGATGTTCTAATCTCCAAGTTCTACCAAAGAGGTTGGGAGAACATCAATATCTCCATCTGTTGGAAATAAATAATTGTTCCAATCTTGAAGCTCTACCAGAGAGCTTGGGAGAACTCTCTTTGCTTCAATCTCTCAACATCCAGAAATGCTTTAATTTGAGATCGTTCCCCAACCGTTTGCAAAAAATGACATCCTTACAAGTACTTTGGTTGATCGAGTGTCATAAACTACAAGATTTTCCTGATGGGTTGAGAACTCTCTTAGCACTTGAGAAGTTGGCCATCTGAGGATGTCATAATCTCATCCAACTTTTGTCACAGCAGGGGATTGAAAATCTGAAATCATTACGAGAGTTGACCATTTCAAATTGTTCGAAATTAGAAAGTCTTCCAGAAGGATTGGAGAACCTCCCATCACTTAAAGAGTTGGTCATTTGGAGCTGCCCCAAATTGAAGTACTCAAAGTCAAAGATATATCAGCTAATATGGAGAAAGTTGCGTAAGCTGAGAATAAGAGATTGTCCTTACCTGGAGACCGTAGATGATGAATCTGATCCCGATTGCATTGTCATTACTCCTCCCCATTCCACAGGTTCATTACCTTCTACTTGTTTCTTACTTTTGAATTTTTATTTCTTACCAATGCTTGAAAATCTAGTGTGTTTTTTTTAGCAAGTTATTACTTCTTTCCCTTTTTTTCTTTTATAAATTTGTATAGATCTATATTTTTCTTTGATAA